>NC_088357.1:32093750-32715000 GCF_036884655.1 Musa acuminata AAA Group
AGTGGTTCAATCAAATGACCTACATCCACTTGTGAGGCCCTCTTCGATGAGGCTTCCACCTTCCACTAGCAAATCTCTTGAAGGGGAAGGGCAAATACCCCTCTTACAACTTTTTACATATGGTTCACACTCTTACAAATTTTCAGTAAGAAAGAAGGAGGTGAACACTCTAGCAAATTGAAAACAAGACTTGCTAAGACTTTTCTAAGACCTTTCTCTCAATCAATTGCTTCACAAAAAGTTGTAATCTTAGCTGAGAATTGAGGGGTATTTATAGGCCTCAAGAGGATTCAAATTTGGGCTCCAAAATTTGAATTCTCTATGGTTCCCGATGCTGGCGGTGCCATCGCCTGTTACTAGTGGTGCCACCGCCTGTCAGTGTCTGACACTGACAGTAGACTAGCGGTGACACCGCTTGGCTCTCGGGTGCTGGGCCGTGCCACCGCCTGGCTCTCGGGTTCTAGGCGGTGCCACCGCCTAATCTGGCGATGCCACCGCCTACACTATTTCAGCTCACTAGTTGGGCTCCAAACTTGGCCCAAACTAGTCCGAACTCGGGCCCAATTGGCTCCTACTTGGGTTATAGGATTAACACCTAATCCTAACCCTAATTAATGTGCTAACTATGAATTTAAAAACATTTCCTAAGCTATTACAAAGTCTGTAAGTCAAGACTTTTTTCGGCGAGCTTCCGGCGAACTTCCGATGGTCTTCCGACGAACTCTCGGAAACCATTTTACGGACTCCCAGCAAGCTCCTAGACTTCACGATTTGATCTTGGCGAGTTCCAACGAGCTTCTTCGGCAAGCTCCGATCTTTCTCGGTGAGCTCCGCGAACTTCCAACGAACCTTCCGGCGAGCTTCCGAGAAACCCTTCGGCAAGCTCCCTACTCATTCTCGGCTAGTTCCGGCAGCAATCCCGACAAACCTTCGGACTTCGTTCGAACTCTCGAACTCGCAACAAATCCTTCGTGCTTGACTCCGACACTTTGTTTCGCTTTATGTCTTCATCGTTATCGTAGCTAATCCTGCACACACAAGCCAAAACTCTACTCCGATGTAGACAATTATTACAATGCGAATTGACATTCTATTGCCCAGCACGTCATTGGTTGGCGCTTCGTCCGATTCTTCAACGCATCATCCTCTCTTGCGGCTTGTTGCCCAATTGGCGGTTGACCTCCGCAACCCCGATATCCTTGGCGCAATTCTGCTCTTGGCCCGATGCCCGATGTCCGAAGCCTTCTGCCATCCAATATCCTAAAGTGATCTCCTCCGGCGCAACGTCAATTCCTCCTGCGTTAACTATCTAATCCTGATCGAGCAGACCTGCATCACTCAAAATGCAGTTAAACATCTAAACACAATCAATTAGTTTCATCATCAAAATCCGAGATTCAACAATCTCCCCCTTTTCGATGATGACAACTAATTGATGACTAACGGAGTTAATCTTAACCCCCCGGAGTTTAACCAAACTCCCCCTATCAATATGCCTTATTGATAAAAACTCTTGGATTCAAGAATCCAAGCAACATGTCATCATAAACTTATGCATAACATATCATGTCATCATACTTCTTCCCATTTGTCATCAACAAAAAGGAGAAGTTCCTACTCTTATGTGTTTAGAGATAAAAAGTTTAAATCATTGCATGATAAACATAGTATCAAATTTTATTATCATGCAACCTAGCAATTAAAGATGAGCAAGTTTTAGCATGTTTGCTTTTCTTGAGATAGCAACTGTTTGCTTCTCTTTAGACTACAAGCTAGCAATTTTTACGATATGCAAGTTTTACTACATACAAGCTAGCTTTTCATCACAACATATAAGCACAAAAGCATAGCAAGATTCTTAAGTTCAATCATGGCAGTTCAACACTTGCTTCTTGTGCAAGATTGCACTTTGCTTTTCTTTGCATGTTCTAACTAGCAAAAGCTTTCTCCCCTTTGTTTTTATCGAAAAGAAGGGAAGAGTACAAGCTAGCCAGCATTTGCATCGAGCTAGCAATCTTTCTCCCCCTATGTCATTGCCGAAAAGAAGGAGAGGAACCAATGATTTAGACTTTTACATAAACTATGAATTTGCATTAATCAATATTTCAATCATCACATGATATATACAAGACAACAATGCAAAGAAATCATGTCATGAAAGACATCAATTGTTAAACATGATATGATAATAGTCTCAAAAATTTTAATTTGCGATACATGTGATACATTGCGATATACTAAAAAATTTAATGCGATGCTTTTAAGGATATCAACCTATTTTTGATACAAAGCATGACAAGAGCAATTATATTGCAAGTTTTCTAAGTTCTGCATTTTTTTTGCTTCTTTCGAGATAGCAATTCTTTGCTTCTCTTTATATATTGCAAGATTTGCAATTCATTGGTAGTGTTCATGATAGCAAGTTCTTTCAATGAAATGATCGAGCTAGCAAATTTTCCTTCCTTTGAAATATGCAGGCTAGTAAACTAACTCCCCCTTTATCATTATCGAAAAGAAGAGAGAAATCAATGGCTAAAAAATTTAATCATTATACAAGCCATATTACAAAATCATGTCATGATATAAAGAAAATTCAAGAAGGACATGATTCATTTGACAAATCTTTTTAATAGAGCAAAAGAATTATACAACCAAGGATCATGATTAAAATATAGTAATATCATAGATCAAGTCATGATTCATGATTCATCATTCAGCAAATTAATTTTCAATCATCACATAAGGTATTTAAAGAATTTTTGAAACATAGGAGAATAATTAATTTAAGCATGCAATGTTTCAATCAAATTCAAGTCATGAATACTAATACTTTCATATTGTGAGTATCAATTCATGAATAACAAAAGATATTATTTGTGATTCTAATTTTGCAAGATCAAGATTATGATTTAGATAAAACTCATTTAAGTCAAATCGTTAACTTGAAACTCATAATCCAAGTCATCAAAATCAATTTCGAGATTTACAAAATATCATGAAATCATTAATCTCGATCAGATGGGAAAGGTATTTTTTAAGTGATTCTTTTTCATCTAAGCATGCCTTAGTCTTTATATGCCAAATCAAGACAAGTATGAAAGTTCAAGACGTAAAGGCAAAATCTTATAAAACAACTCATCAAGCAAGATTTTAAACATCTATTTTCAAGCCATATAAAGAGTAAGTCAAGGATTCAATTATCTCATGTCATGAATTCCAACAGGCATCTCAAATTATCAACATCACATTAAAAAGATATTTCAAAAAGATATATCGATAAGTGATTCATTTGTATCATTTCATTTATTCGGAAGATTCTCCTCTTTAGTAAATAAATCTAGGAGAACAAAATGAATTAAGGGAGATGTAACATTCAATAAATTTATACATGACAAGCATAGATTTATTGAAAAGGCGATAAGATAGAGGATCGCATTTCATTTTTATAAATTTCTATTCATGTGATTTGCTTCTTATAAGCATGCCTTTATCTTTAATAAAACAAGTGTCAACATTTAAGATGGAAAGGTAAAAAACAAATCATCAAGCATGATTCCATGATAACATCCTTTAAATATCTTGATATTCATCATCAAGTATGATTTCAAAAAGTATGTTCAAGAGAAATCATTAAGACCAAATGCATGATACACTCATTTATTTTCAAAATATTCATCATGTTTATTTTCATGAGATTCACAAGTTGTATTCAAGAGAAAAATCATCATTTATTTTCAACTCATTAAATTTATCAAATCAACATTTCTTAGATATTTATGATACCAAAATATGGTTCAAATGTTTAACATATAACATGCATAAATTTAAAAATTGAAAGGAGAAGGGAATAATTCAAAGGTACAAAGATTTCAGCCATCTCATAAACAAATGTAAGACCAAGTCATGAATCCAAAATTTCATAAATCATAATAATCAAAATGATCATCAAAGGTAATCTCATGTTATTCCAAGAAATCAATATCATGATTTTGATAAAACTCATTTAAAATTCAAATCATCAAAATCACTTTTATGGTTCATAAAATTCATAACATAAGTAGATTCATGATTTCATTGATAATATATTTCCCCCTTTTTTTTACGTATTTCATTTTAAGTGATTAATTTCATGTTAGCATGCTTTTTCATTTATGTTAAATAAAAACATGCATCAACGTTTAGGATCGAAAAATGAATTTCGATCGAGAATCCGAAAATGAAATTGAACACTTTCATGTATTCGGATATAGTTTTGCCATATGTTTTTCAAATACACTCATGAAAATAACACATGCTTATCATCATGTATATTTTCATGAGATTCATAAGATTGGTAAAATAAATTCATTAATCTCAATAGGATAGAAAATTTATTTCCATTTCATACAATTTATTTCATGTGAGGGTATTCAAGTCTTTTGTGAAAATATATATCATCATTTAAAATCGAAACATAAGTTTCATCATGAAACCGTCAAGACCAAATAAATCATGATATCACATCTATCATCAAAAGACTATCAAGAAATTCATACATAGATGTACATGCACTATGTCATCTTAATATGTCATGAGAATATCATCTTAATTCATCATAAAAACGATTAGATCAAAAATATGTTAATCTAAAATGAGAGTTTCAAATGAACATTTATTTCAAAAACTCATGCATGACATAAAATCATCAAGATACACATGCATGGATTAATCCTAAGCATTACCATGTATCATATAATTATCATCCCTAATGTTGCATACATCATTCAACATTTCAAAACATAACATGCATAAAATCTTAGCAATATACTTTTCATGATCAAATTTTTAATTTTTCAAAGATGCTAAAAAGAAAAACATGATATAATTTTTAAAAAATAATTTTTTATTTCCTATTCCTACTATCTAAATTAAGCACTCATGAAAAACTTCAAGTAATTTCAAAATAATTCAAGAGAGTTGAGTTACTTACCTTGTAGTCGAAGCCTGTCAAAGCCCAATTCGTCGTTTCACCTTTGGAAGTTCTTGATTCATCCTTGGTTGCCTTCCTCTTCTTTAGCCTCTTCCTCCGTTCAAGTTCATTGTTTATTTTAAATTTTTGTTTAATAAACTTATTAAGATTTAGTATTTGAAGTTCAAGTTCATCATTGTCCTCATCACTTGAGTCATCGCTTAATCGGTATTCATTTGTCCGGATATCCAAATCCTTCCTATTCTTTAGAAGGTGGTTCAAGTACTCATCGGGTTCAAAGTGTTCCAAAAGTGTCATTTCATAGGTCATTAACGACCCGATTAATTCTTCAAATGGAAAATCATTTAAATTTTTTATCTCTTGTATTGCGGTTATTTTAGGATCCCACCTTTTTGGAAGGGATCTTAAGATCTTGCTTACGAGATCAAAATTCGAAAAGATTTACCAAGAACTCTTAGATTATTGACGACATCCGTGAAACGGGTGTACATGCCGCCTATAGTCTAGCTTGGTTGCATTCGAAAAAACTCAAAATCATGCAATAAATATTAACTTTCGAGTCTTTGACTCTACTAGTTCCCTCGTGCGTGATTTCAAGTGTTTGCCAAATATCAAAAGCTGTTTCGCACGTAGAAATCCGATTGAACTCATTTTTGTCCAAAGCCCAAAATAAGGCATTCATAGCCTTTGCGTTTAAAGAAAAATACTTCTTCAAATCCGACCATTCGTTCATCGGTTTAGAGGGAAGTTGAAAATCGCTTTCAACGATATTCCATAAATCCAAATTCATAGAAATCAAGAAAACTCTCATTCGAGTTTTCCAATAAGTGTAATCTAAACCGTTAAACAACGGTGTATGAATAACCGATAAGCCCTCTTGAAAGTCATGAAGAACCATTTCTCTCGAGTGTAAATCCGAAATGAGAAATACCGGGCTCTGATACCAATTGTTAGGATTGGAGTGGCACTAAGAGGGGGGGGTGAATTAGTGCAGCGGTAAAGTACGATAAACTTTTGACGATTTAAATACTTTCGGAAACTTCATACGATAAAAGCAACGTTTCATTTGAAACCGTTTCGATTGCGTTTTAACTTGAAGGGATACGTAAGAAGGAGACAAAGAAGTAGAGCATCAAATTGAAGATGGTTTGCAGTAATATAAATGACAATAAGATAAACGCAAACTGATTTATAGTGGTTCGGTCATGCAACCTACATCCACTTGCGAAGCCTTCTTCGATGAGGCTCCCAACTTCTACTAGCAAATCACTTTGATGGGGAAAGACAAATACCCCTCTTACAACCTTTTATAAGTAGTTCACACTCTTACAAATTTTTAAAGAGAAAGAGGGAGGTGAACACTCAAGCTATTAAAAACAAAAACTTGCTAAAGGCTTTGCTAAAGGCTTCTCAAAGGTTGTGTTCTCTACTGAGAATTGATGGGTATTTTTAGGCCCCAAGAGGATTCAAATTTGGGCTCCAAATTTTGAATTCTCTTGGGTTCCCGAGGCTAGCGGTGCCACCGCCTGTCGGTGGCGGTGCCACCGCCCGACCTCTCGGGTGCTAGGTGGTGCCACCGCTCATTTCTCGAGTTCTGAGTGGTGCCACCATCTACACTATTTCAACTCACTGGTTGGGCTCCAAACTTGGCCCAAACTAGTTCGAATTCGGGCCCAATTGGCCCCTACTTGGGTTATAGGATTAACACCTAATCCTACCCTAATTAATGTGCTAACTACGAATTTAAAGACATTTCCTAAGTTATTACAAAGTCCGTAAGTCAAGACTTTTTCCAGCGAGCTTCCGGCGAACTTCCGACGGTCTTCCGACGAACTCTCGGAAACCATTCTGCGGACTCCCGGCAAGCTCCTAGACTTCACGATTTGATCTTGGCGAGTCCCAACGAGCTTTTTCGGCAAGCTCCGATCTTTCTCGGCGAGCTCCACAAACTTCCAACGAACCTTCCGGCGAGCTTCCGAAAAACCCTTCGGCAAGCTCCCTACTCATTCTCGGCTAGTTCCGGTAGCAATCCCGACGAACCTTCGGACTTCCGTCGAACTCTCGAACTCGCAACAAATCCTTCGCGCTTGACTCCGACACTTTGTTTCGCTTTATGTCTTCATCGTTATTGTAGTTAATCCTGCACATACAAGCCAAAACTCTACTCCGATCTAGACAATTATTATAACGCGAATTGATATTCTGTTGCCCGACACGTCATTGGTTGGCGCTTCGTCTGATTCTTCAGCGCATTGTCCTCTCTTGTGGCTTGTTGCCCAATTGGCGGTTGACCTCCGCAACCCCAATATCTTTGGTGCAATTCTGCTCTTGGCCCGATGCCCGACGTCCGAAGCCTTCTGCCATCCAATATCCTAACGTGATCTCCTCCGGCGCAACGTCAATTCCTCCTACTTTAACTATCTAATCTTGATCGAGTAGACCTGCATCACTCAAACTGCAGTTAAACATCTAAACACAATCAATTAGTTTCATCATCAAAATCCGAGATTCAACACAACCACCTTTTACACCCCTCTTCTCCTTTTCTCGAGTTTAGGAGACAACCCTTATAAGCACTCACTCCTCTCTTACAGAATTCTAAACTTAGAATGGAGGAGGGAATTTCTAAAGAGATTTACATTAGCGTTTCTTCACTTTTAAACTCTCTATGCTTGTGTTCTTTAACTAGGGATGAGAGGGGTATTTATAGGCTTCAATTTTATTCAAACTTGGAGCCTAAAAACATCTCATCCCGGGTTTCCTAGGCATGGGCGGTACCACCACCTGTGTTAGGCGGTACCACCACCAATGTCAGTTTGACACTGACATTGCATTGGGTGGTACCATCACCCAGTCTGGTGCCTAGGGGCTTGTGCTGGGCGGTACCACTGCCCAAACTGGCGATACCATCTCCAAACACAGTCTCGGAGACTGTGCCACGACGGTGCCACCTCATGGGTCACTGTTTAGGCCTCTTATTAGGCCTAACACAGTCCTTACACGGGCCTAGCTGGCCCCTAATTGGGTTGGCCTAAATCCAAACCCAATTACGTATTAACTTTGATTCCTAAGATATTTCCTAAGCTAAATAAGTCCCTATGTCTTGGTTTCTTCCAGCGATCTTCCGGTGAACTTTCGGCGATCTCTCAGCAATGTTTTGGTAGACTCCCAGCAAGCTCCTAGACTTCACGATGATCTTCTTGGCAAGTTTCGATGAGCTTCTCTAGCAAGCTCCAAACTTTTCGGTTGGTTCTGCTAGAACTTTCGACGAATTATCACGGACAAACTTCGAAACAGGATGTTTGATGTAATGCTTATGTATGTCCGTGTCTTTTGGTATGTTCATACTTTGACTAGCATGTAGAGGGACAGCCGAAGGCTTAAAAGTTTCATTTTAGTTGGGTTTGGTGGCTGTTTTAGGCTTGTAAATAAAGGTTATGTCATGTGGACACTTGTGAGATATTTTTGGTCTGTAGTGGACCATTTTACCCTTTGTTGTGTAACTGTTCAGAGCTTGTAAAGTCTGTTTGTAATTTGCATTATCTATGAATTGTTTTGGTAAATGTTTGCTTGTGGATCCCGAATGAGACATTTTCTCTAACTCGTTCTCTTTTTTGTGTGTCCTAAGGGACATGGGAGGCTTCGGGGAGGCTGACCTTTGCGGATAGACACGCAAGGGTGTCGCATGACTTAGGTAAAACCAACTAAGTCCATGATAGATGGTATCAGAGCGGGACAAGCACTCATAGAAACACTTAGTATGCAAATGTGGGGGACCTAGCGGGGCTGTGTTGAGGGCAGTCAGCACACGCGCGACCATTTGGGGAAAAAAAGGGCATGGAGATATAGGGAAAAGGAGTCGCTTGGCGGAGTAGGCATCTGAGATTGGCATTTAGAGGAATGGCCAACCCTTCGTGCAAGAGGCACCATGAGAATAGGCAAGCTTAGAAGAATGCGGAGCTCACAAAAGTTAGGATGGTTGAGTTTGAGCTACGGCTCAACGTTGACAACTATACTTGATAGTGCTCAAAGGTAAGCGAGGCGCTTGGTAAAGGATGAGACCATGCAAGGTGGAATGAGTTGCTTAGCGACTATAAGAGTTGTGCAAAGCTCACAGATGTGAGGGGAATTGCTAACTCAAAGAATTTAGTACTCAAACATGGGCTTATATGCGGACAATGAAATGTTCGCGGCCATCCCAAGACGACCGAAACTCGGCACCATGGAGCATTGAAACTTTCTCTTCGACATGTGAAGGATACGTCTGTAGGAGGCTGAAGTGTGTAACGAGTTCAGCATGTTGCTAGGCCTTGAGTGGTGTAGCGGGGGCTGTATTGATGTGGAGTCGCAATCTAGCAATTGCATTTGTAGGAGGCAGACCAATGCACAGTTTGTTCAGCAAATCGGAGTAGTCCAAGAGGATGGTGGTCTCCAAAACGAAGAGAGATGTTGCTCTAACGAGATAGTTATCCAGGAGGGATGAGTCCCGGCTCTCCAAAGGGAGAATCATGTGGGATGGACCTCACATGTTGAGAAGGAGTACCTCAGCAAACAACAACTCCACGAAGCTCAATAGATTAAGTAAGCAGCGAGGAGTCGTCGCATGATCTCGCTTGAGAGAATGCATTAGTGGATGCATTACGAGATCAAGTGGGGGAGCGACCTAAAGCAACACAAATGAAGCCATACTTGGAGTCAATATGGAGATCGGACTCAAGGGAGGGCTGACCCGTGGAATAGTGGGTGCAAGGGCCACCATCAACTCAATGCAAAAACGAGGAGCAGAGCAACTTGGGTGTAACTTGGCAAAGTACCCAAGCCGCATGAAGGGAGCCAGCATAGAAGATGGAACATGGAGCGGAGGCACAGTGTTTTCCTTGGACAAAGGTCAAGGACAT
Organism: Musa acuminata AAA Group; assembly: GCF_036884655.1. Taxonomy (NCBI): domain Eukaryota; kingdom Viridiplantae; phylum Streptophyta; class Magnoliopsida; order Zingiberales; family Musaceae; genus Musa; species Musa acuminata. Next base: position 32,103,618 of record NC_088357.1, read on the forward strand.
GAACTCTTGTAGAGGCAAGAGCAGGATCATGTTGTTCCATGGGTCCTTCATTCTGACGGAGTGAACTCATCTTGCATGGTGCCAAAGACGAAGAGAGCTTCTGGGCACATGCACCTTATCTCGGAGAAGTATTTGATGGAGGAACTAAGGTGACTCAACTTGCAGAGGCAAAGTTAGGTTCAGAAAGCCTTAGCATGGGGCAAGAGGATGCAAAGGCAGGTACTCTTGAAGAATATGCCATAGTGTTGCCATTCAAGTTGCCATGAAGGAAGCGGTGCACAGCAAAGATTGTGTTGGTAGAGGCAGAGGCTCAGGATATAAACAATGGTGCACTAATTACAGTGAAATCGGGGGACTTTGGGAGCTACTAGGCGACATACTATCCTAGAGCGATGCTTCATCTAGGTGTGACCCAAGAGTGAGTGGATGAAGGTTGATTGCCAAAGGAGTGAACAAAATCGAAGGTGGAAGAGACCTTGCGATGTATTGGCAGAGGCCACACATGGAGGGACCATAATTCGAGTTCATCCCACAAGGATTAGAATGCAATGGAGATGTCACTAGGAGGCGACATGGTGCAGCGGATTGTGGTGGAACAATTCGTGGCAATATGATACACATGAATGAGTCCTGTGAGGGACTAGATCATATGGAGGTATGATTGGGAGCTATTGAAAGCTCCACTTCGGTGAACAACACGATAGCAAGAAGGGCTATGGATTCAAGGAGTTAAGGCCATGGTACCACAGGGGTGGGTCTTCCGTGCGTGCATTGAATTTTACATCGGATGAAAGCCTTGATCATCAGCATATGGGGGTTGTGTTCCACCAAGGGAAAAGTTCGAATGCAAGTACCAGTGAGTCCCATAGGAGAGACTTGATCATGCAGAGGTATGATCGAAGCAGCTGGAGAGTTGGACTGCTCCAGAGCTCATATTCGTTTAAGGGTGCCCGACAAGTCAGAGGACAAGGTCGAGTAAGCGAACGTTGCTACCAAGGAAGCTAAGGAGAACAAAATCGGTGCAAACCCTACAACGTGATGGTAGAGGCCATGCTTGGGAGTTGCAGTCTGTCTTTCCATCGACTAAAGGGAGCTGCTTGGAGAACACATAGATGTTGAAGTAGGGGATCGAAAGGGGCGAGGAAGCGACGACGAGTCCAAAGGGACTTAGCTACCCAAAATCAAGCATCAGTTAGAATGGAGGTAGACTCGGAGGAGTGCCATAGAGGCATATCTACTAATTGTGAAGAAAAGGGATGCAGATGCGAGGCGACGGATAGTAGTGCCATGGGCATGGCAGTGCCATGGTACCACAGAGGCGGGACTTCCGTGAAAGTCATTGATCCCTTGCTCTCATGGAGGGAGAGCGCTTGGTCGTGAAAGGGGCCGAGGAGGTGGAGCATGCAGAGGCAAACTCTAAGTACCGAGGCAAGGCTGAAGGGCAGAGGCCAAGGAACTTCATAAGACCGGTGTCAGCGAGCTTCTCATCAAGATAGCCGAAAGTGAAGGACTTCGGGCTAGGCAAGAGTGCATGACCAAGGAACGAAGCAGGCAATACGCGGTGTTGTACCTTTGCTACTCAGTGGAGTAGGCAGCAGGGTTGATGGAGAAGATGGTACAATCCCAGAGGCGACCAAACCTATGAGAGAATCACTCCAAGTTGGGGTGAAAACTTCTTACATTCTAGAAGTTCGATTGCATTGAGAAGGTGAATCACAGTAACTAACTCAACGCAAGGAGTGCAAACACTTCAAGTGCTTCAAAAGTGTGAGGAAAGAGCAGGCGAAGGCCAATAACCAGCTCGATGCATGGAGTACAACCTCGAGGAGGTGGGCGAAGTCAAGTAACCATTACCTTCTCAACTCTTAAGAGAATGGGTGAAACTGAGTACCCCAATTCTCTTATCTATCCAACAAAGGAGCTCTGCACATGTTCAAAGACCCTTCGAAGATAATGAAAGACAATAGTTGTCAAATCCTCACCAACGGTAATCAGTGCTACTAAGAGTAGATTGTCCACTTCATTTCCCAATGAACTGCTAATCGAAAGCAGAAGTAATACGAACCTACTTGGAAGTGACAACTAAGTGAAAGAAGAGTCAATGGGCAAATTTTGTAGTGGAAGGACCCAAAAACTTCAGAAGTTTGTGAGATGATGCTTGTTAAAGCTCCAACAAGCATCCACCAAGTTCAAGCAGCATGAGCATTTGAGAGACTGGCGTATAGTAAGGATGGTCTTTTCCTTCATCTAGAGGATCCGCAATAATCAATATGGATCAACACAACTCAACCAACCCGACACTAGAGACAGAGTCATTGGTGAGTTGAAGCAACATAGCGAATCAAAGGTTCGACTACTCAAAAACAACAGCAGAGAGCAACTGGGAGCCAGGAGGCACATTGTAGCTGGAGCAGAAGATTGAAGACTTAGCAAAGGCGAGGAGTTGTAGTGTCGGCAAAGGCTTCGACGAGGACGTCGAAGGAATAAGTGGAGGAGAATGTCACGGACAAACTTCGAAACAGGATGTTTGATATAATGCTTATGTATATTCGTGTCTTTTGGTATGTTCATACTTTGACTAGCATGTAGAGGGATAGCCGAAGGCTTAATAGTCCCATTTTAGTTAGGTTTGGTGGCCGTTTTAGGCTTGTAAATAAAAGTTTTGTCATATGGACACTTGTGAGATATTTTCGGTCTATAGTAGACCATTTTATCCTTTGTTGTGCAACTGTTCAGAGCTTGCAAAGTCTGTTTGTAATTTGCATTATCTATGAAGTGTTTTCAGAAATGTTTGCTTGTGGATCCCGAATGAGGTGTTTTCTCTAACCCGTTCTCTCTTTTGTGGGTCCTAAGGGACATGGGAGGCTTCGAGGAGGCTGACCTTTACGGACAGATATGCAAGGGTGCTGCACGACTTAGGCAAAACCAGCTAAGTTTGTGACAAAACGTCCGGACTTCCGATGAACTCTCGAACTCCTAACGAAATCGCGTCCTTGACTCCGGGACTTCATTTTGCTTTATGCCTTGCTATCGTAGTTAATCCTGCACATGTAAAAACATACTTTGATCTAGACAATTAATACTAAGCATTAATCATGTTGTCCGACATGTCATTGGTCTCTCGACGCTTCATCCAATTCTTCGGCGCATCGTCCTCTCTTGTGGCATATTGCCCAATCGGTTAGTTGACTCCGCAACTTCGATATCCTTGGCCCAATATCCTCTCTTCTTGGCCCAATGCCCGAATCCATGGCCCGAAGCCTTCTATCGATATGTCGACCGATCCTTCGGCCCGACATCCAATCTTCTGACATGTTTTTCCTTGGCACGACATAATTTTTCCTACTTTAATTATCTCTCTCTAATCGAAGCATCTTGTATCACTCAAAATGCAGATTAAATCATAAACAATCATCAATTGATTTTATCATCAAAATCTGAGATTCAACAAAAAATAGTTAGGTTTATTCGATAGTGGCTCAATGATAGTATCTTTCACCATGTTTCTACTGAAAGTTCTGCATATTCTCTTTGGAAAAAGTTGGAATGTCTCTATGAAAGAAAAATAGCTTACAACAAAGCTTTTTTGATTAAAAAATATATAAATCTGAAATATAAAGAGGGTGCTTCTATTGCTGAGCATTTGAATGAAATGCAAAGTATCACTAATCAGTTATTCTCTATGAAAATATCTCTTGATGATGAGTTGCAGGTATTGTTACTTCTTAGTTCTTCGCTAGAAAGTTGGGAGACATTAGTGGTTTCCCTTAGTAATTCTACGCCAAATTGTATTATTGCTAAGAGTCAAGTAACAAATAGTTTGTTGAATGAGGAGTTGAGAAGAAAGAATTCAGCAACATCTCAGAATGATTCATAAGCACTTATCTCATAGAACAAAGGAAAGTCAAAGTCCAAGGATAGAAGCAGTTCACGCATGGGTAGAAGCAAGTCAAGATCAAGAAAGGATATTGTTTTCTATAACTATGGCAAGAAAGGTTATTACAAGAACCAATACAAGCAACCTAAGAATAGTAAGAAAAATAAAAAAGAAATAGAGTCTATAGAGTCAAAAGATAATACTACTAGTCAAAGGTGCCTTATAAGCCAATCACGTGAGTGATGACACGTGTGGCATGATACATATTCTCTTTTACTTATTATATTTTGGTATTTTATCACTTTATATTACTTGTTGTATGCATATGTATATATATATATATATATATATATATATATATATTGATGTCCATGGATATGTGCAGTAGGAATCGGATCGTGATGAGATTACGATAATGAGACCGATTCACCTTTAAACACAAACGCTAAATAATCCTGGTCATAAGTTACTCGAAAGAGACATCGAGATAACCAGATAGACTAGTGTGTTGTATACCCATCCATATGATGGTGACAGCTGGTCTTATACTTGCTCATGTAGGGACATGAAGCATACAGTGAGGTGCTTATTGGAGAATGAGTTCACTAATTGATCCGCTCACGGAATACTAAATGGTTGATGATGCCTTATTGTTAGACAGTGATTCCGTAGTCCTAGTAGTGTATCTAGTCTTTAAACTTGAAACTGCTAGTCATAGGTGCCCAGCAAGCCAATCACGTGAGTGATGGCACGTGTGACTTAATACATAATCTTTTTGCTTATTATATTTTGGCGTATATCACTTTATAACAATTGCATATGTGCATATATATATTGTGATGTCCTTGGATTTGTGCAATGGGAATCGGATCATGATGAGATCACGATAATGAGATCGATTCACCTTTAAACACATATCCTAAATAATCCCGGTCATAGGTTACTCGAGAAGGACATCGTGATAACCGGATAGACTGGTGTGCTGTATACCCGTCCATATGATGGATGCAGCTGGTCTCATAGCTGCTCGTGTAGGGACACTAGGGATACAGTACATGTGCTCATTGGAGAATGAGTTCACTGATTAATCCGCTTACGGAATGCTGGATGGTTGATGATGCCTTATTGTCAGACAGCGATTCCGTAGTCCTAGTGGTGTATCTGGTCCTTAGACTTGAGACACCAAGGATGTCCTGTATGAGTGCTCCACTCTTTGATACCAGACTTATAGGTTTGGCTGTTCCCAGATCTAGTACAGTTGGTCATTGGGAGTGGTAGTCGACCTTACGAGGGCTATTGAGTGTCAATAGAGGATCATCCACTCTCGGCGTCATGAGAGGAATATCTTATGTGTTCTTGCTCAGACAAATCCCTGGCCAAGGTCATTCGGGTTGAGAGAGAAAGAGTTCTCCGGGAGAATCCGATTAGAGCGAGACTCGAGAAGAAACCATATGGGTCTGACAGCACCATGCTCGATATACGGTCTCTGGGATATTGGATGGATGAGGGACTATAGGTACATGGTAACTGAGGACAGACAGGTCCAATGGATTGGATTCCCCTGTATCGTTTGGGGACTACGGCGTAGTGGCCTAGTACGTCCGTAGTCGATGAGTCAAGTGAATTATTATAGAGATAATAATTCACTCAGTCAGAAGGAGTTCTGACAGGTATGACTCACGGCCAGCTCGATATTGGGCCTAGAGGGTCACACACATATGGTAGGCATTGCGATGAGTAGAGGTTCGGATATGAGATATCCGACGGACCCCTTGTCTTATTGGATGCAGATCCAATACCCACTAGGGAAGGACCCATTAGGGTTTGACACGGGATTTCTATAAATAGGAGGGATTCACAGCCTCATAGGCTAGAGTCTTTGCTTGCCTTTCCTATTCTCCTCTCCCTCTCCACCTCAGAGTAGGCCTGGAGTTTTGAGGAGCGTCGTCGCAACCCTGCTGTGTGGATCACCGCTAGAGAGGAGGACGCTTGACCTCCTTTACCCTCTCCTAAGGATCTGCAAGGAAACAGGGATATACGATCTCCCTAGGTAACACAATCTCTATATGCAGTTTTGTGTTTTGCGGATTTTTGCGCACCAATCTTCGCACGACGACGAACATCTTTTTGGGAATTGGGGATTTTTGTTTTCTTGTTCTTCCGCTGCGCATTTGATGTCGCTCCCCAATGATTTCCCAACAGAAACACCAAGGATATTCTATATGAGTACCTCACTTTTTGATACTAGACTTATAGGTTTGGAAGTTCCAAATCTAGTACAGTCGGTTATTGGGAGTGGCAGCCAACCTTATGAGGGCTATTAAATATTGATAGAGGATCATCCGCTCTCGGTAACTTGAGAGTAATATCTCATATGTTTTTGCTTAAACAAATCCTTGGCCAAGGTCATTCGGATTAAGAGAGAAAGAGTTCTCCGAGAGAATCCGATTAGAGCGAGACTCGAAGAGAAACCGTATGGGCCTGATAGCACCATGCTCGGTATATGATCTCTGGGATTTTAGATAGATGAGGAACTATAGGTACATGGTAACTGAGGACAGATATATCCAAAGGATTGGATTCTCTTGTATCGTTTGGGGACTACGACGTAGTAGCCTAATACGTCCGTAATCGATAAGTCAAGTGAATTATTATGGAGATAATAATTCAGTAAGCCAGAAGGAGTTCTGATAGGTATGACTCACAACTAGCTTGATATTAGGCCTAGAGGGTCATACACATATCGTAGCTGTTGCGATGAGTAGAGGTTCGTATATAAGATATCCGTTGGAGCCCCTATCTTATTGGATATCTAATAAGCCCCTGAATTATTGGATCTCACGGATTAGATCCAATAAAAGCTAATAAGAGATTATTGGGTAGAGACCCACTAATCTAAGAGGCTTGGGTAATTGGATGTAGATCCAATACCCAATAGGGTAGGATCCATTAGGGTTAACAGGGGCCTCTATAAATAGGAGGGAACTAAAGGCCAATAGGCCAAAGCTTCTTAGTTGTCATCTCCTACTCTTCTCTCCCCTTCTCCTCCTCAAAGAGTAGGCTTAGAGATTTGAGGAGCATTGTTACAGCCCTGCTGTGTGGATCACCACTAGAGAGGAGGACGCTTGACCTTCTTTATCCACTCTTATAGATCTATAGGGATTCAAGGATATACACTCTCCATAGGTAACACAACTATCTTTCTAACATGCAATTTTCGATTTTACAAATTTTGTGCACCAATCTACGCACGACGACAAACACATATTGGGAAATTTGGAGTTTTTTGTTTTATGTTCTTCCATTGCGCATGTGATGTCGCCCCTAGATTTCCAAACAAATACTACAACTATAATGCATGGTGGTGATTATTTGATTTTGTCTCATTCTGATATTATTTTTTCTCGTGTGTGTTAGGATTTTGAGTGAGTGATTGACACAGGTGCTTCTTATCATTCTACACCATGGAGGGAGTTTTTTGCTAAATACAGGTTTAAAAATTTTGGTATTGTCAAGATGGGCAACTATGGCATGGTAGACATCATTGGCATAGGTGATATCCACATAAAGACCAACCTTAGCTACAAGTTGGTACTTAAGGATGTGAGGTATGTGGTTGACTTGAGGTTAAATTTAATTTCAGTTGGAAGATTAAATGATGAAGACTATGATAGCATATTTCACAAAAGGCAATAAAAGCTCAATAAAGGTTTTCTTATTGTGGCTAGTGGGAAGAAATATCACACTTTATACAAGTTGCAGGTCAAAGGTTATGGTAAGCAGTTAAATGCTACAAAAAAAGACTTCAGTATGGAGTTGTGGCATAGACGATTGGGACATAAGCAAGAAGGGGCTGCAAGCTCTTTTCAAGAGAGAGGTATTGCCGGACCTCAAAGGTACATGTCTGAACCCTTGTATTGATTGTTTGGCTAGTAAACAACACATAGCTTCATTTGCTATCCCTGCTTTGTCTAGAAAAATACATGTCTTAGACCATGTTTATACAAATGTATGTAATCCTTTGAGGACAAAAACTCTTAATGGATCTATTAATGTTACTAGCATTAGTGGTACACTTTATTTTATCATATTTATAGATGATTTTTTAAAGAAAGTTTGGGCCTATGCTATGAAGACCAAAAATCATGTTATTAATGTCTTCAAAGAGTTTCATGCTAGAGTTGAAAGGGGACAAAAAAATAATTGAAATGCATAAGATCAAATAATGGTGGTGAGTATACAGGATTGTTTAATGATTATTGTAGGTCACTTGGCATCCAACATGAGATGACAGTTCCTGGTATATCTCAACATAATGCTATTGTAGAGAAGATGAACCGTACCATCATGGAAAAGATCATATGTATGCTTTCATAGGCCAAGCTACCCAAAAAGTTTTGGGATAAGGCTTTGAGGACTGTAGTTGATGTGATCAACTTGTTACCATATATAGCCCTAGATGGTGATGTTGTAGAGCATATATGGTCAAGAAAAGATATTTTCTACAAGCATTTGAGAGTGTTTGGTTATCAGACATTTGCATATGTTCCAAACAATGAGAGGTCTAAGCTAGATGGTAAGACAAAAGAATATAATTTTCTTGGTTATTCACATGATCAGTTTAGTTATAGGCTCTGGGATCTAGAAAAGCATAATGCGTTTAGAAGCAAAGATGTGGTCTTCTTTAAGGATCAAACCTTTGAGGATTTGAAGAAGAAGGCACTAGCCAAGACTTCTATAGAAGGATTAGCAGATTATGACCCAGTTACTCCTCCAATATATCAGGGTCACAGGAGAGATGTGTAGGAAGATGGTGTAGAGCCCGATGTTCATCTACTTGTAGGACATATTGAACAAGAAGAATTTGGGGAGTAACTTCTCGTAGAACCTCAATTGAGAAGATCTTCTAGATAATGTTAACCTTCCAGAAGATACTCTACATATGAGTATGTGATTCTTATTAATGCAGGTGAACTAGAGAATTATCAAGAAGTAGTTGAAAGTGACAAAAAAATAAGTGGTTAGTTGCTATGCAAGAAGAGATGGATACTCTATAGAAGAACCACACATATGATTTGATGCAACTACCAAAGGAAATGAAGGCTTTGAAGAACAAGTGGGTTTTCATATTAAAGACTCAAGAATATTGTTCTCAACTAAAGTACAATGCTAGATTGGTTATGAAAGGCTTTGGTCAAAAGAAAGATATTGACTTTGAAGAGATTTTTTCTTCTATTGTTAAAATATCTTCTATTCATGTTGGTATTGCTACTAGTCAAGACTAGGAGGTTGAGCAGTTAGAAGTTTAATGTATGCGATGGTATGTACAAGGTCGGACATCGCATATGCCGTGAGTGTTACTAATAGATTTCTTGCAAATCCAAGCAAAGAGCACCGGGCAACAGTGAATTAGATCCTTAGATATCTTAAAGACTCTAAGGTTTGTTTAAGCTTTGGAAGTGGATCACCTATGTGTTAGGATCGGAGCAGCACTAAGAGGGGGGGGGGTGAATTAGTGCAGCGGTAAAGTACGATAAACTTTTGACGATTTAAACACTTTCCGAAACTTCGTATGATAAAAGCAACATTTCGTTTGAAACCGTTACGATTGCATTTTAACTTGAAGGGACACATAAGAAGGAGACAAAGAAGTAGAGCATCAAAGTGAAGATGGTTTGCAGTAATATAAATGATAATAAGTAAATGCAAACCAGAGAACACACCAATTTAAAGTGGTTAGGTAAAAATGACCTACATCCACTTGCGAAGCCTTCATCGAAAAGGCTCCCAACTTCCACTAGCAAATAACTTTGAAGGGGAAGGACAAATACCCCTCTTATAACCTTTTACAAGTGGTTCACACTCTTACAAATTTTCAAAAAGAAAGAGGGAGGTGAACACTCAAGCTATTGAAAACAAAAACTTGCTAAAAGCTTTGCTAAGACTTTTAACTCAATCTCTTTCTTCTCAAAGGTTGTAATCTCAACTAAGAATTGAGGGGTATTTATAGGCCTCAAGAGGATTTAAATTTGGGCTCCAAAATTTGAATTCTCTTTGGTTCCCGATGCTGGCGGTGCCACCGCCTGTCAGTGGTAGTGCCACCGCCTGTCAGTGTCTGACACTGATAGTGTACTGACGGTGCCACCGCCCAGCCAAGCGGTGCCATCGTTTGGCTCTCGGGTGCTGGGCGGTGCCATCGCCTAGCCAATCGGTGCCACCGCTTGGTTCTCGGGTTCTAGGCAGTGCCACCGCCTAATTTGGCGGTGCCACCGCCTACACTATTTCAGCTCACTGGTTGGGCTCCAAACTTGGCCCAAACCAGTCCGAACTCGGGCCCAATTAGCCCCTACTTGAGTTATAGGATTAACACCTAATCCTAACCCTAATTAACATGCTAACTACGAATTTAAAGACATTTTCTAAGCTATTACAAAGTCCGCAAGTCAAGACTTTTTCCAGCGAGCTTCCGGCGAACTTTGGACGGTCTTCCAACGAACTCTCGGAAACCATTCTACGGACTCCCGGTAAGCTCCTAGACTTCACGATTTGATCTTGGTGAGTTCCAATGAGCTTATTCAGCAAGCTCCGATCTTTCTCGGCGAGCTCCGCGAACTTCCAATGAACCTTTCGGCGAGCTTCCGAAAAACCCTTCGGCAAGCTCCCTACTCATTCTCGGCTAGTTCCGGCAGCATTCCCGATGAACCTTCGGAGTTTTGTCGAACTCTCAAACTCACAACAAATCCTTCACGCTTGACTCCGACACTTTATTTCGCTTTATGTCTTCATCGTTATCGTAGTTAATCCTGCACACATAAGCCAAAACTTTACTCTGATCTAGACAATTATTACAAAGCGAATTGACATTCTGTTGCCCGACACGTCATTGGTTGGCGCTTCGTCCGATTCTTCGGCGTAACGTCCTTTCTTGTGGCTTGTTGCCCAATCGGCGGATGACCTCCGCAACCCCGATATACTTGGTGCAATTCCGCTCTTGGCTCGATGCCCGACGTCCGAAGCCTTCTACCATCCAATATCCTAACGTGATCTCCTCCGGCGCAACGTCAATTCCTCCTGCATTAACTGTCTAATCCTGATCGAATAGACCTACATCACTCAAAATGCAGTTAAACATCTAAACACAATCAATTAATTTCATCATCAAAATCCGAGATTCAACAATCTCCCCCTTTTTGATGATGACAACTAATTGATGACTAACGGAGTTAACCTTAACTTCTCGGAGTTTAACCAAACTCCCCCTATCAATATGCCATTGATAGAACACTTGGATTATCCCAAATCCAAGTAACATTCATCACATGTTATGAAAAACATTTAAACCATCATGCAAATATATATAAAATATTCAATTTAATGCATGAAGTCATCAATATACTTCTCCCTCTATGTCATCAACAAAAAGAAGAAATAGCTCTAGCTATTTTAAAAGATATTCAAGTTTTTGTAACATGAAGCTAGATTTTCATCACAACATATAAGCACAAAAGCATAGTAAGATTCTTAAGTTCAATCATGGCAATTCAACACTTGCTTCTTATGCAAGATTGTACTTTGCTTTTCTTTGCATGTTCTAACTAGCAAAAGCTTTCTCCCCTTTGTTTTTGTCCAAAAGAAGGGAAGGGTACAAGCTAGCCAGCATTTGCCTTGAGCTAGCAATCTTTCTCCCCCTATGTCATTGCCGAAAAGAAGGAGAGGAACCAATGATTTAGACTTTTACATAAATTATGAATTTGCATCAATCAATATTTCAATCATCACATGATATATACAAGACAAAAATGCAAAGAAATCATGTCATGAAAGATATCAATTGTTAAACATGATATGATAATAGTCTCAAAATTTTCAATTTGTAATACATGTGATACATTGTGATACTAAAAAATTTAATGCGATGCTTTTAAGGATATCAACCTATTTTTGATACAAAGCATGGCAAGAGCAATTATATTGCAAGTTTTCTAAGTTTTGTATTTTTTGCTTCTTTCGAGATAGCAATTTTTTGCTTCTCTACAAGCTAGCAACTTTTACGATATGCAAGTTTTACTATATACAAGCTAGCAAATTTAAAGATATGCAAGTTGGCATATTTGCTTTTCTTTGCAATGTGCATGATAGTATTTCTTTGTAATGTTCAATATAGCAAATTGTACATCATGCTAGCTAGCAAATTAAAGATGTTCAAGAAAGCAAGCTCTTTCTTCTCTTTTGAGAAGTGTCGTTTTTGCTTCCTTAGCAAAATACCAAACTAGCAAGGGACCATGTTTTACATGAGGCAAGCAAACAATTTGGCAAGTGTTATATTTGTATCTTTTCTTTAGATGTGCAAGAAAGTAAGCAAGTTTTTGCATTTTCTTGACTTGTGCAAGGTAGCTAATTTCTCTTTGAGATGATCCTTTACATCAACTCAAGATAGCATATTAGCAACTCTTTCTCTCCCTTTGTCATTGGCAAAAAGAAAGGAAGATTCAAGTCACGAATATCAAAATAATAATTTTATCATGAATATTTCATCACTACGTGCATCATTATTGCATGCATAATTTCAAATCATAAATATTTCAAATCATGATGGTATTAACTTGTCAAATTTCATTTTACCATTCATAATCATAACTTTTCATTTGTATGCATCAAAATAATATCAAAAGTATTTCATTCATAATTTTATATCACGACATAAGGAATATCAAGAAGAAAGTAATTGGGTGATGCAATAAACATTTCATGAATATAAGGAATTGCATAAAAATCATATCATGAAAGATTAGAACATGTGAATACCAAAAGACATGATTTCTTTTTTAAAAAAAAACCTACTCATAATTAATCAAAAGAAAATCTTAGGAGATTGATTAATGAAAAAATCTTGATTCATAATAAATCTTAATTTGTAAATATCACGGAATCAACATCATGATTTTGGATAAAACTCATTCAAATTCAAATCACCAAAAATCATTTTTATGGTTCACAAAATTCGTAACATAAGTAGATTCATGATTTCATTAATAATATATTTTCTCTTTTTTAATTATTTCATTTTAAGTGGTTGATTTCATGTTAGCATGCTTTTTCATTTATGTCAAATAAAAACATGCATCAACGTTTAGGATCTAAAAATGAATTTCATCATAAAACCATCAAGATCAATAGATTCTCAAAAATGAATTGTTAGGATTAAGAAAATCCAAAAATAAAATTTAACACTTTCATGCATTCGGATATGGTTTTGCTATAGATTTTCAAATTCAATCATGAAGTTAAAAATGCTCATGATCATGGATATTTTTGTATCCAAAACACATAATTTCTAACATGTTATTAAGGCCTGTAATAATGTAAAATCATCAAGATACACATGCATGGATTAATCCTAAGCACTATCACATATCGTATAATTATCATCCCTAATGTTGCATACATCATTCTGTTAGGATCGAGAGCACTAAGAGGGGGGGTGGGGGGTGAATTAGTGCAGCGGAAATTTTTCAGCGATTAAAACGAAAGTTGCGTTCGTTCGATAAAAAATGATTTACGTCTAAGTACAGATTTAGAAAGTTCTGAACTTAGAAACTTGTTCGTAAGATCGCAGAAGGCAGTAAGCAGTTATGATTGAAATCAAAACGTAAATGTAAACTGAAATATGATGATCGTACGAGAAAAGCCGATTTACGTCTAAACGCAGATTCGAAAAATTCTGAACTTAGAAACTTATTCGTAAGATCGCAGAAGGCAGTAAACAGTTATGATTGAAATCAAAACGTAAACGTAAACTAAAATATGATGATTGTACGAGGAAAGCTGATTTACGTCTAAACGTAGTTTTACGTCTAAATGCAGATTTACGTCTAAACCTTGAAACTCGTTCGTAAAATCACAGAGGGCAGTAAGCTATTGAGAAGTTTGCAGTGAAGGTAAAATACTCAAAGGAAATGCAAACCGAGATTTAGAGTGGTTCGGTCAATCTTGACCTACTCTACTTTTGGCTTCCTCCACCGACGAGGTCACCGACGTCAACTAGAGGCCTTCCTTCAATAGGCGAAGGCCAACCACCCTCTTACAGATTCACTCCTTTTAACGGGCTTAGGAGACAACCCTTAAAGAAGTTTTCTCTCCTCTCTTTACAACTCAAACTTGAAGAATAGAAAGAGGAGAACTAGCAGTTTTGAGCTCTAAGAAACACAGAAAGACAGCAAGATTTCGAGTGCGTGTTCTGTGCTTTCAGTGCTGAATGGGTGGGGTATATATAGGCCCCAACCCAGTTCAAATTTGGAGCTCAAATCTGTCAATTCCCTGAATTCCGGGATCAGGCGGTTGCACCTCCTAACTGGGGCGGTTGCACCGCCTAGCAGAGCTCGAAGACTGAGCCTCTGGGTGGTGCCACCTCTGTCAGGGGTGATTGCACCTCTCTACTAGAACTCGAAGACTGAGCTCAGGCGGTTGCACCGCCTGACTGGAGAGGTTGCACCGCCTGGCAGAGCTCGAAACTTGAGCTCTGGCGGTGCTACCTCTTGACAAAAGAGGTTGCACCGCCCAGTCTCGCTCGGAGACTGAGCCCGGGGCGGTGCCACCTCTTGGTTGGGGCGGTTGCACCGCCCAGTCTCGCTGGGAGACATAGCCTAGGCGGTGCTACCTCCCTGCCTGGGCGGTTGCACCTCCCACAGCAACCTGGGTCCGAATGGGTTGATCCATTCGGCCCAATTTGAGTTCTTCAGGGGCCCAATTGCCCCAAGATTAAGCTAATGGGATCACCTCCCATTTCTAACTTAATCAATGTGCTAACTACGATTATTTCCTAAGACAAATTCTGCAGCTTGCTCCGGTGCGTCAATCGCTTCTTCCGGCGAGTTTCCGGCGAACTTCCGTCGATCATCCGACAAACCTTCGGTGATGCTCCTGCGGACTTCCGGCAAACTCCTGGACTTGCGACGATCCACTTGGCAAGTTCCGATGAGCTCCTTTGGCAAGCTTCTGGACTTCTCGGATTTGTTCCCGCAGAACCTCCGACGACCGTCCGAACTTCCGTAGAACTCTCGAACTCCTAACGTGATCATTGTCTTGACTCCAGCGCAACTCCTGCTGCATGTCTTTCTTCCATCGTAGTTAATCCTGCACACTCAAAACAAAAACTTCGATCGAGACAATTAATCCTAAGCAATTAACCAAGTTGTCCGGCATGTCATTGGTCCCTCGACGCTTCGTCCGATTCTTCGGCGCATCGTCCTGTCCTGCAGCCTATTGCCCAATCGGCCTGTTGGCTCCGCAACTCCGATATCCTTGGCACAATACCCGCTCTTCTTGGCCCGATGCCCGAGTCCATGGCCCGAAGCCTTCTGTCGATACGTCGACCGATCCACCGGCCCGACGTCCAATCTTCTGACATGTTCCTCTGGCACAACATGATTTTCCTGCTTTAATTGTCTCATCCTGATCGAGGCATCCTGCGTCACTCAAAATGCAGATTAAATCATAAACATATATCAAGTAGTTTCATCATCAAAATACGAGATTCAACAATCTCCCCCTTTTTGATGATGACAACCACTTGATGACGGAGTTGAAACAAACTCCCCCTATCAATATGCCATATTGATAGAAACTCTTAGATTCAAAAATCCAAGCAACATGTCATCATAAACTTATGCATAACATGTCATGTCATCAACATACTTCTCCCCCTTTATCATCAACAAAAAGGAGAAGTACCACAATCAAGTGTTTGTGATGTAAGTTTAACTCATTGCATGAAAAACATAATATCTATTGTTACCATCATGCAAGTTTGCTATTATTAAATGGTAAGATATCAATATGTAAAATTGCGATTCAAGTTCTTGATATCTTAACATGATATGACATTCATAGCACCTATTCATATGAATGCTGCTCTTGATATCTCATCATAATATGGCATTCATAACATCTATTCATATTCTTCAAATATGGCACTCATAGTATCAATTATATATTTCTCCCCCTTTGTCATCAACAACAAGGAGAATGATATAAGCAAATTTTAAATATAAGTGCGATGCCATAAGTTGGTTCATGTCATTTTCTAACAGTGAGTGATAGGTGTTGAATCTCGTATTTTGATGATGAAACTACTTGATATATGTTTATGATTTAATCTGCGTTTTGAGTGACGCAGGATGCTTTGATCAGGATGAGACTATTAAAGCAGGAACATCATGTTGTGCCGGAGGAACATGTCAGAAGATTGGACGTCGGGCCAGTAGATCGGTCGACGTATCGACAGAAGGCTTCGGGCCGTGGACTCAGGCATCGGGCCAAGAAGAGCGGGTATTGTGCCAAGGATATCGGAGTTGCGGAGTCAACTGGCCGATTGGGCAATAGGCTGTAGGAAAGGACGATGCGCCGAAGAATCGGACGAAGCGTCGAGGGACCAATGACATGCCGGACAACTTGGTTAATTGTTTAGGATTAATTGTCTCGATCGAAGTTTTTGTTTTGAGTGTGCAGGATTAACTACGATGGAAGAAAGACAAGCAGCAGGAGTTGTGCCGGAGTCAAGTTCATGATCACGTTGGGAGTTCGAGAGTTCGACGGAAGTACGGACGGTCGTCGGAGGTTCTACGGGAACAGATCCGAGAAGTCCAGAAGCTTGCCAAGCGAAGCTCGTCGGAACTCGCCAAGTGGATCGTCGCAAAGTCCAGGAGTTTGCCGGAAGTCCGCAGAAGCATCACCGAGGGTTCATCGAATGATCGACGGAAGTTCGCCGGAAACTCGCCGGAAAAAGCAATTGACGTACCGAAGCAAAGCTGCAGAAATTGTCTTAGATTTAATCGTAGTTAGCACGGTGATTAAGTTAGAAATGGGAGGTGATCCCATTAGCTTAATCCTGGGGCAATTGGGCCCCTGAAGAACTCAAGTTGGGTCGAATGGTTCAACCCATTCGAACCCAAGAAGCTGTGGGAGGTGCAACCGCCCAGGCAGGGAGGTGCAACCGCCCAGGCTAAGTCTCCCAGCGAGACTGGGAGGTGCAACCGCTCCAGCCAGGCGGTGCCACCGCCCAGGCTAAGTCTCCCAGCGAGACTGGGAGGTGCAACCGCTCCAGCCAGGCGGTGCAACCGCCCAGGGCTCAGTCTCCAAGCGAGACTGGGCGGTGCAACCTCCTCTGTCAAGCGGTAGCACCGCCTGAGCTCAAGTTTCGAGCTCTGCCTGGTGATGCAATCACCGAGCTCAGTCTTCGAGCTCTGGAAGAGAAGTACGACCTCTCTGGCCAGGAGATGCACAGCCTAAGCTCAGTCTTCGAGCTCTGGCAGAGAGGTGCAACCACCTCTGGCAGAGAGGTGCAACCACCTCTGGCAGAAAGGGGCGATCACCTCTGGCAGAGAAGAGAAACTTCTCTGGTCAGGAGATGCACCGCCTGAGCTCGGTCTTCGAGCTCTGGCAGGAAGGTGCAACCACCCCTGATAGAGAAGGTGCAACCGTCTGAGCTCAGTCTTCGAGCTCTGCCAGGCGGTGCCACCTCTCCAGTCGAGAGGTGCAACCGCCTGAGCTCAGACTTCGAGCTCTGCCAGGCGGTGCCACCTCTCCAGTCAAGAGGTGCAACCGCCTGATCCCGGAATTTCGGGATTTGATCGTTTTGAGCTCGAAATTTGAATTGGGTTGGGGCCTATAAATACCCCACCCATTCAGCACTGAAAAGAAACAGACCCACACCGAAATCTTGATCTTTTCTGTGATTCTAAGAGCTCAAAAGTGTTGTAAAGCCTTTAAGTCTCCTCCTTCTGTTCTTCAAGTTTTCAGTTATAAAGTGAGGAGAGAAAGGTCTGTAAAGGTTGTCTCCTGAGCCTGTTAAAAGGAGAGAAACTGTAAAAGGGCAGTTTGGCCTTCGCCCATTGAAGGAAGGCCCCTAGTTGACGTCGGCAACCTCGTCGGTGGAGGAAGCCAAAAGTGGAGTAGGTCAAGGCTGACCGAACCACTCTAAATCTCTGGTTTGCGTTTATTTTTGAGCACTTTATCATTACTGCAAACCTCCTCCATTACTACTGCTCTCTGCGCTTTCACGAACAAGTTCTAAGTGCTGTTCTTCCGAATCTGCATTCAGACGTAAATTCGTATTTTCGTACATTACAGTTTACGTTTACGTTTGATTCTGCAGAACTGTCTTCGGTGCTTTTACGAAAGAGTTTCTTTGCAGTTTACACTTACATTTTGATCCTATTGATAACTGCAAACTGTCCTCTACAATTTTATGAACGAGTTTCAACATTTAGACGTAAAACTGCATTTAGACGTAAATCGGCTTTCCTCTCACAATCATCAGTTCTCAGTTCACGTTTACGTCTTGATTTCACTTACAACTGCAAACTGTCTTCTGCGTTTTTTTTTACGAACAAGGTTCTGTGCAGTTTACGTTTACGTCTTTTGATTTCATTTACAACTGCAAACTGTCTTCTGCGCTTTTATGAACAAGGTTCTGTGCAGTTTACGTTTACGTCTTGATTTCATTTAGAACTGCAAACTGTCATCTGCGTTTAGACGCAAACTGCGTTTAGACGTAAACTGCGCTTAGACGCAAACCGCGTTTAGACGCAAACTGCGTTTAGACGTAAACTGCGTTTAGACGTAAACTGCGCTTAGACGCAAATTGTGTTTAGACGCAAACTGCGCTTAGACGCAAACTGTGTTTAGACGCAAACTGCGCTTAGACGCAATCTGCGCTTAGACGCAAACTGCACTTAGATACAAACTGTGAATCAGCTTTTGCATCATAATAGTTTCTATCGAACGAACGCAGCTTTCAGTTTTAATCACTGTAAAATTTCCGCTGCACTAATTCACCCCCCCCTCTTAGTGCTCTCGATCCTAACAATAGGATACCAATTATGCAAACATCTCGAGGAAAACATGACATTGAGATAGCTTTTATTGCTTCTTCCTTTTTATTTGTTATCTTTTTACATGAAGGAGGAAAGCCATATGTGAAGTTCAAATCGATAAGATATTAAAGCACACTTCATTTTTGCAAGGATTAAGATATGTAAGTGAGTCAAATCCTTGTATGTAAAAATATCTATCTTTTATAAGAGGGAATCATCAAATATGTTTCTCGAAAAATATTTTTCACATGATAAGTGCATTTGCTAGATGATTCCATATGTCAAAAATCAGTGATGTGAATTAAACTTGATATGACATATGCTTGTTAAGTTCGGAAGAGGATAATGTATCAAGAAAATCCAATTGTTAGGATCAAGAAAATCCGAAAATGAAATTTAACACTTTCATACATTCGGACAGGGTTTTACTAGAGATATTCAATTACAATCATGAAGGTAAAACATGCTTATTATCATGGAAATTTTTGTATTCAAGCACATAATTTCCAACATGTAATCATGGCAAGTAATTGTGTAAAATCATTATGGCAATCAAGTGATTTGATCATTCAATCAAAAAAGTCCGAAAAATAATTTTAACTCGTTTAATCATTCGGACATATTTTTGCCATAGTTTTTCAAATATAATCATGAAGATAAGGCATGCTCATCATCATGGTAGTATGATAGCAAGTTTACTGTATACAAGCTAGCAAAAAATTTCTACATTTTAAGGCCCGCAAGCTAGCAATTTTGAGATGTTCAAGAAAGCAACTCTTGCTTCTTGAAATATAAGTTTTACTAGATGTGCAAGTTAACTTTTTGCTTCTTGAGATAGGCAAGATAGCATTCCTTGGTGATGTTCAATATAGCTAAGTTCTACATCATGCAAGCTAGTGAATTTTATAACATTTTAGAACATGCATAATCACCAAAGCATCATAAATTTTAATGATGTGCAAAATTACAAATTTTGCATGATTGCATTTGTGTGTCTTGAGATTTGCAAGATAGCACTTCTTGGTGATGTTCAAGATAGCAATTTCTTCTCTTTTAAGAAGTGCAATTTTTGCTTTCTTCTTGAATTGTGCAAGCTAGCTATCTCCCCTTTTGTCATTGTCAAAAAGAGGGGAAAAACCCTTTACATCAATTTTTAAATCATGACAAAGGTTAGTATCAATCTCATTTGTACATCATTATATTTTCAAATTAAAACATGCACATTTTCAAAACATATAAACTCATTATTATATGCATGATTCCAAATCATCATTCATATTATTTCAATCATTGTTTCACTCATCACTATAGCTTGTCATGCATAATATGTAAAACCATCTAACATGATATAAACATTTATTTATTTATTTATTTATTTATTTTTTAAGCATTCATGATACACATCATACATTATCATAATAAAAAGCATATGCATCATTCCAAATCATAAATATTTCAAATCATAAATATTTCAAATCATCATGGTATTAATTTGTCACATTGCATCCTACCATGCATGATCGAAACTTCTCATTCCCATATATCAAAATAAATTCATGAATATCTCATGCATTCATATCATCACTTGAGGAATATTGAAAAGAAATAATTGGGTGATGAGATGAATATTTCATGAATACAAAGAATTGCATAAAAATCATATCATGAAAACAAGGAATACAAGTCACAATCATTCAAGAGAAAAATCATCATTCATTTTCAATTCATTCAATTTGATAAATCAAGATCATGATTTTGATAAAACTCATTTCAAATTTAAATCATCAAAATCATTTTTATGGCTCACAAAATTTATAACATAAATAGATTCATGATTTCATTGATAATATATTTTTTCCCTTTTTAAGTGTTTCATTTTAAGTGGTCGATTTCATGTTAGCATGCCTTTTCATTTATGAAAACATGCATCAATTTTTTTTTTTTTTTAAAGCCACTGTTATTATCATGAAAATCGATAATCCATAAATATCAAGAATCATCATACATAATTTCAAAAATATATACTCATTAATCATAACTTCAAATTAAACATGATTTCATATACTCAAAATCGAGAAATAACAATGGAAATCAACATGATACACATTATTACTTCTCATCCACATATAGCATGATTTCATAAGGTATTTTTAATCAAAATCATTTTGTTTATCATAAACATGCAATTTTCATGATTATTTTCAAAATTACTAGAATGATAAGCATGATTCCTAATTGTTTGTATTTTCATTATAAAATTATTAAACATGCAATTTTCAAGAAAATTAAATAAAAAAGAAAAATGCTTTATGAAAAGCATCATGTAATTTCAAAGTAAATTAAAGGCATTTTGATTACCTCAGCGTCGAAAGGCGTAAAGGCGTAATTTGCCACCTCGTCTTTGTTGATTTTCTCCTCGTCTTCGGAGGAGCTCGATTCATCCCAATTTTTGTTCTTCTTCTTGCGTTCAAGGCAAGTAGTTCCGTTCTTTTTACTTTTTAATTTTTGTTTCATTTGTAGTTTAAGTTCACCATCACTTGAGCTTATGCTCGAGTAGTCTTCAAATGTTCTATGTCCCAAATCCTTCTTGTTCTTTGAAAGGTGGTTCTCAAGTTCTTCACGTGCATTGCACGTCATTTCATATGTGATCAGTGAACCAATTAGTTCTTCAAGTGGAAAAATATTTAAATCTTTTGTTTCTTGTAAAGCTGTTACTTTTGAATCCCACTTCTTAGAAAGAGAACGCAAAATCTTATTCACAAGTTCAGAATTCGAAAAACATTTGCCAAGAGCTCTTAAACCATTGACGACATCCATAAAACGGGTGTACATGTCACCAATGGTTTCACTTGGCTTCATTTGAAAAAGCTCGAAATCATGCAGTAAAATATTAACTTTCGAGTCTTTGACTCTACTAGTTCCCTCGTGCTTGATTTCAAGAGTGCGCCAAATATCGAAAGCCGTTTCGCATAAAGAAACCCGATTGAACTCATTTTTGTCCAAAGCGCAAAATAAGGCATTCATAGCCTTTGCGTTTAAAGAAAAATGCTTCTTCTCTAAATCCGACCATTCGATCATTGGAAGAGAAGACTTCGAAAAACTGTTTTTGACAAGATTCCAAAGTTCAACATCCATAGAAATAACAAAGATCCTCATTCGGGTCTTCCAATAGGTGTAGTCCAATCCATTAAACAACGGTGGACGAAAAATCGAAAAGCCCTCTTGAAAGCCACGAAGAGCCATTTCTCTCGGGTGTAAGTCCGAAATGAGAAATACCGGGCTCTCATACCAATTGTTAGGATCGAGAACACTAAGAGGGGGGGGGGGGTGAATTAGTGCAGCGGAAATTTTTCAGCGATTAAAACGAAAGCTGCGTTCGTTCGATAAAAAACGATTTAGGTCTAAGTGCAGATTTAGAAAGTTCTGAACTTAGAAACTTGTTCGTAAGATCGCAGAAGGCAGTAAGCAGTTATGATTGAAATCAAAACGTAAACGTAAACTGAAATATGATGATCGTACGAGAAAAGCCGATTTACGTCTAAACGCAGATTCGGAAAATTCTGAACTTAGAAACTTATTCGTAAGATCGCAGAAGGTAGTAAACAGTTATGATTGAAATCAAAACGTAAACGTAAACTGAAATATGATGATTGTACGAGGAAAGCCGATTTACGTCTAAACGCAGTTTTACTTCTAAATGCATATTTACGTCTAAACCTTGAAACTCGTTCGTAAAATTACAGAGGGCAGTAAGCTATTGAGAAGTTTGCAGTGAAGGTAAAATACTCAAAGGAAATGCAAACCGAGATTTAGAGTGGTTCGGTCAATCTTGACCTACTCCACTTTTGGCTTCCTCCACCGACGAGGTCACCGACGTCAACTAGAGGCCTTCCTTCAATAGGCGAAGGCCAACCACCCTCTTACAGATTCACTCCTTTTGACGGGCTTAGGAGACAACCCTTACAAAAGTTTTCTCTCCTCTCTTTACAACTCAAACTTGAAGAATAAAAAGAGGAGAACTAGCAGTTTTGAGCTCTAAGAAACACAGAAAGATATCAAGATTTCGAGTGTGTGTTATGTGCTTTTAGTGCTGAATGGGTGGGGTATTTATAGGCCCCAACCCAGTTCAAATTTGGAGCTCAAATCTGTCAATTCCCTGAATTCCGGGATCAGGCGGTTGCACCTCCTGACTGGGGCGGTTGCACCGCCTGGCAGAGCTCGAAGACTGAGCCTCTGGGCGGTGCCACCTCTGTCAGGGGCGGTTGCATCGCCTGACTAGAGAGGTTGCACCACCTGGCAGAGCTCGAAACTTGAGCTCTGGCGGTGCTACCTCTTGACAAAAGAGGTTGCACCTGCTAGTCATAGGTGCCCAGCAAGCCAATCACGTGAGTGATGGCACGTGTGACTTGATACAGAATCTTTTTGCTTATTATATTTTGGCGTATATCACTTTATAACTATTGCATAAATGCATACATATATTGTGATGTCCTTGGATTTGTGCAATGGGAATCGGATCGTGATGAGATCACGATAATGAGATCGATTCACCTTTAAACACATATCCTAAATAATCCTGGTCATAGGTTACTCGAGAGGGACATCGTGATAACCGGATAGACTGGTGTGCTGTATACCTGTCCATATGATGGATGCAGCTGGTCTCATAGCTGCTCGTGTAGAGACACTAGGGATACAGTACAGGTGCTCATTGGAGAATGAGTTCACTGATTGATCCGCTTATGGAATGCTGGATGGTTGATGATGCCTTATTGTCAGACAGCGATTCCGTAGTCCTAGTGGTGTATCTGGTCCTTAGACTTGAGACACCAAGGATGTCCTGTATGAGTGCTCCACTCTTTGATACCAGACTTATAGGTTTGGTTGTCCCAAATCTAGTACAGCTGGTCATTGGGAGTGGTAGTCGACCTTACGAGGGCTATTGAGTGTCGATAGAGGATCATCCACTCTCGGCGTCATGAGAGGAATATCCTATGTGTTCTTGCTCAAACAAATCCCTGGCCAGGGTCATTCGGGTTGAGAGAGAAAGAGTTCTCCGGGAGAATCCGATTAGAGCGAGACTCGAGTAGAAACCGTATGGGTCTGACAACGCCATGCTCGATATACGGTCTCTGGGATATTAGATGGATGAGGGACTATAGGTACATGGTAACTGAGGACAGACAGGTCCAATGGATTGGATTCCCTTGTATCGTCTAGGGACTACGGCGTAGTGGCCTAGTACGTCCGTAGTCGATGAGTCGAGTGAATTATTACAGAGATAATAATTCACCGAGTTAGAAGGAGTTCTGATAGGTATGACTCACGGCCAGCTCGATATTGGGCCTAGAGGGTCACACACATATGGTAGGCATTGCGATGAGTAGGGGTTCGGATATGAGATATCCGACGGAGCCCTTGTCTTATTGGATGCAGATCCAATACCCACTAGGGAAGGACCCATTAGGGTTTGACACGGGATCTCTATAAATAGGAGGGATTCACAGCCTCATAGGCTAGAGTCTTTGCTTGCCTTTCCTATTCTCCTCTCCCTCTCCACCTCAGAGTAGGCCTGGAGTCTTGAGGAGCGTCGTCGCAACCCTGCTGTGTGGATCACCACTAGAGAGGAGGACGCTTGACCTCCTTCACCCTCTCCTAAGGATCTGCAAGGAAACAGGGATATACGATCTCCCTAGGTAACACAATCTCTATACGCAGTTTTGTGTTTTGCGGATTTTTGCGCACCAATCTTCGCACGACGACGAACATCTTTTTGGGAATCGGGGAATTTTATTTTCTTGTTCTTCCGCTACGCATATGATGTCGCCCCCAATGATTTCCCAACAGCATCGCCCAGTCTCGCTCGGAGACTGAGCTCGGGGCGGTGCCACCTCTTGGCTGGGGCGGTTGCACCGCCCAGTCTCGCTGGGAGACATAGCCTAGGCGGTGCTACCTCCCTGCCTGGGCGGTTGCACCTCCCACAGCAACCTGGGTCCGAATGGGTTGATCCATTCGGCCCAATTTGAGTTCTTCAGGGGCCCAATTGCCCCAAGATTAAGCTAATGGGATCACCTCCCATTTCTAACTTAATCAATGTGCTAACTACGATTATTTCCTAAGACAAATTCTGCAGCTTGCTCCGGTGCGTCAATCGCTTCTTCCGGCGAGTTTCCAGCGAACTTCCGTCGATCATCCGACGAACCCTCGGTGATGCTCCTGCGGACTTCCGGCAAACTCCTGGACTTGCGACGATCCACTTGGCAAGTTCCGATGAGCTCCTTTGGCAAGCTTCTGGACTTCTCGGATTTGTTCCCGCAGAACCTCCGATGACCGTCCGAACTTCCGTAGAACTCTCGAACTCCCAACGTGATCATTGTCTTGACTCCGGCGCAACTCCTGCTGCATGTCTTTCTTCCATCGTAGTTAATCCTGCACACTCAAAACAAAAACTTCGATCGAGACAATTAATCCTAAGCAATTAACCAAGTTGTCCGGCATGTCATTGGTCCCTCGACGCTTCGTCCGATTCTTCGGCGCATCGTCCTTTCCTGCAGCCTATTGCCCAATCGGCCTATTGGCTCTGCAACTCCGATATCCTTGGCATAATACCCGCTCTTCTTGGCCCGATGCCCGAGTCCACGGCCCGAAGCCTTCTGTCGATACGTCGACCGATCCACCGGCCCGACGTCCAATCTTCTAACATGTTCCTCCGGCACAACATGATTTTCCTACTTTAATTGTCTTATCCTGATTGAGGCATCCTGCGTCACTCAAAACGTAGATTAAATCATAAACATATATCAAGTAGTTTCATCATCAAAATACGAGATTCAACACATTCAACATTTCAAAACATAACATGCATGAAACCTTAGCAATATACTTTTCATGATCAAATTTTAAATTTTTTAAAGATGCAAAAAAGAAAAACATGATATAATTTTTGAAAAACAATTTTTTATTTCCTATTCTAAATTAAGCACTCATGAAAGACTTCAAGTAATTTCAAAATAATTTAAGAGAGTTGAATTACTTACCTTGTAGTCGAAGCTCATCAAAGCCCAATTCGTCGTTTCACCTTTGGAAGTTTTTGATTCATATCCTTGGTTGCCTTCTTCTTCTTTGGCCTCATCCTCCATTCAAGT
The DNA here is from genome assembly GCF_036884655.1 of Musa acuminata AAA Group. Taxonomy (NCBI): domain Eukaryota; kingdom Viridiplantae; phylum Streptophyta; class Magnoliopsida; order Zingiberales; family Musaceae; genus Musa; species Musa acuminata. Next base: position 32,129,513 of record NC_088357.1, read on the forward strand.
TCATTGTTTATTTTAGATTTATGTTTCCTAAACTTATTAAGATTTAGTGTTCGAAGTTCAAGTTCATCATTGTCCTCATCACTTGAGTCATCGCTTAAGTGGTATTCATTTGTCCAGAGTTCCAAATCCTTCCTATTCTTTGGAAGGTGATTTTGTTCATCATGTTCATCATGTGCATTGTGCACCATTTCATATGTCATTAACGAACCAATTAGTTCTTCAAGTGGAAAAATATTTAAATCTTTTGTTTCTTGTATTGCGGTTATTTTAGGATCCCAACTTTTTGGAAAGGATCTTAAGATTTTAGTGACTAGTTCAAAATTAGAAAAACTTTTACCAAGAGCTTTGAGTCCATTGATGACATCCGTGAAACGGGTGTACATGTCTCCGATGGACTCACTTGGTTTCATCCGGAAAAGTTCGTAAGAATGCACAAGAATATTGATTTTAGACTCTTTCACTCGGCTAGTGCCTTCGTGAGTGACCTCTAGAGTTCTCCAAATATCAAAAGTCGAGTCACACATCGAAACACGATTAAATTCATTTTTGTCAAGTGCATATAAGGCATTCATAGCCTTTGCATTTAGAGAAAACATCTTCTTCTCCAAATCATTCCAATGGTTCATTGGAAGAGAAGACATTTCAAATCCATTTTTGACTATGTGCCATAAATTCAAATCCAAAGAAAGTAAGAAAACTCTCATTCGAGTTTTTCAATAAGTGTAGTCCGTCCCATTGAATAACCGGTGGACGAACGACCGATAAGCCCTCTTGAAAACCATGAAGAGCCATTTCTCTTGGGTGTAAATCCGAAATGAGAAATACCGGGCTCTGATACCAATTGTTAGGATCGGAGTGGCACTAAGAGGGGGGGGTGAATTAGTGCAGCGGTAAAGTACGATAAACTTTTGACGATTTAAACACTTTCGGAAACTTCGTATGATAAAAGCAACGTTTCATTTGAAACCGTTACAATTACGTTTTAACTTGAAGGGATACGTAAGAAGGAGACAAAGAAGTAGAGCATCAAAGTGAAGATGGTTTGCAGTAATATAAATGACAATAAATAAATGCAAACCAGAGAACACACCAATTTAAAGTGGTTCGATAAAAATGACCTACATCCACTTGCGAAGCCCTCTTCGAAGATGCTCCCAACTTCCACTAGTAAATCACTTTGAAAGGGAAGGACAAATACCCCTCTTACAACCTTTTACAAGTGGTTCACACTCTTACAAATTTTCAAAGAGAAAGAGGGAGGTAAACACTCAAGCTATTGAAAACAAAAACTTGCTAAAAGCTTTGCTAAGACTTTTATCTCAATCTCTTACTTCTCAAAGGTTGTAATCTCAACTGAGAATTGAGGGGCATTTATAGGCCTCAAGAGGATTCAAATTTGGGCTCCAAAATTTGAATTCTCTTTGGTTCCCGATGCTGGAGGTGCCACTGCCTGTTAGTGTCTGACATTAACAGTGTACTAGCGGTGCCACCGCCTAGCTCTCGGGTGCTGGGCGGTGCCACCGCCCAGCCAAGTGGTGCCACCGCTTGGTTCTCGGGTTCTAGGCGGTGCCACCGCCTACACTATTTCAACTCACTGGTTGGGCTCCAAATTTGGCCCAAACCAGTCCGAACTCGGGCCCAATTGTCCCTTACTTGAGTTATAGGATTAACACCTAATCCTAACCCTAATTAATGTGCTAACTATGATTTTAAAGATATTTTCTAAGCTATTACAAAGTCCGCAAGTCAAGACTTTTTCCGGCGAGCTTCCGGCGAACTTCCGACGGTCTTCCGACGAACTCTCAGAAACCATTCTACAAACTCCCGGCAAGCTCCTAGACTTCATGATTTGATCTTGGCGAGTTCCAATGAGCTTCTTCGGCAAGCTCCGATCTTTCTCGGCGAGCTCCGCGAACTTCCAACGAACCTTCCGGCGAGCTTCCGAAAAACCCTTCGGCAAGCTCCCTACTCATTCTCGGCTAGTTCCGGCAGCATTCCCGACGAACCTTCGGAGTTTCGTCAAACTCTCGAACTCACAACAAATCCTTCACGCTTGACTCCAACACTTTATTTTGCTTTATGTCTTCATCGTTATCGTAGTTAATCCTGCACACACAAGCCAAAACTCTACTCCGATCTAGACAATTATTACAAAGCGAATTGACATTCTGTTGCCTGGCACGTCATTGGTTGGCGCTTCGTTTGATTCTTCGGCGTATCGTCCTCTCTTGCGGCTTGTTGCCCAATCGGCGGTTGACCTCCGCAACCCCGATATCCTTGGCGCAATTCCGCTCTTGGCCCGATGCCCGACATCCGAAGCCTTCTGCCATCCAATATCCTAACGTGATCTCCTCCGGTGCAACGTCAATTCCTCCTGCGTTAACTGTCTAATCCTGATCGAGTAGACCTGTATCACTCAAAATGCAGTTAAACATCTAAACACAATCAATTAATTTCATCATCAAAATCCGAGATTCAACACTATGTTAATTGGTTATATAGATTTAGATATAACAAGAGATATAGATATAAGGAAATCTATATCAAGTTTTATACTTGCTTTTGTAGGGGAGCTGTGTCAAGACAATCCAGATTGCAAAGGTGTATTGTTCTCTTCACCATAGAGAGCAATACAAGAATTGGATGAAAGAATTCTTATAAGAATTGGAGTTAAAACAAAAAAAACTATGTGATAAATTGTGACAGCTAGAGTGCTATCCATTTGTGTAAGAACTAAACTTTTTATTCTAAGTCAAAACATATAGATGTCAGATACCACTAGATTCGAAATGTACTTAAAGAGAAGTAGGTCCAACTTTAGAAAATTTATATAGATGATAATGGAACAGACATATTGATAAAGACCTTACTAAAAGAAATGCAGGAGATGTGCCGACAGTTAATTGACATGATTTCACATTGAGGAGTCATGAGACAACCTCCCTTATTGGTTGAAGGGGGAGGTTATTGGGCTAACAACGCATGAGTTCAGCCTATAATGGGCTTTACCAACCCACAACCTACCTCTCTTATAACCTAGATCTATTAAGTGGGGTGTGGTGGCTACAAAAAAGAGAGAAAATACTACAGTAGTAGAGGCAGAAAACTAAAGTAGCAACTTGATTAAAAAAAGAAGAGAAAATGATAGAAAAACAAGAGAATGAAAGAGAAAAAGATAATGACAATAGAAAGATATTATTCTCAATCATCGAAGCAGTGTTTTCATCTCAGGTTAGATCAGATCTATAGTAGATTCTTATTGTGATTACTTAAGGAGAATTTGGATATTGTGCATAGTGACATAATTCTTGTATCCCAGTATTCTTTTTAGATTGTTGTTTGGGTTTTGGGCAAAAGACTCTGAGATTTATATATTCATTATTCTTATAGAAGATTATCTCTTGTTTGCCCCGTGACTTTTACCCTTCACATTGGAGGAGTTTTCCATTAAAATCTTATACCATATTTGATTGTAATTTACATTTAATTTCATTATGTGTTACGGCTTGCTTGTATTTGTTTATATACAAAATTTCTTCCTCTGTTTATCCCATCAGTAGTCTCTACGGTTGTCACCGACCCGTTCTCTCCAAGCGCTCATATTTGCCTCAGGAACATAATCTTGTACTAAATTTTCTCTTCCTCCCGTCGTCGTCTTGGTCCAGCTTCACCAAACTTTTCATAGTCATCCATCACAGCTTGTTGTAGCCGTTGCCCCGTCATCTCCTTCACAATGTCTTCTGGCTTCAATCCAACATCAATCCATCACTTCTTTACGATATCGTGGCAAATATGCATAAATCGTTGGAGAGATTAGAAGGACCAGTGGTTACCTTCTTCATTCCTTCGTCAAATAAGCTCGGGGGAAGTCCTCCGTTGCTAGTTATACCGACGGAATCCCAATCGCTCTCGGAATTCCCACTATTTTGGTTGCTAGTGCCATTCTCATTCTTGCTTTCTGCTTCTGCGGTAAGCTGCTGCGGCGATGGTGGTCGAGGTGCCTGTTGACGTGGCAAGATTGTTGGTGCATCACTCTGCTGTTGATTGGAAGCGCGATCGGTTTCTCGGCCTTGTTGTCGTTGAATTCCCACAGTGTTGCCGGTACCACTGCTGTTTCCAACGCCGGCGATGCCGCTGCCAAGGAGCTTTTTGCGGTAAAGGGCATCCAATTGGTGGAAGTAAGGGCAGGTCTTGGCATCCTCCGGCCGCTTCTTGTTGCTCTCCTTCACCTTCTTGAAGTACTTGTTGATGTTCTCCCACTTTTCCTTGCACCTTTTAGCACTCCGGATATAGCCGAGCCGCTGCATTCCGGCTGAGATTTCCTCCCATAGTGTTGTTCCGTTCGTCCCGGCCTCCTGGTACTTTGACTCGAGCCCAGTGCGGAGGTTAATCAATGCATGTACCTCCGCCCTTAGCCATCGGGAGGATGACACGGGCTCGAGTCTCCCAACACCAACAGCCTCTTGAGGCTCCAGACTGGGAACAATCTCCGACGCTGAGGAAGACTGGCGCCAAACGACCTCGCTGGTTTGGTGGTGTTGCCGAACCTCATGCTGCTGCTGGGGCGGCCGTGGCAGTGTGGGTGATCTCTGCTGCTGCTGCTGCGGAGCTGTCGGGGGTTGTGATTGTTGCTGAGTTGCTGCTGGTGGCGCCGGCGGAGAATAAAACGGCTGCTGTGGCGGAAGCGGTGCGTTGGAAGGCATGGTAGGTGTGGAGATGGTGTGGCTGTTTATTTTCTGAAGGTAGGAGATTGTGGCGTTGTCTCGGGAGGCGGCCAAGGCGCGCTCCTGAACTAAAAGCTCCTGCTCCCGGTTGAGCCGCCCCATCTCCTGCCGCCGCCATGCCTCTTCTCGGATCGTCCTGTCCTGCTCTCTCTTCTCGATGGCCTCTAGAAACCTCTGCTGCATAGCATCCTGCCGTTCCATCACCTGTTTCATCAGCCTATCGAAGAAGGCCATCATCTTCCGCCTTGTTCCCGATCCCCTGCCGTTCTTCCGCTTCCTCCCTTCCGGACTCTCACCAGCCGCTCCGGTTTCCTCGTCATCAGACTCTGATGACGATGAGGAAGAGAAAGAACTCGACGAGAAGGTTATCCCGGCGGCGGCAGCGGCGCCGGAGCTCGAGACCCCCTGCGGGCCACCGGGAAGGGTTAGATCGGGGACGACCGCCCTGGTTGGCATCGCCATCGTCGGTGGGGCCACCGCTGAGATAGGCTGGGCTCTACTGACTGGTGAGCCGACCATGCCAGCGCCGAAGGGAGGTGAAATTGTGACGACGGAGGGAGCAGAGGAGCTGAAGCCTGCTGAGGTGGTGGCGCCACCGCCACCGCTGATGCTGCCACTGTAGAGGGCATCAAGCTGGCTAAAGAAGCGGTAGCTCTTGCCGTCATGTCGGCCGGCCCGGCCTTCCTTGGTGCGCTTGTAGTACTTGTGCACGTTCTCGAACTTTTCCTTGCACTTCTTGGCCCTCCGCTTGTAGCCCAACTCCGCCAGTTTCCTGTCAACAACGTAACAACAACTATAAGGATAAAAGAGAAAGGACCGACGAAGGAAACAACGACAAAGACAAAAGGCAAGTGAGAGCAAGAAAAATGAGATGGTTATGATTGCGCTATGCCTTCTCTCACTACAAACTCGCATCTACTCATCTGATTTTGTATCCGTTATCACCTCAATGTAACGGCAAGACTACAGCTGAGGAACAAGATGCTGAAGCCAAAAAAACAATAATAATTATAATTAGTAAGTAGGCATCAAGGAAAGGAGTGAGGGACTCCATGCTTTTGCGTCCGGATTAAAAAACAAGGATTTGTTGGGATTGATGCAGCGGATCTGAATCAGTTGACATCGAACTCAGAGTGATGTAATTCAAAAAAGAGAAGATGCCGCCTCGTTAAGGAGGGTTAGAAAGAGAGGGAGAGAGATACAGAGGAGGAAGAGTTTGAAGAAGAGAAGAGAGACATGTGTCTTCCCCAGAAATAAGGGCTCAGCTGCTGCTGCGACGTTTGTAGCGGTAGACTCCGTGGTACGAACTCAACGTCAGATCGTAACTTGGCTGCCTCTCGAGATTCTTTTTTTCAGCTCATCTTCTGAGAGATGATGATGATGCTGCTGGGGAAGTCAATTCCCAAGGAAACCGTTAAGGAGTGCTTCTCTCGCATGATATCTCGATTGTAGCAACAGAGATCCGTCACTCCATCTACATTTTGGTGGTGTTGGCAAACGAGAGCAGTGGCAATTGGGAAGGATCTGATTACCTGGAGACCTCCTCCCAGAGAGGGCCCTTGAATGTGGCTTCCCGGAAGGAGGCGTCCATCTCGGAGCGGATCTTGAGCAGTGCGAGCGTCTCCTGCCGCAGCCACCGGTTCCCCGTCGTGCCACCACTCTTGTCGGCGTCCTCGTCCGGGAAATTCCCGACCACGGCGGGTGCTAGTTCCTCGAAATCCACGATCCGACGCGGCAGGGACCGGCTGCAGCTGGGCGACGCTGATGCGGCCAACGGCGGCTGCAGAACTGGGTCGGGACCGGGAGGCCCTAGCAGGTGCCCCCCGGAGTCGACGGCGGAGGGCGAGAATGGAACCATTTCCGAAGTCGTTCCCCCGTACTGGGACCCTTCTTGCTGCTGATGCTGAATGTCTTTAAATATCTCTATTGTTCCTCTCCTCTCCACCTTCTTCAACAAATCTGCTCGCAGCTGTGTCCTCCACTCTCTATCTCCACAGATTGTGGTTTGAGGGATGGGCGGCTCCCTCCTTCCTATCTCACCTCAGGGGGGAGAAAGAGAGGAGGGAGTGGAGATGGGCGCCGTCGGAGAATTGCAGTAGGATGTCAGTGCATGAAGCGGGTGAAAAAGATGTGAGCATGGACAAACGGAAAGAGAGAGAGATAAAAAGAGAATAAAAATAAGGCCAGTTTAGAGAGAAAATAATAACTTATGTCCATAAAGAACACAGTAATTCGGCTTCCATTGAAGAGAGAGGTGTATAGAATTTAAGATAGGGTGAAGATGAGAAGGTAGGAGAGAAAGATCCAGTAGAGTCCAACTAGAGCAAAGAAGGTAGAGAAGAAGATAGTGAGCTTGAGGCGGAAAAGGAGGCAGAGAAGATGGTACGAATGCTGTTGCTGTTGCTGATGATGATGATGATGATGATGACATGAGAGAGACGAGAGATGGGAACTTATACAACAAACGGGTTGCTGAGCTGTCAGGCGGGGCTTTCTTTTTTTCGTAATAATAGTTAAACCCAAAGTACAGAGAGAAGAGAGAAATCACAAAAGATAGAAAGGTATGTATGTGAACTAAGAGAGCTACCGAGAAAGAGAGGGACTACTGTGCATGTAAGAAAAAGAACACTGTAATATGAGCTTAGTAAACTTGCCCTCACCCATATGCCCCTAGTAGCAAAGGCTGGTTGGTAGCAGCATACATGTAGGTTTTCCGCAAGTAACAGATCATTTCTTCACCCTGTTGCATACCCCATCCGGTTTTTGTCTGAGGATAGATGGCTTCCATTTTTCACTCTAGTATTTTGGAATGTAACTACCAATAAATACATAGGTACATAATTAAATAAATTGGTTGTTTATTGGGTGATGGCCCGTCTTTGGAGCTAGTTGATAAGTAGAAGGCTGAAAAGATAATTCCGATAACCTACATGTATACGTATGAAGTATAAAATAGACGTAAATAATGGTAGTAGGGTGAGAGAGAGAGAGAAGACAAGCATACGTTACAACAGTTGGTGTGGGCTTCCTCTCCCTGCAGCCGAGCGTTAGAACGTGCCTGGTGACTATTACGGATCCCACTGCAAGGAACAAACACAATCCCCAAACCTCCAATTAAATCCACAACAAACCATGTTACATCTCTCTAAGCCAGGTGATTCATAACGCCATTCTTTAATGCCTAAAGCTTGGCGCACACATAGATTAAGAGAAAGAGGCTCAGTAAACCTAACTACTTGCCTTGGAGATGAGCTTCCTACCACTATCACACAGAAATAAGTGTCTTCTCCACGTGGCACATGATCCCTATTGCACCTTCCGTGATCTCCCGAGATTATAATGATTGATGATGCCGTGGGACCCGCGTCTCGGAGTTCCGCCTGATCTGGTTAAGTAATAATAGAGACCAATCCTCCAGCCTCTCTCTCTCTCTCTCTCTCTCTATTGCTGGTATCCCAACTTATCTCTTTGGTATTGTCGCTTTTATTTTTCCGTTTGTTTCTTCCTTTGAACACTTCCTTCACAGGCCTTTTGATTGTAAGGTGACTCGTCGATCTCCATAAACAAATCATGCTGTCCGTGCTTCAATTTGATTCATTGGATATGAATCGAATGTGATGATAGACCGACTTCAATCACAATTAGTTATAGCTACAGGTGACGATTTCAAATTGTGTCCGCGATGCATGCGTCAGACTCAACGGAGTCAAATCAGATCTGACTAGTTTTGGTTGAAAAATAAGAATCTGGCTGAATTCTAATTTCCGAGAAGTGATGGAAACCAGAGGGACAACATCGTTTATCCTTCCAATGAAAAATAACTTTGATGATTTCGCTTGTAATAATTAGCCTAGTGCATGCTGCATTAGAAATATATGACATTCTATAATTTGATTGGTTTTTAAGTTAAATTCAAATCTTCTTCAATGTGAGACTAAATCAGTAAATTAAATAATTAATTAAAAAACTCATTGCAATGTGCAAATTTTTTTTTTGGATGTATATTTATGATATTTTCTTAGAGCAATGGTAACGAAAATGGGAAGTTCGAAATAACATAGTCCAAACACCATATGACTGAAATACTTCAATCGTTTGATCTTAATATGGCGGAACATCACAATCAATCCATGGGCATTTTTGTCACAATGCATAAAAAAAAATGATGTTGTCCCCCTCCCCTTCCATTCCTAGTCATGGTAAAATGTTTCATATGATTTTTTAATGGATGGCCTGGCGGTGTGGTCTATTGTCCTTTTGAGGACCATATGATGGGGAATTATGAACGAGACGCTCATGTCGAATGTCGATCGAGTGACTAATGTATGAAAGGGGAACAATTTACACTTATCATATACTGTAGAGATGAGACTGCTAATGTCTTTAGTTATTGTCACCCTAATCTTTACTATTGTAATTTAGATGGATCGATACTTTTTCTTTTTAGACCACAATCGATAAAATATCTTACTAGTCAAAAAAACAGATGAAAAAATATTAAATAATAATAATAATAAACAAATAAGCAAACAAAAATTGGATTCTCTTAAATTATTATTATTATTTTTCCGATCCAATGATCCAATTGTTAATGTTCAAAGATGATGAATGAATCTTCCCAGGTAGAGTGTATGCCATTTCGTGCTTGTAATATGGGATTTGGACAATTCCAATTAATACCAAACTTAAGGGGATTTATATCCTCTTGGCTCCACGTTCTTTTTCATTCTGATCATTTTTCTAACAAATCATTAACCAACATATCATCCGAAAATTTTATCTAATTAAAATTATGGAAAACTAATGATAGCTTCCATATCACTTCATTTTATTCTGGTGAACGACGTGCCACTTTTGTGGATAAAAATTGTAGATGGTTATTATGTGATGTGAAGCTACAACGTTATTGAGTAATCAAAGGTAGCCTCACATTGAAGATGCTGACATCATCCCGACCTTGAGTGGCTCATTGTTGTACCACTTGTTCTTTTTGGGGCATAGAGTTTACCAACCGGACTGTTTCAACCTTGATCATTTCAAAACAACTTGAGAATAAAATTAAGTACATGAAGGAATTTCATACATTAAGTTACTTTTCTAAAATCTAATTTATTTAAAAATTAAAAAAAATCAAGATGTTAATCTTAATATCTCTCCTAATTTGGGGTCCATGCATATTCTTCCCAACCATTAATCCAGAATATCTTAAGGGAATAGCCCTCATGTAATAACAAATCATAGTTATAGAATATATCGAGGGAACGACCCTGACAAACCATAGTTATTAAGCCATCATCAACACACCCGATAAACCATAGTTATTAAGGTATCATCAACACACCCATCACATGATGCCTATAACTCATTCCTCAATTATTTACTGTTGAATCTCGAATTTTGATGATGAAATTAATTGATGAATTTATGATCTAATCAATGTATTGAGAAAAATGATGTAAGACTAAATTCGATAATGAAAAGGTAAAACGATTGAAATAGGATAATCAGAAGTTGGATCAGAGTTAGAGATCAAGCATCAAGCTAGAAGAATTGGATATTACGCCAAAATCGGAGGGTACGAGAGTCAACATACCGAAGGAAAACACGATGCATTGGGAGTTCAGAATGAACCAATGATATGCCAAATAACATAGAATTCATATCTTGTAATCATTTGTGTCTTAATCATTGTAGTTTAGGTCTTAATTAAGTTAGTTTTGAGCGTAACTATGTTAACTCAATTAGGGACCCATTAGGCCTGATTTGGGATTTGGGCCTAGTGGGAGGCCCATTCAAGATCCATAGTTAGGTCAAGCGATGGCACCGCCAGACTAGGCGGTGGAACTGCCTAAGAACTAGAACGTATGAAGTGTACATTTTTTGGAAGACCCAATAGTGGTACCGTTAGTGTTAGACGATGGTACCATCCAAACTAGTAGTAGTACTACTAGTACATGGTCTCTCATGTTATCAAGCAGTAGTACCATCTAAATTGGGTCATGGTACTGCCAGTAGTTAATGTTGCAAGCAGTGGTATTGCCCAACATTGGCGATGGTGCCGCTAGGACCTCGAAATCCTAGGTATGAGACTTTTCGACTCCATTTTTAAAGTCATTTGGGGCTTATAAATACCTAATTCATTCTTGCTTAAGATAGCAAGAAAAGTGAATGAAAAGGCTTATGATTCAGAGTTATAAAATCTTAAAAAGTGTTAAGTGTCCTCTTTCTCCTCTTTAAAGTTTAAAGCTTATGTTAAGAGAGGTGTGAGACTTATAAAGGTTCTCTCCTAAGCTTGTGAAAAGAAGAAAGTATTATAAAGAGGGTATTTAGTTTTCATCCAATGAAAAAAGATCGTTAGTGAATACCAATGGCCTTGATGGAAGAGAAATCAAGAGTGGACATATATCACGATGACCAAACCACTATAAATTCGGTGTGCATTTCCTTTTTGCTCTTTATTGCTATTACTTTCTAATTTAATTACTTATTACACTTACTCTAAGTTAAGTATACTTTTAATATCAGTTTTCATTAAACAAAATTTTTGAAATCATAATTTTATGAAAGCACTAATTCACCCCTACTAGTCATAGGTGCCCTATAAGCCAATCACGTGAGTGATATCGTGTGCGACTTGACACGCAGTCTTTTTACTTATTATTATTATTTAATATTTTATCACTTTATATTACCTGTTATATATTGTGATGTCCATGGATCTATGTAATGAGAATCAGATCATGATGATATCACAATAATGAGATCGATTCACCTTTAAACACAGATCCTAAATAATCCCGGTCATAGGTTACTCGAGAGAGACATCAGGATAACTGGATAGACTGATGTACTGTATACCTATACATATGATGGAGGCAGTTGGTCTCATAGTTGCTCGTGTGGGGACATTGGGGATATAGTGTAAGTGCGTATTGGAGAATGAGTTCATTGATTGATCTGCTCACAGAATGCTAGATGGTTAATGATACCTTATTGTTAAACAGTAATTCCATTGTCCTAGTGGTGTACTTGGTCCTTAGACTTGAGACACAAAGGATGTCCTGTATGAGTACTCCACACTTTGATACTAGACTTATAGGTTTGAAAGTTCCAGATCTAGCACAGTCGGTCATTGGGAGTGACAGCCAACCTTATAAGAACTATTGAGTGTCGATAGAGAATCATCTACTCTAGGTATCATGAGAAGAATATCACATTTGTTCTTGCTTAGACAAATCCCTCGTCAGGGTTGTTCGTGTTGAATCTTATATTTTGATAATAAAACCAATTGATGAGTGTTTATGATTTGATCTATGTTTTGAGTGACACAGGATGCTTCAATCAGGGAGAGACATTTAAAGTAGAAAAAAATCATGTTGGACCGGAGAAACATATCAGAAGATTAGATGTCGCGCCGAAGGATCGGTCGATGTATCGATAGAAGACTTCAGGCCACGGTTTCGAGCATCAGGCCAAGAAGAGCGGATATTTTGCCAAGGATATCATAATTGTGGAGGTCAATTGGCCGATTGGGTAATAGGCCGTAAGAAAGGACGATGCACCGAAGAATCAAATGAAGCGTCGATGGACCAATGAAATACTAGACAACATGATTCATGGTTAGTAATAATTATCTAGATCGAAGTGTGTTTTACATATGCAGGATTAACTATGATAGCAAGACATAAAGTAAAATGATGTCTCAGAGTCAAGAACATGATTTCGTTGGAAGTTTGAGAGTTTGTTGGAAGTCCGGACGTTCGTTAGAAGTTTTACCGGAATTGATCGAGAAGTCCAAGAGTTTGTCAAAGAAGCTTGTCAGAACTCGCCAAGAAGATTGTCGTGAAGTCTAGGAACATTTCTAAGAGATCGTTAGAAGTTCGCCGGAATCTCGCCGGAAGAAACTAGACGTACAAACTTATTTAACTTAGTAAATATCTTAGAATTCGTAGTTAGTGTTGAATCTTATATTTTGATGATGAAACCACTCGATATATATTTATGATTTAATCTGCATTTTAAGTGACACAAGATGCTTCGATCAGGATGAGACAATTAAAGCAGGAAAAATCATGTTGTGTTGGAGGAACATGTTAGAAGATTGGACGTCGGGCCGGTGGATCTGTCGACGTATCGATAGAAGGCTTCAGGTCGTAGACTCGGGCATCGAGCCAAGAAGAGCGAGTATTGTGCCAACGATATTGGAGCTACAGAGTCAACTGGCCGATTGGGAAATAGGTCACAGGAGAGAACGATGCGCCGAATAATCGGACGAAGCATCGAGGGACCAATAACATGCCGGACAACTTGGTTAATTGCTTAGGATTAATTATCTCGATCGAAGTTTTATTTTACATGTGCAGAATTAACTACGATGGAAGAAAGACATGCAGCAGGAGTTGCATCGGAGTCAAGACCATGATCACGTTGGGGGTTCGAGAGTTCGACGGAAGTCCGGACGGTCGTCGGAGGTTCTACGGGAACAAATATGAGAAGTCCAGGACCTTGCCAAAGAAGCTCATTGGAACTTGCCAAGTGGATCATCGCAAGTCCAGGAGTTTGCCGAAAGTCCGCCGGAGCATCGCCGAAGGTTCGTCAGATGTTCACCGGAAGTTCGTCGGAAGCTCGCCGGAAGAAGCGATTGATGCACCGGAGCAAGTTGCAGTAAATATCTTAAGAAATATCATAGTTAGCATATAGATTAAGTTAGGAATGGGAGGTGATCCCATTAACTTAATCTGGGGGCAATTGGGCCCTTGATAGACCCAAATTGGGCCGAATGGATCAACCCATTCGGACCAAAATTCCTGCTAAGCAGTGGCACTGCCCAGGAGATAGTCTACCAGGAAAGCTGGGCGGTGCAACCGTCCAGGTTAGGCAGTGGCACTGCTTGGGCTTAGTCTCCAAGTGAGACTAGGCAGTGCAACCACCCCAGTCAGGCAATGGTACTGCTTGGGCTCAGTCTCCGAGCGAGACTGGGCAGTGCAACTACCCTTGTCAAGCGGTGGCACCGATAGAGCTTGGTCTCCAAGCTCTGTCAAGCAGTTGTACCGCCCCAGTCAGGAGGTAGTACCGCCAAGACCCCGAAAATCCGGAAAAAGATACTTTTGAGCTCCAAATTCAAACCAGTTTGGGGCTTATATAAACACGACCCTTTCCTACATGAAAGGGCAACCTAAATACACCGAAATCTTGATCTTGTTTTGTGATTTTTAGAGCTCAAAAGTGTTGTAAAGGCTAAAAGTTCTCCTTCCTCTTTTCTTCCAAATTCTGATCTTTCAAGAGAGGAGAGAAATTTCTGTAGGGGTTGTCTCCTAAGCTCGTCAAAAAGAGTGAAACTGTAAAAGGGTGGTTGGCCTTCGCCTATTAAAGGATGGCCTCTAGTGGACGTCGGTGACCTCGTCGATGGAGGAAGCCAAAAGTGGATGTAGGTCAAGATTGATCGAACCACTCTAAATCTCGGTTTGTATTTACTTTGAGCATCTTATCTTTATTGCAAACCTCCTCAATAGCTTACTGCCTTCTGCTCATTTACGAACGTGTTTCATAGTTAAGTATTTTCCGAATCGGCGTTTAAATGGAAATCGCTTTTATCGTACGAACATAGTTTTAATCGTCAAAAGTTTTCCACTGCACTAATTCACCCCCCCCTCTTAGTGCTCTTGATCCTAACAATTGGTATTAGAGCCAGATATTTCTCAATTTGGATTTACACCTAAGAGAAATGGCTCTTCATGGCTTTCAAGAGGGCTTTTCGGTTGTTTGTCCACCGCTGTTTAACGGATTGGACTACACTTATTGGAAAACTCGAATGAGAATTTTCTTGATTTATATGAATTTGGATTTATGGAATATTGTTGAAAATGGTTTTCAACTTCCCTCTAAACCGATAAACGAATGGTCGGATTTGGAGAAGAAGTATTTTTCTTTAAATGCAAAGGCTATGAATGCCTTATTTTGCGCTTTGGACAAAAATGAGTTCAATCAGGTTTCTTTGTGCGAAACGGCTTTTGACATATGGTACACTCTTGAAATCACACATGAAGGCACTTCTAGAGTTAAAGATTCAAAAATTAACTTTTTGATGCAAGATTTCAAGCTTTTTCAAATGAAGCCAAGCGAAACCATTGGTGACATGTACACCCATATTACGGATGTAGTCAATGGTTTAAGAGCTCTTGGCAAATGTTTTTCAGATTTTGAATTTGTAAACAAGATTTTGCATTCTCTTTCTAAGAAGTGAGATTCAAAAGTAACTGCAATACAAGAAGCTAAAAACCTAAACAACTTACCACTTGAAGAACTAATTGGTTCGTTAATGACATATGAAATGATGCATAATGCACATGATGAACATGATGAACAAAACAACCTTCCAAAGAATATGAATGATTTGGGACACAGAACATTTAAAGACCACTCAAGCATAAGCTCAAGTGATAGTGAACTTAAACTACAAATGAAACAAAAATTAAAAAGCAAAAAGAACAGAACTACTTGCTTTGAACGCAAGAAAAAGAATACAACTTGGGATGAATCGAGCTCCTCCGAAGACGAGGAGAAAATCAAGAAAGGCAAGGTGGCAGGCTACGCCTTAAGGACATTCAACGATGAGGTAATCGAAACCCCTTTAATTTATTTTGAAATTACTTGATGGTTTTCATGATGCATTTTTTTAGAATAATTTTTTTTTCTTAAAAATTGCATGTTTTATGTTAATGGAATAAAATGTTAGATTTAAATCTAATGATCACATGTATGTTTTTCTTGAGAAGAAAAATGTGTATCTTGATGATTTCCGATTTTGATTGAAACCATGCTTGATGTCTTAATGAAAATATTAAGAAGTTTAATATCATGCTTAATGATGATGCATGGCTATTTTATGAAAAACTAAGCATGAAAAGATAGATTCACCTAAAAAGAAAAATGCATGACTACAACAAATAACAAAATGATTTTGGTTGAAAATACCATATGCTTAATGAAGCCATGATTGATGAATATACTTTATGTTTAATAATTTCTTTGTCTTGTATGTCCAATCATGATGAATATTTTGAAAATAAATGAAATCATGTTTGATTTGAAATAATGCATAATGATCATGCTTAATGAGTTTTCTTTCGAAATGATGCATGATGATTTTTGTGATTATCAAACTTTGTGATATTTTGAAAGATCTTTTTCAGCGTTAAAGAATGATGCATGGATTTGGCATAAAAGAAAAGAATAAGCATGTATGAAGTCAATCAATAAGTTGAAACTAAAAAGAGAAAAGTATTTTTCTTGAAAATTCTTTTTCTCTATCTTATTGACTTTGATGAAACTATTTGATCATCTTTTTATGGATCTCTTGAAAATAATTTTGATTTGATGATTTGAATTTGAATGAGTTTGTATTCAAATCATGATATTAATTTCATTGATTTACTACTTGAGATTTTTTTTAATTATGATATCTTCTTTGTACACCTATAATTTTTTTTAATTTATAAAAAGAAGATATTTGATAAAATGAATCATGTCTTTTAGAGGTCTTATCTTTCATGACATGATGTTATTGGATTTATGGCTTGTATGCCTTGAAATAATTGAAATATTTTACACTAT
The DNA here is from genome assembly GCF_036884655.1 of Musa acuminata AAA Group. Lineage (NCBI taxonomy): Eukaryota > Viridiplantae > Streptophyta > Magnoliopsida > Zingiberales > Musaceae > Musa > Musa acuminata. Next base: position 32,145,850 of record NC_088357.1, read on the forward strand.
TTTGTTCTTCCCTCATTCTTTTTAGTTTACAACAATAAAATAGGGAAAAGTTATGATCATGCATGGTAGGATGCAATTTGATAAATTATTACCATGATGATTTGAAATATTTATGATTTGGAATAATACATATGCTTTTTATTATGATAATGTATGATGTGTATCATGAATGCTTTAAATGATAATGTTTGGTATCATGAATACTTCATTATCATAGATGAAAATAGTGATAAATATTTTGAAAATAAATGTTTATATCATGTTAGATGGTTTTACATATTGTGTATGATAAGCTATAGTGATGATTGAAACAATGATTGAAATAATATGAATGATGATTTCGAATCATGCATATAATAATGAGTTTATATGTTTTGAAAATATATATAATGATAATGATGCATGCAATGATGAAGTATTCATGATAAAATAACTGTTTTGACATTCAAGACTTGAATTTTCATCAATGCTATTTACCTTTGTCATAATTTAGAAATTAACGTAAAGGGTCTTTCCTTCTTTTTGACAATGACAAAGGGGGAGCAAAACATGCTAGAAAGCTAATTTGCTAGCTCACACAATTCAAAAAAAGGGGAAGGCAAAAATTGTACTTCTCAAAAGAGAAGAAATTGCTATCTTAAACATCACCAAGAAGTGCTATCTTGCAAATCTCAAGACGCACAAATGCAAACATGCAAAATTTATAATTTTGCACATCATTAAAATTTATGATGCTTTGGTGATCATGCATGTTCTAAAATGTTATAAGATTCACTAGTTTGTATGATGTAGAACTTGCTATCTTGAACATCACCAAGGAGTGCCATCATGCCTATCTCAAGAAGTAAAAAGTAACTTCCACATCTAGCAAAACTTATATTTCAAGAAGTAAGAGTTGCTTTCCTGAACATCTCAAAATTGCTAGCTTGCGTGTCTTAAAATGTTGAAAATTTTTGCTAGCTTGTATACTGTAAACTTGCTATCGTACTACCATGATGATAAGCATGTTTTAACCTTATGATTGCATTTTGAAAATTTATAGCAAAACCTTGTCCGAATGCATGAAAAAGTTAAATTTCATTTTCAGATTTGGTATCTTCTTGATTCTAACAATCGGATTTTCTTGATACATCATTCTCTTCCAGACTTAATGTAGCTTTCATAAGCATATGTCATATCGAGTTTGATTTATATCATTGATTTTTGACATATGAAATCAATTAGCAAATGCATCTCTCAGAAACTTATCATGTGAAAAAATATTTTTTTTGAGAAATGGATTTGGTGATTCATTCTTATAAATTCCTTCTTGAAAAAGGAAGATATATTTCTATGTATAAGGATTTGATTCACATACATATCTTGATCCTTACAAAAATGAAGCGTGCTTTAATATCTTATCGATTTTAACTTCATTTAAGTAAGCTCAGAGATAGCTTTCCTCCTTCATGCAAACAGATAATAACAAATAAAAAGGAAGAAGTTTTCAAAGCTATCTCCATGTCATATTTTCCTTGAGATGTTTGTATATTTGGTATCCTATCACTTATTATTGAAAAATGACATGAACCCAGTTATGGCATGAATCATTGTCACACTTATGTTTAAAATTTGCTTATATCATTCTCCTTTTTATTAATGACAAAGGGGGAGAAATATATGAATTGATCCTATAATTGCCATATTTGTACTATGCCATAGTTGCATCATGTTAAGATATCAAGAAAAATATGAACTGATGCTATAATTGCTATATTTGCTCTATGCCATGGTTGCATTATAATAAGATAACAAGAACTAGCATCGCAACTTTACTTATTGATATCATGCCATGTGATGAAATGCTACAATTGACAAACACTTGAAATGTTTGCGTTACGATATCAAAAGCTTATATCGTAATTTTACATGTTGATATCTTACCATTTGATGATAGCAAACTTGCATTATGGTAAAAATGGATATTATATTTTTCATGCAATGAGTTGAACTTATATCACAAACACTTGATTGTGGTACTTCTCCTTTTTGTTGATGACAAAGGGGGAGAAGTATGTTGATGAGATGACATGTTATGCATAAGTTTATGATGACATGTTGCTTGGATTTTTGAATCCAAGAGTTTCTATCAATATGGCATATTGATAGGGAGAGTTTGTTTAAACTCCAGGAGTTAAGGTTAACTCCGTCATCAAGTGGTTGTCATCATCAAAAAGGGAGAGATTGTTGAATCTCGTATTTTGATGATGAAACCACTTGATATATGTTTATGATTTAATCTACGTTTTTAATGAATCTCGTATTTTGATGATGAAACCACTTGATATATGTTTATGTTTTAATCTGCGTTTTGAGTGACGTAGGATGCTTCGATTAGGATGAGACAATTAAAGCAGGAAAAATCATGTTATGCTAGAGGAACATGTCAGAAGATTGGACATCGGGCCGGTGGATCGATCGACGTATTGATAGAAGGCTTTGGGTCGTAGACTTGGTCATTGGGCCAAGAAGAGTGGGTATTGTGCCAAGGATATAGGAGTTGCAGAGTCAACTGGCCGATTGGGTAATAGGCCGCAGGAGAGGACGATGCACCGAAGAATCGGACGAAGCGTCGAGGGACCAATGACATGCCGGACAACTTGGTTAATTGCTTAGGATTAATTATCTCGATTGAAGTTTTATTTTACATATGCAGGATTAACTACGATGGAAGTAAGACATGCAGTAGGAGTTACATCGGAGTCAAGACTATGATCACGTTGTGAGTTCGAGAGTTCGACGGAAGTCTGGACGGTCGTCAGAGGTTCTACGGGAACAAATCTGAGAAGTCCAGGAGCTTGCCAAAGAAGCTCGTCAGAACTCGCCAAGTGGATCGTTGCAAGTCCAGGAGTTTGCTTGAAGTCCGCAGGAGCATCACCGAGGGTTCATCGGATGATCGACGGAAGTTCGCCGAAAGAAGCGATTGACGCACCGGAGCAAGTTGTAGTAAATGTCTTAAGAAATGTCGTAGTTAGCATGTAGATTAAGTTAGGAATGGAAGGTGATCCCATTAACTTAATCTGGGGGCAATTGGGTCCTTGACAGACCCAAATTGGGCCGAATGGATTAACCCATTCGAACCAGAATTCCTGCTAGGTGGTGGCATCGCCAGGGTCGGCGGTGGCACCGCCCAGGAGATGGTCTCCCAGGAAAGCTGGGCGGTGTGACCTCCCAGGTCAGGCGGTGGCATCACTTGGGCTCAATCTCCAAGCGAGACTTGGCGGTGCAATCGCCCCTGATAGGCGGTGGAACTGCCTGAGCTCGGTCTCTGAGCTCTGCCAGGTGGTGTAACCGCCCCTGTCAGGCGGTGGCACCACCCAGAAGCTTAGTCTCCGAGCTGCCAAGCGGTTGTACCGCCCGATTCAGGAGGTGGTACCGCCAGGACCCCGAAAATTCGGGAGATGATATTTTTGAGCTCCCTGGTTAATACACACAAGCACACAAGCACAGAGAGCAAAAAAGGAAAGAAACGCTGTAGAAATCAGTTGAGAAATCCCTCCTTTAGCTTAAGTGTTAGAATTCTGTTTTAGAGAGGAGAGTGAGTGCTTGTAAGAGTTGTTTCCTAAACCCAATAAAAGGAGAAGAGGGGTGTAAGAAGGAGGTTGATCTTCGCCAAGTAAAGGAAGATCGTTAGTGGATGCCGGTGGCCTCGATGGAAGAGGAATCGGAGGAGTGGATGTAGGTCATGATTGACTGAACCACTATAAACTCCCGTCTTCTCTGGTTTGCATTTTGTTTCCTGCTATTACCTTACTACAAACCCCTTCAATAGCTTACTGCCTTCAATATATTTACGTATGCTTTCAAGCTAAGTTTTCGAAATCAGTTTTACATCGAAAATGATTTTTATCGTACGAGAGATTTGATGAAGTTGACGTTTTTATCCGCTGCACTAATTCACCCCCCCCCCCCCCCCCTCTTAGTGCTATTGATCCTAACAGTTTTGAGTGACATAGGATGCTTTGATCAGGATGAGACAATTAAAGCAGGAAAAATCATGTTATGCCGGAGGAACATGTTAGAAGATTAGACGTCGGATCGGTGGATCGGTCGATGTATCGACAGAAGGCTTTGGGCCATGGACTCGGGCATCGGGCTAAGAAGAGCGAGTATTGTGCTAAGGATATCAGAGTTGCAAAGTCAACTAGCCGATTGGGCAATAGGCCGCAGGAGAGGACGATGCGCCGAATAATAGGATGAAGCGTCGAGGGACCAATGAAATGCCGGACAACTTGGTTAATTGCTTAGGATTAATTATCTCGATCGAAGTTTTATTTTATATGTGCAGGATTAACTATGATGGAAGAAAGACATGCAGCAGGAGTTGCGCTGTAGTCAAGACCATAATCACGTTAGGGGTTCGAGAGTTCGAAGGAAGTCCGGACGGTCGTCGGAGGTTCTATAGAAACAAATCTGAGAAGCCTAGGAGCTTGCCAAAGAAGCTCGTCGAAACTCACCAAGTAGATCATCGCAAGTCCAGGAGTTTGCTGGAAGTCCGCCGGAGCATCACCGAAGGTTCATCGGATGTTCGCCGGAAGTTCTCTGGAAGCTCGCCGGAAGAAGCGATTGACGCACCGAAGCAAGTTGCAATAAATGTCTTAAGAAATATCATAGTTAGCATGTACATTAAGTTATGAATGGGAGGTGATCCCATTAACTTAATCTGGGGGCAATTGGGCCCTTGATAGACCCAAATTGGGTCGAATGGATCAACCCATTCAGACCAGAATTCCTTCTAGGCGGTGGCACCACCAGGGTTGGCGGTGGCACCACCCAGGAGATAGTCTCCCAAGAAAGTTGGGTGGTGCAACTGCCTAGGTTAGGCGGTGGCACCGCTTGGGCTCTGCGAGACTGGGTGGTGCAACCGCCCCAGCCAGGTGGTGGAACTGCCTGGGCTCAGTCTCCAAGCAAGACTAGGCGATGCAACCGCCCTTGTCAGGTGGTGACACCGCCAGAGCTCAGTCTCCGAGCTCTGTTAGGCGATTGTACCGCCCCAGTCAGGAGGTAGTATTGCTAGGACCCCGGAAATCCGGGAAAAGATACTTTTGAGCTCAAAATTCAAACTAGTTTGGGGCCTATATAAACCCCATCCTTTCCTGCATGAAAGGGCAATCCAAATTCCCTGAAATCTTAATCTTATTCTGTGATTTTTAGAGCTCAAAAGTATTGTAAAGGCTAAAAGTTCTCCTTCCTCTTTTCTTCCAAGTTCTAATCTTTCAAGAGAGGAGAGAAAATTCTGTAAGGGTTGTCTCCTAAGCCCATCAAAAGGAGTGAAACTGTAAAAGGGTGGTTAGCCTTCACCTATTGAAGTAAGGCCTCTAGTGGACGTCGATGACCTCGTCGATGGAGAAAGCCAAAAGTGGATGTAGGTCAAGATTGACCGAACCACCGAACCACTCTAAATCTCGGTTTGCATTTATTTTGAGCATCTTATCTTTACTACAAACCTCCTTAATAGCTTACTGCCTTTTGCTCATTTACGAACGTGTTTCATAGTTAAGTATTTTCTGAATCAGTGTTTAGACAGAAATCGCTCTTATCGTACGAACGCAGTTTTAATCATCGAAAGTTTTTCGCTGCAATAATTCACCCCCCCCCCCCTCCCCTCTTAGTGCTCTTGATCCTAACAGTTAGCACATAATTGGGATTGAAATTGGGCCAACCCAATTAGGGGCCAGTTGGGCCCATGTATTAATTGTGTTGGGCCTAATGAAAAGGCCCAAACAATGACCCAAGAGGTGACACCATCATGGCACAGTCTCCGAGACTATGTTAGGCGGTGGTACCGCTCAGACACAGTCTTCGAGAGGCTACAAGCGATCGTACCACCCAATGGCAGGTTGCCAAGCGGTGGCATTGCCCCTGTCAGGTAATGGTACCGCCTAGTGTCAAACTAACACTAGCGGTGGTACCGCCGAGCATAGTGTTGGGCTGACAGCCCACATTCAGCCCAAGGTGGGCTTTATCAGCCCACAGCTCACCCCCTCTTAACCTAACCCTAATTCATATTAGGGGGGAGTATTGTGGCTACGAAAAGAGGCATAAATAGGGCATCAACGAGGGCAGCAGCCTAGATCTTTGTAGTAGCAAAAAGGAAGAGAAAAAGATAGAAATCCAAGCAGAAAGAAAGGGAAGAAAACATGGACAATGCAGAGAGACTGTTCTAAATCATCCAGTAGTATTCTCATCTCAGGTTAGATCAAATCTACAATAGATTCTTACTGTGATTACTTGAGGAGAATTAGGGAGGATTTAGAATTTTGTGCACAATGACGTGATCCTTGTATCCGAGTTATTCTCTTGTGATTGTTGCTAGGGTTTTGGGCAAGAGATTAAGATTTGTATATTCATTATTCTTATAGTGGATTATCTCTAATTTGCTCCATGGTTTTTACCCTTCACATTAGAGGGTTTTTCCACGTATATCTTGGTGTTCTATTTGATTGTGATTCCATTTAATTCCGCTGCGTGTTATGGCCTGCTAGTATTTGTTAATATACAAAAGTTATTTCTCTTTATATCCCATCAACTAGTATCAGAGCAGGGTTGTAGTGATTTAATTTTTATATTTAAACATGGAGGCCAGTAGTGTTTCTCGGATGATTAGTTCGAATGGAAATAATTGGATGATATGGAAACCAAGAATGAAAGATCTCTTGTATTGCAAAGATTTGTATAGACCTTTGCAAGGGGATAGTACAAAACCCACAACTATGACAGATGATTAGTGGAAGAGGTTAAAACGAAAAACAGTTGAGTTTATTTGACAATGACTTGATGATAGTGTCTTTCACCATGTTTCTATTGAAATTTCTGCATATTCTCTTTAGAAAAAGTTGGAAAGTCTCTATGAAAGAAAAACAGCTGGCAACAAAGCTTTTTTGATCAGAAAACTTATGAACCTAAAATATAGAGAGGGTACTTCTATTACTGAGTATTTGAATGAAATGCAAAGTATCACTAACCAGTTATCCTCTATGAAAATGTCTCTTGATGATAAGTTGCAGACCTTGTTACTTCTCAGTTCATTACCAAAAAGTTGAGAGACACTGGTGGTTTCCCTTAGTAATTCTGCACCAGATAGTATTGTGACTATGAGTCAAGTAACAAGTAGTTTGTTGAATGAGGAGTTGAGACAAAAGAATTCAACATCTCAGAATGATTCATAAGCACTTATCTCATAGAACAGAGGAAGGTCAAAGTCTAGAAGCAGTTCATGCATAGGTAGAAGCAAGTCAATATCAAGAAAAGATATTGTTTGCTATAATTGTAGTGAGAAAGGACATTACAAGAACCAATGTAAGCAACTTAAGAAGAGCAAGAAAAAGGGAAAAGAAGTGGAGTCTACAAAGTCAAAAGATAATATCACAACTATAGTGCAGGGTGGTGATTCTTTGATTTTGTCTCCTTCTGATGATATTTTTTCTTGTGTGTGTCAAGATCTTGAGTAGGTGATTGACACAGGTACTTCTTATCATGCTACACCATGGAGGAAATTTTTTGCTATATACAGGTCTGGAAATTTTGGTGTTGCCAAGATAGGCAACTATGGCATAATAGACATCATTGGCATGGGTGATATCCATTTAAAGACCAACCTTTGCTGCAAGTTAGTGCTTAAGGATGTGAGGTATGTGGTTGATTTGAGGCTGAATTTAATTTCAGTTGAAAGACTAGATGATGAAGACTATGATAGCATATTTTATAGAGGGCAATAGAAGCTCAATAAGGGTTCTCTTATTATAGCTAGTGGAAAGAAATGTTATACTTTGTATAGGTTGCAGGCTAAATCTTATGGTGAGTAGTTAAATGCTATAGAGAAATATTTCAGCAAGAAGTTGTGACATAGGCGACTGAGACACATGAGTCAGAAGTGGCTACAAGCTCTTTCCAAGAGAGAGGTACTGCTAGACCTCAGAGATACACATATTGATTGTTTGGCTGGTAAACAACATAGAGTTTTATTTGCTAGTCCTGTTTTGTTTAGAAAAATATATGCCTTAGACCGTGTTTATACAGATGTATGTGGTCATTTGAGGACAAAAACTCCTAGTAGATCTGTTGATGTTCCTAGTATAAGTGGTGCACTTTATTTTGTCACTTTTATAGATGATTTTTCTAGGAAAGTTTGGGCCTATGCTTTGAAGACCGAAGATCAGGTAATTAATGTCTTCAAAGAGTTTCATGCCAGGGTTGAAAGGGAGACAAAAAGGCAATTGAAATGCATAAGATCAGATAATGGTGGTGAGTACATAGGATTATTTAATGATTATTGTAGGTCATATGGGATCCAACATGAGATGACAGTTCTTGGTACACCTCAGCATAATACAATTGGAGAGAGGATGAACCGTACCATCATGGAAAAGATCATATGTATGCTTTCACAGGTCAAGCTACCCAAAAGGTTTTAGGACGAGGCTTTGAGGACTGCAGTTGATGTGATCAATTTGTCACAATGCACAACCCTAGATGGTGATATTGCAGAGCATGTATTGTTAGGAAAGATGTTTCCTATAGGCATTTGAGAGTGTTTAGTTGTCGTGCATTTGCATATATTCCAAACAATGAGAGGTCCAAGATGGATGGTAAGACTAAAAAATGTATTTTTCTTGGTTACTCATATGATTAGTTTGGTTACAGGCTTTGGGATCCAGAAAAGTAGAAGGTGTTCAGAAGAAGAGATGTAATCTTCTTTGAAGATTAAACCTTTGAAGATTTGAAGAAGAAGACACCGGCCAAGACTTCTGCAGAAGGATTAGCAGATGTGACGTAGTTACTCCTCCAATATATCAGGGTGATGGGGGAGATGTGTAGGAAGATGGTGTAGAGCCTGATGTTGATCTACCTGTAGGACATGTTGAGCAAGAAGAAGTTGGAGAGCAACTTCCCACAGAAACTCAGTTGAGAAGATCTTCTAGACAATGTCAACCTTCCATAAGATACTCTATAGATGAGTATGTGATACTTACTGATGCAGGTGAACCAGAGAGTTACTGGGAAGCAGTTGAAAGTAAGCAAAAAGAGAAGTGGTTAGTTACTATGCAGGAAGAGATGGATGCTCTTCAGAAGAACCACACTTATTATTTGGTACTACTACCAAATGGAATGAAGGCCTTGAAGAACAAGTGGGTTTTTAGGTTAAAGACTCAAGAATATTATTCTCAACCAAAGTACAAAGCTAGATTGGTTGTGAAAGACTTTGGTTAAAAGAAAGGTATTGACTTTGAAGAGATATTTTCTCCTATTGTTAAAATGTCTTCTATTCGTATTGCTCTTGGTATTGTTGCTAGCCAGGACTTGGAGGTTGAACAGTTAGATGTGAAGACAGCTTTTCTTCATGGTGATTTGGAGTAGAAAATTTATATGGAGCAACTAGAAGGCTTCAAAGTCAAAGATAAAGATAACTTTGTCTGCAAGTTAAAGAAGAGCTTGTATGAGATAAAGCAAGCTCCAAGATAGTGGTATAGAAAGTTTAATTCATTTATAACAAAAAATGAATACAAAAGAATGGCTTTAGATCATTGTATGTACATCAAATGGTTTGATGAGAATTTTATTATTCTCTTACTTTATGTTGATGACATACTTATTCTTGGAAAAGATATGTCTAAAATTGGTAGGTTGAAGAATGAATTAAGTGAGTCTTTTACAATGAAAGACATGGGGCCAGCAAAGCAAATACTTGGCATGTAGATTTTCCGTGACAAAAAAACTAAGATGATTTGGTTGTCATAGGAGAAATATATCGAGAAGGTATTGGAAAGGTTCAGTATAAGCAATGCAAAGCCAGTTGGTTCTCCTATTGTAGGTCACTTCAAGTTATGCTCAAAACAGAGTCCATCAAGTGATAAGGAGAAGGAGAAAATGCAAAAGGTTCCTTATGCTTTAGAAGTTGGAAGTTTAATATATGCAATGGTATTTACGATGCCAGACATCACATATGCAGTTGGTGTTACTAGCAGATTTCTTGCAAATCCAGGCAAAGAGCACTGGGCAGTAGTGAAGTAGATTTTGAGATATCTTAGAGGGAGCTCTATGGTTTGTTTAAGCTTTGGAGGTGGACCACATGTGTTGACAAGTTACATAGATGCAGATATGGCAAGAGATATAGATGCGAAGAAGTCCACTTCAGGTTATGTACTTACTTTTGCAGGGGGAGCTGTGTCATGGTAATCCAAGTTGCAAAGGTGTATTACTCTCTCCACCATAGAAGCAGAATATATTGTTGCTATAGAGATTTACAAAGAAATGTTATGGATGAAAGAATTCTTACAAGAATTGGGGCTAAAACAAAAAAATTATGTGGTGCATTGTGACAGCCAGAGTGTAAGAACCTAATGTTTCATTCGAAGCCAAAGTATATTCATGTCAAATACCACTGGATTCGAAATGTATTTGAAGAGAAACAATTGCAGCTTCAGAAAATTCACATAGATGACAATGGAGCAGACATGTTAACAAAGACCTTACAAAAAGAAAGATAGGAAATATGCTGACAGCTGGTCGGCATGGCTTCACATTGAGAAGCTTGTGACAGCCTCCCTTATGGGCTGAAGGGAGAGGTTGTTGGGCTGATAGCCCACATTCAGCCTAAGGTTGGCTTTATCAGCCCATAGCTCATCCTCTCTTAACCTAACCCTAATTCATATTAGGCGGGAGTGTGGTGGCTGCGAAAAGAGGCATAAATAGGGCATCAACAAGGGCAACAACCCAGATCTTTGCTGTAGCAAAAAGGAGGAGAAAAAGATAAAAATCCAAGCAGAAAGAAAGGGAAGAAAATAAGGACAACGCAGAGAGATTATTTGCAAACATCCAGTAGTGTTCTCATATCAGGTTAGATCAAATCTACAGTAGATTCTTACTGTGATTACTTGGGGACAATTAGCGGGGATTTAGAATTTTGTGCACAATGACGTGATCCTTGTATCCGAGTTATTCCCTTGTAATTGTTGCTAGGGTTTTGGGCAAGAGATTGAGATTTGTATATTCATTATTCTTATAGTGGATTATCTCTAGTTTGCCCCGTGGTTTTTACCCTTCACATTGAAGGGGTTTTCCACTTATATTTTGGTGTTCTATTTGATTATAATTCTATTTAATTCTGTTGTGTGTTATGACCTACTAGTATTTGTTCATATACAAAAGTTATTTCTCTTTATATCCCATCACACAGGTGGTGGTACCGCCCGTACCCAGGAAACCTGGGATGGGATATTTTAAGGCTTCAAGTTTGAATCAACTTGAGGCATATAAATACTTCTCTCATCCCTAGTTAAGACACATAACTGAGAGCAAAAAAGAAAGAAAACTCTATTGTAATTGTGTGTGAAACTCCTCTCAAAGTTCTATGTGTTCGAATAGTTTAAGAGAGGAGTAAGTGGGGGTATAAGAGTTATCTTCTAAACCAGGTAAAAGGAGAATCGAGCTATAAAAGGTGGTTGGTCTTCAACTATTGAAGGAAGACTAATAGTGGATGTCGGTAGCCTCGACGGAAGAGGAATCGATAGAGTGGATGTAGGTCACGACAACCAAACCACTATAAAATCTAGTTTGCATTTTCCTTCTTGCAATTTACTTTTATAGCAAACTGCCTTTCCTCCTTACTATGCTTTTACTACGCCTACGCTTACGAAAAAGCATTGAATTTCAAGTTATCTTAAGAGTTTGATTTTTATCGTATGAAACATTTTTTGAATATGAGATTTTACCGCTGCACTAATTCACCCCCGCCGCCCTTTCTTAGTGCCGACTCATTCCTAACAGTTAGTATTAGAGCCTTGTTTTTCTCATTTCGTTTAACACCCAAGAGAAATGACTCTTTTCAGTTTTCAAGAGGGTCACTCTCTTATTCGTCCTCCCTTATTCAATGGGACGGACTACACATATTGGAAAAATCGAATGAGAGTTTTCTTACTTTTGTTGAATCTTGATTTATGGAATATTATCGAAAATAGATTTCAAAGGTCTTCTCTTCCAATGAACAATTGGAATGATTTAGAGAAGAAGACTTTTTCTTTAAATGTAAATGCTATGAATGCTTTGTTTTGCGCCGTAAACAAAAATGAATTCAATCGGGTTTCTACTTGCGAAATGACTTTTGACATTTGGCATACTCTTAAAATCACACATGAAGGCACTAGCAAAGTTCAAGATTCGAAAATCAACTTTTTGATACATGATTTTGAATTGTTTCATATAAAACCAAGTGAAACCATTGGAGACATGTACACCCATTTTACGGATATCGTCAACGGTTTAAAAGCTCTTGGTAAAACTTTTTTAAATTTTGAACTTGTTAGTAAAGTTTTAAGATCACTTTCTAAAAATTGATCAAATTTGAATACTTTTTTGATCGAAGAACTTATTAGGTCTTTAATGACCTACGAAATGACTAATGTGGCACAAAATGAATTGAGGACAACCTTCCAAAGAATAGGAAGGATTTCGGACTTAGAACAATTGAAGACCACTCAAGCATAAGCTCAAGTGATGGTGAACTTGAACTCCTCACTATAAAATTTAAAAAGCTCATGAAATAAAAATTAAAAAACAAAAAGAACAAAACTACTTGCTATGAACGTAAGAAGAAGTTGCCAAAAGACGAATCGAGCTGCTCCGAAGACGAGGTGAAAATCAACAACAGCAAGGTGGCAAACTACGTCTTAACGACTTTCGATGATGAGGTAATCAAAATGCTCTTAGTATACTTTGAAATTACATAATTCTTTTCATGAGTTATTGTTAATTAAGTTTAAAAAAATTATTTTTCTTGAAAATTGCATGTTTAATAATATAATGAAAATATAAAAATTTGGGATCATGCTTATCTTTATAATAATTTTGAAAATGATCATAAAAATTGTATGTTTTATGATAAATGAACAAAAATGTTTGTATAATACTTGATGATTTTTATGCATGAGGACTTGAAGTAATGATTTGAAATCATATGTTTTGGAATTCTGCGTTACACTTTCTGATCTTGATGATTTTTTATTTTTCCGTTGATGCATGGTTTTGATATAAGAATAAATATTTGGGCATGCTAATATAAAGTTAATCACACAAATTGAAACTAAAGAAGTTTAGATATCTTTAAGAATCATTCAACATTATGTTCAACGAAACCATGCTTGAAGTCTTAATGAAAATATAATAATGATTTGAAAGCATGCTTAATGAGTTTATATTTCGAATATATGCATGATAATTTTGTGATATTTTGAAAGTTCTTTTTTGGTGTTAATGAATGATGCATGGATTTAAAAGAAAAGAACATGTATGTATGAAATCAATTAATAAGTTGAAACAAAAAGAGGAAAATATTTTTCTTAAAAATTCTTTTTCTCTATCTTATTGATTTTGATAAATCTATTCATGTCATTTTTACGAATCTCTTGGACTTTGAAAATGATTTTGATAATTTAAATTTGAATAATTTTTTATCCAAATTATGATCTTGATTTCTTAATATTTACAAATTAAGATTTATTATAAATCAAGATTTTTCATTAATCGTTCTCCTATGATTCTTCTTGGTATTTTATTTAAAGAAGATATTTACTATATGAATCATGTCTTTTGGTATTTAAGTGGTCTTATCTTTAATGACATGATCTCTTTATATTTATAGCTTGTATGCCTAAAAATGATTAAAATATTTTACACCATTATATTCTTCCCTTATTCTTTCTTGTTTATAATGACAAAAGGGGGAAAGAAAATAGCTAATATCTCAAGAGAACCAAGTTTGCTAGCTTGAATGATAAACTTAGACATGTTAGATCTCCCAAATGCATAAATTCTTCTTATACTTTTTTCAGATTATGATCTTGATTTCTTGAATTTTAGATTTGATCTTTCATTTTTTATGATTGAAATAATGATTGGAATATTGATGTAATTATGAATGATGATTTGGAATCATGTATGTAATGATGATTTTATATTTTAAAAATATATATGATGATTTGATATTATGCATGCAATACTTCAACTTATGAGAATGATGCATGCAATGATAAAATATTCATGATGAAAAATTATTTTGACATTCATGACTTGATTTTACATCTTTGTTATTTATCCTTGTCATGCTTTAAAAATTATTGTAAAGGGAAAAAGAGATACAAAATTGTATTTATCCTTTTTTTTTTACAATGACAAAAAGGGAGATAGCTTGCTTGCTAGCTAACTTGCACAAGTCAAGAAGAAGCAAAAGTGCTATCTTGCCTGTCTCAAGAAGCTAAACATACTAACTTGCACATCTAGCAAAATTTACAAACTTGTATATTTCAAGAAGCAAGAGTTGCTTTCTTGAACATCCCAAAATTGCTAGCTTGCATATTTTAAAATGTTGTAAAATTATTGCTAGCTTACAGAATAATTAAAATAGAGATTATGTTTAGTATGCAATGATTTGAACTTGTATGTCCAAACACTTGAAAGTTACACTTCTCCTTTTTATGAATGACAAAGGGGGAGAAGTATGATCATGTTATGCATGATGACGTGTTGCAAATATTCATAATGAAATTGTTGGGAAATCATGGGGGGCGACATCATATGCGCAGCGGAAGAACAAGAAAACAATAATCCCCGATTCCCAAAAAGATGTTCGTCGTCGTGCGAAGATTGGTGCGCAAAATCCGCAAAACACAAAACTGCGTATAGAGATTGTGTTACCTAGGGAGATCGTATATCCCTGTTTCCTTGCAGATCCTCAGGAGAGGGTGAAGGAGGTCAAGCGTCCTCCTCTCTAGCGGTGATCCACACAGCAGGGTTGCGACGACGCTCCTCAAAACTCCAGGCCTACTCTGAGGTGGAGAGGGAGAGGAGAATAGGAAGGGCAAGCAAAGACTCTAGCCTATGAGGCTGTGAATCCCTCCTATTTATAGAGATCCCGTGTCAAAACCCTAATGGGTCCTTTCCCTAGTGGGTATTGGATCTACATCCAATAAGACAAGGGCTCCGTCGGATATCTCATATCCGAACCTCTACTCATCGCAATGCCTACCATATGTGTGTGACCCTCTAGGCCCAATATCGAGCTGGCCGTGAGTCATACCTGTCAGAACTCCTTCTAACTAAGTGAATTATTATCTCTGTAATAATTCACTCGACTCATCGACTACGGAAGTACTAGGCCACTACGCCGTAGTCCCCAGACGATACAGGGGAATCCAATCCATTGGACCTGTCTGTCCTCAGTTACCATGTACCTATAGTCCCTCATCCATCTAATATCCCAGAGACCGTATATCGAGCATGGTGCTGTCAGACCCATACGGTTTCTACTTGAGTCTCGCTCTAATCGGATTCTCCCGGAGAACTCTTTCTCTCTCAACCCGAATGACCCTGGCCAGGGATTTGTCTGAGCAAGAACACATGGGATATTCCTCTCATGATACCGAGAGTGGATGATCCTCTATCGACACTCAATAGCCCTCGTAAGGTCGACTACCACTCCCAATGACCAGCTGTACTAGATCTGGGAACAGCCAAACCTATAAGTCTGGTATCAAAGAGTGGAGCACTCATACAGGACATCCTTGGTGTCTCAAGTCTAAGAACCAGATACACCACTAGGACTACGGAATCGTTGTCTGACAATAAGGCATCATCAACCATCCAGCATTCCGTAAGCGGATCAATCAGTGAACTCATTCTCCAATGAGCACCTGTACTGTATCCCTAGTGTCCCTACACGAGCAGCTATGAGACCAGCTGCATCCATCATATGGACGGGTATACAGCACACCAGTCTATCCGGTTATCACGATGTCCCTCTCGAGTAACCTATGACCGGGATTATTTAGGATATGTGTTTAAAGGTGAATCGATCTCATTATCGTGATCTCATCACGATCCGATTCCCATTGCACAAATCCAAGGACATCACAATACATATGCATTTATGCAATAGTTATAAAGTGATATACGCCAAAAATATAATAAGCAAAAAGATTCTGTATCAAGTCACACGTGCCATCACTCACGTGATTGGCTTGCTGGGCACTTATGACTAGCAATCTCCCACTTGACCTAAAGCCAATCACCTATGTGTCTGATCCCCATCAGACCCCTGTGACGCTCAAAGACAATCTGAGACAATGGCTTTGTTAGTGGATCTGCAATGTTATCTTCGGATGGAACTCTTTCCACTGCTACATCTCCTCGGGTCACGATCTCTCTGATAAGGTGGAACCTCCTCAGAACATGCTTAGATTTCTGATGAGACCTAGGTTCCTTCGCTTGAGCAATTGCCCCGTTGTTGTCGCAATATAGGGAAATCGGCTCCTCACTATCCGGCACGACTCCCAAATCTGTGATGAACTTCTTCAACCAGACTCCCTCCTTTGCTGCATCTGATGCAGCAATGTACTCCGCCTCTGTGGTCGAGTCAGCAGTGGTATCTTGCTTGGAACTCTTCCAGCACACT
The DNA here is from genome assembly GCF_036884655.1 of Musa acuminata AAA Group. NCBI lineage: Eukaryota > Viridiplantae > Streptophyta > Magnoliopsida > Zingiberales > Musaceae > Musa > Musa acuminata. The sequence goes on from NC_088357.1 coordinate 32,162,333, forward strand.
GCTCCTCCATTCAAGGTGTACACATACCCTGAATTCGACTTGCTATCATCGACATCAGACTGAAAACTTGAGTTAGTGTAGCCTTCAACCTTAAGGCTATTACCTCCATATACTAGTAAAAGATCCTTAGTCCTTCTCAAGTACTTAAGGATACACTTTACTGCTTTCCAGTGCTCCAAGCCTGGATCCGCCTGATACCTGCTCGTGACACTCAGAGCATGCGCTATATCAGGCCTAGTACATAGCATGGCATACATGATAGACCCTATTGCTGAGGCATTAGGTATCATATCCATGTTCGCCCTTTCTTAGAATTTTCAATGCCAAACATTTTGACAATGATTTCTATGTACCTGGACTGGGACAAGCCAAGCATCCTCTTGGATCTATCTCTATAGATTCTAATCCCCAAGATATAGGATGCTTCCCCTAAGTCCTTTATGGAGAAGTGTCTAGATAACCAAGTCTTTACTGTGGATAGCATTCCTACATCATTCCCAATGATGAGGATGTCATCCACATATAACACCAAAAAGGTGATAGCGCTCCCACTTACCTTCCTGTATACACAAGGCTCATCTTCGTTCTTAACGAAGTTATAAGATCTGATTGCCTCATCAAATCTTATGTTCCAACTTCGGGAAGCTTGCTTTAGTCCATAAATAGATCTAAGCAACCTACACACCTTATCTGGGCAGTTCTTGGACACGAATCCCTCAGGTTGCATCATATACACCTCCTCCTCGAGGTTCCCGTTGAGGAATACGGTTTTCACATCCATCTGCCAGATCTCATAATCATAGTGTGCTGCAATAGCCAATAGAATTCTGATGGATTTTAGCATTGCTACGGGTGAGAAAGTTTCGTCGTAGTCAACACCTTGCCTTTGACGATACCCCTTAGCCACTAGCCTTGCTTTATAGGTCTCTACCTTTCCATCTACTCCGATCTTTTTCTTAAAGATCCACTTGCAACCGATGGGTACAATACCTTCGGGTGCATCAACTAGGTTCCAAACCTTATTGGAGTACATAGAATCCATCTCAGAATTCATGGCTTCTTTCCACTTCCCGGAGTCTATACTCATAATAGCCTCCTCGTAGGTCTGAGGATCAATATCCTCTACATCCTCTGCTCTAATATGTCCCACATATCTCTCAGGAGGATGGGATACTCTATCAGACCTGCGTAAAGTTGAAACTTGTGTATTAGATACCTGAACAGACTCGGGCTGTAGAGTGGTGCTTGAGCTTGGTTCTCCAACCTCGCTCAATTCTATCATTCTCCCACTGTCTCCGTCAAGAATGTGTTCCTTCTCAAGGAACACTGCTCTCTTTAGCTACAAAGACCTTTTGGTCCTCGAGATGATAGAAGTAATACCCACAAGTTTCCTTGGGGTATCCCACAAATTTACATCGCCCTGTCCTTGATTCTAACTTATCGGGGTTGTGTCTTTTAACATGGGCAGAGCAGCCCCAAATCTTAACTACTTTAAGATCAGGCTTCTTCCCTTTCCATATCTCATATGGTGTAGACACCACCGACTTAGTTGGAACTCTGTTCAGAAGGTAAGCTGCGGTTTCTAGGGCATATCCCCAGAATGAGATGGGTAGGTCAGCGAAACTCATCATGGACCGTACCATATCTAATAATGTACGATTTCTCCTTTCAGAGACACCATTGAGCTGAGGTGTATAAGGAGGTGTCCATTGGGATAATATCCCATGGTCCTTGAGGAAGTGAGTAAACTCTGTACTTAAGTACTCACCTCCTCGATCTGATCGAAGAGTTTTGATACTCTTTCCAGTCTGGTTCTCCACCTCATTCTTATACTCTCTGAATTTCTCAAAGGCCTCGGACTTGTACTTCATTAAGTACACATATCCATACCTTGAGAAATCATCAGTAAATGTAATGAAGTAGGAGTAACCTCCAATGGCATGAGTTGACATGGGTCCACATACATCACTATGTATGAGTTCCAACAACTCAGTGGCTCTCTCTCCAGTTCCACTAAATGGAGAGTTGGTCAGTTTTCCACGAATGCAAGGCTCACAAGTTGCATATGACACATAGTCAAATGGATCTAGATATCCATCATTTAGCAACTTTTGAATCATTCTTTCATGGATGTGACCTAGCCTACAATGCCACAGGTATGCATTGTTTACCTCATCTCGTTTCCTCTTAGACACATTTACATTCATGATATGTGGAGTAGTGTCTAACATAAATAAACCATTATGCAATGTTCCTTTCGTGATGATCTTATCATCTAATAATATTGAACAACCATTGTTCTCAAAAACAAATTTATATCCACTAACTGTTAAACATGAAATGGAGATAATATTTTTGATAATAGAAGGAACAAAATAACATGCATCTAATGCAATAAAAGCTCCACTAGGCAGATGTAGGGCGACCTCGCCAACAGCTAAAACAGTAACTTTTGCTCCATTACCCATCTTGAGGTCCATCTCGCCTCTCTCTAGTCTCCTAGGCCTTGCCAGAACCTGCAACGAATTACATATATGATAAGCACTACCGGTATCTAATACCCATGTGTTATCATAAGAGTCTGACAAATGGAGACCGATCATGAATGTACCTGAAGCTTCATCAAGCTTTTGTTTCGCCCTTTCTGCAAGGTACTCTTTGCAGTTTCTCTTCCAGTGCCCATCTTTACCACAGTGGAAGCACTGGCCTTTGTCCTTTGTTGGGTCTTTCTTAGCAACCTTTGCTTTACCTTGTTTGCCCTTGCCCTTTCCCTTCTTAAGGGACCTTTCTGCTTTCCTTTTCTTTCTGGTCTCACCAGTGTAGAGAACTGGCTTCTCTTTCTTAATAGTACTCTCTGCCTCCCTCAACATATTGAGGAGCTCTGGGAGAGTCACCTCAAGCTTGTTCATATTAAAGTTCATTATGAACTGTGAAAAGGAATCTGGTAGGGACTGAAGCACAATGTCCACACACAAGTTATCCTCTAGGACCATTCCTAGACCTGTGAGTTTCTCTATCCACTCAATCATCTTTAGGACATTGTTCTGAACCGATGTCCCCTCAGTCATCCTAGCGCGGAAAAGGCTCTTGGATATCTCATATCGTTGAGTCCTTCCCTGTTCCTCAAACAATTTACGTACATGTAGGAGAATGGATCTGGCATCCATCTTTTCATGTTGTCTCTGTAACTCTGGAGTCATAGAGCCCAACATATAGCACTGAGCAAGAGTGGAGTCATCAATGTACTTCACGTAGCAAGCGATCTCATCCTCGCTTGCCCCTTCTTCGGGCGTATATCAAGGACGTACACGATTTTCTCCGCTGTGAGAACAATTCTCAAGTTACGGAGCCAATCCGTATAATTTGGACCAGTGAGGCGGTTGACATCAAGTATGCCACGTAAGGGATTTGAAAGCGACATTTTCTGAAAATAAAGATGTAGCAAAAATGAATAACATGCAGATTTTGCAAGAAATAAACTATCAAGATATGGACTTCTATCTTAATATGCTCCCACTATTTTACTAACGAGTCACGCGACACCCTCAGCACGTGAAACGGAAGTCTCCGGCAGACTTCTAGTGGGGATCAGGATCCAATCAACGTCTTAGTGTAACCTCGAGGGACTCGACCAATCACACTAAGCCTAAAAGGTAGACAACTCTTGCCGATCACAACTCCTTGTGATTCCCGTCCTGTTCGGCCTCCGAATCACCATGGCCTCGAGGGACTCGACCAACCATGATGCTCGGTTAAATCAACACCTTCGTTACAAGATGAGTCTGATTTGATGATATACCCTCGAGGGACTCGACCAAGCATACCATGTCCTCAGGTCACCGGTGACATCTCTATGTCGTAAGCAAGATAGCGAATCGTGATATAGGTGAGTCTCGAGGGACTCGACCAACTCAACCTACACCGGGAATCGGTTCCTACTCATAACGATGGAAGGCCACGTGGGTCAATCTAATTGCCTCACGTTTACCGACTTAATATTATCGAGAGATGTTTCTATAATTTTGTCTCCTAATATGACATGTCACACATATACATATTTAATATATATCTACATCGCATGCAAATATATATATATATCTAGTATATGTATAAGCAATCACACTAGATGATCATGGACTACAACCTAATATGATTAGGCCCGAGCCAGTAGGCCTAATCACTCACATCAAGATCTATGTGTGCAACGGTGCATCTCCATGCCCTGTGATCGTCCATCTCGTCCTCGTCGGTTTCGTCGACATCTTGATGCATCTCCATGCATCACGATCGTCCGTCTCGTGGGTCCCGCTATCGCATCCACGCTCCCGCTGCGCCTCCTCATGTGATTACAACTTAATCATAGGCACGCAGGCCCGACAATAAACGAGAAATATAATGGAGGTTCGTAGACCTCAATAATAATAATCACAAGTACACACATCACACGGTCCATGATCATCCGTCCACACATCATACATCACATGTATAAATAATCATCATCATGTAGGACTACTAGATAATAATAAAAATAATAATCAACTAAACCTTTTAATTAATTAATATTTTCTGAAATCAGGGACATGTAGGGAATTTCTCAATTCCTAAGGGTATTTTCGTAATTTGGACAAAAGATAGAAACTGGAATTTCTTAAATTCCGAGGGGCAAAACTGTCTTTTTCCCATAAAACCCCAATTCCCTCTTACTGCTGCTGCTGCTGCCGCCGCCACCCTACTGGCGGCGGCCTGTGCGGCGAGGGGCGGGGCGCTGCCCTCGCCTACGGGCGGCACGCCCGCTGGCGGCGATGCCGCTGCGGGTGGGCTCCCCCTTCGGGCGCCGCTGCCTCCGCAGGCGGTGCTGTCCCGTCGGGCGGCCGCCCCTGTGGGGGGGTTTCGCCCGCGGGAGCAGCGGCGGCAGGCGTCGCGCGTCGCTGCCCTGCGGCGGCAGGCGCCGCTTTCTTTCGGCGGCAGGCGCCGCTGCCCTGCGGCGCCTCTGCTCGTGGGTTGCCAGCCCCGCCAGCAGCAAGCCTGCTTCAAGCAGACCGCCGGCCGGCTGCTGCAGGCACAGCGCTTGCGCATGCGCCGGCGCTGTGCTGCCTGGCTGCGGCTGCGGCTGCCGCTGCAGGTGGCTGCAGGCATGCAGATCGAGGGCAGCAACTGTTGCTGCCCTTCCTCACTTTTGCGTCAACGATTTTGACGTCAATATTCTTCCTAAACACAATACACGCAGTTCAAAACCAATCATTCGCACGAACAACCTGGCTCTGATACCACTGTTGGGAAATCATGGGGGGCGACATCATATGCGCAGCGGAAGAACAAGAAAACAAAAATCCCCGATTCCCAAAAAGATGTTCGTCGTCGTGCGAAGATTGGTGCGCAAAATCCGCAAAACACAAAACTGCGTATAGAGATTGTGTTACCTAGGGAGATCGTATATCCCTGTTTCCTTGCAGATCCTCAGGAGAGGGTGAAGGAGGTCAAGCGTCCTCCTCTCTAGCGGTGATCCACACAGCAGGGTTGCGACGACGCTCCTCAAAACTCCAGGCCTACTCTGAGGTGGAGAGGGAGAGGAGAATAGGAAGGGCAAGCAAAGACTCTAGCCTATGAGGCTGTGAATCCCTCCTATTTATAGAGATCCCGTGTCAAAACCCTAATGGGTCCTTTCCCTAGTGGGTATTGGATCTACATCCAATAAGACAAGGGCTCCGTCGGATATCTCATATCCGAACCTCTACTCATCGCAATGCCTACCATATGTGTGTGACCCTCTAGGCCCAATATCGAGCTGGCCGTGAGTCATACCTGTCAGAACTCCTTCTAACTAAGTGAATTATTATCTCTGTAATAATTCACTCGACTCATCGACTACGGAAGTACTAGGCCACTACGCCGTAGTCCCCAGACGATATAGGGGAATCCAATCCATTGGACCTGTCTGTCCTCAGTTACCATGTACCTATAGTCCCTCATCCATCTAATATCCCAGAGACCGTATATCGAGCATGGTGCTGTCAGACCCATACGGTTTCTACTTGAGTCTCGCTCTAATCGGATTCTCCCGGAGAACTCTTTCTCTCTTAACCCGAATGACCCTGGCCAGGGATTTGTCTGAGCAAGAACACATGGGATATTCCTCTCATGATACCGAGAGTGGATGATCCTCTATCGACACTCAATAGCCCTCGTAAGGTCGACTACCACTCCCAATGACCAACTGTACTAGATCTGGGAACAGCCAAACCTATAAGTCTGGTATCAAAGAGTGGAGCACTCATACAGGACATCCTTGGTGTCTCAAGTCTAAGAACCAGATACACCACTAGGACTACGGAATCGTTGTCTGACAATAAGGCATCATCAACCATCCAGCATTCCGTAAGCGAATCAATCAGTGAACTCATTCTCCAATGAGCACCTGTACTGTATCCCTAGTGTCCCTACACGAGCAGCTATGAGACCAGCTGCATCCATCATATGGACGGGTATACAGCACACCAGTCTATCCGGTTATCACGATGTCCCTCTCGAGTAACCTATGACCGGGATTATTTAGGATATGTGTTTAAAGGTGAATCGATCTCATTATCGTGATCTCATCACGATCCGATTCCCATTGCACAAATCCAAGGACATCACAATACATATGCATTTATGCAATAGTTATAAAGTGATATACGCCAAAAATATAATAAGCAAAAAGATTCTGTATCAAGTCACACGTGCCATCACTCACGTGATTGGCTTGCTGGGCACTTATGACTAGCAGAAATTTGCAATGAATTGAATTCAGTTTGAATTCAAGGTTCTATCAATATGGCATATTGATAGGGGGAGTTAAGGTTAACTCCATCATCAATTGGTTGTCATCATAAAAAAGAGTAAGATTATTGAATCTCATATTTTGATGATGAAACCAATTGATAAGTGTTTATGGTTTGATCTACGTTTTGAGTGACACAGGATGCTTCGATCAGGGAGAGACATTTAAAGTAGGAAAAATCATGTTGGGCCTATTAGGAATGAGTCGGCACTAAGAGGGGGGGTGAATTAGTGCAGCGGTAAAAATTACGTCGGTTCGAAAATCTTCGTACGTTAAAACTGATTCCGACAAAAACCATTTCGTAATGATCTTAACTTGAAACACATTTGTAAATGTATTGAAAGCAGTAAGCAAGTAAAGTGATTTGCAGTTAAAGTAAATTGCTCAAGATAAAATGCAAACCAGATGTTATAGTGGTTCGGTCGTCGTGACTTATATCCACTCCACCGATTTCTCTTCCGTCGAGGCCACCAGCATCCACTATCGATCTTCCTTCAATAGGCGAAGACCAACCACCTTTTACAACTCGATTCTCCTTTCACCGGGTTTAGGAGATAACTCTTACACCCCCACTTACTCCTATCTCAAATTATTCTAACACTTAAAATTTTTTAGAGGAGTTCACACAAGATTGCAACAGCGTTTCTTTCTATTTTTACTCTCAAGTCTTATGTTTCTTAACCAGGGATAAGAGAGGTATTTATAGGTTTCAAGTTGGTTCAAACTTGGAGCCTAAAAATATCTCATCCTGGGTTTCTCGGGTACGGGAGGTACCATCTCTTGGCATCCTGACACTGGATGGTACCACCACCCAATCAAGGCGGTACCACTACTGGCAGCATTTACTGCTGGTGGTACTGTCACCCAGTCTTGGCGGTACCATCGCCTATACCACCTAGGAGATTGAGTCTCCTAGGTGGTGCCACTACTAGCCCTAGCGGTGCCACCGCCGACCAGGCTTTCAGCATCTTGGTTGGGCCTTGAATCTGGCCCAAACCAGCCCAACTTCGAGCCTAGTTGGCCCCTAACAGAGTTAATGGGATTACCTCCCAATCCCAACTCCAATTATGTGCTAACTACGATTCCTAAGATATATTCTAAGTATTTTAGTTCCGGTACATCAATTGCTCTTCCGGCGAGCTTCCGACGAACTCCCGGTAATGTTCCGACGGACTCCCGGCAAGCTCTTGGACTTCACAACGATCTTCTTGGCGAGTTCCGACAAGCTTCTTTGGCAAGCTCTTGGACTTCTCGGTTGGTTTCGGTAGAACTTCCGATGAATGTCCAGACTTCCAACAAACTCTCGAACTCCCAACGAAATCGCGTTCTTCACTCTGGGACTTTATTTTGCGTTATGCCTTGCTATCATAGTTAATCATGCACACATAAAAACAACTTCAATCTAGACAATCATTATAAAGCTTTGAATCATATTGTCCGGCATGTCATTGGGTCATCGACGCTTCGTTCGATTCTTTAGTGCATTGTCCTCTCTTGCGGCCAATTGCCCAATCGGCTAGTTGACCCCCGTAATTCCGATATCCTTGCTACAATATCCACTTTTCTTAGCCCGATGACTGAATTTACAGCTCGAAGCCTTCTACCGATACGTCGACCGATCCTCTGGCCCGACATCCAATCTTTTGACATGTTTGCTCCGGCCTAATATTATTCTTCCTGCTTCAATTGTCTCTCCTTGGTCGAAGTTTCCTGTGTCACTCAAAACACATATCAAATTATAAACACTTATCAATTGGTTTCATCATCGAAATACAAGATTCAATAATCTCCCCCTTTTTGATGGAGTTAACATTAACTTCCCCTATCAATATGACATATTGATAGAACCTTGAATTCAAGCTGAATTCAAGTTATTATAAATTTTATCATAAATATTTGCAACACATCATCATGCATAACATGATCATACTTCTCCCCCTTTATCATCAACAAAAAGGAGAAGTTACAACTATCAGGTATTTGGACATAGAAGTTCAAATCATTACAATATAATCATAATCTTCAATTTTATCATCATATAAGCTAGCAAATTTAGCATCACTTTATAAGATGCATAATCACCAAATCATCATTAATTTTAAAGATATGCAAGATTGCAAATTATGTAAGTTTGTATTTTTGTTTCTTAAGATAGGCAATCTATCAATTTTTTGGTGATGTTCAAGATAGCAAGCTCTTTCTTCTCTTTTGAGATGTTTCATTTTTGCTTCCTTTACAAAGTGCAAGCTAGTAAAATTTTACATGCAAGCTAGCAATTTGGCAAGTGTTACTTCTCTTTGAAGTATGAAGGCTAGCAAGTTTTTTGAAAAATAATGCAAGATAACAAGTTGGTAAGATACAATGTTTTACATGAAGCAAGCTAACAAGTTTTGTATTTTTTTGTGATATGTACGTTTGCAATTTTTTCTTCTCTTTAGATGTGTTAGCAAGCAAGTTTTTCTCCTTACAATTTGTGAGCTAGCAAATTTTACACATATGAAAGTTGGCAAGATTTATGCATCATTTTGAGATGAGCAAGCTTTTGCTTTTCTTGAAGTATGCAAGCTAGCTAGCAAGATAGCAAAATTTGCTCCCCCTATGTCATTGTCAAAAAGAAGGGAAGAATACAATTTTGTATCTCTTTTTCTTTTTATATCAATTTCTAAACTATGACAAAGGTAAATAGCATAGATGAAAATTAAAGTCATGAATGTCGAAACAATTTTTCATCATGAATATTTCATCATTGCATGCATCATTATCATAAGTTGAAGTATTGCATGCATAATATCAAATCATCATTCATAAGTACATCAATGTTTCAATCATTATTTCAATCATGAAAGATTAAGTCTAAAATTCGAGAAATCAAGAGAAACCATGATCCATTTTAACAAATCTCCTCTTAAATAATTAATGAAAAGAATTCTTAGGAGATCATGATATAGATAATCAAATGAAATTTTAAGTCATGAATTTTGAAAAAGATATTCTCTTTTATAAATCGTAAGAGGAAATGTAGGAGAAAAAGATTTCAATTCATGCATAAGAAATCTTATGATTTACATAGAAAAATATTCTCTTTAGTAAAATACCAAGAAAAATCGTAGGAGTACAAAGAAGAGATATTGATTAAAAAAAATCTCAAGTAATTCCAAATAAATCAAGATCATGATTTTGATAATACTTATTCAAATTATATCATCAAAATCATCAAAATCTTAACCTTTCTTTCAAGAGATTCAAAATAGCATAAATAATTTTGTTGGTCCCTTAGTGAAAAATCGATAAAATAGAGAAAAAAGAAATTTTTAAGAAAAATGCTTTTCTCATTTTGTTTCAACTTATTGATTGATTTTACATATACATGTTCTTTTCTTTTAAAACCATGCATCATTCATTAATACCAGAAAAGAACTTTCAAAAGATCGCAAAAATTATCATGCATAAGTTCAAAATATAAACTCGTTAAGCATGCTTTCAAATCATCATCATATTTTCATTAAGACTTCAAGCATGGTTTCGTTGAATATAATGTTGAATGATTCTTGAAGATATCTAAACCTCTTTAGTTTCAATTTGTTTGATTGACTTTATATTAGCATGCCCAAATATTTGTTCTTATGTCAAAACCATGCATTAATAGAAAGATAAAAAATCATTAAGATCAAAAAGTGTAATGCATAATTTCAAAACATATGATTTCAAATCATTACTTCAAGTCCTCATGCATAAAAATCATCAAGATACAAACATTTTTATTTATTTATCATAAAACATGTAATTTTCATGATCATTTTCAAAATTACTAGAAAGATAAGCATGATCCTAATTTTTTAGTATTTTCATTATATTATTAAACATGTAATTTTCAAGAAAAATAATTTTTCTAAACTAAAATAACTCATGAGAAGCATTATGTAATTTCGAAATACGGTAAAGGGGTTTTGATTACCTCATTGTAGAAAGTCATTAAGGCATAGTTTGCTACCTTGCCTTTGTTGATTTTGTTTTCGTCTTCGGAGGAGCTCGATTCATCCCAAAGTGCTTCCCTCTTATTGCGTTCATAGCAAGTAGTTGTATTCTTTTTGTTCTTTAATTTTTATTTCATGAACTTTTTAAATTTCATAGTGAGGAGTTCAAGTTCACCATCACTTGAGCTTATGCTCGAGTGGGCTTCAATTGTTCTTTGGAAGGTGGTTCTCAAATTCTTCACGTACATTGCGCGTCATTACAGAGGTCATCAAATACCATATAACTTCTTCAATTGGTAAATGGTTCAAGTTCTTTGATTCTTGTATTGCTGTTATTTTCGAATCCCAATTTTTAGAAAATGATCATAAAATCTTATTAACGAGTTCAAAATCTGAAAAACTTCTACCAAGTGCTTTTAAACCATTAACGACATCCGTAAAACAAGTGAACATGTCTCCAATAGTTTCTCTTGGTTTCATATGAAATAGTTCAAAATCATACATTAAAAGATTGACTTTAGAATCTTTTATACTACTCGTGCCTTCGTGTATGATTTCGAGAGTGTGTCATATTTCGAAAGCCTTTTCGCAAGTAGAAACCCGATTAAACTCAGTTTTATCCAAAGCGTAAAATAGAGCATTCATAGCTCTAGTATTTAAGGAAAAAATCTTCTTCTCCAAATCATTCCAATGGTTCATTGGAAGAGAAGACCTTCAAAAACCGCTTTCGACAATATTCTATAAATTCAAATCCAACGAAAGCAAAAAAACTCTCATTCAAGTTTTCCAATATGTGTAGTCTGTCTCGTTGAATAAAGGAGGACGAATGAGAGAGTGACCCTCTTGAAAGCCGAAAAGAGCTATTTCTATTTGGGTGTTAAACCAAATATGAAAAACGAGGCTCTGATACCAACTGTTAGGAACAAGTCAGCACTAAGAGGGGGGGGGGGGGTGAATTAGTGCAGGGGTAAAAATTACATCGGTTTGAAAATCTTCGTATGTTAAAACCAATTTCGATGAAAACTATTTCGTAACGATCTTAGCTTGAAACACGTTCGTAAATATATTGAAAGCAGTAAGCAAGTAAAGTAGTTTGTAGTTAAAGTAGATTGCTCAAGATAAAATGCAAACCAGATTTTATAGTGGTTCGGTCGTCATGACCTACATCCACTCTGCCGATTCCTCTTCCGTCGAGGCCATTAGCATCCACTATCGGTCTTCCTTTAATAGGCAAAGACCAACCATCTTTTATAATTTGATTCTCCTTTTACTGGGTTTAGGAGAAAACTCTTACACCCCACTTACTCCTCTCTTAAACTATTCTAACACATAGAAATTTTGAGAGGAGTTCACATAAGATTGCAGCAGCGTTTCTTTCTATTTTTACTCTCAAGTCTTGTGTTTTTGAACCAGAGATGAGAGAGGTATTTATAGGCTTCAAGTTGATTCAAACTTGGAGCCAAAAAATATCTCATCCCGAGTTTCTCAGGTACGGGCAGTACCACTGCCTAGCATCCTAACAATGGGTGGTACCACTGCCTGACAAAGCTCAGAGACCGAGCTCTAGCGGTACCACTGCCTGACAGGGGCGGTACCACCGCCGGCGGCATTTACTACTAGCGATACCACCGCCCAGACCAGCTAGGAGACTGAGTCTCTCAAGGTCAGGCTTTCAGCATTCTGGTTGGGCCTTGAATCCGACCCAAACCAGCCCAACTTCGGGCCCAGTTGGCCCCTAATAGAGTTGATGGGATTACCTCCCAATCCCAACTCCAATTATGTGATAACTACGATTCCTAAGACATTCTAAGCATTTTAGTTTCGGTATGTCAAATGCTCTTCTAGTGAGCTTCCGACGAACTCCCGACAATGCTCTGGTAGACTCCTAGTAAGCTCCTGGGCTTCACGATGATCTTCTTGGTGAGTTCCGATAAGCTTCTTTGGCAACCTCCTGGACGTCTCAGTTGGTTCTGGCAGAACTTCTAACAAACGTCCGGACTTCCGACGAACTCTCAAACTCCCAATGAAATCACGTTCTTGACTTTGAAACTTCATTTTGCTTTATGCCTTACTATCGTAGTTAATCCTGCACACATTAAAACAATTTCAATTTAGATAATCATTACAAAGCTTTGAATCATTTTGTCCGGCATGTCATTGGGTCTTCGACGCTTCGTCCGATTCTTTGGCGTATTATCCTCTCTTACGGCCTATTGCCCAATCGGCCAATTGACCTCTGCAACTCCGATATCCTTGGAGCAATATCCGATTTTCTTGGCTCGATGCCCGAATTCATGGCTTGAAGCCTTCTGCCGATACATCGATAGATCCTCCGGCCCGACGTCCAATCTTCTAACATGTTTGCTCCGGCCCAACATGATTCTTCCTGCTTCAATTATCTCTCCTTAATCAAAGCTTCTTACCTCACTCAAAATACATATCAAATCATAAACATATATTAATTTGTTTTATCATCAAAATGCGAGATCCAATAGGGCCGGAGAAATATGTCAAAAGATTGGACGTCGCATCGAATGATCGGTCGACATATCGACAGAAGGCTTTGGGCCACGGTTTTGGACATCGGGCCAAGAAGAATGGATATTATGCCAAGTATATCAGAGTTACAAAGGTCAACTGGTTGATTAGACAATAGGCTACAAGAAAGGATGATGCGTCAAAGAATCGGATAAAGCGTCGATGGACCAATGACATGCCGGACAACATGATTCATGCTTACTAATAATTGTCTAGATCTAAGTGTGTTTTACATGTGCAAGATTAACTACGATAGCAATGCATAAAGAAAAATGATGTCCCAGAGTCAGGAACGCGATTTTGTTGGGAGTTCGAGAGTTCGTCGGAAGTCCGAACATTCATCGGAAGTTTTGTCAGAATTGATCGAGAAGTCCAAGACCTTGCCAAAGAAGCTCATCAGAACTCACTAAAAAGATTGTTGTGAAGTCCAGGAGCTTGCCGGGAGTCCGCTGAAACATTTTCGAGAGATCGTTGAAAGTTCACCGGAAGAATCGCCGGAAGCTCATCGGAAGAAACTAGACTTACGGACTTGTTTAGCTTAGTATATGTCTTAGAATTCATAGTTAGCACATAATTAGAATTGGGCCAACCTAATTAGGGGTTAGTTGGGCCCATGTATGAATTATGTTGGGCCCAATGAAAGGCCCAAACAATGACCTAAAAGGTGACACTGTTATGGCACAGTCTCCGAGACTATGTCAAGCAGTGGTACCATCGGTCTGGGTGATGGTACCGCCTAGACAGCCTCTGAGAGGCTGCAAGCGTTGATACCGCCCAGTGGTAGGGTGCCAGGCGGTGGCACCGCCCAGTGTCAGACTGACACTGGCGGTGGTATCGCCCAGCATAGACGGTGGTACCACCCATACCCAGGAAACCCGGGATGGGATATTTTTAGGCTCCAAGTTTGAATCAACTTGAGGCCTATAAAAACCACTCTCATCCTTGGTTAAACACACAACTGAGAGCAAACAAGAAAGAAAACTCTATTGTAATTATATGTGAAACTCCTCTTAAAGTTCTAAGTGTTAGAATAGTTTGAGAGAGGAGTAAGTGGGCATGTAAGGGTTATCTCCTAAACCCAGTAAATGGAGGATCAAGCTATAAAAGGTGGTTGGTCTTCGCCTATTAAAGGAAGACTGATAGTGGATGCCGATGGCCTCGATGGAAGAGGAATCAGCAGAGTGGATGTAGGTCATGACGACCAAACCACTATAAAATTTAGTTTACATTTTATTTCTTGCAATTTACTTTTATAGCAAACTACCTTTCCTCCTTATTGTGCTTTTACTACGCCGACACTTACGATCAAGCATTGAATTTCAAGTTATCTTCTGAGTTTGGTTTTTATCGTATGAATCATTTTTTGAATCTGTGATTTTACCGTTGCACTAATTCACCCATGTCGACTCGTTCCTAACAGTTCGGATTAAGAGAGAAAGTGTTCTCTAGGAGAATCTAATTAGAGTGAGACTCGAGCAGAAACCGTATGAGTTTGACAACACCATACCCATTATATGGTCTCTAGGATATTAGATGGAAGAGGGACTATAGGTATACGGCAACTGAGGAAAATAGGTCCAATAGATTGGATTCTCCAGTATTGTCTAGGGACTATGGCTTAGTGGCCTAGTACATCTGCAATCGATGAGTCAAGTGAATTATTATGGAGATAATAATTCATGAAGCCCGAAAGAGTTCTTACAGGTAAGACTCATGGCGAGGTCGATATTGGGCCTAGAGGGTCATACACATATTGCTAGTCATAGGTGCCCAACAAGCCAATCACAAGAATCTCTTTGTGAATCTTTTGCTAAAACTATGAGTCTTGAATTCGAAATGAGCTTAATGGGAGAATTAACATTCTTCTTAGGTTTACAAATCAAACAACTAAGCAATGGCATCTTTATTAGTCAAACTAAATATGCCATGAATTTATTAAAAAGGTTTAATATGAACAACTCAAAGGCTAGTAACACTCCTATGAGCACCTCCACTAAGTTAGAAATTGATGAAAGTGGAGAAAGCTTTGATCAAAAAACTTATAGGGGTATGATAGGAAGTTTACTTTACCTCAATGCCACCAGACCAGACATCATGTTCAGTGTAGGACTTTGTGCTAGATTTCAATCAAACCCTAAGATATCTCATCTCAAAGCAGTTAAAAGAATACTTAGATATCTTAATGGAACCACAAATCTAGGATTATGGTATCCAAAATCAAAAAATTTTGAGTTAACAGCTTATGCTGATGCGGACTTCGCTGGCTGTAGACTAGATAGAAAAAGCACATCAGGATCATGTCAATTTTTAGGACATGCCCTTGTTTCCTGGTCATCTAAGAAACAAAGCTCGGTTGCTCTATCAACAACCGAAGCTGAATATATTGCAGCAAGTGCATGCTGTGCACAAGTTGTATGGATGAAAAACACTTTAGAAGATTACAAAGTTAATCTTAAAGATATTCCCATTAAATGTGATAACACGAGTGCAATATGCTTAACTAAGAATCCTATACAACACTCAAGAACAAAACATATTGATATTAGACATCACTTTATACGAGATCATGTCACTAATCATGACGTAACCATAGAGTTCATTGATACTAAACATCAACTAGCTGACATTTTTACAAAACCTCTAAGTGAAGAACAATTTGATTTCATTCGAAGAGAATTAGGAATGTTGATGTGTCCGAATAGATAAATTTGTTAAAATTATTTTTTAGACTATATTGAATGATCAAATCACTTGATTGCCATGTTTCTATGATTATATGTGAAAATCTGCAACAAAATCTTGTCCAAATGCATCTTATTTATTCGAATGCTATAAAACAGATTTTCTCGTACACCTTCATGAGAAATAAGTTTCTGAAATAGATTTGATGAAGTGATTCATGTGTATGTATTCCATCCTGCAAAATCTTTACATAGACAATTGATTATAATAAAAAGGGGAAGAAGTATTTAAAGCAATCTATGTAAAATTCCTCTATAAGCTTGCTATTATTATTTTCCTGGCATCATAATTACTATGCTTTTTGTTGATGACAAAGGGGGAGATATATGAATTGATAAACACTGCCATGATTAGAAATACTATGAGTGATGCTATAAACACACTGCTATGATTATGCCATCCTTGCATCACCAAGAGATATATGAACATGTGCTAAAGTTTACATTATGTTTGCATTATGCCCTGAGTTGATATCTTATCATGTGAAGAAAATGCAAAACTTGCTAGAATATTTCAAATGTGTGCATCACGTAATAGTGCTTCACAGCTTTAAATGATAATGTTCAAACTACATGATGAATAGTTACAAACACAATCATACAAACTTGATGATGTATGTCAAGCCTTGACATCATCTTTGAAGAGATACATCATGATGAGTATCATGATGGGAGTATTGATAAGTTTAACTGATCTAACTTATCAATACGTCACTTGAATTCTTAGGTCTTGAATTCAAGATTGACTTATCTCAACTATGGCATATAGACAGGGGGAGTTAAGGATAACTCCATTATCAATTGATTGTCATCATCAAAAAGGGGGAGATTGTTGAATCTCGGATTTTGATGATGAAGTCAATTGTCATTTGTTGTCTAATCTATGTGTTGAGATAAGTGTGCAGAATTAACTACGATGAAAGTTAGACAAGCAGCAGGAGTTGCGCCGGAGTCAAGTTCATGATCACGTTGGGAGTTCGAGAGTTCGACGAAAGTTCGGACGATCGTCGGAGGTTCTGCGAGAACAGATCCGAGAAGTCCAGAAGCTTGCCAAGCGAAGCTCGTCGGAACTCGCCAAGTGGATCGTCGCAAAGTGCAGGAGTTTGCCGGAAGTCCGCAGGAGCATCACCGAGGGTTCATCGAATGATCGACGGAAGTTCGCCGAAAACTCGCCGGAAGAAGCGATTGACGCACCGAAGCAAAGCTGCGGAAATTGTCTTAGATCTAATCGTAGTTAGCACGTTGATTAAGTTGGAAAATGGGAGGTGATCCCATTAGCTTAATCTTGGGGCAATTGGGCCCCTGAAAGACTGAAATTGGGCCGAATGGAGCTAACCATTCGGACCCTGATTGCACCAGGAGGTGCAACCGCCTAGGCCAGGAGGTGGCACCGCCTGGGCTAAGCCTCCCAGCGAGACTGGGCGGTGCAACCTCCCCAGCCAGGAGGTGGCACCGCCTGAGTGTTGGGAAATCATAGGGGGGCGACATCATATGCGCAGCGGAAGAACAAGAAAACAAAAATCCCCGATTCCCAAAAAGATGTTCATCGTCGTGCGAAGATTGGTGCGCAAAATCCGCAAAAAACACAAAAACTGCGTATAGAGATTGTGTTACCTAGGGAGATCGTATATCCCTGTTTCCTTGCAGATCCTTAGGAGAGGGTGAAGGAGGTCAAGCGTCCTCCTCTCTAGCGGTGATCCACACAGCAGGGTTGCGACGACGCTCCTCAAAACTCCAGGCCTACTCTGAGGTGGAGAGGGAGAGGAGAATAGGAAGGGCAAGCAAAGACTCTAGCCTATGAGGCTGTGAATCCCTCCTATTTATAGAGATCCCGTGTCAAAACCCTAATGGGTCCTTTCCCTAGTGGGTATTAGATCTGCATCCAATAAGACAAGGGCTCCGTCGGATATCTCATATCCGAACCTCTACTCATCGCAATGCCTACCATATGTGTGTGACCCTCTAGGCCCAATATCGAGCTGGCCGTGAGTCATACCTGTCAGAACCCTTTCTAACTAAGTGAATTATTATCTCTGTAATAATTCACTCGACTCATCGACTACGGAAGTACTAGGCCACTACGCCGTAGTCCCCAGACGATACAGGGGAATCCAATCCATTGGACCTGTCTGTCCTCAGTTACCATGTACCTATAGTCCCTCATCCATCTAATATCCCAGAGACCGTATATCGAGCATGGTGCTGTCAGACCCATACGGTTTCTACTCGAGTCTCGCTCTAATCGGATTCTCCCGGAGAACTCTTTCTCTCTCAACCCGAATGACCCTGGCCAGGGATTTGTCTGAGCAAGAACACATGGGATATTCCTCTCATGATACCGAGAGTGGATGATCCTCTATCGACACTCAATAGCCCTCGTAAGGTCGACTACCACTCCCAATGACCAGCTGTACTAGATCTGGGAACAGCCAAACCTATAAGTCTGGTATCAAAGAGTGGAGCACTCATACAGGACATCCTTGGTGTCTCAAGTCTAAGAACCAGATACACCACTAGGACTACGGAATCGTTGTCTGACAATAAGGCATCATCAACCATCCAGCATTCCGTAAGCGGATCAATCAGTGAACTCATTCTCCAATGAGCACCTGTACTGTATCCCTAGTGTCCCTACACGAGCAGCTATGAGACCAGCTGCATCCATCATATGGACGGGTATACAGCACACCAGTCTATCCGGTTATCACGATGTCCCTCTCGAGTAACCTATGACCGGGATTATTTAGGATATGTGTTTAAAGGTGAATCGATCTCATTATCGTGATCTCATCACGATCCGATTCCCATTGCACAAATCCAAGGACATCACAATATATATGCATTTATGCAATAGTTATAAAGTGATATATGCCAAAATATAATAAGCAAAAAGATTCTGTATCAAGTCACACGTGCCATCACTCACGTGATTGGCTTGCTGGGCACTTATGACTAGCAATCTCCCACTTGACCTAAAGCCAATCACCTATGTGTCTGATCCCCATCAGACCCCTGTGACGCTCAAAGACAATCTGAGACAATGGCTTTGTAAGTGGATCTGCAATGTTATCTTCGGATGAAACTCTTTCCACTACTACATCTCCTCGGGTTACGATCTCTCTGATAAGTTGGAACCTCCTCAGAACACTTCTAATGAGACCCGGGTTCCCTTATTTAAGTAATCGCCCCGTAGTTGTCGCATTATAAGGAAGTCGGCTCCTCGTTACTCGGCACGACTCCCAAATCTGTGATAAACTTCTTCATCCAGACTCCCTCCTTTGCTGCATCCGATGCAACAATGTACTTCGCCTCTGTGGTCGAGTCAGCAGTGGTATCTTGCTTGGAACTCTTCCAGCACACTGCTTCTCCATTCAAGGTGTACACATACCCTGAATTCGACTTGCTATCATCGACATCAGACTGAAAACTTGAGTCAATGTAGCCTTCAACCTTAAGGCTATTACCTCCATATACTAGTAAAAGATCCTTAGTCCTTCTCAAGTACTTAAGGATACACTTTACTGCTTTCCAGTGCTCCAAGCCTGGATCCGCCTGATACCTGCTCGTGACACTCAGAGCATGCGCTATATCAGGCCTAGTACATAGCATGGCATACATGATAGACCCTATTGCTGAGGCATAAGGTATCATATCCATGTTCGCCCTTTCTTCTGGAGTCTTAGGGGACATACTCGTAGAAAGCGATATCCCATGTCTCATCGGTATGAGACCTCTTTTGGAATTTTCCATGCCAAACCTTTTGACAATAGTTTCTATGTACCTGGACTGGGACAAGCCAAGCATCCTTTTGGATCTATCTCTATAGATTCTAATCCCCAAGATATAAGATGCTTCTCCTAAGTCCTTCATGGAGAAGTGTCTAGATAACCAAGCCTTTATTGTGGATAGCATTCCTATGTCATTCCCAATGATGAGGATGTCATCCACATATAACACCAAAAAGCTAATAGCGCTCCCACTTACCTTTCTGTATACACAAGGCTCATCTTCGTTCTTAACGAAGTCATAAGATCTGATTGCCTCATCAAATCTTATGTTCCAAATTCGGGAAGCTTGCTTTAGTCCATAAATGGATCTAAGCAACCTACACACCTTATCTGGGCAGTTCTTGGACACGAATCCCTCAGGTTGCATCATATACACCTCCTCCTCCAGGTTCCCGTTGAGGAATGCGGTTTTCACATCCATCTGCCAGATCTCATAATCATAGTGTGCTGCAATAGCCAATAGAATTCTGATGGATTTTAGCATTGCTACGGGTGAGAAAGTTTCGTCGTAGTCAACACCTTGCCTTTGACGATACCCCTTAGCCACTAGCCTTGCTTTATAGGTCTCTACCTTTCCATCTACTCCGATCTTTTTCTTAAAGATCCACTTGCAACCGATGGGTACAATACCTTAGGGTGCATCAACTAGGTTCCAAACCTTATTGGAGTACATAGAATCCATCTCAGAATTCATGGCTTCTTTCCACTTCCCGGAGTCTATACTCATAATAGCCTCCTCGTAGGTCTGAGGATCAATATCCTCAGCATCCTCTCCTCTAATATGTCCCACATATCTCTCAGGAGGATGAGATACTCTATCAGACCTACGTAAAGTTGAAACTTGTGTATTAGGTACCTGAACAGACTCGGGCTATAGAGTGGTGCTTGAGCTTGGTTCTCTAACTTCGCTCAACTCTATCATTCTCCCACTGTCTCCGCCAAGAATGTGTTCCTTCTCAAGGAACACTGCTCTCTTAGCTACAAAGACCTTTTGGTCCTCGAGATGATAGAAGTAATACCCACAAGTTTCCTTAGGGTATCCCACAAATATGCATCGCTCTGTCCTTGATTCTAACTTATCGGGGTTGTGTCTTTTAACATGGGCAGAGCAGCCCCAAATCTTAACTACTTTAAGATCAGGCTTCTTCCCTTTCCATATCTCATATGGTGTAGACACCACCGACTTAGTTGGAACTCTGTTCAGAAGGTAAGCTGCGGTTTCTAGGGCATATCCCCAGAATGAGATGGGTAGGTCAGCGAAACTCATCATGGACCGTACCATATCTAATAATGTACGATTTCTCCTTTCAGAGACACCATTGAGCTGAGGTGTATAAGGAGGTGTCCATTGGGATAATATCCCATGGTCCTTGAGGAAGTGAGTAAACTCTGTACTTAAGTACTCACCTCCTCGATCTGATCGAAGAGTTTTGATACTCTTTCCAGTCTGGTTCTCCACCTCATTCTTATACTCTCTGAATTTCTCAAAGGCCTCGGACTTGTACTTCATTAAGTACACATATCCATACCTTGAGAAATCATCAGTAAATGTAATGAAGTAGGAGTAACCTCCAATGGCATGAGTTGACATGGGTCCACATACATCACTATGTATGAGTTCCAACAACTCAGTGGCTCTCTCTCCAGTTCCACTAAATGGAGAGTTGGTCAGTTTTCCACGAATGCAAGGCTCACAAGTTGCATATGACACATAGTCGAATGGATCTAGATATCCATCATTTAGCAACTTTTGAATCCTTCTTTCATGGATGTGACATAGCCTACAATGCCACAAGTATGCACTGTTCAACTCATCTCGTTTCCTTTTGGACACATTTATATTCATGATATGTGGAGTGGTGTCTAACATAAATAAACCATTATGCAATGTTCCTTTCGTGATGATCTTATCATCTAATAATATCGAACAACCATTGTTCTCAAAAACAAATTTATATCCACTAAATGTTAAACATGAAATGGAGATAATGTTTTTGATAATAGAAGGAACAAAATAACATGCATCTAATGCAATAAAAGCTCCACTAGGCAGATGTAGGGCGACCTCGCTAACAGCTAATACAGCAACTTTTGCTCCATTACCCATCTTGAGGTCCATCTCGCCTCTCTCTAGTCTCCTAGGCCTTGCCAGAACCTGCAACGAATTACATATATGATAAGCACTACCGGTATCTAATACCCATGTGTTATCATAAGAGTCTGACAAATGGAGACTGATCATGAATGTACCTGAAGCTTCATCAAGCTTTTGTTTCGCCCTTTCTGTAAGGTACTCTTTGCAGTTTCTCTTCCAGTGCCCATCTTTACCACAGTGGAAGCACTGGCCTTTGTCCTTTGTTGGGTCTTTCTTAGCAACCTTTGCTTTACCTTGTTTGCCCTTGCCCTTTCCCTTCTTAAGGGACCTTTCTGCTTTCCTTTTCTTTTTGGTCTCACCAGTGTAGAGAACTGGCTTCTCTTTCTTAATAGTACTCTCTGCCTCCCTCAACATATTGAGGAGCTCTGGGAGAGTCACCTCAAGCTTGTTCATATTAAAGTTCATTATGAACTGTGAAAAGGAATCTGGTAGGGACTGAAGCACAATGTCCACACACAAGTTATCCTCTAGGACCATTCCTAGACCTGTGAGTTTCTCTATCCACTCAATCATCTTTAGGACATGGTTCTGAACCGGTGTCCCCTCAGTCATCCTAGCGCGGAAAAGGCTCTTGGATATCTCATATCGTTGAGTCCTTCCCTGTTCCTCAAACAATTTACGGACATGTAGGAGAATGGATCTGGCATCCATCTTTTCATGTTGTCTCTGTAACTCTGGAGTCATAGAGCCCAACATATAACACTGAGCAAGAGTGGAGTCATCAATGTACTTCACGTAGCGAGCGATCTCATCCTCGCTTGCCCCTTCTTCGGGCGTAGGCATCACTGTATCAAGGATGCACACGATTTTCTCCGCTGTGAGAACAATTCTCAAGTTACGGAGCCAATCCGTATAATTTGGACCAGTGAGGCGGATGACATCAAGTATGCCACGTAAGGGATTTGAAAGCGACATTTTCTGAAAATAAAGATGTAGCAAAAATGAATAACATGCAGATTTTGCAAGAAATAAACTATCAAGATATGGACTTCTATCTTAATATGCTCCCACTATTTTACTAACGAGTCACGCGACACCCTCAGCACGTGAAACGGAAGTCTCCGGCAGACTTCTAGTGGGGATCAGGATCCAATCAGCGTCTTAGTGTAACCTCGAGGGACTCGACCAATCACACTAAGCCTAAAAGGTAGACAACTCTTGCCGATCACAACTCCTTGTGATTC
The DNA here is from genome assembly GCF_036884655.1 of Musa acuminata AAA Group. Classification (NCBI taxonomy): domain Eukaryota; kingdom Viridiplantae; phylum Streptophyta; class Magnoliopsida; order Zingiberales; family Musaceae; genus Musa; species Musa acuminata. The sequence goes on from NC_088357.1 coordinate 32,185,533, forward strand.
CCGTCCTGTTCGGCCTCCGAATCACCATGGCCTCGAGGGACTCGACCAACCATGATGCTCGGTTAAGTCAACACCTTCGTTACAAGATGAGTCTGATTTGATGATATACCCTCGAGGGACTCGACCAAGCATACCATGCCCTCAGGTCACCGGTGACATCTCTATGTCGTAAGTAAGATAGCGAATCGCGATATAGGTGAGTCTCGAGGGACTCGACCAACTCAACCTACACCGGGAATCGGTTCCTACTCATAACGATGGAAGGCCACGTGGGTCAATCTAATTGCCTCACGTTTACCGACTTAATATTATCGAGAAATGTTTCTATAATTTGGTCTCCTAATATGACATGTCACACATATACATATTTAATATATATCTACATCGCATGCAAATATATATACATATCTAGTATGTGTATAAGCAATCACACCAGATGATCATGGACCACAACCTAATATGATTAGGCCCGAGCCAGTAGGCCTAATCACTCACATCAAGATCTATGTGTGTAACGGTGCATCTCCATGCCCTGTGATCGTCCATCTCGTCCTCGTCGGTTCCGTCGACATCTTGATGCATCTCCATGCATCACGATCGTCCGTCTCGTGGGTCCCGCTATCGCATCCACGCTCCCGCTGCGCCTCCTCATGTGATTACAACTTAATCATAGGCACGCAGGCCCGACAATAAACGAGAAATATAATGGAGGTTCGCAGACCTCAATAATAATAATCACAAGTACACACATCACACGGTCCATGATCATCCGTCCACTCATCATACATCACATGTATAAATAATCATCATCATGTAGGACTACTAGATAATAATAAAAATAATAATCAACTAAACCTTTTAATTAATTAATATTTTCTGAAATCAGGGATATATAGGGAATTTCTCAATTCCTAAGGGTATTTTCGTAATTTGGACAAAAGACAGAACCTGGAATTTCTCAAATTCCGAGGGGCAAAACTGTCTTTTGCGCAGAAAACCCTAATACCCTTTCCCCTTTTCGCTGCTGCCGCCGCCGCCACCCTGCCGGCGGCGGCCTGTGCGGCGGGGCGAGGGCACTGCCCTCGCCTGCAGGCGGCACGCCCGCTGGCGGCGATGCCGCTGCGGGTGGGCGCCCTCTTCGGGCGCCGCTGCCTCAGCAGGCGGTGCTGTCCCGCCGGGCGGCCGCCCCTGTGGGGGGGGTTTCGCCCGCGGGAGCAGCGGCGGCAGGCGTCGCGCGTCGCTGCCCTGCGGCGGCAGGCGCCGCTTCCTTTCGGCGGTAGGCGCCGCTGCCCTGCGGCGCCTCTGCCCGTGGGTTGCCAGCCCCGCCAGCAGTAAGCCTGCTGCAAGCAGGCCGCCGGCCGGCTGCTGCAGGCACAGCGCTTGCGCATGCGCCGGCGCTGTGCTGCCTGGCTGCGGCTGCGGCTGCCGCTGCAGGTGGCTGCAGGCATGCAGATCGAGGGCAGCAACTGTTGTTGCCCTTCCTTGCTTTTGCGTCAACGATTTTGACGTCAAAATTCTTCCTAAACACAATACACGCAGTTCAAAACCAATCATTCGCACGAACAACCTGGCTCTGATACCACTGTTGGGAAATCATAGGGGGGCGACATCATATGCGCAGCGGAAGAACAAGAAAACAAAAATCCCCGATTCCCAAAAAGATGTTCATCGTCGTGCGAAGATTGGTGCGCAAAATCCGCAAAAAACACAAAAACTGCATATAGAGATTGTGTTACCTAGGGAGATCGTATATCCCTGTTTCCTTGCAGATCCTTAGGAGAGGGTGAAGGAGGTCAAGCGTCCTCCTCTCTAGCGGTGATCCACACAGCAGGGTTGCGACGACGCTCCTCAAAACTCCAGGCCTACTCTGAGGTGGAGAGGGAGAGGAGAATAGGAAGGGCAAGCAAAGACTCTAGCCTATGAGGCTGTGAATCCCTCCTATTTATAGAGATCCCGTGTCAAAACCCTAATGGGTCCTTTCCCTAGTGGGTATTGGATCTGCATCCAATAAGACAAGGGCTCCGTCGGATATCTCATATCCGAACCTCTACTCATCGCAATGCCTACCATATGTGTGTGACCCTCTAGGCCCAATATCGAGCTGGCCGTGAGTCATACCTGTCAGAACCCTTTCTAACTAAGTGAATTATTATCTCTGTAATAATTCACTCGACTCATCGACTACGGAAGTACTAGGCCACTACGCCGTAGTCCCCAGACGATACAGGGGAATCCAATCCATTGGACCTGTCTGTCCTCAGTTACCATGTACCTATAGTCCCTCATCCATCTAATATCCCAGAGACCGTATATCGAGCATGGTGCTGTCAGACCCATACGGTTTCTACTCGAGTCTCGCTCTAATCGGATTCTCCCGGAGAACTCTTTCTCTCTCAACCCGAATGACCCTGGCCAGGGATTTGTCTGAGCAAGAACACATGGGATATTCCTCTCATGATACCGAGAGTGGATGATCCTCTATCGACACTCAATAGCCCTCGTAAGGTCGACTACCACTCCTAATGACCAGCTGTACTAGATCTGGGAACAGCCAAACCTATAAGTCTGGTATCAAAGAGTGGAGCACTCATACAGGACATCCTTGGTGTCTCAAGTCTAAGAACCAGATACACCACTAGGACTACGGAATCGTTGTCTGACAATAAGGCATCATCAACCATCCAGCATTCCGTAAGCGGATCAATCAGTGAACTCATTCTCCAATGAGCACCTGTATTGTATCCCTAGTGTCCCTACACGAGCAGCTATGAGACCAGCTGCATCCATCATATGGACGGGTATACAGCACACCAGTCTATCCGGTTATCACGATGTCCCTCTCGAGTAACCTATGACCGGGATTATTTAGGATATGTGTTTAAAGGTGAATCGATCTCATTATCGTGATCTCATCACGATCCGATTCCCATTGCACAAATCCAAGGACATCACAATATATATGCATTTATGCAATAGTTATAAAGTGATATATGCCAAAATATAATAAGCAAAAAGATTCTGTATCAAGTCACACGTGCCATCACTCACGTGATTGGCTTGCTGGGCACTTATGACTAGCACTGAGCTCAGTCTTCGAGTTAGACTGGGCGGTGCAACCTCCCTGATAGAGAGGTGGCACCGCCTGAGCTCAGTCTTCGAGCTAGACTGGGCGGTGCAACCTCCCTGATAGAGAGGTGGCACCGCCTGAGCTTGGTCTTCGAGCTTTGGCAGAGAGGTGCAACCGCCTCAATCAAGAGGTGGCACCGCCTGGGCTCAGTCTTCGAGCTCTGCCAGGCGGTGCAACCTCTCCAGTCAGGAGGTGCAACCGCTTGATCCCGGAATTCCGGGATTTGATCGTTTTGAGCTCCAAATTTGAATTGGGTTGGGGCCTATAAATACCCCACCCATTCAGCACTGAAAAGATACAGACCTACACCGAATTCTTGATCTTTTCTATGATTCTAAGAGCTCAAATTTGTGTAAAGTCCTAAAGTTCTCCTCTTTCTGTTCTTCAAGTCTTGAGTTGTAAAGAGAGGAGAGAAAGGTCCTGTAAGGGTTGTCTCCTGAGTCCATCAAAAGGAGTGAATCTGTAAAAGGGCAGTTGGCCTTCGCCTATTGAAGGAAGGCCTCTAGTTGATGTCGGTGACCTCATCGGTGGAGGAAGCCAAAAGTGGAGTAGGTCAAGACTAACCGAACCACTCTAAATCTCTGGTTTGCGTTTATTTTGAGCACTTATCATTACTGCAAACCTCCTACATAGCTACTGCTCTCTGCGCCTTTACGAACAAGTTTCTAAGTGCTGATCTTTCCGAATCTACATTCAGACGTAAATCGGTGTTTTCATTCGTTACAGTTTATGTTTACGTTCTGATTCTGCAAAACTGTCTTCTGCGCTTTTACGAATGAAGTTTCTAAGTTCAGATCCCTTTAAAACTACGTTTAGACGTAAAACTGTGTTTTTGACGTAAATTGCGCAAACTATGTTTAAAGGTAAAACTGTGTTTTAGACGTAAACTACTTTTAAACGTAAAACTACGTTTAGACGTAAAACTGCGTTTAGACGCAAACTGCGTTTAGACGTAAAACTACGTTTAGACGTAAAACTGCGTTTAGACGCAAACTACGTTTAGACGTAAAACTACGTTTAGACGTAAAACTGTGTTTAGACGTAAAACTGCGTTTAGACGCAAACTGCACTGCGCTTAGACGCAATCTGTTCTTAGACGCAAACTACACTTAGACGCAATCTGCATTTAGACGCAAACTGCATTTAGACGCAAATTGCGCTTAGACGCAAACTGTGTTTAGACATAAATTGCACTTAATCATAAGTATTCTTAGAATCAGCTTTTGCATCAATATAGTTTTTATCAAATGAACACAGCTTTCGTTTTTAATCGCTGAAAGATTTCCGCTGCACTAATTCACCCCCCCCCCCCTCTTAGTGCTCTCGATCCTAACAATTGGTATCAGAGCCCAGTTAACTCTCAAACGGATTAAAATCCAAGAGAGATGGCTTACGCCGGAAACTAAGAGGGCCATTCCATTACACGTCCACCCATGTTTAATGGGACGGATTACACCTATTAGACGACCCGAATGAGGATCTTCCTTATTTCTATGGACGTAGAACTCTGGAATCTTGTTGAGAATGGTTTTTCAAAGTCTTCTCTTCCAATGATCGATTGGAACGATTCGGAAAAGAAGGCTTTCGCTCTTAATGCAAAGGCTATGAATGCCTTATTTTGCGCACTTGACAAAAACGAATTTAATCGTGTTTCGATTTGTGAAACTGCATTTGATATTTGGCACACACTCGAAGTGACTCATGAAGGCACAAGTAGAGTGAAAGAGTAAAAAATCAATCTCTTGTTACACTCTTTTGAACTTTTTCGGATGAAACCGAGTGAGACTATTGGCGACATGTTTACCCGCTTCACGGATGTTGTCAACGGTCTAAAAGGACTCGGAAAAAGTTTTTCAGATTTTGAGCTCGTAAATAAGATACTAAGATCCCTTCCTAAGAGTTGGGATCCTAAAGTCACTGCTATTCAAGAGGCAAAAGATTTAAACAACTTCCCTCTTGAAGAACTAATTGGGTCATTAATGACCTACGAGATGACTTGCAAAGCTCATGAAGAGCAAGAAGACATCCTTCAAAAGAACAGGAAGGATATGACACTTAGAACTTTGGAAGATCACTTGAGAGAAAACTCAAGTGATGAGGACTGTGACGATGACTTGGCACTTCTAACTAGAAAATTTAAAAAATTCATTAAAAGAAACAAGTTTAAGAATGATACTAAAAATAAACTTGAACCCAAGAAGGATCAAGTTATTTGCTATGAGTGCAAAAAGCCGGGACACTACAAGAGTGATTGTCCCCAAACCAAAAAGAGAACAACAAAGAAGAAGGTGCTCAAAGCAACATGGGATGATTCGAGCGCATCTGAGGAAGAGGAGTCCAACACCGAGCAAGTTGCTCATTACGCCTTAATGGCCATCGGAGAGGAGGTAATGAATTCATTAAATGCTGATTTATCTTTCGATAAATTATTAAATGCTTTCAATGACTTATTTGATGAATGCAAGAGTATCAGTAGAAAATACAAATTGCTGAAAAATGTGCATGATAGTCTTACTTGTGATTTTGACAAGTTAAAAGTTGAACATCATGATAGTTTAAATTCATGTATCAAATGTCATGATTTAGAAACTTTCCAAAAAGAAAACCTGCTACTCAAGGACACCTTGAAGAAATTCGAGGTTGGTAGCAAGTCATTAAACAAGATCCTTGCAAACAAGTGTCACGTTCCAAAAAGAAGTGGAATTGGATTTGTGAGAAGTCCTCACCTAAATCCAACCACTTTTATAAAAGGCTCCATCTTACATGTTCAACACCAAGCAAAATGTAACTTTTGTTGCAAAATTGGACACAGGACACATTATTGTCCATTCAAGAAAATTAGTCCAAACAAATTGATTTGGGTTCCTAAAGGAACCATGATAAACTCTATGCAACATGATAAACAATGTAGATCTATCTTTGAGGCACCCAAAAGCAAATGGGTACCTAAAAATTATCCTTTCTTGTAGAAACCCACACCATCCCAAGCTAGGAGCAAGAGATGGTACCTTGATAGTGGATGCTCAAGGCATATGACTGGAGATCCATCTCAATTCTCTAAGCTCACTAGCATAGATGAAGGCTATGTTACCTTCGGAGACAACAACAAGGGTAAAATCATTGGCAAAGGAACCATAGGTAACAAATCCAACTTCTTTATTGAAGATGTTTTGTTAGTTGATGGTTTAAAACATAACCTCTTGAGCATTAGTCAATTATGTGATAAAGGATACATTGTCAAATTCGAATATAATGCTTGTATCATTGAAAAACCCCATAAAAACATGTCTATGATTGCATTAAAACAAAATAACGTATACACTATTGACATCAATGATTTGTGTAATGAAATGTGTTTTTCAATTTTAAATGAGGATGCTTGGCTATGGCATAGAAGATTAGGTCATGCTAGCATGAAACTAATCACTCAAATATCATCTAAAGAACTTGTAAGAGGAATTCCTCATATCAAGTTCATCAAAGATAATGTATGTGATGCTTGCCAATTAGGTAAACAGATTAAGGGTAGTTTCAAGACTAAAAATCAAATAAGCACCTCTAGGCCCTTACAATTGATCCATATGGACTTGTTCGGACCAATCTCTTCATCAAGTCTAGGAGGTAGCAAATATGCCTTTGTCATTGTTGATGACTATAGCAGATATACATGGACCTACTTCTTAAAACAAAAAAATGAATACTTTAGATATTTTACCAAGTTCTGTAAACTTGTTCAAAATGAGAAGGGTTCTATGATTTTGTCAATAAGAAGTGATCATGGTGGAGAATTTCAAAACCATGATTTCCAAGAATTCTGTGAACTCAATGGATATAACCATAATTTCTCTACTCCAAGAAATCCTCAACAAAATGGGGTAGTAGAAAGAAAAAATCGAAATCTACAAGAAATGGCAAGAACCATGTTGAATGAACACAGCCTACCCAAATACTTTTAGGCCGAAGCTGTAAACACTGCATGCTATATTTTGAATAGAGTACTAGTAAGACCATTACTCACCAAAACTCCTTATGAGTTATAGAATAACAAAAAACCCAATGTTTCATATTTTAAAGTCTTTGGGTGTAAGTGTTTTATCTTAAATGAAAAGGATAACTTAGGAAAATTTGATGCTAAATCCGATGAAGGAATCTTTCTTGGTTATTTTTCGGTTTCTAAAGCTTTTCGTATCTTCAATAAAAGAACTTTAATTATTGAAGAATCCATTCATGTTGTTTTCAATGAGATTTCTGAAATTAAGAAAAATGATCTTGATGATGATGTTAATTTTGATTCCTTAAATTTAAATGAAACCCCTTCTCCAACTAGCAACTTGGATGCATCCACTTCCGAAATATCCTTACCCAAGGATTGAAAGTATGTAGATGCTCATCCTAAGGAGCTAATATTAGGAGACACATCAAAGGGGGTTCAAACACGATCTTCTTTTAAAAATTTTTGTGCCAACGCCGCCTTTCTCTCCCAAATTGAACCCAAATGTGTTGATGAAGCCATGAAAGATGATTCATGGATTATCGCTATGCAAGATGAATTGAATCAATTTGAGAGAAATGAGGTGTGGACGCTTGTTCCTAGGCCAAATGACCATTTAGTAATTGGTACTAAATGGGTTTTCAGAAACAAGCAAGATGAAAATGGTATCGTGGTTAGAAACAAGGCTAGATTAGTGGCCAAAGTTTTCAACCAAGAAGAAGGTATCGATTACGAAGAAACCTTCGCACCTGTGGCTCGATTGGAAGCCATAAGGATGCTCCTTGCCTACGCTAGTAGTAATAATTTTAAGTTATTTCAAATGGATGTTAAAAGCGCTTTTCTAAATGGCTTTATTTCCGAAGAAGTTTATGTTGAACAACCTCCTGGATTTGAAAATAATAACCTCCCTAATCATGTGTTTAGATTAACTAAAGCTCTCTATGGTTTAAAACAAGCCCCAAGGGCTTGATATGAGAGACTTAGTTCTTTCCTTATCAAAAATAACTTTACAAAAGGCAAGGTTGATACTACATTGTTTATCAAGAATTTTGAAAATAATTTTCTCATTGTTCAGATTTATGTTGATGATATCATCTTTGGCTCTACAAAAGAATCTCTTTGTGAATCTTTTGCTAAAACTATGAGTCTTGAATTCGAAATGAGCTTAATGGGAGAATTAACATTCTTCTTAGGTTTACAAATCAAACAACTAAGCAATGACATCTTTATTAGTCAAACTAAATATACCATGAATTTATTAAAAAGGTTTAATAAGAACAACTCAAAGGCTAGTAACACTCCTATGAGCACCTCCACTAAGTTAGAAATTGATGAAAGTGGAGAAAGCTTTGATTAAAAAACTTATAGGGGTATGATAGGAAGTTTACTTTACCTCACTACCACCAGACCAGACATCATGTTCAGTGTAGGACTTTGTGCTAGATTTCAATCAAACCCTAAGATATCTCATCTCAAAGCAGTTAAAAGAATACTTAGATATCTTAATGGAACCACAAATCTAGGATTATGGTACCCAAAATCAGAAAATTTTGAGTTAACAGCTTATGCTGATGCGGACTTCGCTGGCTGTAGACTAGATAGAAAAAGCACATCAGGATCATGTCAATTTTTAGGACATGCCCTTGTTTCCTAGTCATCTAAGAAACAAAGCTCGGTTGCTCTATCAACAACCGAAGCTGAATATATTGCAGCAAGTGCATGCTGTGCACAAGTTGTATGGATGAAAAACACTTTAGAAGATTACAAAGTTAATCTTAAAGATATTCCCATTAAATGTGATAACACTAGTGCAATATGCTTAACTAAGAATCCTATACAACACTCAAGAACAAAACACATTGATATTAGACATCACTTTATACGAGATCATGTCACTAATCATGACGTAACCATAGAGTTCATTGATACTAAACATCAACTAGCTGACATTTTTACAAAACCTCTAAGTGAAGAACAATTTGATTTCATTCGAAAAGAATTAGGAATGTTGATGTGTCCGAATAGATAAATTTGTTAAAATTATTTTTCAGACTATATTGAATGATCAAATCACTTGATTGCCATGTTTCTATGATTATATGTGAAAATCTGCAACAAAATCTTGTCCAAATGCATCTTATTTATTCGAATGCTATAAAACAGATTTTTTCGTACACCTTCATGAGAAATAAGTTTCTGAAATAGATTTGATGAAGTGATTCATGTGTATGTATTCCATCCTGCAAAATCTTTACATAGATAATTGATTATAACAAAAAGGGGAAGAAGTATTTAAAGCAATCTATGTAAAATTCCTCTATAAGCTTGCTATTATTATTTTCCTGGCATCATAATTACTATGCTTTTTGTTGATGACAAAGGGGGAGATATATGAATTGATAAACACTGCCATGATTAGAAATACTATGAGTGATGCTATAAACACACTGCTATGATTATGCCATCCTTGCATCACCAAGAGATATATGAACATGTGCTAAAGTTTACATTATGTTTGCATTATGCCCTGAGTTGATATCTTATCATATGAAGAAAATGCAAAACTTGCTAGAATATTTCAAATGTGTGCATCACGTAATAGTGCTTCACAGCTTTAAATGATAATGTTCAAACTACATGATGAATAGTTACAAACACAATCATACAAACTTGATGATGTATGTCAAGCCTTGACATCATCTTTGAAGAGATACATCATGATGAGTATCATGATGGGAGTATTGATAAGTTTAACTGATCTAACTTATCAATACGTCACTTGAATTCTTAGGTCTTGAATTCAAGGTTGACTTATCTCAACTATGGCATATAGACAGGGGGAGTTAAGGATAACTCCATTATCAATTGATTGTCATCATCAAAAAGGGGGAGATTGTTGAATCTCAGATTTTGATGATGAAGTCAATTGTCATTTGTTGTCTAATCTATGTGTTGAGATAAGTGTGCAGGATTAACTACGATGAAAGTTAGACAAGCAGCAGGAGTTGTGCCGGAGTCAAGTTCATGATCACGTTGGGAGTTCGAGAGTTTGACGGAAGTTCGGACGGTTGTCGGAGGTTCTGCGAGAACAGATCCGAGAAGTCCAGAAGCTTGCCAAGCGAAGCTCGTCGGAACTCGCCAAGTGGATCGTCGCAAAGTGCAGGAGTTTGCCGGAAGTCCGCAGGAGCATCACCGAGGGTTCATCGGATGATCGACAGAAGTTCGCCGGAAACTTGCCGGAAGAAGCGATTGATGCACCGAAGCAAAGCTGCAGAAATTGTCTTAGATCTAATCGTAGTTAGCACGTTGATTAAGTTGGAAAATGGGAGGTGATCCCATTAGCTTAATCTTGGGGCAATTGGGCCCCTGAAAGACTGAAATTGGGCCGAATGGAGCTAACCATTCGGACCCTGATTGCACCAGGAGGTGCAACCGCCTTGGCCAGGAGGTGGCACCGCCTGGGCTAAGCCTCCCAGCGAGACCGGGCGGTGCAACCTCCCTAGCCAGGAGGTGGCACCGACTGAGCTCAGTCTTCGAGCTAGACTGGGCGGTGTAACCTCCCTGACAGAGACGTGGCACCGCCTGAGCTCAGTCTTCGAGCTAGACTGGGCGGTGCAACCTCCTTGACAGAGAGGTGGCACCGCCTGAGCTCGGTCTTCGAGCTCTGGCAGAGAGGTGCAACCACCTCAGTCAAGAGGTGGCACCACCTGGGCTCAGTCTTCGAGCTCTGCCAGGCGGTGCAACCTCTCCAATCAGGAGGTGCAACCGCCTGATCCCGGAATTCTGGGATTTGATCGTTTTGAGCTCCAAATTTGAATTGGGTTGGGGCCTATAAATACCCCACCCATTCAGCACTGAAAAGATACAGACCTACATCGAATTCTTGATCTTTTCTGTGATTCTAAGAGCTCAAATTTGTGTAAAGTCCTAAAGTTCTCCTCTTTCTGTTCTTCAAGTCTTGAGTTGTAAAGAGAGGAGAGAAAGGTCCTGTAAGGGTTGTCTCCTGAGCCCATCAAAAGGAGTGAATCTGTAAAAGGGCAGTTGGCCTTCGCCTATTGAAGGAAGGCCTCTAGTTGACGTCGGTGACCTCGTCGGTGGAGGAAGCCAAAAGTGGAGTAGGTCAAGACTGACCGAACCACTCTAAATCTCTGGTTTGCGTTTATTTTGAGCACTTATCATTACTGCAAACCTCCTACGTAGCTACTGCTCTCTGCGCCTTTACGAACAAGTTTCTAAGTGCTGATCTTTCCGAATCTGCATTCAGATGTAAATCGGTGTTTTCATACGTTACAGTTTATGTTTACGTTCTGATTCTGCAAAACTGTCTTCTGCGCTTTTACGAACGAAGTTTCTAAGTTCAGATCCCTTTTAAACTACGTTTAGACGTAAAACTGTGTTTTTGACGTAAATTGCGCAAATTGTGTTTAAAGGTAAAACTGTGTTTTAGACGTAAACTACTTTTAAACGTAAAACTACGTTTAGACGTAAAACTGCGTTTAGACGCAAACTGCGTTTAGACGTAAAACTACGTTTAGACGTAAAACTGCGTTTAGACGCAAACTGCGTTTAGACGTAAAACTATGTTTAGACGTAAAACTGTGTTTAGATGTAAAATTGCGTTTAGACGCAAACTGCACTGCGCTTAGACGCAATCTGATCTTAGACGCAAACTACACTTAGACGCAATCTGCATTTAGACGCAAACTGCATTTAGATGCAAACTGCGCTTAGACGCAAACTGTGTTTAGACATAAACTGCACTTAATCATAAGTATTCTTAGAATCGGCTTTTGCATCAATATAGTTTTTATCAAACGAACACAGCTTTCGTTTTTAATCGCTGAAAGATTTCCGCTGCACTAATTCATCCCCCCCTCTTAGTGCTCTCGATCCTAACAATAACTATTGCATAAATGCATATATATATTGTGATGTCCTTTGATTTGTGCAATGGGAATCGGATCGTGATGAGATCACGATAATGAGATTGATTCACCTTTAAACACATATCCTAAATAATCACGGTCATAGGTTACTCGAGAGGGACATCGTGATAACCGGATAGACTAGTATGCAGTATACCCATCCATATGATGGATGCAGTTGGTCTCATAGCTGCTCGTGTAGGGACACTAGGGATACAATATAGGTGCTCATTGGAGAATGAGTTCACTGATTGATCCGCTTACGAAATGCTAGATGGTTGATGATGCCTTATTATCAGATAGTGATTCCCTAGTCCTAGTGGTATATCTGGTCCTTAGACTTGAGACACCAAGGATGTCCTATATGAGTGCTCCACTCTTTGATACCTGACTTATAGGTTTGGCAGTCCCAGATCTAGTACAGTTGGTCATTGGGAGGGGTAGTCGACCTTACGAGGGCTATTGAGTGTCGATAGAGGATCATCCACTCTTGGCGTCATGGGAGGAATATCTCATGTGTTCTTGCTCAAACAAATCCCTGGCCAGGGTCATTCGGGTTGAGAGAGAAAGAGTTCTCCGGGAGAATCCAATTAGAGCGAGACTCGAGTAGAAACCGTATGGGTCTGATAGCACCATGCTCGATATACGGTCTCTGGGATATTAGATGGATGAGGGACTATAGGTACATGAAAACTGAGGACAGACAGGTCCAATGGATTGGATTCCCCTATATCGTCTGGGGACTACGGCGTAGTGGCCTAGTACGTTCGTAGTTGATGAGTCAAGTGAATTATTACAGAGATAATAATTCACTGAGTTAGAAGGAGTTCTGATAGGTATGACTCACGGCCAGCTCGATATTGGGCCTAGAGGGTCACACACATATGGTAGGTATTACGATAAGTAGAGGTTCGGATATGAGATATCCAACGGAGCCCTTGTCATATTGGATGCAGATCCAATACCCACTAGGGGAGGACCCATTAGGGTTTGACAGGGGACCTCTATAAATACGAGGGATTCAGAGCCTCATAGGCTAGAGCCTTTGCTTGCCTTTCCTATTCTCCTCTCCCTCTCCACCTCAGAGCAGGCCTGGAGTTTTGAGGAGCGTCGTCGCAACCCTGCTGTGTGGATCACTGCTAGAGAGGAGGATGCTTGACCTCCTTCACCCTCTCCTAAGGATCTACAAGGAAACAGGGATATACGATCTCCCTAGGTAACACAATCTACTCTATACATAGTTTTAAGTTTCGCGGATTTTGCGCACCAATCTTCGCATGACGACGAACATCTCTTTGGGAATCGGGGAATTTGTTTTCTTGTTCTTCCGTTGCGCATGTGATGTCGCCCCCAAGATTTCCCAACAGTGGTATCAGAGCTAGGTTGTTCGTGCGAATGATTGGTTTTGAACTGCGAGTGTTGTGTTTAGGAAGAATTTTGACGTCAAAATCGTTGATGCAAAAGTGAGAAAGTGCAGCAATAGTTGCTGCCCTCGATCTGCATGCGTGCAGCACAGTCGTAGGCAGGCAGCATAGGGGTTGCGTCTGCAGCAGCCGACCGGCGGCCTGCTTGCAGTGGGATTGCGTCCGGCGGGGCTGGCAGCTCGCGGGCAGAGGCGCATGCGGTCGCTTCTCCCGCAGTGTGAGGCGTCGCAGGGCAGCGACGCATGCCGCCGCTGCTCCCGCGGGGGCAGCGCCGCCTGCAGGGGTGGCCACCCAGCGAGGCAGCACGGCCTGCAGGCGTTGCCTCGTGGGTAGAATCGCCCACGGAGGTGGTAGCGCCCGCGGGCAAAAGCACCCGCGGAGGCGGCAGCGCCCGCGGGGGCGCCAAGTTGCGGGGGCAACGCCACCCGTAGGGGCGCCAACCCACGGTGGCGCCCACCTACAGGGGCGGTGCCCCCGCCCCGTCGCACAGGCCGCCGCCAGCAGGGTGGCGGCAGCGGCAGCAGCAAAGGGGAGTAGGGCATTAGGGTTTTCTGGGCAAAAGATAGTTTTGCCCCTCGGAATTTGAGAAATTCTAGTTTCTATTTTTTGTCCAAATTATGAAAATACCCTTATGAATTCAGAAATTCCCTATATGTCCTTGATTTCATAAAATACTAATTAATTAAAAGGTTTAGTTGATTATTATTTTTTATCATTATCTAGTAGTCCTACATGATGATGATTATTTATACATATGATGTATGATGTGTGGACGGATGATCATGGACCGTGTGATGTGTGTACTTATGATTATTATTATTAAGGTCTGCGTGCCTCCATTATATTTCTCGGTTATTGTCGGGCCTGCGTGCTTATGATTAAGTTGTAATCATATGAGGAGGCGCAGCGGGAGCGTGGATGCGATAGCGGGACCCACGAGATGGACGATCACAGGGCATGGAGATGCACCGTTGCACAAATAGATCTTGATGTGAGTGATTAGGCCTACTAGCTTGGGCCTAATCACATTAGGTTGTAGTCCATGATCATCTGGTGTGATTATTTATACACATACTAGATATGTATATATATTTGCATGCGATGTAGATATATATTATATATGTATATGTGTGACATGTCATATTAGGAGACCAAATCATAGAAACATCTCTCGATAATATTAAGTCGGTAAACATGAGGTAATTAGATTGACCCACGTGGCCTTCCATCGTTATAAGTAGGAATCGATTCCCGGTGTAGGTTGAGTTGGTCGAGTCCCTCGAGACTCACCTATATCGCGGTTCGCTATCTTGCTTACGAAATAGAGATGTCACCGGTGACCTGAGGGCATGCTATGCTTGGTCGAGTCCCTCGAGGGTATATCATCAAATCAGACTCATCTTGTAACGAAGGTGTTAACTTAACCGAGCATCATGGTTGGTCGAGTCTCTCGAGGCCATGGTGATTCGGAGGCCGAACAGGACGGGAATCACAAGGAGTTGTGATCGGCAAGAGTTGCCTACCTTTTAGGCTTAGTGTGATTGGTCGAGTCCCTCGAGGTTATACTAAGACGCTGATTGGATCCTGATCCCCACTAGAAGTCTGTCGGAGACTTCCGTTTCATGTGCTGAGGGTGTCGTGTGACTCGTTAGTAAAATAGTGGGAGTATATTAAGATAGAAGTCCATATCTTGATAGTTTATTTCTTGCAAAATCTGTATGTTATTCATTTCTGCTGCATCTTTATTTTCAGAAAATGTCGCTTTCAAATCCCTTACGTGGCATACTTGATGTCAACCGCCTCACTAGTCCAAGTTATATGGATTGGCTCCGTAACTTGAGAATTGTTCTTACAGCGGAGAAAATCGTGTACGTCCTTGATACAGTGATGCCTACGCCCGAAGAAGGGGCAAGTGAGGATGAGATCGCTCGCTACGTGAAGTACATTGATGACTCCACTCTTGCTCAGTGCTATATGTTGGGCTCTATGACTCCTGAGTTACAGAGACAACATGAAAAGATGGATACCAGATTCATTCTCCTACATGTCCACAAATTGTTTAAGGAACATGGAAGGACTCAGTGATATGAGATATTCAAGAGCCTCTTCCGCGCTAGGATGACTGAGGGGACACCGGTTCATAACCATGTCCTAAAGATGATCAAGTAGATAGAGAAACTCACAGGTCTAGGAATGGTTCTAGAGGATAACTTGTGTGTGGACATTGTATTTCAATCCCTACCCGATTCCTTTTCACAGTTCATAATGAATTTTAATATGAACAAGCTTGAGGTGACTCTCCCAGAGCTCCTCAATATGTTGAGGGAGGCAGAGAGTACTATTAAGAAAGAGAAGCCAGTTCTCTACACTAGTGAGACCAGAAAGAAAAGGAAAGCAGAAAGGTCCCTTAAGAAGGGAAAGGGCAAGGGTAAACTAGGTAAAGCAAAGGTTGCTAAGAAAGACCCAGCAAAGGACAAAGGCCAATGCTTCCACTGTGGTAAAGATGGGCATTGGAAGAGGAACTGTAAAGAGTACCTTGCAAAAAGGGCGAAACAAAAGCTTGATGAAGCTTGAGGTATATTCATGATCAGTCTCCATTTGTTAGACTCTTATGATAACACATGGGTATTGGATACTAGTAGTGCTTATCATATATACAATTCGTTGCAGGTTCTGACAAGGCCTAGGAGACTAGAGAGAGGTGAGATGGACCTCAAGATGGGTAATGGAGCAAAAGTTGTTGTAGTAGCTGTTGGCGAGGTCACCCTACATCTGCCTAGTGGAGCTTTTATTGCATTAGATGCATGTTATTTTGTTCCTTCTATTATCAAAAATATTATCTCCATTTCTTGTTTAACAGTTAGTGGATATAAATTTATTTTTGAGAACAATGGTTGTTCGATATTATTAGATGATAAGATCATCACGAAAGGAACATTGCATAATGGTTTATTTATATTAGACACTACTCCACATATCATGAATGTAAATGTGTCCAAAAGGAAACGAGATGAGATGAACAGTGGATACCTGTGGCATTGTAGGCTAGGTCACATCCATGAAAGAAGGATTCAAAAGTTGCTAAATGATGGATATCTAGATCCATTCGACTATGTGTCATATGCAACTTGTGAGCCTTGCATTCGTGGAAAACTGACCAACTCTCCATTTAGTGGAACTAGAGAGAGAGCCACTGAGTTGTTGGAACTCATACATAGTGATGTATGTGGACCCATATCAACTCATGCCATTGGTGGTTACTCCTACTTCATTACATTTACTGATGATTTCTCAAGGTATAGATATGTGTACTTAATGAAGTACAAGTCCGAGGCCTTTGAGAAATTCAGAGAGTATAAGAATGAGGTGGAGAACCAGACTGGAAAGAGTATCAAAACTCTTCGATCAGATCGAGGAGGTGAGTACTTAAGTACAGAGTTTACTCAGTTCCTCAAGGACCATGTGATATTATCCCAATGGACACCTCCTTATACACCTCAGCTCAATGGTGTCTCTGAAAGGAGAAATCATACGTTATTAGACATGGTACGATCCATGATGAGTTTCGCTGACCTACCCATCTCATTCTGGGGATATGCCCTAGAAACCGCAACTTACCTTCTGAACAGAGTTCCAACTAAGTCGGTAGTGTCTACACCATATGAGATATGGAAAGGGAAGAAGCCTGATCTTAAGGTTGTTAAGATTTGGGGCTGCCTTGCCCACGTTAAAAGACACAACCCCGATAAGCTAGAATCAAGGATAGAGCGATGCAAATTTGTGGGATACACCAAGGAAACTTGTTGGTATTATTTCTATCATCTGGAGAACCAAAAGATCTTTGTAGCTAAGAGAGCAGTGTTCCTTGAGAAGGAACATATTTTTGACGGAGATAGTAGGAGAATGATAGAGTTGAGTGAGGTTGGCGAACCAAGCTCAAGCACCACTGTACAGCCCGAATCTGTTCAGGTACATAATACACAAGTTTCAACTTTATGCAGGTCTGATAGAGTATCCCATCCTCCTGAGACATGTGTGGTACATATTAGAGGAGAGGATGTTGAGGATATTGATCCTCAGACCTACGAGGAGGCTATTATGAGTATAGACTCCGGGAAGTGGCAAGAAGCCATGAATTCTGAGATGGATTCTATGTACTCCAATAAGGTTTGGAACCTAGTTAATGCGCCCGAAGGTATTGTACCCATCGGTTGCAAATGGATCTTTAAGAAAAAGATCGGAGTAGATGGAAATGTAGAGACCTATAAAGCAAGGCTAGTGGCTAAGGGGTATCGTCAAAGGCAAGATATTGACTACGACGAAACCTTCTCACCTGTAGCAATGCTAAAATCCATCAGAATTCTATTGGCTATTGTAGCACACTATGATTATGAGATCCAGCAGATGGATATAAAAACCGCATTCATCAATGGGAACCTCGAGGAGGAGGTGTATATGATGCAACCTGAGGGATTCGTGTCCAAGAACTGCCCAGATAAGGTGTATAGGTTGCTTAGATCCATTTATGGACTAAAGCAAGCTTCCCAAAGTTGGAACATAAGATTTGATGAAGCAATAAGATCTTATGACTTCGTTAAGAACGAAGATGAGCCTTGTGTGTATAGGAAGGTAAGTGGGAGCGCTATCACCTTTTTGGTGTTATATGTTGATGACATCCTGATCATTGGGAATGACGTAGGAATGCTATCCACAGTAAAGGCTTGGTTATCTAGACACTTCTCTATGAAGGACTTAGAGGAAGCATCCTATATCTTGGGGATTAGAATATATAGAGATAGATCCAAGAGGATGCTTAGCTTGTCCTAGTCCAGGTACATAGAAATCATTGTCAAAAGATTTGGCATGGAAAATTCCAAGAGAGGTCTCATACCAATGAGACATGGGATATCGCTTTCTACGAGTATGTCCCCAAAGACTCTAAAAGAAAGGGCGAACATGAATATGATACCTTATGCCTCAGCAATAGGGTCTATCATGTATATCATGCTATGTACTAGGCCTGATATAGTGCATGCTCTGAGTGTCACGAGCAAGTAGTAGGCGGATCCAGGCTTGGAGCACTGGAAAGCAGTAAAGTGTATCCTTAAGTACTTGAGAAGGACTAAGGATCTTTTATTAGTATATGGAAGTAATAACCTTAAGGTTGAAGGCTACATTGACTCAAGTTTTCAGTCTGATGTCGATGATAGCAAGTTGAATTCAAGGTATGTGTACACCTTGAATGGAGGAGCAGTGTACTAGAAGAGTTCCAAGCAAGATACCACTGCTGACTCAACCACAAAGGCGGAGTACATTGCTGCATCAGATGCAGCAAAGGAGGGAGTCTGGGTGAAGAAGTTCATCACAGATTTGGGATTCGTGCCGGGTAGCAAGGAGCCGATCTCCTTATATTACGATAACAACAGGGCGATTACTCAAATAAGGGAACCCGGGTCTCATCAGAAGTGTTCTGAGGAGGTTCCAACTTATCAGAGAGATCGTAACCCGAGTAGATGTAGTAGTGGAAAGAGTTCCATCCGAAGATAACATTGCAGATCCACTGACAAAGCCGTTGTCTCAGATTGTCTTTGAGCGTCATGGGAGTCTGATGGAGATCAAACACATAGGTGATTGGCTTTAGGTCAAGTGGGAGATTGCTAGTCATAGGTGCCCAGCAAGCTAATCACGTGAGTGATGTCACGTATGACTTGATACAAAATCTTTTTGCTTATTATATTTTGGCGTATATCACTTTATAACTATTGCATAAATGCATATATATATTGTGATGTCCTTGGATTTGTGTAATGGGAATCGGATCGTGATGAGATCACGATAATGAGATCGATTCACCTTTAAACACATATTCTAAATAATCCCAGTCATAGGTTACTCGAGAGGGACATCGTGATAACTAGACAGACTGGTGTGCTGTATACCCGTCCATATGATGGATGCAGTTGGTCTCATAGCTGCTCGTGTAGGGACACTAGGGATATAGTATAGGTGCTCATTGGAGAATGAGTTCACTGATTGATCCGCTTACGGAATGCTGGATGGTTGATGATGCCTTATTGTCAGGCAGCGATTCCGTAGTCCTAGTGGTATATCTGGTCCTTAGACTTGAGACACCAAGGATGTCCTGTATGAGTGCTCTACTCTTTGATACCAGACTTATAGGTTTGGCTGTCCCAGATCTAGTACAGCTGGTCATTGGGAGTGGTAGTCGACCTTATGAGGGCTATTGAGTGTCGATAGAGGATTATCCACTCTCGACGTTATGAGAGGAATATCCCATATGTTCTTGCTTAGACAAATCCCTGGCCAAGGTCATTCGGGTTGAGAGAGAAAGAGTTCTCCGGGAGAATCCAATTAGAGTGAGACTCGAGTAGAAACCGTATGAGTCTGATAGCACCATTCTCGATATATGGTCTCTGGGATATTAGATGGATGAGGGACTATAGGTAAACGGTAATTGAGGACAGACAGGTCCAATGAATTGGATTCCCCTATATTGTTTGGGGACTACGGCATAGTGGCTTAGTACATCCGTAGTTGATGAGTCAAGTGAATTATTATAGAGATAATAATTCACTGAGTTAGAAGGAGTTTGTTAGGACTCTAGCTAGGAGAGTCCTAATTGAGATGGACATTCATGTAAAACCTACCTAAGCCGACCCCTATTAAAGAGGTGAAGAGGCCGGCTAGGGTTAGGAGGTTGTTTATTAGAGATGAATTAGGAGTTGTAAAGGAATATGAGTCTTGAGTAGAAGTCCTATTAAGAGTTGGTTAGAAGTAGGAGTCTTGAGTAGGAGTCATATTAGGAGTTAGGGTTTAGAAACCCTATAAATAGCCATGTATTCCTCCTCTTTTGATAAGCAATAGATGAATCTTTTCTGCAGCCTTTGAGCAGCAACTTGGAGGGAGGAACCCCTATAGAGTTCCAAGGAGGCAGATCCCCTAAAGAGATCAATCCCAAGTTTAGAATCTACAAGGGTTCTAATACCTGGTATTAGAGCAGCGTTCTTGGCGTCTCGCTGCCCTTCCACAGCCATCCATTAACCCTCCACAACCATCCAAAGCAATTCCCACAATTGCTTAAAAGATCGTCACCGAATTCCACCATCATCTCCACCACCGCGGATCATCCTTTGATCTCCCCGTGAATTGCAACAGGTTCTGGTTTCCTGCCTTACTGCTGCTGCAATTTAGTTATCCTTATTCGAAAATCTTAAAAAAAAAAAAAATTGTTCCTATATTGCTACATAAACTTTTTGTCACAAAGTTTTTATCTCTACGACGAAAGATACATTGCAGAATTCCAGCCGCATAACACCATCTGTTTGATCTTGCTACAATACTTTTTCTATCCAAATTTCTACGAAATTTTTATGACATCTTTGAAACTTCCTAACAGTGGATTTTCCTTTGGTTTCATCGAAAAATTCTCAATATAAACTACTGATCTTTTATGTCCAATCTGCTACACTTGAAAATCTATGCTGCAGAAAATTTTAGCCGCATATTGTTGCCTTAACCCATCTATTTACAATCTTTTTTGAATAAAATTTCTTATACACTTCATAGATCATCTTGGCTTCCATCTAAGATTGATCTATTGAGAAATTCATCCCTAAACATGATTTTGTGTTGCTGCAAATTTTCGTCGTAAACCGCTGAAATTTTTCGACGAGAATTCTGCTATCGCAACTCTCACTAATTTCCTTGCTGTTATACTACTGAAATTCTCTTGATTAAATTAGACATCCTTGCTGTCATATAAACTATGATTTTTCTATCAATTCCCTCCTCAATTCTCTCAAGTTTTTGGTAGAAATTACATCGAGAAACCATTGTTTCTTCGACGACAATTCTACTCTTACAAGACAACACATACTTGCTGCAACTTCCACTGATTTCTATTAAACCTTTGCTACCATCTACCACAGATCCAAAACTTTTATCCACAGCCCTAAAACTTCACTAAACCACACCCTCAAACTGCACCCAAAACAGCCACAAAACAAGCCTAAATCGTAGCCTACATCAACCGATCCACCAACCCTTTCAACCATCACTTCTCTCAACCTATACATGCCTTTAACCTGACAACAAAAGAGAGATCTTAATATCATAGATTTGAAGGCATATACTATGGCATCTAAGGAGGCAATCAATGCTAAATTCGAAGCCTTGGAGGCGCGAATGGAGGATAAGATTCGGATGCTCTTTACCGAACTCAGATTGGGCCGACCACTAAGCCCGAAAAAATCTTATCACGGAGAGAGCATTGCCCAATCACACCAGACCCGAAGAGATGAGTTCCAAGGGAGGGGAGGCTCTATGACTGACCCAAACTATCCATGCATGAGAGTGGACTTCCCCAGATGGGAAGAAGGAGACCCGATTGGTTGGATCTCGCGCGCGGAGCGATATTTTCAGTACCACAAAACCGCGGATGCATCTATGGTGAAAATTGTAGCTATACATCTTAAAGGGGATGCTATACAGTTGTTTGACTGGTTTGAACACACTTATGGAGTCCTTTCATGGCAATAATTCAAAGAAGGACTACTGATCCGCTTCAGACCAACCGATTATGAGAATATTGACAGACAACTAGCAAAGATCCGACAAACCTCCACCATTCAGGAGTACCAATCCAGGTTTGAAAAGTTATCTAATCAAACTCATGATTAGTCTCAAAAACAGCTATTGAGGACCTTCATTGAGGGCTTGAAGCCGGAGATCCGAGGAGAAGTTAAAGTGCAACAACCGTATACGCTTATGGCAGCCATCTCTTTCGCACGACATCAAGAGGAGCAATTGAACCATGAAGCTCGGAGGACTAGGGTCGCTCCTCAACTAGTAATATTGAAGCCCTCAGCCCCCCCTACTATCGACCAAGTCCCTACACCAAAGAGGTTAACAAGAGAAGAGCTTTGGGAGTGATATGCGAAGGGGTTATGTTGGCATTACGACGAGCCATGGAGTCGTGAGCATCGTTGTAGTAAAGGGAGACTTCTTATGATTGAACCAGTAGAAGAAGAGGTCATTGAACATCCAGAAGAGAGCCTTGAACATAAAAAAGAAGATGCAGAAGAAGAGCCACAACCAACCGAAGTTACGGTACATGCACTAGCCGGTTACTCAAACCCGCAAACGATGAAAGTTGGAGGCCTTCTCAAACAACAACCGATCACTGTTCTCATCGACATGGGCAGTACTAATAACTTCTTAAACAATAAGGTTGCTGTCATGCCCCTCAAAATATTGATGATATTAAAGATTTTTCAACACAAATCCATCCAGGATCCAATCACACATTTGAGGTCACTAAGAAAATATTCAGATCAAAATTTCACCTCTATAATCTACAAATTTATAAACCCTGTGCAGTTCATAAACATACAACACATCGCTCGATGATTCATAAAATCTGAACCCAACTCACCAAAATAATAACCACAACATAAATTCACAAGTATGGGAGTCTAAATAGTCACAAAACCAACGTTTACCATAAGTTCATATCATTACACGAATTAAACTTAATATTCTAGAATCCTAGACATGAGAGGTCCTTTAAACTTATACAAAATCTACAAGTTTAGATTCATCGTCAACATTTCATTAGATGCAGAGTGTGCTTATACAACAAAAACATATATACTAATAAAGATTTGCCCAAAATCTTTTAGCTTTCCACTGCCTCAGCCCAATCTTAACATTTAAGTGAGCGACAAGCTATCCTGAAAAATTTATACAGCAACGGGGTGAGCATATAAAGCTCAGCAAGTGACTAACATATCCATGGTAAAAGAGGAAAATTTTCAAACAAATAAGCTTTCATAATGCAAGGCAGAATATAAGAATCCATAGACATAATCTCATTAGGTGTAGAATCACAAATATCATTTCAATCAAGTATAATTGGTTCATACAGATGGAGCATAGAGTAATTGGAGCATATCAATAGCATGAGAAATGTTCCGGAGCATATCAACAACCTATGAAACATTTCGAAGCATAACAATAACAAATGAAACATTTTGGAGCATATCAAAGGCGTACGAAATGTTTCGGAGCATATCAATGATAAGTAAAACATTTCGGAACATATCAATGGCATATGGACCATTTCGGAGCATTTCAAAGATGAATACGAAACAGAAGCTCAAATGTCGAATTTGACGTTGCATTCATATCATTCATATCCAAAGCATGTATAGAAACACATAACCAAAGCTCTGGATACCATATCAAACATACAGAAGGTGAAGTGGGACCATAACATAATATAGTACATCCATTTCTGAATGACCACCAAACATAAGTCTCCCACGTCTAGGAGGTCTCCCACGTCTGAGTGAAGTCATAAGGGCCGGCAGAGCATCTCAGGCTCTATGTATAACTCCCTTCATCATTTCTGGCGAAGGTTCACAATATCCCACAAACACCAGAGTACAAAAGGATAGTACGAATAATGAATAGCACATATCAGAAGCACATGCGGAACAACAAAACGTACATGTGCCTTTACGAGTCAATACGAAGTAAGCAATAATTTTCACAATTATATTCAGATTTGAAAGGAATTGAAAGCAAGGGCACACATGGAATCCAAGAAATCACATACAACTCAATTCAAATAAGAAGGTTAGATGAATTCGATATCCAAAGGAATGAAACTAGAATAGGCACACATCAAAAGCAAATGCGGAACAATGGGTTATACATGTGCCTATATAAGTCAATGTGATATAGCATAAACGTTAAACAATATGTTCAGAAATGGTAATAATTTATCGACAAGAGCAAACGAGAATTCAAACATTAATATAAGCCACAATTGAGTGAAGGGAACTGAACAAAATCTATTTCCAAATGAACGAAAACAAAAGATGCGAAATCGATCAAAGCTCGATTTCTGACAGAATTCGAGAGGCTCATTGGATGAATACTTCAGATTGTCAATTATGCTCCAATACCCCCAAGAAGGCTAATGTCGAAAGATATATCAATCTATTTTCTATTAAAACAAGTTTCGTACGAATCATGGTTTCCAACAAGGAGTTACCTTTGATTTGGTAACACAAGGTCAAAAACAAAATCACTGTTTTGCAGAATTCATAGGATCGGATTCAACAGATAATAGGGTAGGCATTTGAATTCTAAATTTTTCAATCTATATTTTAAAAGAAAGGTCTACAAGTCTAGTTTAGAACGAAGTTAGTTTGGTACAAATCAGAACTTCCATCAGGGACTTATAGGTATTTTAGTATCAAAAGGTCAGAAATTTTGATCCCTGTTCTGCAGCATCTATAGGCTCATTTGAAACAAACGTTTGGGTAAGTATTCGGTGTCCAAAATCTACAAAATCAGTGTCAAAAGAAAGATATAAGAGTCTAATTTCAAACGAGCTAGGTCCTGCCTGAATCTACATTTGGTGCTAAAAATTATAGTTGAAACAGTGTATAGGGATCAGTTTACCAAAAAAATTTCAGATCCTTGGTTTTATGTCCAAAGAGAGAAATATTTCTAAGCATAAATCTTTCAGAATCAATATAGGAACATAGATTAATACTTCTATAAGATGGGGTTAGAACACTTGTCTTTGAGAATTATGACCCCAATTGAGAAGATTTGAGTAAGAAACCTCAAAGCCCCAATTTTTTTCTTCTTCTTCCCCATTTTTTTTCCTCTTCTTCTTTCTTTATTTCTCTGTTCATCCACGTAGCTACCTTCTCTGGTTCCTTAAACGAAGGCAGAGAGGCTTAAATGGTGGGATTTGTATTTTTGTGCATTTTGCAGTTTAGTCCTTGTATTATTATATTTACGATTAGGTCCTCAGGGTTTACATATTGGTCCTCAGATTTTTTTTTTCTTTTTGAACAAATCCCCCAAATCTTATGAATAAGTTCTCAGATTCATATTTTTGTTATTTTATCAAATTTAAAATAGATACTTACATTACAACTAGAAACTTATACGAAAATTCAGAAATGAGGGATGTTACACTCTCCCCCCCTTAAAAGAAAAATTTAGTCCTCTAAATTTTGTTAGGATCGAGAGCACTAAGAGGGGGGGGGGGGGGGTGAATTAGTGCAGCGAAAATCTTTTAGCGATTAAAAACACAAGCTGCGTTCGTTCGATAAAAATCAGTTTTGAAGCAAAAGCCGATTCTAGGATAACTTATGATTAAGTGCAGTTTACGTCTAAACGTAGTTTACGTCTAAACACAATTTACGTTTAAATGCAGTTTGCGTCTAAATGCAGTTTTACGTCTAAACGCAGATTTACGTCCAAACTCAGTTTACGTCTAAAACGTAGTTTTACGTCTAAACGCAGATTTACGTCTAAACGCAGATTTACGTCTAAACTCAGATTACGTCTAAGACGTCTAAACACAGTTTGGACAGTTTTACGTCTAAACGCAATTTTACGTCTAGACGCAGTTTCAAAGGGATCTGAACTTAGAAACTCGTTCGTAAAAGCGCAGAAGACAGTTTTGCAGAATCAAGGCGTAAACGTAAACTGCAATGTAAATATCGCACGAAAACACTGGTTTACGTCTGAAAACAGATTTGGAAAGATCAGCACTTAGAAACTTGTTCGTGAAGACGCAGAAGACAGTTTTGCAGAATCAAAATGTAAACGTAAACTGTAATGTACGAAAACACCGATTTACGTCTGAATGCAGATTCTGAAAGAACAGCACTTAGAACTTGTTCGTAGAAGCGCAGAAAGCAGTAGTTATGAAGGAGGTTTGCAGTAATGATAAAGTGCTCAAAATAAACGCAAACCAGAGATTTAGAGTGGTTCGGTCAGTCTTGACCTACTCCACTTTTGGCTTCCTCCACCGACGAGGTCACCGACGTCAACTAGAGGCCTTCCTTCAATAGGCGAAGGCCAACTGCCCTTTTACAGTTTCTCTCCTTTTGACAGGCTCAGGAGACAACCTTTACAGACCTTTCTCTCCTCACTTTACAACTCAAGAACTTGAAGAACAGAAGGAGGAGACTTAAAGGCTTTACAACACTTTTGAGCTCTTAGAATCACAGAAAAGATCAAGATTTCGGTGTAGGTCTGTATCTTTTCAGTGCTGAATGGGTGGGGTATTTATAGGCCCCAACCCAATTCAAATTTCGAGCTCAAAACGATCAAATCCCGGAATTCCGGGATCAGGCGGTTGCACCTCTTGACTGGAGAGGTTGCACCGCCTGGCAGAGCTCGAAGACCGAGCTCAAGCGGTGCCACCTCTCTGTCAGGGAGGTTGCACCGCCCAGTCTTGCTCGAAGACTGAGCTCAGGCGGTGCCACCTCTCTGTCAGGGAGGTTGCACCGCCCAGTCTTGCTCGAAGACTGAGCTCAGGCGGTGCCACCTCCTGGCTGGGGAGGTTGCACCGCCCAGTCTCGCTGGGAGGCTTAGCCCAGGCGGTGCCACCTCCTGGCCTAGGCGGTTGCACCTCCTGGTGCAATCAGGGTCCGAATGGTTAGTTCCATTCGGCCCAATTTCAGTCTTTCAGGGGCCCAATTGCCCCAAGATTAAGCCAAAGGGATCACCTCCCATTTTCCAACTTAATCAACGTGCTAACTACGATTAAATCTAAGACAATTTCTACAGCTTTGCTTCGGTGCGTCAATCGCTTCTTCCGGTGAGTTTCCGGCGAACTTCCGTCGATCATCCGATGAACCCTCGGTGATGCTCCTGCGGACTTCCGGCAAACTCCTGGACTTTGCGACGATCCACTTGGCAAGTTCCGACGAGCTTCGCTTGGCAAGCTTCTGGACTTCTCGGATCTGTTCGCGCAGAACCTCCGACGACCGTCCGAACTTCCGTCGAACTCTCGAACTTCCAATGTGATCATGAACTTGACTCCGGCGTAACTCCTGCTGCTTGTCTAACTTTCATCGTAGATAATCCTGCACACTTATCTCAACACATAGATTAGACAACAAATGACAATTGACTTCATCATCAAAATCCGAGATTCAACAATCTCCCCCTTTTTTATGATGACAATCAATTGATAATTGAGTTATCCTTAACTCCCCCTGTCTGTATGCCATAGTTGAGATAAGTCAATCTTGAATTCAAGACCTAAGAATTCAAGTGACGTATTGATAAGTTAGATCAGTTAAACTTATCAATACTCCCATCATGATACTCATCATGATGTATCTCTTCAAAGATGATGTCAAGGCTTGACATACATCAACAAGTTTGTATGATTGTGTTTATAACTATTCATCATGTAGTTTAAACATTATCATATAAAGCTGTGAAACACTATTACATGATGCACACATTTGAAGTATTCTAGCAAGTTTTGCATTTTCTTCACATGATCAATTTAGGGCATAGTGCAAACTTCAGCACATGTTTATAACTATTCATCATGTAGTTTAAACATTATCATATAAAGCTGTGAAACACTATTACATGATGCACACATTTGAAGTATTCTAGCAAGTTTTGCATTTTCTTCACATAATCAATTTAGGGCATAATGCAAACTTTAGCACATGTTCATATGTTCATATATTTCTTGATGATGCAAGGATGGCATAATCATAGCAGTGTTTATCAATTCATATATTTCTCCCCCTTTGTCATCAACAAAAAGCATAGTAATTATGATACCAGGAAAATAAATATTAGCAAGCTTATAGAGGAATTTTTCGTAGATTGCTTTAAAAACTTCTTCCCCCTTTATAAAGATTGCTTTAAAAGCTTATAGAGGAATTTTGGAGTACATACATATCACTTCATCAAATTTATTCATGAAAGTGTACGAGAAAATCTGTTTTATAGCATTCGAATAAATAAGATGCATTTGGACAAGATTTTGTTGCAGATTTTCACATAGAAACATGGCAATCAAGTGATGCAATATAGTCCGAAAAATAATTTTAGCAAGTTTATCTATTCGGACATATCAACATTCCTAATTCTCTTCTTATGAAATCAAATTGTTCTTCACTTAGAGGTTTTGTAAAAATGTCAGCTAGTTGATGTTTAGTGTCAATGAATTCTATGGTTACGTCATGATTAGTGACATGATCTCGTATAAAGTGATGTCTAATATCAATATGTTTTGTTCTTGAATGTTGTATTGGATTCTTGGTTAAGCAAATTGCACACGTGTTATCACATTTAATGGGAATATCTTTAAGATTAACTTTGTAATCTTCTAAAGTGTTTTTCATCCATACAACTTGTGCACAGCATGCACTTGCTGCAATATATTCAGCTTCGGTTGTTGATAGTGCAACCGAGTTTTGTTTCTTTGATGACCAGGAAACAAGGGCATGTCCTAAGAATTGACATGATCCTGATGTGCTTTTTCTATCTAATCTACAACCAGCAAAGTCTGCATCAACATAAGCAATTAACTCAAAATTCTCTGATTTTGGGTACCATAATCCTAGATTTGTGGTACCATTAAGATATCTAAATATTCTTTTAACTGCTTTGAGATGAGATATCTTAGGGTTTGATTGAAATCTAGCACAAAGTCCTACATTGAACATGATGTCTGGTCTGGTTGCAGTGAGGTAAAGTAAACTTCCTATCATACCCCTATAAGTTTTTTGATCAAAGCTTTCTCCACTTTCATCAATTTCTAACTTAGTGGAGGTGCTCATAGGAGTGTTACTAGCCTTTGATTTGTTCATATTGAACCTTTTTAATACACTCATGGCATATTTAGTTTGACTAATAAAGATGCCATTGCTTAGTTGTTTGATTTGTAAACCTAAGAAGAATGTTAATTCTCCCATTAAGCTCATTTCGAATTCAAGACTCATAGTTTTAGCAAAAGATTCACAAAGAGATTCATTTGTAGAGCCAAATATAATATCATCAACATAAATCTGAACAATAAGAAAATTATTTTCAAAATTCTTGATAAATAATGTAGTATCAACCTTGCCTTTTGTGAAGTTATTTTTGATAAGAAAAGAACTAAGTCTCTCATACCAAGCCCTTGGGGCTTGTTTTAAACCATAGAGAGTTTTAGTTAATCTGAACACATGATTAGGGAGGCTATTATTTTCAAATCCAGGAGGTTGTTCAACATAAACTTCTTCGGAAATAAAGCCATTTAAAAAAGTGCTTTTAACATCCATTTGAAATAACTTAAAATTATTACTACTAGCGTAGGCAAGGAACATCCTTATGGCTTCCAATCGAGCCACAGGTGCGAAGGTTTCTTCGTAATCGATACCTTCTTCTTGGTTGAAACCTTTGGCCACTAATCTAGCCTTGTTTCTAACCACGATACCATTTTCATCTTGCTTGTTTCTAAAAACCCATTTAGTACCAATTACTAAATGGTCATTTGGCCTAGGAACAAGCGTCCACACCTCATTTCTCTCAAACTGATTCAATTCATCTTGCATTGCGATAATCCATGAATCATCTTTCATGGCTTCATCAACGTATTTGGGTTCAATTTGGGAGAGAAAGGCGGCGTTGGCACAAAAATTTTTAAAAGAAGATCGTGTTTGAACCCCCTTTGATGTGTCTCCTAATATTAGCTCCTTAGGATGAGCATCTACATACTTCCAATCCTTGGGTACGGATGTTTCGGAAGTGGATGCATTCAAGTTGCTAGTTGGAGAAGGGGTTTCATTTAAGTTTAAGGAATCAAAATTATCATCATCATCAAGATCATTTTTCTTAATTTCGGAAATCTCATTAAAAACAACATGAATGGATTCTTCAATAATTAAGGTTCTTTTATTGAAGATACGAAAGGCTTTAGAAACCGAAGAATAACCAAGAAAGATTCCTTCATCGGATTTAGCATCAAATTTTCCTAAGTTATCCTTTTCATTTAAGATAAAACACTTACACCCAAAGACTTTAAAATATGAAACATTGGGTTTTTTGTTATTCCGTAACTCATAAGGAGTTTTGGTGAGTAAGGGTCTTACTAGTACTCTATTCAAAATATAGCATGCAGTGTTTACGGCTTCGGCCCAAAAGTATTTGGGTAGGCTATGTTTATTCAACATGGTTTTTGCCATTTCTTGTAGATTTCGATTTTTTCTTTCTACTACCCCATTTTGTTGAGGATTTCTTGGAGTAGAGAAACTATGGTTATATCCATTAAGTTCACAGAATTCTTGGAAATCGTGGTTTTGAAATTCTCCACCATGATCGCTTCTTATTGACGAAATCATAGAACCTTTCTCATTTTGAACAAGTTTACAGAACTTGGTAAAATATCTAAAGCATTCATTTTTTTGTTTTAAGAAGTAGGTCCATGTATATCTACTATAGTCATCAACAATGACAAAGGCATATTTGCTACCTCCTAGACTTGATGAAGAGATTGGTCCAAACAAGTCCATATGGATCAATTGTAAGGGCCTAGAGGTGCTTATTTGATTTTTAGTCTTGAAACTACCCTTAATCTGTTTACCTAATTGGCAAGCATCACATACATTATCTTTGATGAACTTGATATGAGGAATTCCTCTTACAAGTTCTTTAGATGATATTTGAGTGATTAGTTTCATGCTAGCATGACCTAATCTTCTATGCCATAGCCAAGCATCTTCATTTAAAACTGAAAAACACATTTCATTACACAAGTCATTGATGTCAATAGTGTATACGTTATTTTGTTTTAATGCAATCATAGACATGTTTTTATGGGGTTTTTCAATAATACAAGCATTGGATTCGAATTTGACAATGTATCCTTTATCACATAATTGACTAATGCTCAAGAGGTTATGTTTTAAACCATCAACTAACAAGACATCTTCAATAAAAAAGTTGGATTTGTTACCTATGATTCCTTTGCCAATGATTTTACCCTTGTTGTTGTCTCCGCAGGTAACATAGCCTTCATCTATGCTAGAGAGCTTAGAGAATTGAGATGGATCTCCGGTCATATGCCTTGAGCATCCACTATCAAGATACCATCTCTTGCTCCTAGCTTGGGATGGTGTGGGTTTCTACAAGAAAGGATAATTTTTAGGTACCCATTTGCTTTTGGGTGCCTCACAAATAGATCTATATTGTTTATCATGTTGCATAGAGTTTATAATGGTTCCTTTAGGAACCCAAATCAATTTGTTTGGACTTATTTTCTTGAATGGACAACAATGTGTCTTGTGTCCAAATTTGCAACAAAAGTTGCATTTGTTTTGATGTTGAACATGTAAGATGGAGCCTTTTATGAAGGTGGTTGGATTTTGGTGAGAACTTCTCACGAATCCAATTCCACTTCTTTTGGGAACGTGACCCTTATTTGTAAGGATCATGTTTAATGACTTGCTACCAACCTCGAATTTCTTCAAGGTATCCTTGAGTAGCAGGTTTTCTTTTTGGAAAGTTTCTAAATCATGACATTTGGTACATGAATTGAAACTATTATGACTTTTAACTTTTAACTTGTCAAACTCACAAGTAAGACTATCATGCACCTTTTTCAGCAATTTATATTTTCTACTGATACTCTTGCATTCGTCAAATAAGTCATTGAAAGCATTTAATAATTCATCAAAAGATAAATCAGCATTTAATGAATTCGTTACCTCCTCTCCAATAGCCATTAAGGCGTAATGAGCAACTTGCTCGGTGTTGGACTCCTCTTCCTCAGATGCGCTCGAATCATCCCATGTTGCTTTGAGTGCTTTCTTCTTTGTTGTTCTCTTTTTGGCTTGGGGACAATCACTCTTGTAGTGTCCCGGCTTTTTGCACTCATAGCAAATAACTTGATCCTTCTTGGGTTCAAGTTTATTTTTAGTATCATTCTTAAACTTGTTTCTTTTAATGAATTTTTTAAATTTTCTAGTTAGAAGTGCCAAGTCGTCGTCACAGTCCTCATCACTTGAGTTTTCTCTCAAGTGATCTTCAGAAGTTTTGAGTGCCATATCCTTCCTATTCTTTGGAAGGATGTCTTCTTGCTCTTCATGAGCTTTACAAGTCATTTCGTAGGTCATTAATGACCCGATTAATTCTTCAAGAGGGAAATTTCGCAGATCTTTTGCCTCTTGAATAGCCGTGACTTTAGGATCCCAACTCTTAGGAAGGGATCTTAGTATCTTATTAACAAGCTCAAAATCCGAAAAGCTCTTTCCGAGTCCTTTTAGACCGTTAACGACATCCGTGAAACGGGTAAACATGTCGCCAATGGTTTCACTCGGTTTCATCCGAAAAAGTTCGAAAGAATGTAACAGCAAATTGATTTTTGACTCCTTTACTCTACTTGTGCCCTCATGGGTCACTTCGAGTGTGTGCCAAATATCAAATGCAGTTTCACAAGTTGAAACACGGTTGAACTCGTTTTTGTCAAGTGCACAAAATAAGGCATTCATAGCCTTTGCATTAAGAGCGAAAGCCTTCTTCTCCAATTCATTCCAATCGATCATTGGAAGAGAAGACTTTGAAAAACCGTTTTCGACAAGGTTCCACAGTTCAAAATCCATAGAAATAAGAAAGATCCTCATTCGGGTCTTCCAGTAGGTGTAGTCCGTCCCACTGAACATGGGTGGACGAGTAATAGAATGCCCCTCTTGGTTTCCGGCATATGCCATTTCTCTTTGGGTTTTAATCCATTAGAGAGTTAACCTCGCTCTGATACCAATTGTTAGGATCGAGAGCACTAAGAGGGGGGGGGGGGTGAATTAGTGCAGCGGAAATCTTTTAGCGATTAAAAACACAAGCTGCGTTCATTCGATAAAAATCAGTTTTGAAGCAAAAGCCGATTCTAAGATAACTTATGATTAAGTGCAGTTTACGTCTAAACGTAGTTTATGTCTAAACACAATTTACGTTTAAATGCAGTTTGCGTCTAAACGCAGTTTTACGTCTAAACGCAGATTTACGTTTAAACGCAGATTTACGTCTAAACGCAGATTTACGTCCAAACTCAGTTTACGTCTAAAACGTAGTTTTACGTCTAAACGCAGATTTCCATCTAAACGCAGATTTACATCTAAACGCAGATTTACGTCTAAACTCAGATTACGTCTAAGACGTCTAAACACAGTTTGGACAGTTTTACGTCTAAACGCAATTTTACGTCTAGACACAGTTTCAAAGGGATCTGAACTTAGAAACTCGTTCGTAAAAGCGTAGAAGACAGTTTTACAGAATCAAGGCGTAAACGTAAACTACAATGTAAATATCGCACGAAAACACTGGTTTACGTCTGAAAACAGATTTGGAAAGATCAGCACTTAGAAACTTGTTCGTGAAGACGCAGAAGACAGTTTTGCAGAATCAAAACGTAAACGTAAACTGTAATGTACGAAAACACCGATTTACGTCTAAATGCAGATTCTGAAAGAACAGCACTTAGAACTTGTTCGTAGAAGCGCAGAAAGCAGTAGTTATGAAGGAGGTTTGCAGTAATGATAAAGTGCTCAAAATAAACGCAAACCAGAGATTTAGAGTGGTTCGGTTAGTCTTGACCTACTCGACTTTTGGCTTCCTCCACCGACGAGGTCACCGACGTCAACTAGAGGCCTTCCTTCAATAGGCGAAGGCCAACTGCCCTTTTACAGTTTCTCTCCTTTTGACAGGCTCAGGAGACAACCTTTACAGACCTTTCTCTCCTCACTTTACAACTCAAGAACTTGAAGAATAGAAGGAGGAGACTTAAAGGCTTTACAACACTTTTGAGCTCTTAGAATCACAGAAAAGATCAAGATTTCGGTGTAGGTCTGTATCTTTTCAGTGCTGAATGGGTGGGGTATTTATAGGCCCCAACCCAATTCAAATTTCGAGCTCAAAACGATCAAATCCCGGAATTATGGGATCAGGCGGTTGCACCTCTTGACTGGAGAGGTTGCACCGCCTGGCAGAGCTCGAAGACCGAGCTCAGGCGGTGCCACCTCTCTGTCAGGGAGGTTGCACCGCCCAGTCTTGCTCGAAGACTGAGCTCAGGCGGTGCCACCTCTCTGTCAGGGAGGTTGCACCGCCCAGTCTTGCTCAAAGACTGAGCTCAGGCGGTGCCACCTCCCGGCTGGGGAGGTTGCACCGCCCAGTCTCGCTGGGAGGCTTAGCCCAGGCGGTGCCACCTCCTGGCCTAGGCGGTTGCACCTCCTGGTGCAATCAGGGTCCGAATGGTTAGTTCCATTCGGCCCAATTTCAGTCTTTCAGGGGCCCAATTGCCCCAAGATTAAGCCAAAGGGATCACCTCCCATTTTCCAACTTAATCAATGTGCTAACTACGATTAAATCTAAGACAATTTCTGCAGCTTTGCTTCGGTGCGTCAATCGCTTCTTCCGGCGAGTTTCCGGCGAACTTCCGTCGATCATCCGATGAACCCTCGGTGATGCTCCTACGGACTTCCGGCAAACTCCTGGACTTTGCGACGATCCACTTGGCAAGTTCCGACGAGCTTCGCTTGGCAAGCTTCTGGACTTCTCGGATCTGTTCTCGCAGAACCTCCGACGACCGTCCGAACTTCCGTCGAACTCTCGAACTTCCAATGTGATCATGAACTTAACTCCGGCGCAACTCCTGTTGCTTGTCTAACTTTCATCGTAGATAATCCTGCACACTTATCTCAACACATAGATTAGACAACAAATGACAATTGACTTCATCATCAAAATCCGAGATTCAACAAATTTATCATACCTCTATTGGTGAAAAGATGGGGATAAACCTTTTTCATTTCCTCCTCTAGCTCCCAGGTTGTTTCCTCTCCAGAATGATGTCTCCAAATTACTTGCACTAGAGTGATGACCCGATTCCTTAGGATCTTTTCCTTCTTATCAACAATTTGAGTGGGCTCTTCCACATAAGAAAAATCTTTATCGATCTCCATCTGCTCATACTCAATGATATGAGAAGGATCATGTATATACTTCATAATCATCAAAACATGAAATATATCATGGATATGGCACAATGCTGGTGGCAAGGCAATCCTGTAAGCGACAGAACCAACCCTCTCAAGAACCTCAAAAGGTCCAATAAATCTTGGGCTTAACTTTCCTTTCTTCCCAAACCTTATTAATACCTTTGGAAGGGGGGACCTTTAAGAATACAAAATCTCTGATTTCAAACTCAATATCTCGTCTTCTATTGTCAGCATAACTCTTTTGACGACTCTGAGCAGTTTTTAACATTTTCCTTATAACTTGAATTTTCTCGGTAGTTTCTTGTACTTTGTCCGGTGCTAACAACTTTCTATCACCAACTTCCTCCTAACATATAGGTGTTATGCACTTTCGCCCATATAAAGCTTCATAAGGAGTCATCTGAATACTTGAATGATAACTATTATTATAAGTGAACTCAATAAGTGAAATATCTTTATCCCATTCACCTTTCCAATCCATAACATAGGCTCTAAGCAAATCCTTAAGTGTTTGAATTATTCTTTCTGACTAACCATCAGTCTGAGGATGATATGCAGTACTAAACTTGACTTTAGTGCCCATAGATTCCTGTAATCTTCTCCAGAATCTAGAGAGAAATCTGGAGTCACTATCAGAGATAATCTCCTTTGGAATACAATGAAGTCTTACTATTTCATTGACATATAAATCTGCAAGTCTATCAAGCGAATAAGTCATATTAATCGATAGGAAATGTGCAGATTTTGTTAACCTATCAATGATAACCCAAATAGCATCATGCTTTTTAGAGGTTCTGGGTAGTCCTGAAACAAAATCCATAGTTATACATTCCCATTTCCATTCAGGAATATCTAAATGTTGCAACAACCCTCTAGGTCTTTGGTGTTCTACTTTGATTTGCTGACAAGTCAAACATTTTGAAATATACATTGCAATTTCCTTCTTCATGCCTTCCCACCAATAATGACTTTGAAGATCTATATACATCTTAGTACTCCTAGGATGCATGGTGTACTTTGAAGTATGACTTTCCTTTAGGATTTGATTCTTGATATCTGGTTCATTTGGTACACATACTCTCTCCCCAAATCTCAATAGGCCATCCTTTGAAACTTGAAATTTTGGCTTCAATTCCTTTTCTACTTCATTCCTCAAGTAGATTAAATGTGGATCTCATAATTGTCCTTCCTTAATTTGTTGAATAAGATCAGATTGCACTTGAATGGAGGCCATCAATATCATCGAGTCTTGCTCTTTCCTCAAAGTTTTCAAATCAAAATTTTCTTCTAATAACTTCCATTGCTTCACGACTAGACTAGCCATAAAACTTGTAGATTTTCTACTAAGTGCATCAGCTACAACATTGGCTTTGCCCGGGTGATAACGGATGGCACAATCATAATCCTTCAGAAGTTCTATCCATCTTCGCTGCCTCATGTTTAACTCTTTCTGAGTGAAAATATATTTTAAACTCTTGTGATCAATAAAGATTTCAAATTGTCGACCATACAAATAATGTCTCCAAATCTTTAGAGCAAAAATAATTGCTGCCAATTCCAAATCATGAGTTGGATAATTCAATTCATAACCTTTTAGTTGGCTGGAAGCATAAGCAATTACTCTCCCTTCCTGAATCAAAACACATCCAAGGCCCTTTCTTGAAGCATCAGTATAAACTACAAATCCCTCACTACCACTTGGAATAGTGAGAATAGGGGCATTAGTCAATCTTCTTTTTAACTCTTGAAAACTTTGCTTACAATCATCACCCCATACAAATTTCACATTCTTTTTAGTGAGGTTGGTGAGAGGTTGAGTGATTCGAGAAAATCCCTCCACAAATCTCCTATAATAACCTACCATGCCCAAGAAGCTTCTAATTTCTATTACATTTGTTGGTACTTCCCATTCAACTATAGCTTCTATTTTCTTTGAATCAACAGATATACCTGTTAGGATCAAGAGCACAAAGAGGGGGGGGGTGAATTAGTGCAGTGAAAATCTTTCACTATTAAAATCGAAAGCTGCGTTCATTTGATAAAAACGATTTCGATGTAAAAGCCGATTCTAAGATTACTTTAACTTAAGATTAAGCGAGATGACGTTAAAGTAAATCTACGAAGGTAGTTTGCAGTTTATGATGAAAATCAGAATGCAAGCGCAAACTGAAACGCGACGTTCGTACGATAAAACCGGTTTACGTCTAAATGCCAATTTTGAAGATATTAAACTTTGAGATATGTTTTATAAATGCGCAGAAGGCAGTTTGCAGTTATGATTGAAATCAAAACGTAAACGTAAACTAAAATGTAATGATCGTACGAAAAAGCCGATTTACGTCTAAACGTAGATTCGGAAAGCTCTGAACTTAGAAACTCGTTCGTAAAAGCGCAGAAGGCAGTAGCTATTTAGGAGGTTTGCAGTAAAGATAAAATGCTCAAAGTAAATGCAAACTGAGATTTAGAGTGGTTCGGTCAATCTTGACCTACTCCACTTTTGGCTTCCTCCACCGACGAGGTCCCCGACGTCAACTAGAGGCCTTCCTTCAATAGGTGAAGGCCAACCACCCTTTTACAGTTTCACTCCTTTTGACGGGCTTAGGAGACAACCCTTACAGAAATTTTCTCTCCTCTCTTTACAACTCAAAACTTTGAAGAACAGAGGGAGGTGAACTTTGGGCCTTTACAACAATTTTGAGCTCTAAGAATCACAGAAAAAGATCAAGATTTCAAGTGTGAGTTCTGTGTTTTCAGTGCTGAATGGGTGGGGTATTTATAGGCCCCAACCCAGTTCAAATTTGGAGCCCAAAACTGTCAATTCCCAGAATTCCGGGATCAAGCGGTTGCACCTCCTGACTAGGGCGGTTGCACCGCCTGGCAGAGCTCGAAGACTGAGCCTCTGGGCGGTGCCACCTCTGTCAGGGGCAGTTGCACCTCTCTGCCAGAGCTCGAAGACCGAGCTCAGGCGGTTGCACCTCCTGACTGGGGCGGTTGCACCGCCTGCCAGAGCTCAAAGACCGAGCTCAGGCGGTGCTACCTCCTGTCAGGGGAGGTTGCACCACCCAGTCTCACTCGGAGACTAAGCCCAGGCGGTGCTACCTCCTGGCTGGGGCGGTTGCACTGCCCAGTCTCGTTGGGAGACTTAGCCCAGGCGGTGCTACCTCCTGGCTTGGGCGGTTGCTCCTCCCACAGCAATCAGGGTCCGAATGGGTAGATCCATTCGGCCCAATTTGGGTTTTTCAGGGGCCCAATTGCCCCAAGATTAAGCTAATGGGATCACCTCTCATTTCCAACTTAATCAATGTGCTAACTATGATTATTCCTTAGACATTTACTGTAGCTTGCTCTAGTGCGTCAATCGCTTCTTCCGGCGAGCTTCCGACGAACTTCCGTCGATCATCCGATGAACCCTCGGTGATTCTCCTGCGGACTTCCGGCAAACTCCTAGACTTGCGACGATACACTTGGCGAGTTCCGACGAGCTTCTTTTGGCAAGCTTATGGACTTCTCGGATTTGTTCCCGCAGAACCTCCGACGACTGTCCGAACTTCCGTCGAACTCTCGAACTCTCAACGTGATCATTGTCTTGACTCCGGCGCAACTCCTGTTGCATGTCTAACTTTCATCGTAGTTAATCCTGCACACTTATCTCAACACATAGATTAGACAACAAATGACAATTGACTTTATCATCAAAATCTGAGATTCAACAATCTCTCCCTTTTTGATGATGACAATCAATTGATAATGGAGTTAACCTTAACTCCCCCTATCTATATGCCATACTTGAGATAAGTCATTCTTGAATTCAAAACCTTAAGAATTCAAGAGACATAAGTTAAAATCATTTGAACTTATCAATATTTCCATCATGATTCCTATCATGATGTATCTCTCTGAAGATGATGTCAAGGCTTAACATTCATTTTCAAATTTTACATTACAAGTTTGAATGATGGTAATAGTAACAATTCATCATATTGTAAGATATCAGCATGTAAAACTGTGAAGTATGATTTTGATATCATTACATGATGTACACATTTCAAGTACATATTTCAAATATTTTAGCAAGTATTGCATTTCATCACATGGTAAGATATCAACTCGTAAAATTACGATGCAAGTTTTTGTTTGATATCTTGACACGATACAAGGCATAATGCAAATCATAGCATTTATTCATATATCTCTTGGTGATGCAAGCATGGCATAATTATAGCATCAGTGTTTATAGTATCAATTCATATATTTCTCCCCCTTTGTCATCAACAAAAAGCATGGTAGTTGTGATATCAAGAGAACAATACAAGTAAATTTTGAGTATAAGTGCGATGATTATTTCATGCCTTTACTTGATTCATGTTATTTCCAATAGTAAATGATAGGAAATTAATTGTTCAAGCACATAAAGGAAAACATGATATGTTGATTGCTTTGATTCATGTTGTTTGTGAGTTTGCTTTGAGTCAAGATATGTGAAACAACTTTTTGTAAATAGAAATACTATCTTCCATATTTCAAGATGGAATCATTTCATCAAATCCATTTCAGAAAAATATTTTTCATAAGAGTGTACGAGAAAATCTGATTTTTAGCATTTCAATTGTTAAGCGAATCCGAAAATAAAATTAACTCTTTCAATCATTCGAGTTTTCAAATACAATCAAAAGACAAAACACATAATTTCCAACATGTTATTTAGGCATGTAATGGCAGTCAAGTGATTTGATTATTCAATAAAGTCCGAAAGATAATTTTAACTAGTTTATGTGTTCGGACACATCAACATTCCTAATTCTCTTCTTATGAAATCAAATTGTTCTTCACTTAGAGGTTTTATAAAAATATCGGCTAGTTGATGTTTGGTGTCAATGAACTCTATGATTACATCATGATTAGTAACATGATCTCGTATAAAGTGATGTCTAATATCAATATGTGTTGTTCTTGAGTGTTGTATAGGATTCTTTGTTAAGCATATTGCACTTGTGTTATCACATTTAATGGGAATATTTTTAAGATGAACTTTATAATCTTCTAAAGTGTTTTTCATCCATATAACTTGTGCACAGCATGCACTTGCTGCAATATATTCAGCTTCGGTTGTTGATAGTGCAACCGAGTTTTGTTTCTTAGATGACCAGGAAACAAGGCATGTCCTAAAAATTGACATGTTCCTGATGTGCTTTTTCTATCTAGTCTATAGCTAGCAAAGTCTGCATCAGCATAAGTAATTAACTCAAGATTTTTTGATTTTGGGTACCATAATCTTATATTTGTGGTACCATTAAGATATCTAAGTATTCTTTTAACTACTTTGAGATGAGATATCTTAGGGTTTGATTGAAATCTAGCACAAAGTCCTACACTGAACATGATGTCTGGTCTAGTTGCAGTGAGGTAAAGCAAACTTCCTATCATACCCCTATAAGTTTTTTGATCGATACTTTCTCCACTTTCATCAATTTCTAACTTAGTGGAGGTGCTCATAGGAGTGTTAATAGCTTTTGAGTTATTCATATTAAACTTTTTTAGTAAATTCATAGCATATTTAGTTTGACTAATAAAGATGCCATTGCTTAGTTGTTTGATTTGTAAACCTAAGAAGAATGTTAACTCTCCCATTAAACTCATTTCAAATTCAAGACTTATAGTTTTAGCAAAAGATTCACAAAGAGATTCATTCGTGGAACCAAAGATAATATCATCAACATAAATCTGAACAATGAGAAAATTATTTTCAAAATTCTTGATGAATAATGTAGTATCAACCTTGCCTTTTATGAAATTATTTTCAATAAGAAAAGAACTAAGTCTCTCATACCAAGCCCTCGGAGCTTGTTTTAAACCATAGAGAGCTTTAGTTAATCTAAGCACATGATTAGGGAGGCTATTATTTTCAAATCCAGGAGGTTGTTCAACATAGACTTCTTCAGAAATAAAACCATTAAGAAAAGCGCTTTTAACATCCATTTGAAACAGCTTAAAATTATTACTACTAGCGTAGGCAAGGAGCATCCTTATGGCTTCTAATCGAGCCACAAGAGTGAAGGTTTCTTCGTAATCGATACCTTCTTCGTAGTTGAAACCTTTTGTCCACTAGTCTAGCCTTGTTTCTAACCATGATACCATTTTCATCTTGCTTGTTTCTAAAGACCCATTTAGTACCAATAACTAAATGGTTATTTGGCCTAGGAACAAGCTTCCACTCCTCATTTCTCTCAAATTGATTTAATTCATCTTGCATTGCGATAATCCATGAATCATCTTTCATGGCTTTGTCAACGCATTTGGGTTCAATTTGGGAGAGAAAAGCGGTGTTGGCACAAAAATTTTTAAGAGAGGATCGTGTTTGAACCCCCTTTGATGTGTCTCCTAAGATTAGCTCCTTAGGATGAGCATCTACATACTTCCAATCCTTGGGTAAGGATGTTTCGGAAGTGGATGCATTCAAGTTGCTAGTTGGAGACGAGGTTTCATTTAAATTCAAGGAATCAAAATTAACATCATCATCAAAATCGTTTTTCCTGATTTCGGAAATCTCATTGAAAACAACATGAATGGATTCTTCAATAATTAAGGTTCTTTTATTGAAGATACGAAAAGCTTTAGAAACCGAAG
This sequence comes from Musa acuminata AAA Group, assembly GCF_036884655.1. Lineage (NCBI taxonomy): Eukaryota > Viridiplantae > Streptophyta > Magnoliopsida > Zingiberales > Musaceae > Musa > Musa acuminata. The sequence goes on from NC_088357.1 coordinate 32,227,463, forward strand.
AATAACCAAGAAAGATTCCTTTATCGGATTTAGCATCAAATTTTCCTAAGTTATCTTTTTCATTCAAGATAAAGCACTTACACCCAAAGACTTTAAAATATGAAACATTGGATTTTTTGTTGTTCCATAACTCATAAGGAGTTTTGGTGAGTAAGGGTCTAACTAGAACTCTATTCAAAATATAGCATGCAATGTTTACGGCTTTGGCCCAAAAATATTTGGGTAGGCTATGTTCATTCAACATGGTTCTTGCCATTTCTTATAAATTTCAATTTTTTCTTTCTACTACTCCATTTTGTTGAGGATTTCTTGGAGTAGAGAAATTATGGTTGTATCCATTGAGTTCATAGAATTCTTGGAAATCATGGTTTTGAAATTCTCCACCATGATCACTTCTAATTGACGAAATCTTAGAACCCTTCTCATTTTGAACAAGTTTACCAAACTTGGTAAAAGATCTAAAGCATTCATTTTTCTGTTTTAAGAAGTAAGTCCATGTGTATCTACTATAGTCATCCACAATGACGAAGACGCATTTGCTACCTCCTAGGCTTGATATAGAGATTGGTCCGAACAAGTCCATATGGATCAATTGTAAGGGCCTAGAGGTGCTTATTTGATTCTTAGATTTGAAACAACCCTTAATTTGTTTACCTAATTGGCAAGCATCACATACATTATCTTTGATGAACATGATATGAGGAATTCCTCTTATAAGATCTTTAGATGATATTTGAGTGATTAGTTTCATGCTAGCATGACCTAATCTTCTATGCCATAGCTAAGCATCCTCATTCAAAACCGAAAAACACATTTCATTACACAAATCATTGATGTCAATAGTGTATACGTTATTTTGTTTTAATGCAATCATAGACATGTTTTTATGTGGTTTTTCAATGATGCAAGCATTAGATTCGAATCTAATAATGTATCCTTTATCACATAATTGACTAATGCTCAAGAAGTTATGTTTTAAACCATCAACTAACAAAACATCTTCAATAAAGAAGTTAGATTTGTTACCTATGGTTCCTTTGCCAATGATTTTACCCTTGTTGTTGTCTCCGAAGGTGACATAGCCTTCGTCTATGCTAGTGAGCTTAGAGAATTGAGATGGATCTCCGGTCATATGCCTTGAGCATCCACTATCAAGGTACCATCTCTTGCTCGTAGCTTGCGATGGTATGGGTTTCTACAAGAAAGGATGATTTTTAGGTACCCATTTGCTTTTGGGTGCCTCAAAGATAAATCTACATTGTTTATCATGTTGTATAGAGTTTATCATGGTTCGTTTAGGGACCCAAATTAATTTATTCGGACTCATCTTCTTGAATGGCCAATAATGCGTTTTGTGTCCAAGTTGCAACAAAAGTTGCATTTGCTTTGGTGTCGAACATGTAAGATGGGGCCTTTTATGAAGGTGGTTGGATTTTGGTGAGGACTTCTCACAAATCCAATTCCACTTCTTTTGGGAATGTGACCCTTGTTTGCAAGGATCATGTTTAATGACTTGCTACCAACCTCGAATTTCTTCAAGGTGTCCTTAAGTAGCAAGTTTTCCTTTTGGAGAGTTTCTAGATCATGACATTTTATGCATGAGCTTAAACTATCATGATATTCAGCTTTTAACTTATCGAAATTACAAATAAGACTATCATGCTCCTTTTTTAGCAATTTGTATTTTCTACTAATTGTCTTACATTCATCAAATAATTCATGGAAAGCATTTAATAATTCATGATAAGGTAAATCTGCATCAATTAAATCCGTTACCTCTTCTCCGATGGCCATTAGGGCGTAATGAGCAACTTGCTTGGTGTTGGACTCCTCTTCTTCGGATGCGCTCGAATCATCCCATGTTGCTTTGAGCGCCTTCTTCTTTGGTGTTCTCTTTTTGATTTAGGGACAATCACACTTGTAGTGTCCCGGCTTTTTGCACTCATAGCAAATGACTTGGTCCTTTTTGGGTTCAAGTTTGTTTTTTGTGTCATTCTTAAACTTGTTTCTTTTAATGAATTTTTTAAATTTTCTTGTTAGAAGTGCTAAGACATCGTCACAGTCCTCATCACTTGAGTTTTCTCTCAAGTGGTCTTCTGAAGTTCTAAGTGCCATATCCTTCCTGTTCTTTGGAAGGATGTCTTCTTGCTCTTCATGAGCTTTGCAAGTCATCTCGTAGGTCATTAATGACCCAATTAGTTCTTTAAGAGGGAAGTGTTGAATCTCGTATTTTGATGATGAAACTACTTGATATATGTTTATGATTTAATCTATGTTTTGAGTGATGCAGGATGCCTCGATCAGGATGAGATAATTAAAGCAGGAAAATCATGTTGTGCTGGAGGAACATGTCAGAAGATTGGACGTCAGGCCGGTGGATCGATCGACGTATCGACAGAAGGCTTCGGGCCGTGGACTTGGGCATCGGGCCAAGAAGAGCGGGTATTGTGCCAAGGATATTGGAGTTGCGGAGCCAACTGGCCGATTGGGCAATAGGCCGTAGGAAAGGACGATGCGCCGAAGAATCGGACGAAGCGTCGAGGGACCAATGACATGCCTGACAACTTGGTTAATTGCTTAGGATTAATTGTCTCGATCGAATTTTTGTTTACATGTGCAGGATTAACTATGATGAAAGTAAGACATGCAGTAGGAGTTGCGCCGGAGTCAAGACAATGATCACGTTGGGAGTTTGAGAGTTCGACGAAAGTTCGGAGAGTCGTCGGAGGTTCTGCGGGAACAAATCCGAGAAGTCCATAAGCTTGCCAAAGAAGCTTATTGGAACTCGCCAAGTGGATCGTTGCAAGTCCAGGAGTTTGCCGGAAGTCCGTAGGAGCATCACCGAGGGTTCATCGGATGATCGACGGAAGTTTGCCGGAAGCTCGCCGGAAGAAGCGATTGACGCACCGGAGCAAGTTGCAGGAAATGTCTTAGAAAATATCGTAGTTAGCACAATGATTAAGTTGGAAATGGGAGGTGATCCCATTAACTTAATCTTGGGGCAATTGGGTCCCTAAAAAACCCAAATTGGGCCGAATGGATCAACCCATTCGGACTCTGATTGCTGTGGGAGGTGCAACCGCCCAGGCCAGGAGGTAGCACCACCTAGGCTAAGTCTCCGAGTGAGACTGGGCGGTGCAACCGCCCCAGCCAGGAGGTGGCACCGCCTGGGGCTTAGTCTCCAAGCGAGACTAGGCGGTGCAACCTCCCCTGACAGGAGGTGGCACCGCTTGAGCTCAGTCTTCGAGCTCTGCCAGGCGGTGCAACCGCCTCAGTCAGGAGGTGCAACCGCCTGAGCTCAGTCTTTGAGCTCTGGCAGGAGGTGCAACCACCCCTGACAGGAGGTAGCACCGCCTAGAGGCTCAGTCTTCGAGCTCTGCCAGGCGGTGCAACCGCTCCAGTCAGGAGGTGCAACCGCCTGATCCCGGAATTCTAGGAATTGACTGTTTTGAGCTCCAAATTTGAACTGGGTTAGGGCCTATAAATACCCCACCCATTCAGCACTGAAAGAGCACAGACACACACCGAAATCTTAATATATTTCTGTGATTCTTAGAGCTCAAAATTGTTATAAAGGCTAAAAGTTCTTCTCCCTCTTTTCTTCCAAGTTCTGAGTTGTAAAGAGAGGAGAGAAAATTCTGTAAGGGTTGTCTCCTAAGCCCGTCAAAAGGTGTGAAATTGTAAAAGGGTGGTTGGCCTTCGCCTATTGAAGGAAGGCCTCTAGTTGACGTCGGTGACCTCGTCAGTGGAGGAAGCCAAAAGTGGAGTAGGTTAAGATTGTCCGAACCACTTTAAATCTCGGTTTGCATTTACTTTAAGCATTTTATCTTTACTGCAAACCTCCTAAATAGCTACTGCCTTCTGCGCTTTTACGAACGAGTTTCTAAGTTCAGAGCTTTCCGAATCTACGTTTAGACGTAAATCGACTTTTTCGTACGATCATTATATTTCAGTTTACGTTTACGTTTTGATTTCAATCATAACTGCAAACTGCCTTCTGCGCATTTATAAAACATATCTCAAAGTTCAGTATCTTTAAAATTGGCATTTAGACGTAAACCGGTTTTATCGTATGAACGTTACATTTTAGTTTGTGCTTGCATTCTGATTTTCATCATAAACTGCAAACTGCCTTCATAGATTTACTTTAACGTCATCTCGCTTAATCTTAAGTTAAAGTAATCTTAGAATCAGCTTTTACATCGAAATCATTTTTATCAAACGAACGCAACTTTCGATTTTAATAGTGAAAGATTTCCGTTGCACTAATTCACCCCCCCACCCTCTTAGTGCTCTTGATCCTAACAATTGGTATCAGAGCCCGGTATTTCTCATTTTAGATTTACACCCGAGAGAAATGGCTCTTCAAGAGGGCTTATCGGTTGTTCGTCCACCGTTGTTTAACGGATTGGACTACACTTATTGGAAAACTCGAATGAGAGTTTTCTTGATTTCTATGAATCTGGATTTATGGAATATCATTGAAAACGGTTTTCAACTTCCCTCTAAACCGATGAACAAATGGTTGGATTTGGAGAAGAAGTATTTTTCTTTAAACGCAAAGGCTATGAATGCCTTATTTTGCGCTTTGGACAAAAATGAGTTCAATCGGATTTCTACGTGCGAAACGGCTTTTGACATTTGGTGAACACTTGAAATCATGCACGAGGGAACTAGTAGAGTCAAAGACTCGAAATTTAACTTTTTATTGCATAATTTTGAGCTTTTTCGAATGCAACCAAGCGAGACTATAGGCGACATGTACACCCGTCTCACGGATGTCGTCAATAGTTTAAGAGCTCTTGGAAAATGTTTTTCGGATTTTGAACTCATAAACAAGATTTTTTGTTCTCTTTCTAAGAAGTGGGATTCAAAAGTAACTGTAATACAAGAAGCTAAAAACCTAAACAACTTACCACTTGAAGAACTAATTGGTTCATTGATGACATATGAAATGGTGCACAATGCACATGATGAACATGTTGAACACAATCACCTTCCAAAGAACAGGAAGGATTTGGAACTCCGAACAAATGAATGCCACTTGAGCGATGACTCAAGTGATGAGAACAATGATGAACTTGAACGAAGGAAGAGGCCAAAGAAGAGGAAGGCAACCAAGGATGAATCAAGAACTTCCAAAGGTGAAACGGCGAATTGGGCTTTTTGACGGGCTTCGATTACAAGGTAAGTAACCTAACTCTCTTGAATTATTTCGAAATTACATGATGCTCTTCATAATACATTTTCTTTTTAATATAGAATTAATTTTCTTGAAAATTACATGTTAAAAAAAAAATGATGAAAATGCAAAATTTATGATCATGCTAAGTAATTTCGAAAATGATAATATTGCATATTTTATGATAAACAAATAAAATGATCTTGATTAAAAATATGAAATCATGGTTAAGAAGTAATAATGTGTATTACGTTGATTTCCATTGTTATTTCTCGATTTTGATTAAAAATCATGTTTAATTTGAAGAAATGCATAATGATGAAATTAAATATTTTGATTAACAATTCTATGCATGAGATTTTAAAAATCGTGTTTATTGGTTTTATAATTATGGATGATGAATCTTGCGATTTTCGATTTTCACGATAATGAAAGTGCCTTATTGATCTTTGTGGTAATAAAACTTGCACTTTCGATTTTAAAACATGCTACATGTTTGGCATAGATGAAATAAAATCATATGAACTAAAACAACTAAAAAGAGAAAAGTATTTTTCTTGAAAATTTATTTTTCTCTACCGTATTGATTTTTTTCACTAAGAGATCAATAAAATTATCTATACCATTTTGAATCTCTTGAAAGTAATGTTGAGATTTTGATGATGTGTTCTTATTGAAATTTATTAAAATGAATCGTGATTTCTTGGAATTATAACTTGAGAATTATTTTTATAAATCAAAATAATTTACTGTGATTCTTTCTTTTTGCTATTTGAGTTATCTAAAAAGAATCATAATATGTCTCTTAATATTCATAATTTGTCTACATGATTCGTAAATCTCATTACCAACTCTTCTTGATATTCCTTATGTGATGATATGAATACATGAAATATTTATTAATTTATTTTGATGTATACAAATGAAAAGTTATGATCATGCATGGTAAGATATAATTTGACAAAATTGATACCATCATGATATGAAGCATTTATGATTTGTAATGATGCATGCAATACTTGAGCTTTTTAATTATGATGTGATGTATTGCATATGATGTAAATCATGATTTAAAATGCTATGAGTTGTTACTAAAATGATGTATGTTGATTTAATGTCATGAATACTCTAAATGATGAATGTTTGGTATCATGATCAAAATGTTGATAAATAGTTAAAAATTTATGATATGCTCATAATATTGATTGATTTATTCAGTATCATGCATGAATAAAATATAAGGTTTTTGAAATTGTGCATGTTCGAATTTGAAAATATAATAATGCACAAATAAGATTGAAACCTTCCCTTGTCATGATTTAGAAATTAATGTAAAGGGTCTTCCCTTCTCTTTCCCAATGACATAGGGGGAGAAAGAGTTGCTAATGTGCATATCTCAAAGAGAAAATTGCTAGCTTTCGTGTCTTAAAATGTTGAAAAGTTTTTTGCTAGCTTGTATATTGTAAACTTGCTATCATACTATCATGATGATGAGCATGTCTTATCTTCATAATTGTATTTGAAAAACTATGGTAAAAATATGTCCGAATGATTGAACTTGTTAAAATTAATTTTCGGACTTTCTTGATTGAATGATCAAATCACTCGACTGCCATGATGATTTTACACAATTATATACCCTAATAACAGGTTGGAAATTATGTGCTTTGGATACAAAAATTTCCATGATAATAAGCATGTTTTGTCCTCGTGATTGTATTTGAAAATCAATAGGCACAGCCTTGTCCGAATGCATGAAAGTGTTAATTTCATTTTCGGATTCTCTTAACTATTGGCATCCTAACAATTGGATTTTCGAATTATCCTCTTCCAGACTTAATAAGCATATGTCATATCAAGTTTAATTCATATCATTAATTTTTGACATATGGAATCAATCAGCAAATACATCTCTTATACACTTATCATGTGAATAATATTTTGTTTTGAGAAATGGATTTGATGAAATGATTCCTGCTTATAAATTCCTTCTTGAAAAAGGAAGTCATTTTTACGTACAAGGATTTGATACATATCTTGATACTTGTAAAAATGAAGAGTGCTTTAATATCTTATCGATTTTAACTTCATTCGAGTAAGCTCAGAAATAGCTTTCCTCCGTCATGCAAAAGGAAAATAACAAATAAAATGGAAAAAGTTTTCAAAGCTATCTCCATGTCATGTTTTCCTTGAAATGTTTGAATATTTGGTATCTTATCACTTTTTGTTGAAAAATGACATGAATCTGCTTATGGCATCGCACTTATATTTAAAATTTGCTTATATCGTTCTCCTTTTTATTGACGACAAAGGGGGAGAAATATATGAATTGATGCTATGAACACTGATGTTATGATTGCCAAATTTGCATTATGCCATGTCTGCATCATGTGTTAAGATATCAAGAACTTGTATCGTAATTTTACGCGTTGATATCTTACCATGTGATGAAATGCTACAATTGATAAACACTTGAAATGTTTGCGTTATGATATCAAAAGCTTACATCGCATTTTTACATGTTGATATTTGATAATAGCAAACTTGCATTATGATAAAACTTGATATTATGTTTTTCATGCAATGAGTTGAACTAATATCACAAACGTTTGATTGTGGTACTTCTCCTTTTTGTTGATGACAAAGGGGGAGAAGTATGATGTTATGCATAAGTTTATGCATAAGTTCATGATGACGTGTTGCAAGTATTCATGATGAATATTGCAATGACTTGAATTCAGTTTGAATTCAAGGTTTTATCAATATGGCATATTGATAGGGGGAGTTTGTTTAAACTCCGAGAGTTAAGTTTAACTCCGTCATCAAGTGGTTGTCATCATCAAAAAGGGGGAGATTGTTGAATCTCGTATTTTGATGATGAAACTACTTCATATATGTTTATGATTTAATCTACGTTTTGAGTGACGTAGGATGCCTCGATCAGGATGAGACAATTAAAGCAGGAAAATTATGTTGTGCCGGAGGAACATGTCAAAAGATTGGACGTCGGGCCGGTGGATCGGTCGACGTATCGACAGAAGGCTTCGGGCCGTGGACTCGAGCATCGGGCCAAGAAGAGCGGGTATTGTGCCATGGATATCGGAGTTGCGGAGCCAACTGGCCGATTGGGCAATTGGCCGCAGGAAAGGACGATGCGCCGAAGAATCGGACGAAGCGTCGAGGGACCAATGACATGCCGAACAACTTGGTTAATTGCTTAGGATTATTTGTCTCGATTGAATTTTTGTTTACATGTGCAGGATTAACTACGATGAAAGTAAGACATGTAGTAGGAGTTGCGCCGGAGTCAAGACAATGATCACGTTGGGAGTTTGAGAGTTCGACGGAAGTTCGGACAATCGTCGGAGGTTCTGCGGGAACAAATCCGAGAAGTCCATAAGCTTGCCAAAGAAGCTCGTCGGAACTCGCCAAGTGGATCGTTGCAAGTATTAGAGTTTGCCGGAAGTCCGCAGGAGCATCACCGAGGGTTCATCGGATGATCGACGAAAGTTCGCCGGAATCTCGCCGGAAGAAGCGATTGACGCACCGGAGCAAGTTGCAGTAAACGTCTTAGAAAATATCGTAGTTAGCACAATGATTAAGTTGGAAATGGGAGGTGATCCCATTAACTTAATCTTGGGGCAATTGGGCCCCTAAAAAACCTAAATTGGGCCGAATAGATCAACCCATTCGGACCCTGATTGTTGTGGGAGGTGCAACCGCCCAGGCCAGGAGGTAGCACCGCCTAGGCTAAGTCTCCGAGTGAGCCTGAGTGGTGCAACCGCCCCAGCCAGGAGGTGGCACCGCCTGGGGCTTAGTCTCCGAGCGAGACTGGGCGGTGCAACCTCCCCTAATAGGAGGTGGCACCGCTTGAGCTCAGTCTTCGAGCTCTGCCAGGCGGTGCAACTGCCTCAGTCAGGAGGTGCAACCGCCTGAGCTCAGTCTTCGAGCTTTGGCAGGAGGTGCAACCGCCCCTGACAGGAGGTGGCACCGCCCAGAGGCTCACTCTTCGAGCTCTGCCAGGCGGTGCAACCGCTCTAGTTAGGAGGTGCAACCGCCTGATCCCAGAATTCCGGGAATTGATAGTTTTGAGCTCCAAATTTGAACTGGGTTGGGGCCTATAAATACCCCACCCATTCAGCACTGAAAGAGCACAGACACACACCGAAATCTTGATCTTTTTCTGTGATTCTTAGAGCTTAAAATTGTTGTAAAGTCTAAAAGTTCTTCTCCCTCTTTTCTTCCAAGTTCTGAGTTGTAAAGAGAGGAGAGAAAATTCTGTAAGGGTTGTCTCCTAAGCCCGTCAAAAGGAGTGAAACTGTAAAAGGGTGGTTGGCCTTCGCCTATTGAAGGAAGGCCTCTAGTTGACGTCGGTGACCTCGTCGGTGGAGGAAGCCAAAAGTGGAGTAGGTCAAGATTGACTGAACCACTCTAAATCTCGGTTTGCTTTTACTTTAAGCATTTTATCTTTACTGTAAACCTCCTAAATAGCTACTGCCTTCTGTGCTTTTACGAATGAGTTTCTAAGTTCAGAGCTTTCCGAATCTGCGTTTAGACGTAAATCGGCTTTTTCGTACAATCATTACATTTCAGTTTACGTTTACGTTTTGATTTCAATCATAACTGCAAACTGCCTTCTGCACATTTATAAAACATATCTCAAAGTTCAGTATCTTCAAAATTGGCATTTAGACGTAAACCGGTTTTATCGTACGAACGTTGCATTTCAATTTGCGCTTGCATTCTGATTTTCATCATAAACTGCCTTCGTAGATTTACTTTAACATCATCTCGCTTAATCTTAAGTTAAAGTAATCTTAGAATCGACTTTTACATTGAAATTGTTTTTATCAAACGAACGCAGCTTTCGATTTTAATAGTGAAAGATTTTCGTTGCACTAATTCACCCCCCCCCCCCCCCCCTCTCGATTTTAATAGTGAAAGATTTCCGCTGCACTAATTCACCCCCCCCCCCCCCCTCTTAGTGCTCTTGATCCTAACAGGAAGTTGTTTAGATCTTTCGCCTCTTGAATAGCAGTGACTTTAGGATCCCAACTTTTAGTAAGGGATCTTAGAATCTTATTTACGAGCTCAAAATCTGAAAAACTTTTTCCGAGTCCTTTTAGACCGTTGACGACATCCGTGAAACGGGTAAACATGTCGCCAATAGTCTCACTCGGTTTCATCTAGAAAAGTTCAAAAGAGTGCAACAAAAGATTGATTTTTGACTCTTTCACTCTACTTGTGCCTTCATGAGTCACTTCGAGTGTGTGCCAAATATCAAATGCGGTTTCACAAATCGAAACACGATTAAACTCGTTTTTATCAAGTGCACAAAATAAGGCATTCATAGCCTTTGCATTAAGAGTAAAAGCCTTCTTCTCCAAACCATTCCAATCAATCATTGGAAGAGAAGACTTCAAAAAACCGTTTTCGACAAGATTCCAAAGTTCAAAATCCATAGAAATAAGAAAGATCCTCATTCGGGTCTTCCAATAGGTGTAGTCCGTCCCATTGAACATGGGTGGACGTGTAATAGAATGGCCCTCTTGGTTTCCGGCATAAGCCATCTCTCTTGGGTTTTAATCCGTTTGAGAGTTAACCCCGCTCTGATACCAATTGTTAGGATCAAGAGCACTAAGAAGGGGGGGGGGGGGTAAATTAGTGCAACGGAAATCTTTCACTATTAAAATCGAAAGCTGCTTTCGTTTGATAAAAACGATTTCGATGTAAAAGCCGATTCTAAGATTACTTTAACTTAAGATTAAGCGAGATAACGTTAAAATAAATCTACGAAGGCAATTTGCAGTTTATGATGAAAATCAGAATGCAAGCGCAAACTAAAATGCGACGTTCGTACGATAAAACCGGTTTACGTCTAAATGCCAATTTTGAAGAAACTGAACTTTGAGATATGTTTTATAAATGCGTAAAAGGCAGTTTGCAATTATGATTGAAATCAAAACGTAAACGTAAACTGAAATGTAATGATCGTACGAAAAAGCCGATTTACGTCTAAACGCAGATTCGGAAAGCTCTGAACTTAGAAACTCGTTCGTAAAAGCGCAGAAGGCAGTAGCTATTTAGGAGGTTTGTAGTAAAGATAAAATGCTCAAAGTAAATTTAAACCGAGATTTAGAGTGGTTCGGTCAATCTTGACCTACTCCACTTTTGGCTTCCTCCACCGACGAGGTCACCGATGTCAACTAGAGGCCTTCCTTCAATAGGCGAAGGCCAACCACCCTTTTACAATTTCACTCCTTTTGACGGGCTTAGGAGACAACCCTTACAGAAATTTTCTCTCCTCTCTTTACAACTCAAAACTTTGAAGAACAAAGGGAGGAGAACTTTTGGCCTTTACAACAATTTTGAGCTCTAAAAATCACAGAAAAAGATCAAGATTTCGAGTGTGAGTTTTGTGTTTTCAGTGCTGAATGGGTGGGGTATTTATAGGCTCCAACCCAGTTCAAATTTGGAGCTCAAAACTGTCAATTCCTGGAATTCCGGAATCAGGCGGTTGTACCTCTTGACTGGGGCAATTGCATCGCCTGGCAGAGCTCGAAGACTGAGCCTCTGGGCGGTGCCACCTCTGTCAGGGGCGGTTGCACCTCTTTGCCAGAGCTCGAAGACCGAACTCAGGCGATTGCACCTCCTGACTAGGGCGGTTGCACCGCTTGCCAGAGCTCGAAGACTGAGCTCAGGCAGTGCTACCTCCTGTCAGGGGAGGTTGCACCGCCCAGTCTCCCTGGGAGACTTAGCCTAGGCGGTGCTACCTCCTGGCTTGGGCGGTTGCACCTCCCACAGCAATCAGGGTCCGAATGGGTAGATCCATTCGGCCCAATTTGGGTTTTTTAGGGGCCCAATTGCCCCAAGATTAAGCTAATGGGATCACCTCCCATTTCCAACTTAATCAATGTGCTAACTACGATTATTCCTTAGACATTTACTGCAGCTTGCTCCGGTGCGTCAATCGCTTCTTCTGGCGAGCTTCCGGCGAACTTCCGTCGATCATCCGATGAACCCTCGGTGATTCTCCTGCAGACTTCCGGCAAACTCCTGGACTTGCGGCGATACACTTGGCGAGTTCCGACGAGCTTCGTTTGGCAAGCTTATGGACTTCTCGGATTTGTTCCCGCAGAACCTCTGACGACTGTCCGAACTTCCATCAAACTCTCGAACTCCCAACTTGATCATTGTCTTGACTCCGGCGCAACTCCTGCTGCATGTCTAACTTTTATCGTAGTTAAGCCTGCACACTTATCTCAACACATAGATTAGACAACAAATGACAATTGACTTCATCATCAAAATCTGAGATTCAACAATACCCTTCCCTGAAATCACATGGCCTAAGAAAGCAACTTCATTCAACCACAATTTATATCTATTGAACTTTGCATACAACTTCTTTTCTCTTAGTATGGATAATACATTTCTCAAGTGTTCCTCATGCTCCTGATTACTCCTTGAATACACCAATATGTCATCAATGAATACAATTACACAGTCATCTAAGAGCGGTTGAAATATCCTATTCATTAGTTCCATAAAAGCTGCAGAGGCATTAGTTAAACCAAAAGGCATCACCAAGAATTAATAGTGACCATATCGAGTTTTGAAAGTTGTTTTTGGAATATCCTCCTCCTCGATCTTCAACTGATAGTAACCTGACCTCAAATCAATCTTAGAGAATACTTGTGCACCCTGCAGTTGATCAAACAAATCATCAATTCTGGGTATGGGATACTTGTTTTTTATGGTCACTTGATTCAACTGTCTATAATCAATACAAAGCCTTAATATTCCATCCTTCTTCTTCACTAATAATACCGGAGCACCCAATGGTGAAACGCTAGGTCGTATGAAGCCTTTATCTAATAATTCTTGTAGTTGCTTCTTTAATTCCTCTAGCTCGAGTGGTGCCATTCTGTAGGGAGGCTTAGATATTGGGATTGTCCCAAAGATCAAATCAAAAGCAAAGTCACGTTTTGGAGGTAATTCGGGCAAATCATCCTAGGATACATTAGGCAAGGAGATAAATCATGTCCAATACTTTCAAAATAAAAGATAAGCTGATCGAATATGAAAAAGTGATCATTTGTTATATAACAATCCATACTGGTATGATAAAAAGATAGCCAATCCATACCAAGTATAATATCAAAACTCTAAATCTCTAGGAGAACTAAATCAGCAAAAAGTTCAAGTTCTCCAATAAAAATCAAACAAGAGGACCAGATTCAAGTTCATTATCAAAGAATCTCCCATGATCGTATTTACATATATCACATAATACAGTGGTCTAGGTTGAATACCCAAGTGATAGGCAACATGTTACGAATCAAATTGTAGATATAACCCATGGTCAAACAAATATTTGCATTCTTTCATAAACATGCATAATACCTTCGATCACTAATTCAGAAGTTTTAGAATCATATTCAGTGATAGCATACACTCTGACATGGGCTGATGATCTATGCGGCAGTGACTCTTTTTTTCTTGTTCAAGGGGCAGTCTTTTATTTTATGATCCAACTTTCTACAAACAAAATAGACTCCAGTCACCCGAAAGCACAAACTTGTTTCATAATTTAACTTGCAATTCACACGTGATTGAGTCTTTTGTAGTGACTTCCCATTTCAAATCCAAATGTCTTGACCCTTTTGTTATTACTTTCTGATTCATTTTCAATCATATTTTTATTGGTAAACTTGTCCTTATTATTCTTGCCACATATCTCCAAAAATTCTTTTCATTGTTGCCATTAATAATCAGCCTCTACTTCCAATATAAGGTAGCAAAAGAAATCTTTCGATTATCAGAACAATTTTGTACATCAAATATCTTCTTTGTTTGCATCATCCGTTTTTCTACCACCAATGAAATTAGGTGCACCATGCTTCTACTGCACCACTCTGATTTAATATCTTCGATCAACCCTTTCATCCCCCTTAATTAATCAGAAACAACTGAAATAGGAGGACCAAATTGCCTCATCATCCTTGATTTGTAAAATACATCAAAGAAAATTTTCACCAATCACTATAGTTCACTAGACCTCAATATATTTTACACGTCAACATATCAAATATTTCAGTGATCCTTAAACTATGCTCTGATACCACCTCTGTCACGCCCCTCAAAATATCGATGATATTAAAGATTTTTCAACACAAATCCATCTAGGATCCAATCACACATTTGAGGTCACTAAGAAAATATTCAGATCAAAATTTCACCTCTATAATCTACAAATTTATAAACCCTGTGCAGTTCATAAACATACAACACATCGCTCGATGATTCATAAAATCTGAACCCAACTCACCAAAATAATAACCACAACATAAATTCACAAGTATAGGAGTCTAAATAGTCACAAAACCAATGTTTACCATAAGTTCATATCATTACACGAATTAAACTTAATATTCCAAAATCCTAGACATGAGAGGTCCTTTAAACTTATACAAAATCTACAAGTTTAGATTCATCATCAACATTTCATTAGATGCAGAGTGTGCTTATACAACAAAAACATATATACTAATAAAGATCTGCCCAAAATCTTTTAGCTTTACACTGCCTCAGCCCAATCTTAACATTTAAGCAAGCGATAAGCTATCCTGAAAAATTTATATAGCAACGGGGTGAGCATATAAAGCTCAGCAAGTGACTAACATATCCATGGTAAAAGAGGAAAATTTTCAAACAAATAAGCTTTCATAATGCAAGGCAGAATATAAGAATCCATAGACATAATCTCATTAGGTATAGAATCACAAATATCATTTCAATCAAGCATAATTGGTTCATACAGATGGAGCATAGAGTAATTGGAGCATATCAATAGCATGAGAAATGTTCCGGAGGATATCAACAACCTATGAAACATTTCGAAGCATAACAATAACAAATGAAACATTTTGGAGCATATCAAAGGCACACATAATGTTTCGGAGCATATCAATGATAAGTAAAACATTTCGGAACACATCAATGGCGTATGGACCATTACGGAGCATTTCAAAGATGAATACGAAACATAAGCTCAAATGTCGAATTTGACGTTGCATTCATATCATTCATATCCAAAACATGTATAGAAACACATAACCAAAGCTCTGGATACCATATCAAACATACAAAAGGTGAAGTGGGACCATAACATAATATGGTACATCCATTTCTGAATGACCACCAAACATAAGTCTCCCACGTCTAGGAGGTCTCCCACGTCTGGGAGCTCCATCCACCCACGTCTGAGTGAAGTCATAGGGGCCAGCAGAGCATCTCAAGCTCTATGTATATAATTCCCTTCACCATTTCTGGCGAAGGTTCACAATATCCCATAAACACCAGAGTACAAAAGGATAGTATGAATAATGAATAGCACATATCGGAAGCACATGCGGAACAACAAAACGTACAAGTGCCTTTACGAGTCAATACGAAGTAAGCAATAATCTTTCACAATTATATTCAGATTTGAAAGGAATTGAAAGTAAGGGCACACATGGAATCCAAGAAATCACATACAACTCAATTCAAATAAGAAGGTTAGATGAATTCGATATCCAAAGGAATGAAACTAGAATAGGCACACATCGAAAGCAAATGCGGAACAATGGGTTATACATGTGCCTATATAAGTCAATGTGATATAGCATAAACATTACACAATATGTTCAGAAATGGTAATAATTTATCGAAAAAGCAAATGAGAATTCAAACATTAATATAAGCCACAATTGAGTGAAGGGAACTGAACAAAATCTATTTCCAAACGAACGAAAACAGAAGATGTGAAATCGATCAAAGCTCGATTTCTGACAGAATTCGAGAGGCTCATTGGATGAATACTTCAGATTGTCAATTATGCTCCAATACCCTCAAGAAGGCTATTGTCGAAAGATATATCAATCTATTTTCTGTTGAAATAAGTTTCGTACGAATAATGGTTTCCAACAAGGAGTTACCTTTGATTTGGTAACACAAGGTCAAAAACAAAATCACTATTTTGTAGAATTCATAGGGAAGGATTCAACAGATAATAGGGTAGGCATTTGAATTCCAAATTTTTCAATCTATATGTTAAAAGAAAGGTCTACAAGTCTAGTTTAGAACAAAGTCAGTTTGGTATAAATCAGAATTTCCAACAGGGACTTATAGGTATTTTAGTATCGAAAGGTCAGAAATTTTGATACCTGTTCTGTAGCATCTATAGGCTCATTTGAAACAAACGTTTGGGTAAGTATTTGGTGTCCAAAATCTACAAAATTAGTGTCAAAAGAAAGATATAAGAGTCTAATTTCAAACGAGCTAGGTCCTGCCTGAATCCACATTTGGTGCTAAAAATTATAGCTGAAACAATGTATAGGGGTCAGTTTACCGAAAAAATTTCAGAATCAATATAGGAACATAGATTAATACTTCTGTAAGATGGGGTTAGAATACTTGCCTTTGAGAATTATGACCCCAATTGAGAAGATTTGAGTAAGAAACCTCAAAGCCCCAATTTTTTTCTTCTTCTTCTTCCCCATTTTTTTTCCTCTTCTTCTTTCTTTCTTTCTCTGTTCATCCACATAGTTGCCTTCTCTGGTTCCTTAAACGAAGGCAAAGAGGCTTAAATGGTGGGATTTGTATTTTTGTGCATTTTACAGTTTAGTCCTTGTATTATTATATTTATGATTAGGTCCTCAGGGTTTACATATTGGTCCTCAGATTTTTTTTTCTTTTTGAACAAATCCCCCAAATCTTATGAATAAGTTCTCAGATTCATATTTTTGTTATTTTATCAAATTTAAAATAGATACTTACATTACAACTAGAAACTTATATGAAAATTCAGAAATGAGGGATGTTACAGTTGCTGTCCAGATAAACTTACCTATTGAGAATTGCAGTAGGTTTGTCATTAAGGTAGCCAACGGATGGATTTTGAAGTGTGATCATAGGTGCCTGCAGGTGAAACTATTGCTGCAGGACCAAGAGATAATTGCAGATTTCTTCCTCCTCCCTCTTGATGATCATGAGGCCATGCACAGAATTGAATTGTTGATGATATTAGGTGATGTTTCCTGGAATTTTATGAAACTAATTATGAAATTTTATAGTAAGGGGAAACAGGTGATACTGCACAGGAAATATGGGGGCGACATAATAACGATTTGCACACAACAAATGGAGAATATTTTGCATAAAGTATGCAGCGGCTTTTTGGTACAACTTGAGCAGCAAACTAAGGGAGAGCCAACAGAATTTGAAGATCCAAATCTACTTCCTTTGCTTGCTGAATTTTTAGATATATTTGATGAACCGCGCAGCCTACCTCTTACTCTTCGGTTTGATCATTATATAACGATTCTTCCAGGCAAATATCCAGCAAATACTCAGCCATATCAGTATCCACATCTCCAGAAGGATGAAATAGAAAGGATTATAAAAGTGATGCTCAAAACAGGAGTTATTTGACCAAGTTGCAACCCCTACTCTTCACTGGTGCTCCTCGTACGAAAGAAGGACGGAACATGGCCATTGTGTATTGATTACCGAGCTCTCAATGGCATAACCGTCAAGGACAAATACCCTATTCCAATAGTAGATGAATTGCTAGATGAAAGGGAGCACAAATCTTCACAAAGCTGGACCTTTGATCCGGGTATCATCAAATACGAGTGTGCGAAGAAGACATACCGAAAACCACCTTTTGAATACACAACAACCACTACGAATTTTTGCTTTCCTCAACAGAAGGTGGAATATCTTGGGCATATCATATCAGAGGAAGGTGTAGTAGTGGACCCCTCCAAAATAGAAGCAATGCAGAACTGGCCGACCCCGAGGAACATAAAATTACTGCATGGATTTCTGGGTTTAACAGGCTACTACCACAAGTTCATGAAAAACTATGGAAAGATCAGTGCACTACTTACTTCCTTACTAAAAAAAGATGTCTTTCAATGGTCGGACAGAGCCTCCGCTGCCTTCAACAAACTTAAGGTAACCATGACGACGACGCCGGGGCTAGCACTACCAGATTTCAACCGACCCTTCATTATTGAGGTCGACGCATTTGGAGTTAGAATTGGAGTCATTCTCATGCAAGATGGTCAACCACTCGCATACACTAGCAAGGCATTATCTCCCTCCCATCAAAATAAGTCAACATATGATAAGGAGATGCTCGCCATTATGCGCGCAGCAATGAGGTGGAGACCCTACTTGATTGGTCGACGATTTCAAATTAAAATTGACCATAAAAGCCTCAAGTACTTTTTGGAGTGAAAGATATCATCCCCTGAGCAGCAAAAATGGGTAACAAAACTTCTTGGATTTGATTATGAAATAACTTACAAAAAGGGGAAAGAGAATGTTCTTGCAGATGCGCTTTCGCAGCTACCCGAGCAAGCTGAAGTTTCGGTCGTTTCACTTTCGACCAGTGACTTCCTTGAAGATATTAAGATGGAATGACAGGAAGATTCAAAGACTAGTAAGATTATAAAAAAATTGGAGGAAGCACCAAGCTTCGTGGCTCATTACAATTGGGACTCAAAAGAATTACACTATAAGGGACGCATTATGCTTATGATAAATTCTACTTGCATCTTCACGAACAGATTTTGGATAAAGTTATTCCATATACAGGGTACTAAATTAAAAAGGAGTACGGCATATCACCTACAAATCAACGGCTAGACAAAAGTTGTAAATAGGTGCTTGGAGATAGCCCAAAGCCACCCACCAAATATGATTATCCAAGAAGAACTCCAGACCCAGCCAAGTGCCATTATTGATCGACGGATCGTGACTCGACGACGACGACCCACTACTAAAGTGCTAATACAGTGGGTGAACCTACCAATAGAAGATGCCACTTGGGAGAACTATGACGACTTGAAGATCAAATTCCCAAAATTTATGAATCGTCAGCCTCGAGGACAAGGCTGATTTAAAGAGGGCGGGTCTATTAGGACTCTAGCTAGGAGAGTCTTAATTGAGAGGGACATTCATGTAAAACCTACCTAAGCCAACCCCTATTAAAGAGGTGAAGAGGTTGGCTAGGGTTAGGAGGTTGTTTCTTAGAGACGAATTAGGAGTTGTAAAGGAATAGGAGTCTTGAGTAGAAGTCCTATTAGGAGTTGGTTAGAAGTAGGAGTCTTGAGTAGGAGTCATATTAGGAGTTAGGGTTTAGAAACCCTATAAATAGCCATGTATTCCTCCTCTTTTGATAAGCAATAGATGAATCTTTTCTACAGCCTTTGAGCAGCAACTTGGAGGGAGGAACCCCTATAGAGTTCCAAGGAGGCCGATCCCCTAAAGAGATCAACCCCAAGTTTAGAATCTGCAAAGGTTCTAACAGAGTTCTGACAGGTATGACTCACGGCCAGCTCGATATTGGGCCTAGAGGGTCACACACATATGGTAGGTATTGCGATGAGTAGAGGTTCGGATATGAGATATCCGACGGAGCCCTTGTCTTATTGGATGTAGATCCAATACCCACTACGGGAGGACCCATTAGGGTTTGATAGAGGACCTCTATAAATAGGAGGGATTCAGAGCCTCATAGGCTAGAGCCTTTGCTTGCCTTTCCTATTCTCCTCTCCCTCTCCACCTCAGAGCAAGCCTGGAGTTTTGAGGAGCGTCGTCGCAACCCTGCTGTGTGGATCACCGCTAGAGAGGAGGACGCTTGACCTCGTTCACCCTCTCCTAAGGATCTACAAGGAAACAGGGATATACAATCTCCCGAGGATACATAATCTACTCTATACGTAGTTTTAAGTTTCGTGGATTTTGCGCACCAATCTTCGCATGACGACGAACATCTCTTTGGGAATCGGGGATTTTGTTTTCTTGTTCTTACGCTGCGCATGTGATGTCACCCCCAAGATTTCCCAACACATATGGTATGCATTGCGACGAGTAGAGGTTCAGATATGAGATATCTACCAGAGCTTCTATCTTATTGGATATCCAATAAGCCCTTGAATTATTGGATCCTATGGATGAGATCCAATAAGAGCCAATCAAAGATTATTTGATAGAGATTCACTAATCTAAAAGGCTTGGGTAGTTGGATAAAGATCTAGTACCCAATAGGGCAGGATCCATTAGGGTTAAGTTAACATGTGACCTTTATAAATAAGTGGGAACCAAAAGCTCATAGGAAAGATCTTCTCTTGGTTATCATCTCCTATTCTCCTTTCCCCTTCTCCTTCTTAGATAGCAGGCCGGGAGATTTGAGAAGCATCGTTATAGCCATGCTGTGTGGATCATCGCTATAGAGGAGGGCGCTTGACTTCCTTCATCCTCTCCTACAAATCTATAGGGATTCAGGGATATATAATCTCCCTAGGTAAAATATAATCTTTCATATAAGCAGTTTTTGGTTTTGTAGATTTTGCGTATCAATCTTCGCACGTCGATGAACACAATCATTGTTAAATTTATGAATTTTTTATTTTCTGTTCTTCCACTACGCATGTGATGTCACTCCTAGATTTTCCAACATTGGTATCAAAGCCAGGTTATTCATGCGAAAGATTAATTTTGAACTGCTTATGTAATCAAAATAAATAGTTAAGTTAGGAATTAATTTTTTCCTTAAATGCCATTATACTTTAGGAAATCTTAATCTATTTCTTTGTTTGTTATTACGAATTAGGAAATAACTATTAAATATTCCAAATAGGATGATATCATATTTGTTAGTATATTAAATAGAAATAATTTATATTAAATAAATATAAAAATTAAAATAAATTTCTTTTAATGGAGGCTCACCTCCTCCTATTTAAGGGAAGGGATTTCTCTCATTCGTTCCTCACTTAGTCGAGCCCAATAGCGGAGGAACAAGGAGTTAGCGAGAGATAGGTTTCCCTGCCTTTCTTGAAAATAAAAGTTTTAGTTTTTATTTTGATTCTTTAAATGTTGAATGTTTTGTAGTTTGAAAATAATTATCAATTCTTTAAATGTCAAAATTTTTATTGTTGTATTAAAATCTATTAGTTGAAGTTTTTTTTATAATGTTCTTTGACCCATGCTTAATGTTTTTATTTTTAGATTAAACATGTTAAAAATTCATATATTTTATGTATTAAATATATGATATTTTCAAGCATTACAACTCATCTTTAATCTTATCTGGATTAGAATTTCTATTAGATTAAAATATGTTATCTAAAATTTCGATATTCTTTGATTTGAAATTTAAAATGTGCTATTATGAATGATTTAAAATTTATTGGACTAGAATATATTGAAATTATATATGTGTTGAAAGTATGATTTCTATTTGAATGTATAAGGTTATTTTCTTGTATAAAATCTTATCTGTCGATCTATCTTTTAATGTATTATTATATTTTTATTTATATAATTATTAGTGAATATATGTTGTGGTATGAAATTGGATATGAATTAGATTGAAATTGCTCACAAGCTAGGCCTAACCAATAGGTCAGGCCACAACCCATTAGCCAGGCCTAGTCAGTAGACTAGGCCCAGCCCGTAGGCTAGGCCCAACCCACAGGTTAGGACTTGGCCCGTAGGCTAACCCAGCCCAACCATCATGGGCGATCACATAAGACACACATGACCAGTCCATGGGTTAAGGCAGGGCCAGCCTGGTATGATATATGCCCAGTCATATGTAATGCACATGATCAGTATATGGGCTGGCCTAGTCTAGCCCAATATTATTATTGGAATTTGAACCTAAATATTAATTAAACTAAACTAGGCTTGATTAGTCTAGATCGATGTAGAGTGATTCCGAATTGATTGACTTATTCAAGTTAGTTTAACCTAAATTAAACTTAATCTAGTCTAAATTATACTAGTCTAGGGTGGTTCAAGACTAGTTAAATGAGGATTTGAGATCGATTCAGTTAGGTTCTAATAAATCGAGTTCAATCGGATTGATTGAACTAGGGTTTAAGTCAATTGAGGGCTAATTTATATTATTTGATATTGATAATATTTGAAAAAGATGTTTTAAATATGTTATTTCATCCTAATATAGACATGATAGTGTGAGATTATGTTATTTCCCTGCCAAGAGCAGGTAGGGTGATTCCCTTCGGGGATTAGCGAGTCGTTAGACGTGACAGTTGGACGATTCCTCCATCCGCTGTTAGGAGTGTGATATGAGTTTTTCTCCATCCGTTGTTGGGAGAACACAAACTCATCTTGTAGAATAAAGCGTCACCATCTGTTATTGGGGGAATGCTCCTTCGAATATTTGATATATGCCAATGTGATGATTGAATTTTGATCATGTATTTATTTTGAGTTAACTTTTGGGGTTCCTACTCAGCGTTGCTAAATTTTCTTTATTTTTGATTTTTAAAGCAGCTTCCCTCTAATACTAAATCAGATTTTAGTGGAGAGCGGACCTTCCTCTACTACTAGGGAGAGCCACTTAGATGATTCTTGAAGTTAACATCACTATGTTTACTTTTCTACTTGTGATTTAATGAATAAATGAATTATAATAAATATTTATAAATGATGAATAAAGTGATGTTTATCTACTTGGCTTTGAATGTGTGGAAAGATATTAAAAAACAAAAATCTAGGATGTGACAACGTGTGTTATGTTTTAGGAAGACTTTTGTCATCAAAATCGTTGACGCAAAAGGTGAGAGGGCAACAATTGTTGCTACCCTCGCAGGTTGGTCAATTGCTGCTTGCAGCCTTGGCCGAGGCTATCACGCCCCTCAAAATATATTATAATATTAAAATTTTCATCACAAACCAATCCAAGATCCTAATTAACTTTTAAGGATACTGAAAAATATTCTATCAAATTCACATCTATAAAACCTATGCATTTTATAATCATATATCACATCACTCGATAATTCATATTTATGGCAACCCAAGCCAACTTAACAAACATGAACAACATTTATAAATTCATAAGCTAAGTAATTTATATAATCAGAATTCCAACCATTTACCACAAGTTCATATTATCGTAAACTAGACTTAACATTTCAAAATTCCAAATAAGAGAGATCTTCTAATACTTTTACAAGGTATATCCATTTCAGTTCATCGATAACATTTCATTACATACAAAATATGCTTATACAACAATAACATAATAACCAACAAGACTTATCTATAATTCTGAATAGCTCTCCATTGCCTCAGCCCAATTCAAACATCTCAAAGAGTGACAAGCTGACCTGAAAGATTTTATATAACAACGAAGTGAGCTAAAAACAGCTCAGCAAGTGACAAAGTATATTCAGAATAAAAAGAACGATCTAAAACAAGTAAGATATCATAGTGCAAGATAGATTACAAGAATTCTCAAGGATACCATCTCATTAGATACAAAATCATATGTGTCATTTCAATCGAAACATATTTGGTTCCAAAACAAATGGAGCATAGAGTAATTGGAGCATATCAATAGTGTAGGAAATGTTTCGGAGCATATCAACGACATATGGAATATTCGAAGCATCCCAATAACAGATGAAACATTTTAGAGCATATCAATAACGAATGAAACATTTCAGAGCTTATCAACGGCGTATGAAATGTCTCAGAGCATATCAATAACAAATGGAATATTTCGGAACATATCAATGGCATATGGAATATTTCAAAGCATATCAATGGCGTAGGAACATTTCATAGGCATAGGGAGTATTTCGTAACATATCAATAGCGTAGGAAATATTTCAGAGCATATCAACGACATATGAACCATTTCAGAGCATATCAAAGAACAAATGCGAAACAAAAGCTGAAACATCGTATTTAACGTTGCATTCATATCTTTCTTATCTAAAGCGCTTACATAAATACATAACCAAAGCTCTGGATATTATATCAAACATTCAAAAGGTGTAGTGGGACCACAAACAGAATATGATTCATCCATTTCTTAATGACCACAAGATAGAAGTCTCCCACGTTTGGGAGCTCCATCCACCCACGTCTAGGTGAAGTTAGAAGGGGCCAGCAAAGCATCGCAAGCTCTATGCATAACTCCCTTTACCATTTCTAGCAAAGGTTCACATTAGCCCATAGCACCAAAGTACAAAAGGACAGTATGAACAATAAATAGCACATATCGAAAGCACACACGGAACTGTTGGGAATTCATTGGGGGGCGACATCAGATATGCGCAGTGGAAGAACAAGAAAACAAAAATCCCTGATTCCCAAAAAGATGTTCGTCGTCGTGCGAAGATTGATGCGCAAAAATCTGCAAAAACACAAAACTGCGTATAGAGATTGTGTTACCTAGGGAGATCATATATCCCTGTTTCTTTGCAGATCCTTAGGAGAGGGTGAAGGAGGTCAAGTGTCCTCCTCTCTAGCAGTGATCCACATAGTAGGGTTGCGACGACGCTCCTCAAAACTCCAGGCCTACTCTGAGGTGGAGAGGGAGAGGAGAATAGGAAAGGCAAGCAAAGACTCTAGCCTATGAGGCTGTGAATCCCTCCTATTTATAGAGATCCCATGTCAAACCCTAATGGATCCTTCCTTAGTGGGTATTGGATCTGCATCCAATAAGACAAGGGCTCCGTCGGATATCTTATATCCGAGCCTCTACTCATCGCAATGCCTACCATATGTGTGTGACCCTCTAGGCCCAATATCAAGCTGGCCGTGAGTCATACCTGTCAGAACTCCTTCTGACTGAGTGAATTATTATCTCTGTAATAATTCACTTGACTCATTGACTACGGACGTACTAGGCCACTACGCCGTAGTCCCCAGACGATACAGGGGAATCCAATCCATTGGACCTGTCTGTCCTCAGTTACCATGTACCTATAATCCCTCATCCATCTAATATCCCAGAGACCGTATATCGAGCATGGTGTTGTCAGACCCATACGGTTTCTACTCGAGTCTCGCTCTAATCGGATTCTCCCGGAGAACTCTTTCTCTCTCAACCCGAATGACCCTGGCCAGGGATTTGTCTGAGCAAGAACACATGGGATATTCCTCTCATGACGCCGAGAGTGGATGATCCTCTGTCGACACTCAATAGTCCTCGTAAGGTCGACTACCACTCCCAATGACCAGCTGTACTAGATCTGGGGATAGCCAAACCTATAAGTCTGGTATCAAAGAGTGGAGCACTCATACAGGACATCCTTGGTGTCTCAAGTCTAAGGACCAGATACACCACTAGGACTACGGAATCGCTGTCTGACAATAAGGCATCATCAACCATCCAGCATTCCGTAAGCGGATCAATCAGTGAACTCATTCTCCAATGAGCACCTGTACTGTATCCCTAGTGTCCCTACACGAGCAGCTATGAGACCAGCTGCATCCATCATATGGACGGGTATACAGCACACTAGTCTATCCGGTTATCACGATGTTCTTCTCGAGTAACCTATGACCAGGATTATTTAGGATATGTGTTTCAAGGTGAATCGATCTCATTATCGTGATCTCATCACGATCCGATTCCCATTGCACAAATCCAAGGACATCACAATATATATATGCACATATGCAATTGTTATAAAGTGATATACGCCAAAATATAATAAGCAAAAAGATTATGTATCAAGTCACACGTGCCATCACTCACGTGATTGGCTTGCTGGGCACCTATGACTAGCAATCTCCCACTTGACCTAAAGCCAATCACCTATGTGTCTGATCCTATCAGACTCCTATGACGCTCAAAGACAATCTGAGACAACGGCTTTGTCAGTGGATCTACAATGTTATCTTCGGATGGAACTCTTTCCACTGCTACATCTCCTCGGGTTACGATCTCTCTTATAAGCTGGAACCTCCTCAGAACACTTCTGATGAGACCCGGGTTCCCTTATTTGAGTAATCACCCTATAGTTGTCGCAATATAAGGAAGTCGACTTGTCGCTATCTGTATCGACTCCCAAATCTGTGATGAACTTCTTTACCCAGACTCCCTCCTTTGCTGCATCCGATGCAGCAATGTACTCCGCCTCTGTGGTCGAGTCAGTAGTGGTATCTTGCTTGGAACTCTTCCAGCACACTGCTCCTCCATTCAAGGTGTACACATACCCTGAATTCGACTTGCTATCATCGACATCAGACTGAAAACTTGAGTCAGTGAAGCCTTCAACTTTAAGGCTATTACCTCCATATACTAGTAAAAGATCCTTAGTCCTTCTCAAGTACTTAAGGATACACTTTACTACTTTCCAGTGCTCCAAGCCTGGATCCACCTGATACCTGCTCGTGACACTCAGAGCATGCGCTATATCAGGCCTAGTACATAGCATGGCATACATGATATACCATATTGCTGAGGCATAAGGTATCATATCCATGTTCGCCCTTTCTTAGAATTTTCAATGCCAAACATTTTGACAATGGTTTCTATGTACCTGGACTGGGACAAGCCAAGCATCCTCTTGGATCTATCTCTATAGATTCTAATCCCCAAGATATAAGATGCTTCCCCTAAGTCCTTTATGGAGAAGTGTCTAAATAACCAAGTCTTTACTGTGGATAGCATTCCTACATCATTCCCAATGATGAGGATGTCATCCAAATATAACACCAAAAAGGTGATAGCGCTCCCACTTACCTTCCTGTACACACAAGGCTCATCTTCATTCTTAACGAAGTCATAAGATCTGATTGACTCATCAAATCTTATGTTCCAACTTCGGGAAGCTTGCTTTAGTCCATAAATGGATTTAAGCAACCTACACACCTTATCTGGGCAGTTCTTGGACACGAATCCCTCAGGTTGTATCATATACACCTCCTCGAGGTTCCCATTGAGGAATGCGGTTTTCACATCCATCTGCCAGATCTCATAATCATAGTGTGCTGCAATAGCCAATAGAATTCTGATGGATATTAGCATTGCTACGGGTGAGAAGGTTTCATCGTAGTCAACACCTTGCCTTTGACGATACCCTTTAGCCATTAGTCTTGCTTTATATGTCTCTACCTTTCCATCTACTCTGATCTTTTTCTTAAAGATCCATTTGCAACCGATGGGTACAATACCTTCGGGCGCATCAACTAGGTTCCAAACCTTATTGGAGTACATAGAATCCATCTCAGAATTCATGGCTTCTTGCCACTTCCCGGAGTCTATACTCATAATAGCCTCCTCGTAGGTCTGAGGATCAATATCCTCAGCATCCTCTCCTCTAATATGTCCCACATATCTCTCAGGAGGATGAGATACTCTATCAGACCTGCGTAAAGTTGAAACTTGTGTATTAGGTACCTGAACAGACTCGGGCTGTAGAGTGGTGCTTGAGCTTGGTTCTCTAACTTCGCTCAACTCTATCATTCTCCCACTGTCTCCGCCAAGAATGTGTTCTTTCTCAAGGAACACTGCTCTCTTAGCTACAAAGACCTTTTGGTCCTCGAGATGATAGAAGTAATACCCACAAGTTTCCTTGGGGTATCCCACAAATATGCATCGCTCTGTCCTTGATTCTAACTTATCGGGGTTGTGTCTTTTAACATGGGCTGGACAGCCCCAAATCTTAGCAACCTTAAGATTAGGCTTCTTCCCTTTCCATATCTCATATGGTGTAGACACTACCGACTTAGTTGGAACTCTGTTCAGAAGGAAGCTACGGTTTCTAGGGCATATCCCTAGAATGAGATGGGTAGGTCAGCGAAACTTATCATGGACCGTACCATATCTAATAAAGTACGATTTCTCCTTTTAGAGACACCATTGAGCTGAGGTGTGTAAGGAGGTGTCCATTGGGATAATATCCCATGGTCCTTGAGGAACTGAGTAAACTCTGTACTTAAGTACTCACCTCCTCGTTCTGATCGAAGAGTTTTGATACTCTTTCCAGTCTGGTTCTCCACCTCATTCTTATACTCTCCGAATTTCTCAAAGGCCTCGGACTTGTACTTCATTAAGTACACATATCCATACCTTGAGAAATCATCAGTAAATGTAATGAAGTAGGAGTAACCTCCAATGGCATGAGTTGACATGGGTCCACATACATCACTATGTATGAGTTCCAACAACTCAGTGGCTCTCTCTCCAGTTCCACTAAATGGAGAGTTGGTCAATTTTCCACGAATGCAAGGCTCACAAGTTGCATAAGACATATAGTCGAATGGATCTAGATATCCATCATTTAGCAACTTTTGAATCCTTCTTTCATGGATGTGACCTAGCCTACAATGCCACAAGTATGCACTGTTCAACTTATCTCGTTTCCTTTTAGACACATTTACATTCATGATATGTGGAGTGGTGTCTAACATAAATAAACCATTATGCAATGTTCCTTTCGTGATGATCTTATCATCTAATAATATCGAACAACCATTGTTCTCAAAAACAAATTTATATCCACTAACTGTTAAACATGAAATGGAGATAATGTTTTTGATAATAGAAGGAACAAAATAACATGCATCTAATGCAATAAAAGCTCCACTAGGCAGATGTAAGGCAACCTCGCCAACAGCAACTACAGCAACTTTTGCTCCATTACCCATCTTGAGGTCCATCTCGCCTTTTTCAAGTCTCCTAGGCCTTGCTAGAACCTGCAACGAATTGCATATATGATAAGCACTACCGGTATCCAATACCCATGTGTTATCATAAGAGTCTGACAAATGGAGACTGATCATGAATGTACCTGAAGCTTCATCAAGCTTTTGTTTCGCCCTTTCTGTAAGGTACTCTTTGCAGTTTCTCTTCCAGTGCCCATCTTTACCACAGTGGAAGCACTGGCCTTTGTCCTTTGTTGGGTCTTTCATAGCAACCTTTGCTTTACCTTGTTTGCCCTTGCCCTTTCCCTTCTTAAGGGACCTTTCTGCTTTCCTTTTCTTTCTGGTCACACTAGTGTAGAGAACTGGCTTCTCTTTCTTAATAGTACTCTCTGCCTCCCTCAACATATTGAGGAGCTCTAGGAGAGTCACCTCAAGCTTGTTCATATTAAAATTCATTATGAACTGTGAAAAGGAATCTGGTAGGGACTGAAGCACAATGTCCACACACAAGTTATCCTCTAGGACCATTCTTAGACCTGTGAGTTTCTCTATCCACTCAATCATCTTTAGGACATGGTTCTGAACCGGTGTCCCCTCAGTCATCCTAGCGCGGAAAAGGCTCTTGGATATCTCATATTGTTGAGTCCTTCCCTGTTCCTCAAACAATTTGTGGACATGTAGGAGAATGGATCTGGCATCCATCTTTTCATGTTGTCTCTGTAACTCTGGAGTCATAGAGCCCAACATATAGCACTGAGCAAGAGTGGAGTCATCAATGTACTTCACGTAGCGAGCGATCTCATCCTCGCTTACCCCTTCTTAAGGGCGTAGGCATCACTGTATCAAGGACGTACACGATTTTCTCTGCTGTGAGAACAATTCTCAAGTTACGGAGCCAATCCGTATAATTTGGACCAGTGAGGCGGTTGACATCAAGTATGCCACGTAAGGGATTTGAAAGCGACATTTTCTAAAAATAAAGATGCAGCAGAAATGAATAACATGCAGATTTTGCAAGAAATAAACTATCAAGATATGGACTTCTATCTTAATGCGCTCCCACTATTTTACTAACGAGTCACGCGACACCCTCAACACGTGAAACGGAAGTCTCCGGCAGACTTCTAGTGGGGATCAGGATCCAATCAGGGTCTTAGTGTAACCTCGAGGGACTCGATCAATCACACTAAGCCTAAAAGGTAGGCAACTCTTACCAATCACAACTCCTTGTGATTCCCATCCTGTTCGGCCTCCGAATCACCATGGCCTCGAGGGACTCGACTAACCATGATGCTCGATTAAGTCAACACCTTCGTTACAAGATGAGTCTGATTTGATGATATACCCTCGAAGGACTCTACCAAGTATACCATGCCCTCAGGTCACCGGTGACATCTCTATGTCGTAAGCAAGATAGCGAATCGCGATATAGGTGAGTCTCGAGGGACTCGACCAACTCAACCTACACCGGGAATCGGTTCCTACTCATAACGATGGAAGGCCACGTGGGTCAATCTAATTGCCTCACGTTTACCGACTTAATATTATCGAGAGATGTTTCTATGATTTGGTCTCCTAATATGACATGTCACACATATACATATTTAATATATATCTACATCGCATGCAAATATATATACATATCTAGTATGTGTATAAGCAATCACACCAGATGATCATGGACCACAACCTAATATGATTAGGCCCGAGCCAGTAGGCCTAATCACTCACATCAAGATCTATGTGTGCAACGGTGCATCTCCATGCCCTGTGATCGTCCATCTCGTCCTCGTCGGTTCCGTCGACATCTTGATGCATCTCTATGCATCACGATCGTCCGTCTCGTGGGTCCCGCTATCGCATCCACGCTCCCACTGCGCCTCCTCGTGTGATTACAACTTAATCATAGGCACGTAGGCCCGACAATAAACGAGAAATATAATGAAGATTCGCAGACCTCAATAACAATAATCACAAGTACACACATCACACGGTCCATGATCATCCGTCCACACATCATACATCACATGTATAAATAATCATCATCATGTAGGACTACTAGATAATAATAAAAATAATAATCAACTAAACCTTTTAATTAATTAATATTTTCTGAAATCAGGGACATGTAGGGAATTTCTCAATTCTAAGGGTATTTTCGTAATTTGGACAAAAGACAAAAACTGAAATTTCTCAAATTCCGAGGGGCAAAACTGTCTTTTTTCAAAAAACCCTAATGCCCTTTCCCCTTTTCGCTGCTGCCGCCGCCGTCGCCCTGCCGGCGGCGGCCTGTGCGGCGGGGCGAGGGCACTGCCCTCGCATGTAGGCGGCACGCCCGTTGGCGGTGATGCCGCTGCGGGTGGGCTCCCCTTTCGGGCGCCGCTGCCTCCGCAGGCGGTGCTGTCCCGCCGGGCGGCCGCCCCTGTGGGGGGGGGTTCGCCCGCGGGAGCAGCGGCGGCAGGCGTCGCGCATCGCTGCCCTGCGGCGGCAGGCGTCGCGCATCGCTGCCCTGCGGCGGCAGGCGCCGCTTCCTTTCGGCGGTAGGCGCCGCTGCCCTGCGGCGCCTCTGCCCGTGGGTTGCCAGCCCCGCCGGCAGCAAGCCTGCTGCAAGCAGGCCGCCGGCCGGCTGCTGCAGGCACAGCGCTTGCGCATGCGCCGGCGCTGTGCTGCCTGGCTGCGGCTGCGGCTGCCGCTGCAGGTGGCTGCAGGCATGCAGATCGAGGGCAGCAACTGTTGCTGCCCTTCCTTGCTTTTGCGTCAACGATTTTGACGTCAAAATTCTTCCTAAACACAATACACGCAGTTCAAAACCAATCATTCGCACGAACAACCTGGCTCTGATACCACTGTTGGGAATTCATTGGGGGGCGACATCAGATATGCGCAGCGGAAGAACAAGAAAACAAAAATCCCCGATTCCCAAAAAGATGTTCGTCGTCGTGCGAAGATTGATACGCAAAAATCCGCAAAACACAAAACTGCGTATAGAGATTGTGTTACCTAGGGAGATCGTATATCCCTGTTTCTTTGCAGATCCTTAGGAGAGGGTGAAGGAGGTCAAGCATCCTCCTCTCTAGCGGTGATCCACACAGTAGGGTTGCGACGACGCTCCTCAAAACTCCAGGCCTACTCTGAGGTGGAGAGGGAGAGGAGAATAGGAAAGGCAAGCAAAGACTCTAGCCTATGAGGCTGTGAATCCCTCCTATTTATAGAGATCCCATGTCAAACCCTAATGGATCCTTCCTTAGTGGGTATTGGATCTGCATCCAATAAGACAAGGGCTCTGTCGGATATCTCATATCCGAACCTCTACTCATCGCAATGCCTACCATATGTGCGTGACCCTCTAGGCCCAATATCGAGCTGGCCGTGAGTCATACCTGTCAGAACTCCTTCTGACTGAGTGAATTATTATCTCTGTAATAATTCACTTGACTCATCGACTACGGACGTACTAGGCCACTATGCCGTAGTCCCCAGACGATACAGGGGAATCCAATCCATTGGACCTATCTGTCCTCAGTTACCATGTACCTATAATCCCTCATCCATCTAATATCCCAGAGACCGTATAACGAGCATGGTGTTGTCAGACCCATACGGTTTCTACTCGAGTCTCGCTCTAATCGGATTCTCCCGGAGAACTCTTTCTCTCTCAACCCGAATGACCCTGGCCAGGGATTTGTCGAAGCAAGAACACATGGGATATTCCTCTCATGACGCCGAGAGTGGATGATCCTCTGTCGACACTCAATAGCTCTCGTAAGGTCGACTACCACTCCCAATGACCAGCTGTACTAGATCTGGGGACAGCCAAACCTATAAGTCTGGTATCAAAGAGTGGACCACTCATATAGGACATCCTTGGTGTCTCAAGTCTAAGGACCAGATACACCACTAGGACTACGGAATCGTTGTCTGACAATAAGGCATCATCAACCATCCAGCATTCCGTAAGCGGATCAATCAGTGAACTCATTCTCCAATGAGCACCTGTACTGTATCCCTAGTGTCCCTACACGAGCAGCTATGAGACCAGCTGCATCCATCATATGGACGGGTATACAGCACACTAGTCTATCCGGTTATCACGATGTCCTTCTCAAATAACCTATGACCAGGATTATTTAGGATATGTGTTTAAAGGTGAATCGATCTCATTATCGTGATCTCATCACGATCCGATTCCCATTGCACAAATCCAAGGACATCACAATATATATATGCACATATGCAATTGTTATAAAGTGATATACGCCAAAATATAATAAGCAAAAAGATTATGTATCAAGTCACACGTGTCATCACTCACGTGATTGGCTTGCTGGGCACCTATGACTAGCAGGAACAACAAAACGTACATGTGCCTTTACGAGTCAATATGATGCAAGCAATAATCTTTCACAATTGTATTCAGATTTGATAGAAAATGAAAGTAAGAGTACACACGGATTCCAAGTCATATATAGCTCAATTCAAATAAGAAGGTTAGTTGAATTCAATATCCAAAGGAATGAAACTGGGATAGGCACATATCGAAAGCAAATGAGGAATAATGGGATATACATGTGCCTATATAAGTCAATATGATATAGCATAAACGTTACACAATATGTTTCAAAAATGTAAATAACTTATAGACAAGAGCAAACTAGAATTCAAGCATTAATATAAACCTCAATTGAGTGAAGGAAACTAAATGAAATCTATTTTCAAATGAATAAAAACAGAATATACGAAACCGACCAAAGCTCGATTTCTAATAGAGTTCGAGAGGCACATTGAACAAATACTTCAGATTATCAATTATGCTCCAATACCCACAAGAAAGCTATTATCGAAAGATATATCAATCTATTTTCTGATGAAATAAGTTTCGTACGAATCAAGGTTTCCAACAAAGAGTTACCATTGATTTAGTAATCTAAGGTCAAAAACAAAATCACTGTTTTGCAGAATTCATAGGGTCGGATTCAATAGATAATAGGATAGGCATTTGAATTCCAAATATTTTAATCTATATATTAAAAGAAAGATCTACAAGTCTAGTTTCAAATGAAGTATTTTGGTACTAATCAGAATTTCTAACAGGGACTTATAGGAATTTTAGTATTTAAAGGTCAGAAATTTTGATCCCTATTTTGCAGCATCCATAGGCTCATTTGAAACAGAAGTTTAGGTAAGTATTCGGTGTCCAAAATTTTCAATATTAGCGTCAAAAGAAATATATAAGAGTCTAATTTCAAATGAATAAGGTCCTGCCTAAATCCATGTTTGGTGCTAAAAATTATGGCTAAAACAATCTATAGGGGTTAGTTTACCGAAATATTCTAGATCCATGGTTTTGTGTAAATATCAGGTTCTAAGCAGAAATCTTTCAGATTATTCAGAATTAATATGAGAATAGAGACTAATATTTCTATAGGATAGGATTAGAACACTTGCCTTTGAGAATTATGACCCCAAATGGGAAGATTTGAGCAAAAAAAACCCCAAAGCCCCAAATTTCTCTTCTTCTTCTTTCTCTCTTCCTTTGTTCTTCCACGCAGCTGCCTTCTCTAGTTCCTTCAGAATGAAGGCAGAGAGGCTTAAGCGGTGGAATTTGTAATTTTATGTATTTTATAGTTTAGTCCTTGCATTATTATATTTACGATTAGGTCCTCAAGGTTTACATATAGGTCCTCAGATTTATTTTTTTTCTCTCTTTAAATAGATCTTCAAATCTTATGAATAAGTTCGCAGATTTATACTTTGGCTCTTTTATCAAATTTAAAATGGATTCTTACATTACAACTAGAAATTTATACGAAAATTTAGAAATGAGGGATTTTACAAATGCTCGACCACCTGCACGTAGCACCCAACCGCTTGAGACCAGTGGTGAATCTCATATTTTGATGATGAAACTAATTGATAATTATATTTACGTTTTAATCTATGTTTTGAGTGACGCAGGATGCTTTGATCAGGATGAGATAATTAAAGTAGGAAAAATCGTATTGTGCCGGAGGAACATGTCAGAAGATTGGACGTCGGGCCGATGGATCAGTCGACATATCGACAGAAGGCTTCGGGCCGTGGACTTGGGCATCGGGCCAAGAAGAGCGGGTATTACTGTTAGGATCGAGAGCACTAAGAGGGGGGGGGGGGGGGGGGGTGAATTAGAGCAGCGGAAAACTTTCTGCGATTAAAACGAAACTGCGTTCGAACGATAAAAACAATTTCTGTGTGAAAGTCGATTCTAAGCAAGATTAAAGTCAATCTATGCAGGCAGTTTGCAGCTATGATGAAAACCAGAATATAGGCGCAAACTGAAATCCAACGTTCGTACGAAGAAACTGATTTACGTCTATATGATGATTCGTAAATCACTTGATTAGGCAAGATGCAGTTTAAGCAAGAGTATAAAGGCAGTTTGTAGTTATGGTAAAGATCAAAACGTAAACGCAAACTGAAATATGATGATCGTACAAAAAAGCAGATTTACGTCTAAACGCTGATTCAGAAAGTGAAAGGATTGAAATCCGATCGTAAAAGCGCAGAAAGCAGTAAGCTTCAGAGGAGGTTTGCAGTAAAGATAATATGCTCAAAGTAAATGCAAACCGAGATTTAGAGTGGTTCGATCAATCTTGACCTACTCCACTTTTGGCTTTCTCCACCGACGAGGTCACCGACGTCAACTAGAGGCCTTCCTTCAATAGGCGAAGGCCAACCACCCTTTTACAGTTTTAATCATTTTGACGGGCTTAGGAGACAACCCTTACAGAAATTTTCTCTCCTCTCTTTACAACTTTGAACTTGGAAGAACAAAGGGAGAAGAACTTTGGGCTTTACAACAATTTTGAGCTCAAAGAATCACAGAAAAGGATCAAGATTTCGGTGTTAAATTACTGCCTTTCAGTGCTGAATGAGTGGGGTATTGATAGGCCCCAATCCAGTTCAAATTTGGAGCTCAAAACTGTCAATTCTCGGAATTCCGGGATCAGGCGGTTGCACCTCCTGAGTAGAGCGGTTGCACCGCCTGGCAGAGCTCGAAGACTGAGCCTCTGGGTGGTGCTACCTCTGTCAGGAGAGGTTGCACCTCCTGATAGAGCTCGAAGACCGAGCTCAGGCAGTTGCACCTCCTGACTGAGGCGGTTGCACCGCCTTGCAGAGCTCGAAGACTGAGCTCAGGCGGTGCCACCTCTTGTCAAGGGAGGTTGCACCGCCCAGTCTCGCTCGGAGACTGAGCCCCAGGCGGTGCCACCTCCTGGCTGGGGCGGTTGCACCACCCAGTCTCCCTGGGAGACTTAGCCCAGGCGGTGCTACCTCCTGGCTTGGGCGGTTGCACCTCCCACGGCAATCAGGGTCCGAATGGGTACATCCATTCGGCCCAATTTGGGTTTTTCAGGGGCCCAATTGCCCCAAGATTAAGCTAATGGGATCACCTCCCATTTCCAACTTAATCATTGTGCTAACTATGATAAATCCTAAGACAATTTCTGCAGCTTGCTCCGGTGCGTCAATCGCTTCTTCCGACGAGTTTCCGGCGAATCTTCCGTCGATCATCCGATGAACCCTCGATGATGCTCCTGCGGACTTCCGGCAAACTCCTGGACTTGCGACGATACACTTGGCAAGTTCCGACGAGCTTCTTTGGCAAGCTTATGGACTGCTCGGATTTGTTCCCGTAGAACCTCCGACGACTGTCCGAACTTCCGTCGAGCTCTCGAACTCCCAATATGATCATTATCTTGATTCCAGCGCAACTCCTACTGCATGTCTTACTTCCATCGTAGTTAATCCTGCACACTTAAAACAAAACTTCGATCGAGACAATTAATCCTATGCAATTAACCATGTTGTCCGGCATGTCATTGGTCCCTCGACGCTTCGTCTGATTCTTCGGCGCATCGTCCTCTCCTGCAGCCTATTGCCCAATCAGCCAGTTGACTCCGTAACTCCGATATCCTTGGCACAATACCTGCTCTTCTTGGCCCAATGCCCAAGTCCACGGCCCGAAGCCTTCTGTCGATACGTCGACCGATCCACTGGCCCGACGTCCAATCTTCTGACATGTTCCTCCGGCACAACATGATTTTCCTGCTTTAATTGTCTCATCCTGATCAAAGCATCCTGCGTCACTCAAAACACAGATTAAATCATAAACATATATCAAGTGGTTTCATCATCAAAATACGAGATTCAACAATCTCCCCCTTTTTGATGATGACAACCACTTGATGACGGAGTTAAACTTAACTCCCGGAGTTTAAACAAACTCCCCCTATCAATGTGCCATATTGATAAAACCTTGAATTCAAACTGAATTCAAGTCATTGCAATATTCATCATGAATACTTGCAACATGTCATCATGGACTTATGCATAACATGTCATTTCATCAACATACTTCTCCCCCTTTGTCATCAACAAAAAGGAGAAGTACCACAATCAAGTGTTTGTGATATTGGTTCAACTCATTGCATGAAAAACATAATATCAAGTTTTATCATCATGCAGTTTTGAGGCTAGAAAATTTAGCAAATGTTACATCATGCTTAGAACATTCAAGCTATCAAGTTTTAGATATGCAAGTTTTACAGCATACAAGATAGCACTTTTAGAACATGCAAGCTAGCAATGTTACAACATTTTAGAACTTGCAAGCTAGCAATTTAGAGATGTTCAAGAAGGCAACTCTTGCTTCTTGAAATATGCAAGTTTCAAGCTAGCAAATTTTTATGATATGCAAGTTTTGCTTCTTGAGATAGGCAAGATAGCACTTTTACAATTTTTGTTTGGCAAGCTTGTGATGTTCAAGATAACAAGCTCTTTCTTCTCTTTTGAGAAGTGTCATTTTTGCTTTCTTTGCAAAGTGTCATTTTTGCTTTCTTTGCAAAGTGCAAGCTAGCAAAATGCCAAACTAGCAAGAGATAATGTTTTACATGAGGCAAGCAAACAATTTGGCAAGTGTTACATTTGCATCTTCTCTTTAGAGGAGTGTAATTTTTTGCTTTCATCTTGAATTGTGTAAGCTAGCTAGTTTGCCTCTTTTCATGATGTCCACACTAGAAATTCTTGCTCTCCCTTTGTCATTGTCAAAAAGAAGGGAAGACCCTTTTTTTTTTTTTTTCAATTTTCAGATTATGACAAACGTAAGTATCAATTTTATTTGTGCATCATTATATATTCAAATTAAAAGATACACAATTTCAAAAGCCTTATTTTTCATGCACGATACCGAAAAATAAATCAATCATCATTAATGGGTATATCATACATGATACTCAAACATTAAAATTTTTAAGCATTTATCAACATGTTGATCATGATACTAAACATTCATCATTTAAAGCATTCATGATACATATCATATGCAATACATCATGTACATCATTGTCATAAGTATTGCATGCATCATTTCAAATTCATGAATATTTCATCATTGCATGCATCTTGCCAAATCATAAAATATACAATCATCATTAATGCATGATTCCTAATCATCATTTATTTTACAACATGATGGTATCAATTTTGTCAAATTATATCCTACCATACATGATCATTAACTCCTCATTTGTATTTCATGCATTATTTCATTTCATCTCATAAGGAATATCAAGAAGAGTTATTGGATGATGAGATAAATATTTAATGAATACACGGAATTGTATAAAAATCATATCATAAGTATTTCATGTATTCATATTATCACATGAAGCATATTATCATTTTTAAGATTCATAACATGAATAACGTTATTACTATTTCATCAAAATCAATTTCGAGATTCACATAATATCATGAACTCATTAATCTCGATAAGATGGGAAAAACATTTTCTTTTTAAGTGATTCTTTTAACACATCATAAAAAACTCATTCATAATTCAAGTGATTTACAAGATATCATAAATGAATTTATCACATGTATTTCATCAAAATCGAGAACTCTAGAGATAGAAAATGATTGAAGCATTTAACATGATTGAAGCATGATTCATATTTAAAGTGTATCTTATGTCGTAAATACGAATCAAGCATTTGTCAAATCTGAAATCATCCTCAAAAATTACATTCAATAAATTCATATATGACAAGCATAGATTTATTGAAAAATCAATAAGATAGAGGATTACATTTCAAGTGTTCATCAATTGTAATATTTCATCACATGGTAAGATATCAATGCGTAAAATTACGATACAAGTTCTTGATATCTTAACGCATGATGCAAACATGGCATAATGCAAATTTGGCAATCATAGCATCAATTCATATAAGCATTGCAAATATGGCAATCATATCAATTCATATATCTCTTGATGATGCAAGCATGGGATAATCATAGCATAGTGTTTATAGCATCAATTCATATATTTCTCCCCTTTTTTAAGTGTTTCATCTAGTGATCGATTTCATGTTACCATGCCTTTTCATTTATATCAAATGAAAACATGCATCAATTTTTAAAGCCACTGTCATTATCATGAAAATCGATAATCCATAATTATCAAGAATCATCATACATAATTTCAAAAATATATACTCATAACTTCAAATTAAACATGATTTAATATACTCAAAATCGAGAAATAACAATGGACATCAACATGATACACATTATTACTTCTTAACCATGATTTCATATTTTCAATCAAAATCATTTTGTTTGTTTATCATAAAATATGCAATTTTATCATTTTCGAAATTACTAGCATGATCATAATATATATATATTTTTTAAACATTAATTCTAAACTAAAAAAGAAAATACATCATGAAAGCATCAAGTAATTTCAAAATAAATTAGGGGGATTTCGATTACCTCATCATTAAAAGTGGTTAAGGCGTAGTTTGCCACCTCACCTTTGTTGATTTTCTCCTCGTCTTCGGAAGAGCTCGATTCATCCCACTTTGTGTTCTTCTTCTTTGGTCTCTTCCTTCGTTCAAGTTTATTATTTATTTTAGATTTTTGTTTAATAAACTTATTAAGATTTAGTGTTCGAAGTTCAAGTTCATCATTGTCCTTATCACTTGAGTCATCGCTCAAGTGGTATTCATTTGTCCGGAGTTCCAAATCCTTCCTGTTCTTTGGAAGGTGATTTTGTCCATCATGTTCATCATGTGCATTGTGCACCATTTCATATGTTATCAATGAACCAATTAGTTCTTCAAGTAGTAAGTTGTTTAGGTTTTTAGCTTCTTGTATTGCAGTTACTTTTGAATCCCACTTCTTAGAAAGAGAACGCAAAATCTTGTTTACGAGTTCAAAATCCGAAAAACATTTTCCAAGAGCTCTTAAACTATTGACGACATCCGTGAAACGGGTGTACATGTCGCCTATAGTCTCGCTTGGTTGCATTCGAAAAAGCTTAAAATCATGCAATAAAATGTTAACTTTCGAGTCTTTGACTCTACTAGTTCCCTCATGCGTGATTTCAAGTGTTCGCCAAATGTCAAAAGCCGTTTCGCACGTAGAAATTCGATTGAACTCATTTTTGTCCAAAGCACAAAATAAGGCATTCATAGCCTTTGCGTTTAAAAAAAAATACTTCTTCTCCAAATCCGACCATTCGTTCATCGGTTTAGAGGGAAGTTGAAAACCGTTTTCAATGATATTCCATAAATCCAAATTCAAAGAAATCAAAAAAACTCTCATTCGAGTTTTCTAATAAGTGTAGTCCAATCCG
Source organism: Musa acuminata AAA Group (assembly GCF_036884655.1). Taxonomy (NCBI): domain Eukaryota; kingdom Viridiplantae; phylum Streptophyta; class Magnoliopsida; order Zingiberales; family Musaceae; genus Musa; species Musa acuminata. Next base: position 32,267,800 of record NC_088357.1, read on the forward strand.
TTAAACAACGATGGACGAAAGACCGATAAGCCCTCTTGAAAGCCTTGAAGAGCCATTTCTCTCGGGTGTAAATCCGAAATGAGAAAAACCGGGCTCTGATACCAATTGTTAGGATCGAGAGCACTAAGAGGGGGGGGGGGGTGAATTAGTGCAGCGGAAAACTTTCTACGATTAAAACGAAACTGCGTTCGAACGATAAAAACAATTTCTATGTGAAAGTCGATTCTAAGCAAGATTAAAGTCAATCTATGCATGCAGTTTGCAACTATGATGAAAACCAGAATATAGGCGCAAACTGAAATCCAACGTTCGTACGAAGAAACTGATTTACGTCTAAATGCTTATTCGTAAATCACTTGATTAGGCAAGATGCAGTTTAAGCAAGAGTATAAAGGCAGTTTGCAGTTATGGTAAAGATCAAAACGTAAACGCAAACTGAAATATGATGATCGTACGAAAAAGCAGATTTACGTCTAAACGCTGATTCGGAAAGTGAAAGGATTGAAACCCGATCGTAAAAGCGCAGAAGGCAGTAAGCTTCAGAGGAGGTTTGCAGTAAAGATAATATGCTAAAAGTAAATACAAAACGAGATTTAGAGTGGTTCGGTCAATCTTGACCTACTTCACTTTTGGCTTCCTCCACTGACGAGGTCACCGACGTCAACTAGAGGCCTTCCTTCAATAGGCGAAGGCCAACCACCCTTTTACAGTTTCACTCCTTTTGGCGGGCTTAGGAGACAACCCTTACAGAAATTTTCTCTCCTCTCTTTACAACTTTGAACTTGGAAGAATAGAGGGAGAAGAACTTTGGGCTTTACAATAATTTTGAGCTCTAAGAATCACATAAAAGGATCAAGATTTCGGTGTTAAATTACTACCTTTCAGTGCTGAATGGGTGGGGTATTTATAGGCCCCAACCCAGTTCAAATTTGGAGCTCAAAACTATCAATTCCCGGAATTCCGGGATCAGGCGGTTGCACCTCCTGACTGGAGCGGTTGCACCGCTTGGCAGAGCTCGAAGACTGAGCCTCTGGGCGGTGCTACCTTTGTCAGGGGCAGTTGCAGCTCCTGATAGAGCTCAAAGACCGAGCTTAGGCGGTTGCACCTCCTGACTGAGGCAATTGCACCGCCTGGCAGAGCTCAAAGACTGAGCTCAGGCGGTGCCACCTCCTGTCAAGGGAGGTTGCACCGCCCAGTCTCGCTCAAAGACTGAGCCCCAGGCGGTGCCACCTCCTGGCTGGGGCGGTTGCACCACCCAGTCTCCCTGGGAGACTTAGCCCAGGCAGTGCTACCTCCTGGCTTGGGCGGTTGCACCTCCCACAGCAATCAGGGTCCGAATAGGTAGATCCATTCGGCCCAATTTGGGTTTTTCAAGGGCCAAATTGCTCCAAGATTAAGCTAATGGGATCACCTCCCATTTCCAACTTAATCATTGTGCTAACTACGATAAATCCTAAGACAATTTCTACAGCTTGCTTCGGTGCGTCAATCGCTTCTTCCGGCAAGTTTCTAGCGAATCTTTCGTCGATCATCCGATGAACCCTCGATGATGCTCCTGCGGACTTCCGGCAAACTCCTAGACTTGCGCCGATACACTTGGTGTGTTCCGACGAGCTTCTTTGGCAAGCTTATGGACTTCTCGGATTTGTTCCCACAGAACCTCCGACGACTGTCCGAACTTCCGTCGAGCTCTCGAACTCCCAACGTGATCATTATCTTGATTCCGGCGTAACTCCTGCTGCATGTCTTACTTCCATCGTAGTTAATCCTGCACACTTAAAACAAAACTTCGATCGAGACAATTAATCCTAAGCAATTAGCCAAGTTGTCCGGCATGTCATTGGTCCCTCGACGCTTCGTCTGATTCTTCGGCGCATCGTCCTCTCCTGCAGCCTATTGCCCAATCGGCCAGTTGACTCCGCAACTCCGATATCCTTGGCACAATACCTACTCTTCTTGGCCCGAAGCCTTCTATTGATACGTCGACCGATCCACCGGCCCGACGTCCAATCTTCTGACATGTTCCTCCGGCACAACATGATATTCCTGCTTTAATTGTCTCATCCTGATCGAAGCATCCTGCGTCACTCAAAATGCAGATTAAATCATAAACATATATCAAGTGGTTTCATCATCAAAATATGAGATTCAACAATTACGCCAAGGATATCGGAGTTGCGGAGTCAACTTGCCGATTGAGCAATAGGCCGTAGGAGAGGACGATGCGCCGAAGAATCGGACGAAGCGTCGAGGGACCAATGACATGCCGGACAACTTAGTTAATTACTTAGGATTAATTGTCTCGATCGAAGTTTTGTTTTAAGTGTGCAAGATTAACTACGATAAAAGAAAGACATGCAGCAGGAGTTGCGCCGGAGTCAAGACTATGATCACGTTGGGAGTTCGAGAGCTCGACGGAAGTCTAAACTTTCATCGGAGGTTCTATGGGAACAAATCCGAGAAGTCTAGGAGCTTGCCAAAAGAAGCTCGTTGGAACTCGCCAAGATAAATCGTGAAGTCTAGGAACTTGCCGGAAGTCCGCAGAATGGTTTCCGAGAGTTTATCGGAAGACCGCCGGAAGTTCGTCGGAAGAAGTCTTGACTTGCGGACTTTGTAATATCTTAGGAAATGTCTTTAAATTCGAAGTTAGCATGTTAATTAGGGTTAAGATTAGGTGTTAATCCTATAACCCACCTAGGGGCCAATTGGGCCCGAGTTCGGACTGGTTTGGGCCAAGTTTGGAGCCCAACCAGTGAGTTGAAATAGTGTAGGCGGTGGCACCGCCTGGGCTCAGTCTCCGAGCGAGACTGGGCGGTGCAACCACCTCTGACAGAGGTGCAACCGCCCCAGTCAGGCGGTGGCACCGCCTGAGCTCGGTCTCCGAGCTCTGGCAGGAGGTGCAACCGCCCCTAACAGGAGGTGGCACCGCCCAGAGGCTCAGTCTCCAAGCTCTGCCAAGCGGTGCAACTACCCCAGTCAGGCGGTGCAACCGCCAGACCCCGAAATTCCGGGAGATGACAGTTTTGAGCTTGAAATTCAAATTTGGTTGGGGCCTATAAATGCCCCACCCTTTCAGCAATGAAAGGGTAACCCAAAGGCACCGAAAGCTTGATCTTTCTCTGTGATTTTAGAGCTCAAAAGTGTTGTAAAGTCTAGAAGTTCTCCTCCCTCTTTTCTTTCAAGTTCTGATCTTTCATGAGAGGAGAGAAAATTCTGTAAGAGTTGTCTCCTAAGCTCGTCAAAAGGAGTAAAACTGTAAAAGGGTGGTTGGACTTCATCTATTGAAGGAAGGCCTCTAGTGGACGTCGGTGACCTTGTCGGTGGAGGAAGCCAGAAGTGGATGTAGGTCAAGATTGACCGAACCACTCTGAAATCGCAGTGCTCTCTGGTTTGCATTTACTTTGAGCATATTATCTTTACTGCAAACCTCCTCAATAGCTTACTGCCTTCTGCGCTTTTACGATCGTGTTTTAAAGTTCAGTATTTTTCGAATCGGTGTTTAGATGTAAATCAGTTTTATCGTGCGAATATCATATTTTAGTTTATGCTCTAATTTACATCATAACTGCAAACTGCCTTTATAGATTCGCTTTAACTGCATCTTGCTTGATCACAAGTTAAAGTGATTTATGAATCGGCTTTTCTACCGAAATCGCTCTTATCGAACGAACGCAGTTTTAGAAAGTTTTCCGCTACACTAATTCACCCCCCCCCCCTCTTAGTGCTCTTGATCCTAACAATTGGTATCAGAGCCCAGTATTTCTCATTTCGGATTTACACCCGAGAGAAATGGCTCTTCATGGCTTTCAAGAGGGTTTTTCGGTTGTTCGTCCACCGTTGTTTAACGGATTAGACTACACTTATTGGAAAACTCGAATGAGAGTTTTCTTGATTTTTATGAATTTGGATTTATGGAATATTGTTGAAAACAGTTTTCAACTTCCCTCTAAACCGATGAACAAATGGTCAGATTTGGAGAAGAAGTATTTTTCTTTAAACGCAAAGGCTATGAATGCCTTATTTTGCGCTTTGGATAAAAATAAGTTCAATCGGGTTTCTTTGTGCGAAACGACTTTTGACATATGGCACACTCTTGAAATCACACACGAAGGCACTTCTAGAGTTAAAGATTCGAAAATCAACTTTTTGATACATGATTTCGAGCTTTTTCAAATGAAGCCAAACGAAACCATTGGTGACATGTACACCCGTTTTACGGATGTCGTCAATGGTTTAAGAGCTCTTGGCAAATGTTTTTCGGATTTTGAACTCATAAATAAGATTTTGCGTTCTCTTTCTAAGAAGTGAGATTCAAAAGTAACTGCAATACAAGAAGCTAAAAACCTAAACAACTTACCACTTGAAGAACTAATTGGTTCGTTGATGACATATGAAATGGTGCACAATGCACATGATGAATAAAACAACCTTCCAAAGAACAGGAAGGATTTGGAACCCTGGACAAATGAATACCACTTAAGCGATGACTCAAGTGATGAGGACAATAATGAACTAGAACTTCGAACACTAAATCTTAATAAGTTTATTAAATAAAAATCTAAAATAAACAATGAACTTGAATGGAGGAAGAGGCCAAAGAGGAAGATCACAAAGAGGGATGAATCGAGCTCCTCCGAAGACGAGGAGAAAATCAAGAAAGGCGAGGTGGCAAACTACGCCTTAACCACTTTCAATGAAAAGGTAATCGAAATCCCCCTGATTTATTTTGAAATTACTTGATGCTTTCATGATGTATTTTCTTTTTTAGTTTAGAATTAATTTTCTTAAAAATTACATGTTTAAAAATAAAAATACAAAAATTATGATCATGCTAGTGTTGAATCTTGGATTTTGATGATGAAACTAATTGATTGTGTTTAGATGTTTAACTGCATTTTGAGTGATGCAGGTCTACTCGATCAGGATTAGACAGTTAACGCAGGAGGAATTGACGTTATGCCAGAGGAGATCACGTTAGGATATTGGATGGCAGAATGCTTCGGACGTCGGGCATCAGGCCAAGAGCGGAATTGCGCCAAGGATATCGGGGTTGCGGAGGTCAATCGTCGATTGGGCAACAAGCCGCAAGAGAGGACGATGCGCTGAAGAATCGGACGAAGCGCTAACCAATAACGTGCCGGGCAACAGAATGTCAATTCGCGTTATAATAATTATCTAGATCGGAGTAGAGTTTTGGCTTGTGTGTGCAGGATTAACTACGATAACGATGAAGACATAAATCGAAACAAAATGTCGGAGTCAAGCGCGAAGGATTTGTTGCGAGTTCGAGAGTTCGACGGAAGCCCGAAGGTTCATCGGGAATGCTGCCGGAACTAGCCGAGAATGAGTAGGGAGCTTGCCGAAGGGTTTTTCGGAAGCTCGTCGGAAGGTTCGTTGGAAGTTCACGAAGCTCGCCGAGAAAGATCGGAGCTTGCCGAAGAAGCTCGTTGGAACTCGCCAAGATCAAATCGTGAAGTCTAGGAGCTTGCTGGGAGTGCACAGAATGGTTTCCGAGAGTTCGTAGGAAGACCGCCGGAAGTTTGCCGGAAGCTCGCTGGGAAAAGTCTTGACTTGCGGACTTTGTAATAGCTTAGGAAATATCTTTAAATTCATAGTTAGCATATTAATTAGGGTTAGGATTAGTTGTTAATTCTATAACCCAAGTAGGGGCCAATTGGGCCCGAGTTCGGACTGGTTTGGGCCAAGTTTGGAGCCCAACCAGTGAGCTGAAATAGTGTAGGCGGTGGCACCGCTTGGCTGGGCGGTGGAACCGCCCAGCACCCGAGAGCCAAGCGGTGGCATCGCTTGGCTGGGTGGTGGCACCGCCAATACACTGTTAGTGTCAGACACTGACAGGTAGTGGCACCGCCATTGACAGGTAGTGGCACCGCCATTGACAGGCGGTGGCACGCCAGCATCGGGAACCAAAGAGAATTCAAATTTTGGAGCCCAAATTTGAATCCTCTTGAGGCCTATAAATACCCCTCAATTCTCAGTTGAGAATACAACCTTTAAGAAAGCAATAGATTGAGATAAAAGTCTAAGAGAAGTCTTTAGCAAATCTTGTTTTCAATTGCTTGAGTGTTCACCTCCTTCTTTCTCTTCAAAAATTGTAAGAGTGTGAACCACTTGAAAAGGTTGTAAGAGGGGTATTTGTCCTTCCCCTTCAAAGAGATTTGCTAGTGGAAGTTGGGAGCCTCATTGAAGAAGGCTTCGCAAGTGGATGTAGGTCATTTAACCGAACCACTTTAAATTGGCGCGTTCTATGGTTTACATTTTCTTATTGTCATTTATATTACTGCAAACCATCTGCACTTTGATGCTCTACTTCTTTGTCTCCTTCTTACGTATCCTTTCAAGTTAAAACGCAATCGAAACGGCTTCAAACGAAACGTTGCTTTTATCGTATGAAGTTTCCGAAAGTGTTTAAATCGTCAAAAGTTTATCGTACTTTACCGCTGCACTAATTCACCCCCCCCCTCTTAGTGCCGCTCCGATCCTAACAATTGGTATCAGAACCCGATATTTCTCATTTCGGATTTACACCCGAGGGAAATGGCTCTTTATGGCTTTTAAGAGGGCTTATCGGTTGTTCGTCCACCATTGTTTAACGGATTGGACTACACTTATTAGAAAACTCGAATGAGAGTTTTCTTGATTTTTATGAGTTTGGATTTATAGAATATCGTTGAAAACGATTTTCAACTTCCCTCTAAACCGATAAACGAATGGTCAGATTTGGAGAAGAAGTATTTTTCTTTAAACGCAAAGGCTATGAATGCCTTATTTTGTGCTTTGGACAAAAATGAGTTCAATCGGATTTCTATGTGCGAAACGGCTTTTGGCATTTGGCGAACACTTGAAATCACGCACGAGGGAACTAGTAGAGTCAAAGACTCGAAAGTTAATATTTTATTGTATAATTTTGAGCTTTTTCGAATGCAACCAAGCGAGACTATAGGCGACATGTACACCCGTTTCACGGATGTCGTCAATAATCTAAGAGTTCTTGGTAAATCTTTTTCAAATTTTGATCTCGTAAGGAAGATCTTAAGATCCCTTCAAAAAAGGTGGGATCCTAAAATAACCGTAATACAAGAAACAAAAGATTTAAATATTTTTCCACTTGAAAAACTAATTGGTTCGTTGATGACATATGAAATAGTGCACAATGCATATGATGAACAAAATCACCTTCCAAAGAATAAGAAGGATTTGGAACTCCGGACAAATGAATACCACTTGAGCAATGACTCAAGTGATGAGGACAATGATGAACTTGAACTTCGAACAGTAAATCTTAATAAGTTCATTAAATAAAAATCTAAAATAAATAATGAACTTGAATGGAGGAAGAGGCCAAAGAAGAGGAAGGCAACCAAGGATGAATCAAGAACTTTTAAAGGTGAAACGGCGAATTGGGCTTTGACGGGCTTCAACTACAAGGTAAGTAACTCAACTCTCTTGAATTATTTTGAAATTACTTGAAGTCTTTCATAAGTGCTTAATTTAGAATAGGAAATTAAAAAAAAATTTATTTTTCAAAAATTATATCATGTTTTTCTTTTTTGCATCTTTGAAAAATTTAAAATTTGATCATGAAAAGTATATTGCTAAGGTTTCATGCATATTATGTTTTGAAATGTTGAATGATGTATGCAACATTAGGGATGATAATTATACGATATGTGATAGTGCTTGGGATTAATCCATACATGTGTATCTTGATGATTTTACACTAATACATGCCTTAATAACATGTTAGAAATTATGTGTTTTGGATACAAAAATATCCATGATCATGAGCATTTTTAACTTCATGATTGAATTTGAAAATCTATAGCAAAACCATATCCGAATGCATGAAAGTGTTAAATTTTATTTTCAGATTTTCTTAATCCTAACAATTCATTTTTGAGAATCCATTGATCTTGATGGTTTTATGATGAAATTCATTTTTAGATCCTAAACGTTGATGCATGTTTTTATTTGACATAAATGAAAAAGCATGCTAACATGAAATCAACCACTTAAAATGAAATACTTAAAAAAATATATATATTATTAATGAAATCATGAATCTACTTATGTTACGAATTTTGTGAACCATAAAAATGATTTTTGGTGATTTGAATTTGAATGAGTTTTATCCAAAATCATGATCTTGATTCCGTGATATTTACAAATTAAGATTTATTATGAATCAAGATTTTTTCATTAATCAATCTCCTAATATTTTCTTTTGATTAATTATGAGTAGGTTTTTTTTTTAAAAGAAATCATGTCTTTTGGTATTCACATGTTCTAATCTTTCATGATATGATTTTTATGCAATTCCTTGTATTCATGAAATGTTTATTGCATCACCCAATTACTTTCTTCTTGATATTCCTTATATGGTGATATAAAATTATGCATGAAATACTCTTGATATTATTTTGATGCATACAAATGAAAAGTTATGATTATGAATGGTAGGATGAAATTTGACAAGTTAATACCATCATGATTTGAAACATTTATGATTTGAAATTATGCATGCAATTGCTTTTTATTGTGATGATATATTCAATATGAAAAATGGTATCATACATGAAAATAGTGATAAATATTTTGAAAATAAATGTTTGTATCATGTTAGATGATTTTACATTTTGTGCATGATGAGTTATAGTGATGATTGAAACAATGATTGAAATGATATGAATGATGATTTGGAATCATGCATATAATGATGAGTTTATATGTTTTGAAAATATATATGATGATTTGGTATTATGCATGCAATAATGATGCACGCAGTGATGAAATATTTATGATAAAATTATTATTTTGACATTCATAACTTGAATCTTCCTTTCTTTTTGCCAATGACAAAGGGAGAGAAAGAGTTGCTAATATGCTATCTTGAATTGATGTAAAGGGTCATCTCAAAGAGAAATTAGCTACCTTGCACAAGTCAAGAAAATGCAAAAACTTGCTTACTTTCTTGCACATCTAAAGAAAAGATACAAATGTAACTCTTGCCAAATTGTTTGCTTGCCTCATGAAAAATATGGTCCCTTGCTAGTTTGGTATTTTGCTAAGGAAGCGAAAATGACACTTCTCAAAAGAGAAGAAAGAGCTTGCTTTCTTGAACATCTTTAATTTGCTAGCTAGCATGATGTACAATTTGCTATCTTGAATATTACAAAGAAATACTATCATGCATATTGCAAAGAAAAGCAAATATACCAACTTGCACATCTTTAAATTTGCTAGCTTGTATATAGTAAAACTTGTATATCGTAAAAGTTGCTAGCTTGTAGAGAAGCAAAGAATTGCTATCTCGAAAGAAGCAAAAAATGCAAAACTTAGAAAACTTGCAATATAATTGCTCTTGCCATGCTTTGTATCAAAAATAGGTTGACATCCTTAAAAGTATCACATTAAATTTTTTAGTATCGCAATGTATCACATGTTTCACAAATTGGAATTTTTTAGACTATTATCATATCATGTTTAACAATTGATGTCTTTCATGACATGATTTCTTTGCATTTTTGTCTTGTATATATCATGTGATGATTGAAATATTGATTGATGCAAATTCATAATTTATGTAAAAGTCTAAATCATTGGTTCCTCTCCTTCTTTTCGGCAATGACATAGGCGGAGAAAGGTTGCTAGCTCAAGGTAAATGCTGGCTAGCTTGTACTCTTCCCTTCTTTTCGACAAAAACAAAGGGGAGAAAGCTTTTGCTAGTTAGAACATGCAAAGAAAAGCAAAGTGCAATCTTGCACAAGAAGCAAGTGTTGAATTGCCATGATTGAACTTAAGAATCTTGCTATGCTTTTGTGCTTATATGTTGTGATGAAAATCTAGCTTCATTTATATTATAGGTCGCATGACCAAACCACTATAAATCGGTTTGCATTTATCTTATTGTCATTTATATTACTGCAAACCATCTGCACTTTGATGCTCTACTTCTTTGTCTCCTTCTTACGTATCCCTTCAAGTTAAAATGCAATCGAAACGACTTCAAACGAAATGTTGCTTTTATTGTACGAAGTTTCCAAAAGTGTTTAAATCGTCAAAAGTTTATCGTACTTTACCGCTACACTAATTCACCCCCCCCCTCTTAGTGCCGCTCCGATCCTAATAGCTAGTAATTTCGAAAATGATAATATTGCATATTTTATGATAAACAAACAAAATGATTTTGATTGAAAATATGAAATCATGGTTAAGAAGTAATAATGTGTATCATATTTGATTAACATTGTTGAATAAAATCATGTTTGATTTGAAGTAATGCATAACGATGTAATGAAAATATTAGATGTTTTTGATACAATGATTGACAATTTTATGCATGAGATTTTAAGTTATACATGATGATAAGCATGTGTTATTTTCATGAGTGTATTTGAAAAACATATGGCAAAACCATGTCCGAATGCATGAAAGTGTTAAATTTTATTTTCGGATTTTCTTGACCATAATAATTAATTTTTTAGAATCTATTGATCTTGATGGTTTTATGACGAAATTCATTTTTCGATCCTAAACTATCATGGACTTAGCTGGTTTTGCCTAAGTTGTGCGGCACCCTTGCTTGTCCGTCCGCAAAGGTCAACCTCCCCGAAGCCTCCAATTGTCCCTTAGGACCAACAAAAGAGAGAACGGGTTAGAGAGAACGCCTCAATCGAGATCCACAAGCAAACATCTCCGAAAAACACTTCATAGACAATGCAAATTACAAACAGACTTTACAAGCTCTGAACAGTTGCACAATAAAGGATAAAATGGTCCATTATAGACCAAAAATCTCTCGCACGTGTCCACATGACACAACCTTTATTTACAAGCCTAAAGAGGCCACCAACCCAACTAAAATGGGACTATTAAGCCTTCGACCGCCCCTCTACATGCTGTACAAGGCATGAACATGCCAAAAGACACGGACATACATAAGCATTACATCAAACATCTTGTTTAGAAGTTTGTCCGTGACTTTCTCCCCCACTTATTCCTTCGACATCCTCGTTGAAGCCTTTGTCGACACTGCAACTCCTCGCCTTTGCTGAGTCTTCAATCTTCTATTCCAGCTATAATGCGCCTCTTGGCTCCCAGTTGCTCTCCGCTACTGTCTTTGAGTAGTCGAACCTTTGATCCGCCATGCTGCTTCAACTCACCAATGACTCTGACTCTGGTGTGTGGTTGGCTGAGTTGAGTTGATCCTTGTTGATTCTTGCAGATCCCCCAGATGAAGGAAAAGACCATCCTTACTACGCCAGTCTCTCAAATGCCTCATGCTGCTTGAACTGGGTGGATGCTTGTTGGAGCTTTAACGAGCATCGTCTCGCAAACTTCTGAAGTTTTGGGTCCTTCCTCCACAAAATTTGCTCATTGACTCTTCTTTCACTTAGTTGTCACATCCAAGTAGGTTCGCATCACTTCCACTTTCGATTAGCATTTCGTTGGGAAATGAAGCGGACAATCTACTCTCAGTAGCATTGATCACCGTTGGTGAGGATTTGACAACTATTGTCTTCCATTATCTTCGAAGGGTCTTTGAACTTGTGCAGAGCTCCTCTGCTGGATAGATAAGAGAATTGGGGTACTCGGTTTCGCCCATTCTCTTAAGAGTTGAGAAGGCAAAGGTTACTTGACTTCGCCCACCTCCTCGAGGTTGTACTCCATGCATCGAGCTGGTTACTGGCCTTCGCCTGCTTTTTGCTCACACTTCTGAAGCACTTGAAGTGTTTGCACTCCTTGTGTTGAGTTAGTTACTGTGATTCACCTTCTTAATGCCATCAAACTTCTAGAATGCAGGAAGTTTTCACCCCAACTTGGAGTAATTCTCTCATAGGTTTGGTCACCTCTGGGATTGTACCGTCTTCTCCATCAACCCTGCCGCCTGCTCCACTGAGTAGCAAAGGTACGGCACCACATACAGCTTTCTTCGTTCCTTGGTTATGCACTCTTGCATAACCCGAAGTCCTTCACTTTCGGCTATCTTGATGAGAAGCTCATTGACACCGGTCTTACGAAGTTCCTCGGCCTCTGCCCTTCAGCCTTGTCTCGGTACTTGGAGATTGCCTTTGCATGCTCCACCTCCTCGGCCCCTTTCATGACCAAGCGCTCTCCCACCATAAGAGCAAGGGATCAATGACTTTCACAGAAGTCCCGCCTCTACAGTACCATGGCGTTGCCATGCCCATGGCCCTACTATCCGTCGCCTCGCATCTGCATCCCTTTTCTTCACGATCAGTAGATATGTCTCCGTGGCACTCCTCTGAGTCCACCTACATTCTAAATGATGCTTGATTTTGGTTAGCTAAGTCCCTCTGGACTCGTCGTCGCTTCCTCGCCCCTTTCGACCCCTTGTTTCAACACCTCTGTGTTCTCCAAGCAGCTCTCCTTTGGTCGATGGAAAGACAGATTGCAACTTCCATGCATGGCCTCTGCCATCGCATTATAGGGTTTGCACTGATTTTGTTCTCCTTAGCTTCCTTGGTAGCAACGTTCGCTTACTCGACCTTGTCCTCTGACTTATCGAGCTCCCTTAAGCGAATATGAGCTCTGGAGCAGTCCAACTCTCCAGCTGCTTCGATCATACCTCTGCATGTTCAAGTCCCTCCCATGGAACTCACTGGTACTTACATTCAAACTTTTCCCTTGGTGGAACCCAGCCCCCATATGCTGATGACCAAGGTTTTCATCCGATGCAAAATTCGATAAACGCCCGGAAGACCCGCCTCTACGGTACCATGGCCTTCACTCCTTGAATCCATAGCCCTTCTTGTCGTCATGTTGTTCACCGAAGTGGAGCTTCCAGTAGCTCCCGATCATACCTCCATATGATCTAATCCCTCACGGGACTAGATCGTGTGTATCGCATTGCCACGAACTGTTCCACCACGATCCGCTGCACCATGTCACCTCTTGGTGATATCTCCATTGCATTCTGATCCTTGTGGAATAAACTCGAATTGTGAACCCTCCATGTGTGGCCTCTGCCAATACATCGCAGGGTCTCTTCCACCTTCGATTTTGTTCGCTCCTTTGGCAATCGACCTTCATCCACCCACTCTTGGGTCACACCTAGATGAAGCACCGCTCTTGGATAGTCCGTCGCCTAGTAGCTCCCGAAGTCCACCGACTTCACTGTAATTTGTGCATCATTGTCTGGATCCTAAGCCTCTACCCCTACCAGCACAATCTCCGCTGCGCACCGCTTCCTTCATGGCAACTTGAATGGCAACACTGTGGCATATTCTTCAAGAGTACCCACCTTTGAGTCCTCTTGCCCCGTGCTAAGGCCTTCTGAACCCAATTTCACCTCCGCAAATTGAGTCACCTTAGTTCCTCCATCAAATGCTTCTCCGAGATAAGGTGCATGTGCCCAGAAGCTCCTTTCGTCTTTGGCACCATGCAAGATGAGTCCACTCCGTCAGAAAGAAGGACCTATGGAACAACACGATTCTACTCTTGCCTCTGCAAAAGTTCATGTCCTTGACCTCTGTCTAAGGAAAAACTGTGCCTCTGCTCCATGTTCCAACTTCTATGCTGGCTCCCTTCATGCGGCTTGGGTACTTCGCCAAGTTACACCCAAGTTGCTCCGCTCCTCGTTTTTGCATTGAGTCGATGGTGGCCCTCGCGCCCACCATTCCATGGGTCAGCCCTCCCTTGAGTCTAATCTCCACATCGACTCTAAGTGTGCCTTCATTTGGGTTGCTTTGGGTCACTCCCTCACTTGATCTCGCAATGCATCCACCAATGCATTCTCTCGAGCGAGATCATGCAACGACTCCTCGCCGCTTGCTCAGTCCATTGAGCTTCGTGGAGTTGTTGTTTGTTGAGGTACTCCTCCTCAACTTGTAAGGTTCGTCCCACATGATTCTCCCTCTGGAGAGCCAGGACTTATCCCTCCTAGATAACTGTCCCATTGGAGCAACATCTCTCTTCATTTCGGAGACCACCATCCCCTTGGACTACTCCGATCTGCTGAACAAACTGTGCATTGTTCTGCCTTCTGCAAACACACTTACTAGATTGCGACTCCACGTCAATACAGCCCCCGCTGCACCACTCAAGGCCTAGCAACATGCTGAACTTGTTGCACACTTCAGCCTCCTACGGACGTATCCTTCATATGCCGAAGAGAAAGTTTCAATGCTCCATGGCGCCGAGTTTTGGTCGCCTTGGGATGGCCACGAACATTCCATCGTCCGCATACAAGCCCATGCATGAGTACCAAATTCTTCGAGTTAGCAATTTCCCTCACCTCTGTGAGCTTTGCATAACTCTTTTGGTCATTGAGCAACTCATTCCACCTTGCATGGTCTCATCCTTTACCAAGCGCCTCGCTTGCCTTGAGCACCATCAAGTATAGTTGTCAACGTTGAGCCGTAGCTCAAACTCAGCCATCCCAACTTTTATGCACTCCATATTCTTCCAAGCTTGCCTGTTCTCATGGTGCCTCTTATGCGAAGGGTTGGCCATTCCTCTAAATGCCAATGTCAGATGCCCGCTCCTCCGAGCGACTCCTTTTCCCTACATCTCCATGCTTGTTTTCCCCCAAACGGTCGCGCGTGTGTTGACTGCCCTCAACGCAGCCCCGCTAGGTCCCCCACGTTTGCATGCTAAGTGTTTCTATTAGTGCTTGTCCCGCTCTGATACCATCTGTCACAGACTTAGCTGGTTTTGTCTAAGTCGTGCGGCACCCTTGCATGTCCGTCCGCAAAGGTCGACCTCCCTGAAGCCTCCAATTGTCCCTTAGGACCAACAAAAGAGAGAACGGGTTAGAGAGAACGCCTCAATCGGGATCCACAAGCAAACATCTCCGAAAAACACTTCATAGACAAGGTAAATTACAAACAGAATTTACAAGCTCTGAACAGTTGCACAACAAAGGGTAAAATGGTCTATTACAGATCGAAAATCTCTCGCACGTGTTCACATGACACAACCTTTATTTGCAAGCTTAAAGAGGCCACCAACCCAACTAAAATGGGACTATTAAGCCTTCGACCGCCCTTTTACATGTTGTACAAGGCATGAACATGCCAAAAGACACGGACATACATAAGCATTACATCAAACATCTTGTTTAGAAGTTTGTCCGTGATAAAACGTTAATGCATGTTTTTTATTTAACATAAATGAAAAAGCATGCTAACATGAAATCAAATAATTAAAAAAGGAAAAATATATTATGAAATCATGAATCTACCTATGTTATGAATTTTATGAACCATAAAAATGATTTTTATGATTTAAATTTGAAATGAGTTTTATCAAAATCATGATATTGATTTCTTGGACTAACATGAGATTACATTTGATGATCATTTTTTATTTATGGAATTTTAGATTCATGACCTGGTCTTACATTTGTACCCTTGAATTCTTCCCTTCTCCTTTCAATTTTTGAATTTATGCATGTTATATGTAGAAGATTTGAAACTATGTTTTGGTATTATGCATATCTAAGAAATGTTGATTTGACAAATTGAATGAGTTGAAAAAGAATGATGATTTCTCTCTTGAATATAACTTGTGATATTTTTTATATAAATCATCATTTTGATTTCTCGATATTTGATACATGAGATTTTATTTTGAATCCAAATTTCTCATTAATCGATCTCCTATTATTCTACTTGATATTTTCATAAGAGGAGATTTTCTAAATGAATCATGATTTTTCCTTGTGAGTTCTTGGATTTATTACTTGCTTATATCGTTATCCTTTTTATTGATGACAAAGGAGGAGAAAAACATGAATTGATACTATGAGTGCTATATTTGAATAAGAAATAGATGAAATGCTATGATTGCTAAATACTTGAAATTTTTGAATCATGTTAAGATATCAATAACTTGCATCGTAATTTTACTTGCTAATATCTTGCCATGTGATGAAATACTATGAAAATCAATAATTATCATTTTTTGTTAGAATGATGATTTGGAATCATGCATTAATGATGATTTTATATTTTATGATTTAGTATGATGCATGCAATGATGAAATATTCATGAATTTGAAATTATGCATGCAATACTTATGACAATGATGTACATGATGATATGTATCATGAATGATTTAAATGATGAATGTTTGGTATCTTGATCAACATGTTGATAAATGCTTAAAAATTTTAATGTTTAAGTATCATGTATGATATGCTCATAATGATTGATTTATTTATATCATGCATGAAAAATAAAAAATAAGGTTTTTGAAATTATGTATGTTTTAATTTGAATATATAATGATGCACAAATAAGATTGATACTTACCTTTGTCATAATATAAAAATTGATATAAGGGTCTTCCCTTCTTTTTGACAATGACAAAGGGGGAGCAAGAATTTCGAGCGTGGACATCATGAAAAGAGGCAAACTAGCTAGCTTGCACTTTGCAAAGAAAGCAAAAATGTCACTTCTCAAAAGAGAAGAAAGAGCTTGTTATCTTGAACATCATAAGCTTGCCTATCTTAAGAAACAAAAATTGCAAAAGTACTATCTTGCCTATCTCAAGAAGCAAAACTTACAACTTGCACATTGCAATAGGAAGCAAGAATCATGAGCTTACATAAGAAAGCTATCTTGCATTTGCTTTCGAAATTTTTGCTAGCTTGTATATTGTGAAACTTGCATATCGTAAAAATTACTAGCTTGTAGTCTAAAGAGAAGCAAAAAGATGCTATCTCAAAAGAAGCAAATGTGCTATCTTGCCTATCTCAAGAGGCAAAAAGCTAACTTGCACATCTAGCAAAACTTGACAAATTTACGTATTTCAAAAAGCAAGAGTTGCTTTCTTGAACATCTCAAAACTGCTAGCTTGCATTGCTAGCTTACATGATGTAGAACTTGCTATCTAGAACATTACCAAAAGTGCTATCTTGTATGCTGTAAAACTTGCATATCTAAAACTTGATAGCTTGAATGTGTTAGTCATAGGTGCCCAGCAAGCCAATCACGTGAGTGATGGCACGTGTGACTTGATACAGAATCTTTTTGCTTATTATATTTTGGCGTATATCACTTTATAACTATTGCATAAATGCATATATATTGTGATGTCCTTGGATTTGTGCAATGGGAATCGGATCGTGATGAGATCACGATAATGAGATCGATTCACCTTTAAACACATATCCTAAATAATCCCAGTCATAGGTTACTCGAGAGGGACATCGTGATAACCGGATAGACTGGTGTGCTGTATACCCGTCCATATGATGGATGCAGCTGGTCTCATAGCTGCTCGTGTAGGGACACTAGGGATACAGTACAAGTGCTCATTGGAGAATGAGTTCACTGATTGATCCGCTTACGGAATGCTGGATGGTTGATGATGCCTTATTGTCAGACAACGATTCCGTAGTCCTAGTGGTGTATCTGGTTCTTAGACTTGAGACACCAAAGATGTCCTGTATGAGTGCTCCACTCTTTGATACCAGACTTATAGGTTTGGCTGTTCCCAGATCTAGTACAGCTGGTCATTGGGAGTGGTAGTCGACCTTACGAGGGCTATTGAGTGTCGATAGAGGATCATCCACTCTCGGTATCATGAGAGGAATATCCCATGTGTTCTTGCTCAGACAAATCCCTGGCCAGGGTCATTCGGGTTGAGAGAGAAAGAGTTCTCCGGGAGAATCCGATTAGAGCGAGACTCGAGTAGAAACCGTATGGGTCTGACAGCACCATGCTCGATATACGGTCTCTGGGATATTAGATGGATGAGGGACTATAGGTACATGGTAACTGAGGACAGACAGGTCCAATGGATTGGATTCCCCTGTATCGTCTGGGGACTACGGCGTAGTGGCCTAGTACTTCCGTAGTCGATGAGTCGAGTGAATTATTACAGAGATAATAATTCACTGAGTTAGAAGGAGTTCTGACAGGTATGACTCACGGCCAGCTCGATATTGGGCCTAGAGGGTCACACACATATGGTAGGCATTGCGATGAGTAGAGGTTCGGATATGAGATATCCGACGGAGCCCTTGTATTATTGGATGCAGATTCAATACCCACTAGGGAAAGGACCCATTAGGGTTTTGACACGGGATCTCTATAAATAGGAGGGATTCACAGCCTCATAGGCTAGAGTCTTTGCTTGCCCTTCCTATTCTCCTCTCCCTCTCCACCTCAGAGTAGGTCTGGAGTTTTGAGGAGCGTCGTCGCAACCCTACTGTGTGGATCACCGCTAGAGAGGAGGACGCTTGACCTCCTTCACCCTCTCCTAAGGATCTGCAAGGAAACAGGGATATACGATCTCCCTAGGTAACACAATCTCTATACGCAGTTTTGTGTTTTTGCGGATTTTGCGCACCAATCTTCGCACGACGATGAACATCTTTTTGGGAATCGGGGATTTTTGTTTTCTTGTTCTTCCGCTGCGCATATGATGTCGCTCCCCCTATGATTTCCCAACAGTGGTATCAGAGCCAGATTGTTCGTGCGAATGATTGGTTTTGAACTGCGTATGTTGTGTTTAGGAAGAATATTGACGTCAAAATCGTTGACGCAAAAGCGAGGAAGGGCAGCAACAGTTGCTGCCCTCGATCTGCATACCTGCAGCCACCTGCAGCGGCAGCCGCAGCCAGGCAGCACAGCGCCGGCGCATGCGCAAGCGCTGTGCCTGCAGCAGCCGGCCGGCGGTCTGCTTGCAGCAGGCTTGCTGCTGGCGGGGCTGGCAACCCACGGGCAGAGGCGCCGCAGGGAAGCGGCGCCTACCGCCGAAAGGAAGCGGCGCCTGCCGCCGCTGCTCCCGCGGGCGAAACCCCCCCACAGGGGCGGTAGCCCGGCGGTACAGCACCGTCTGCGGAGGCAGCGGCGCCCGAAGGGGGCGCCCACCCGCAGCGGCATCGCCGCCAGCGGGCGTGCCGCCTGCAGGCGAGGGCAGTGCCCTCGCCCCGCCGCACAGGCCGCCGCCGGCAGGGTGGCGGCGGTGGCAGCAGCAAAAAGGGCAAAGGGTATTAGGGTTTTCTGGGCAAAAGACAGTTTTGCCCCTCGGAATTTGAGAAATTCCAGTTTCTGTCTTTTGTCTAAATTACGAAAATACCCTTAGGGAATTGAAAAATTCCCTATATATCCCTGATTTCAGAAAATATTAATTAATTAAAAGGTATAGTTGATTATTATTTTTATTATTATCTAGTAGTCCTACATGATGATGATTATTTATACATGTGATGTATGATGTGTGGACGGATGATCATGGACCGTGTGATGTGTGTACTTGTGATTATTATTATTGAGGTCTGCGAACCTCCATTATATTTCTCGTTTATTGTCGGGCCTGCGTGCCTATGATTAAGTTGTAATCACATGAGGAGGCGCAGCGGGAGCGTGGATGCCATAGCGGGACCCACGAGACGGACGATCGTGATGCATGGAGATGCATCAAGATGTCGACGGAACCGACGAGGACGAGATGGACGATCACAAGGCATGTAGATGCACCGTTGCACACATAGATCTTGATGTGAGTGATTAGGCCTACTGGCTCGGGCCTAATCATATTAGGTTGTGGTCCATGATCATCTGGTGTGATTGCTTATACACATACTAGATATGTATATATATTTGCATGCGATGTAGATATATATTAAATATGCATATGTGTGACATGTCATATTAGGAGACCAAATCATAGAAACATCTCTCGATAATATTAAGTCGGTAAACGTGAGGCAATTAGATTGACCCACGTGGCCTTCCATCGTTATGAGTAGGAACCGAATCCCGGTGTAGGTTGAGTTGGTCGAGTCCCTCGAGACTCACCTATATCGCGATTCGCTATCTTGCTTACGACATAGAGATGTCACCGGTGACCTGAGGGCATGATATGCTTGGTCGAGTCCCTCGAGGGTATATCATCAAATCAGACTCATCTTGTAACGAAGGTGTTGACTTAACCGAGCATCATGGTTGGTCGAGTCCCTCGAGGCCATGGTGATTCGGAGGCCGAACAGGACGGGAATCACAAGGAGTTGTGATCGGCAAGAGTTGTCTACCTTTTAGGCTTAGTGTGATTGGTCGAGTCCCTCGAGGTTACACTAAGACGCTGATTGGATCCTGATCCCCACTAGAAGTCTGCCGGAGACTTCCGTTTCACGTGCTGAGGGTGTCGCGTGACTCGTTAGTAAAATAGTGGGAGCATATTAAGATAGAAGTCCATATCTTGATAGTTTATTTCTTGCAAAATCTGCATGTTATTCATTTTTGCTACATCTTTATTTTCAGAAAATGTCGCTTTCAAATCCCTTACGTGGCATACTTGATGTCAACCGCCTCACTGGTCCAAATTATACGGATTGGCTCCGTAACTTGAGAATTGTTCTCACAGCGGAGAAAATCGTGTACGTCCTTGATACAGTGATGCCTACGCCCGAAGAAGGGGCAAGCGAGGATGAGATCGCTCGCTACGTGAAGTACATTGATGACTCCACTCTTGCTCAGTGCTATATGTTGGGCTCTATGACTCCAGAGTTACAGAGACAACATGAAAAGATGGATGCCAGATCCATTCTCCTACATGTCCGTAAATTGTTTGAGGAACAGGGAAGGACTCAACGATATGAGATATCCAAGAGCCTTTTCCGCGCTAGGATGACTGAGGGGACACCGGTTCAGAACCATGTCCTAAAGATGATTGAGTGGATAGAGAAACTCACAGGTCTAGGAATGGTCCTAGAGGATAACTTGTGTGTGGACATTGTGCTTCAGTCCCTACCAGATTCCTTTTCACAGTTCATAATGAACTTTAATATGAACAAGCTTGAGGTGACTCTCCCAGAGCTCCTCAATATGTTGAGGGAGGCAGAGAGTACTATTAAGAAAGAGAAGCCAGTTCTCTACACTGGTGAGACCAGAAAGAAAAGGAAAGCAGAAAGGTCCCTTAAGAAGGGAAAGGGCAAGGGCAAACAAGGTAAAGCAAAGGTTGCTAAGAAAGACCCAACAAAGGACAAAGGCCAGTGCTTCCACTGTGGTAAAGATGGGCACTGGAAGAGAAACTGCAAAGAGTACCTTGCAGAAAGGGCGAAACAAAAGCTTGATGAAGCTTCAGGTACATTCATGATCAGTCTCCATTTGTCAGACTCTTATGATAACACATGGGTATTAGATACCGGTAGTGCTTATCATATATGCAATTCGTTGCAGGTTCTAGCAAGGCCTAGGAGACTAGAGAGAGGCGAGATGGACCTCAAGATGGGTAATGGAGCAAAAGTTGTTGTATTAGCTGTTGGCGAGGTCGCCCTACATCTGCCTAGTGGAGCTTTTATTGCATTAGATGCATGTTATTTTGTTCCTTCTATTATCAAAAACATTATCTCCATTTCATGTTTAACAGTTAGTGGATATAAATTTGTTTTTGAGAACAATGGTTGTTCGATATTATTAGATGATAAGATCATCACGAAAGGAACATTGCATAATGGTTTATTTATGTTAGACACCACTCCACATATCATGAATATAAATGTGTCCAAAAGGAAACGAGATGAGTTGAACAGTGCATACCTGTGGCATTGTAGGCTAGGTCACATCCATGAAAGAAGGATTCAAAAGTTGCTAAATGATGGATATCTAGATCCATTCGACTATGTGTCATATGCAACTTGTGAGCCTTGCATTCGTGGAAAACTGACCAACTCTCCATTTAGTGGAACTAGAGAGAGAGCCACTGAGTTGTTGGAACTCATACATAGTGATGTATGTGGACCCATGTCAACTCATGCCATTGGAGGTTACTCCTACTTAATTACATTTACTGATGATTTCTCAAGGTATGGATATGTGTACTTAATGAAGTACAAGTCCGAGGCCTTTGAGAAATTCAGAGAGTATAAGAATGAGGTGGAGAACCAGACTGGAAAGAGTATCAAAACTCTTCGATCAGATCGAGGAGGTGAGTACTTAAGCACAGAGTTTACTCACTTCCTCAAGGACCATGGGATATTATCCCAATGGACACCTCCTTATACACCTCAGCTCAATGGTGTCTCTGAAAGGAGAAATCGTACATTATTAGATATGGTACGGTCCATGATGAGTTTCGCTGACCTACCCATCTCATTCTGGGGATATGCCCTAGAAACCGCAGCTTACCTTCTGAACAGAGTTCCAACTAAGTCGGTGGTGTCTACACCATATGAGATATGGAAAGGGAAGAAGCCTGATCTTAAAGTAGTTAAGATTTGGGGCTGCTCTGCCCATGTTAAAAGACACAACCCCGATAAGTTAGAATCAAGGACAGGGCGATGTAAATTTGTGGGATACCCCAAGGAAACTTGTGGGTATTACTTCTATCATCTCGAGGACCAAAAGGTCTTTGTAGCTAAGAGAGCAGTGTTCCTTGAGAAGGAACACATTCTTGACGGAGACAGTGGGAGAATGATAGAATTGAGCGAGGTTGGAGAACCAAGCTCAAGCACCACTCTACAGCCCGAGTCTGTTCAGGTACCTAATACACAAGTATCAACTTTACGCAGGTCTGATAGAGTATCCCATCCTCCTGAGAGATATGTGGGACATATTAGAGCAGAGGATGTAGAGGATATTGATCCTCAGACCTACGAGGAGGCTATTATGAGTATAGACTCCGGGAAGTGGCAAGAAGCCATGAATTCTGAGATGGATTCTATGTACTCCAATAAGGTTTGGAACCTAGTTGATGCACCCGAAGGTATTGTACCCATCAGTTGCAAGTGGATCTTTAAGAAAAAGATCGGAGTAGATGGAAAGGTAGAGACCTATAAAGCAAGGCTAGTGGCTAAGGGGTATCGTCAAAGGCAAGGTGTTGACTACGACGAAACTTTCTCACCCGTAGCAATGCTAAAATCCATCAGAATTCTATTGGCTATTGCAGCACACTATGATTATGAGATCTGGCAGATGGATGTGAAAACCGCATTCCTCAACGGGAACCTGGAGGAGGAGGTGTATATGATGCAACCTGAGGGATTCGTGTCCAAGAACTGCCCAGATAAGGTGTGTAGGTTGCTTAGATCCATTTATGGACTAAAGCAAGCTTCCCGAAGTTGGAACATAAGATTTGATGAGGCAATCAGATCTTATGACTTCGTTAAGAACGAAGATGAGCCTTGTGTATACAGAAAGGTAAGTGGGAGCGCTATTAGCTTTTTGGTGTTATATGTGGATGACATCCTCATCATTGGGAATGACATAGGAATGCTATCCACAGTAAAGGCTTGGTTATCTAGACACTTCTCCATGAAGGACTTAGGAGAAGCATCTTATATCTTGGGGATTAGAATCTATAGAGATAGATCCAAAAGGATGCTTGGCTTGTCCCAGTCCAGGTACATAGAAACTATTGTCAAAAGGTTTGGCATGGAAAATTCCAAGAGAGGTCTCATACCGATGAGACATGGGATATCGCTTTCTACGAGTATGTCCCCAAAGACTCCAGAAGAAAGGGCGAACATGGATATGATACCTTATGCCTCAGCAATAGGGTCTATCATGTATGCCATGCTATGTACTAGGCCTGATATAGCGCATGCTCTGAGTGTCACTAGCAGGTATCAGGCGGATCCAGGCTTGGAGCACTGGAAAGCAGTAAAGTGTATCCTTAAGTACTTGAGAAGGACTAAGGATCTTTTACTAGTATATGGAGGTAATAGCCTTAAGGTTGAAGGCTACACTGACTCAAGTTTTCAGTCTGATGTCGATGATAGCAAGTCGAATTCAGGGTATGTGTACACCTTGAATGGAGGAGCAGTGTGCTGGAAGAGTTCCAAGCAAGATACCACTGCTGACTCGACCACAGAGGCAGAGTACATTGCTGCATCAGATACAGCAAAGGAGGGAGTCTGGCTGAAGAAGTTCATCACAGATTTGGGAGTCGATACAGATAGCGACAAGTCGACTTCCTTGTATTGCGACAACTATGGGGTGATTACTCAAATAAGGGAACCCGGGTCTTATCAGAAGTGTTCTGAGGAGGTTCCAGCTTATAAGAGAGATCGTAACCCGAGGAGATGTAGCAGTGGAAAGAGTTCCATCCGAAGATAACATTGCAGATCCACTGACAAAGCCGTTGTCTCAGATTGTCTTTGAGCGTCACAGGGGTCTGATGGGGATCAGACACATAGGTGATTGGCTTTAGGTCAAGTGGGAGATTGTTAGTCATAGGTGCCCAGCAAGCCAATCACGTGAGTGATGGCACGTGTGACTTGATACAGAATCTTTTTGCTTATTATATTTTGGCGTATATCACTTTATAACTATTGCATAAATGCATATATATTGTGATGTCCTTGGATTTGTGCAATGGGAATCGGATCGTGATGAGATCACGATAATGAGATCGATTCACCTTTAAACACATATCCTAAATAATCCCAGTCATAGGTTACTCGAGAGGGACATCGTGATAACCGGATAGACTGGTGTGCTGTATACCCGTCCATATGATGGATGCAGCTGGTCTCATAGCTGCTCGTGTAGGGACACTAGGGATACAGTACAAGTGCTCATTGGAGAATGAGTTCACTGATTGATCCGCTTACGGAATGCTGGATGGTTGATGATGCCTTATTGTCAGACAACGATTCCGTAGTCCTAGTGGTGTATCTGGTTCTTAGACTTGAGACACCAAGGATGTCCTGTATGAGTGCTCCACTCTTTGATACCAGACTTATAGGTTTGGCTGTTCCCAGATCTAGTACAGCTGGTCATTGGGAGTGGTAGTCGACCTTACGAGGGCTATTGAGTGTCGATAGAGGATCATCCACTCTCGGTATCATGAGAGGAATATCCCATGTGTTCTTGCTCAGACAAATCCCTGGCCAGGGTCATTCGGGTTGAGAGAGAAAGAGTTCTCCGGGAGAATCCGATTAGAGCGAGACTCGAGTAGAAACCGTATGGGTCTGACAGCACCATGCTCGATATACGGTCTCTGGGATATTAGATGGATGAGGGACTATAGGTACATGGTAACTGAGGACAGACAGGTCCAATGGATTGGATTCCCCTGTATCGTCTGGGGACTACGGCGTAGTGGCCTAGTACTTCCGTAGTCGATGAGTCGAGTGAATTATTACAGAGATAATAATTCACTGAGTTAGAAGGAGTTCTGACAGGTATGACTCACGGCCAGCTCGATATTGGGCCTAGAGGGTCACACACATATGGTAGGCATTGCGATGAGTAGAGGTTCGGATATGAGATATCGGACGGAGCCCTTGTATTATTAGATGCAGATTCAATACCCACTAGGGAAAGGACCCATTAGGGTTTTGACACGGGATCTCTATAAATAGGAGGGATTCACAGCCTCATAGGCTAGAGTCTTTGCTTGCCCTTCCTATTCTCCTCTCCCTCTCCACCTCAGAGTAGGTCTGGAGTTTTGAGGAGCGTCGTCGCAACCCTACTGTGTGGATCACCGCTAGAGAGGAGGACGCTTGACCTCCTTCACCCTCTCCTAAGGATCTGCAAGGAAACAGGGATATACGATCTCCCTAGGTAACACAATCTCTATACGCAGTTTTGTGTTTTTGCGGATTTTGCGCACCAATCTTCGCACGACGATGAACATCTTTTTGGGAATCGGGGATTTTTGTTTTCTTGTTCTTCCGCTGCGCATATGATGTCGCTCCCCCTATGATTTCCCAACAGAATGTTTGAAGCATGATGTAATACTTGCTAAATTTTCTAGCTTCAAAACTGCATGATGATAAAACTTGATATTATGTTTTTCATGCAATGAGTTGAACTTATATTACAAATATAAAGAATAGTTGTACTTCTCTTTTTTGTTGATGACAAAGGGGGAGAAGTATGTTGATGACTTGACATGTTATGCATAAGTTTATGATGACATGTTGCTTGGATTTTTGAATCCAAGAGTTTCCATCAATATGGCATATTGACAGGGGGAGTTTAAACCTCCATGAGTTAAGTTTAACTCCGTTATCAATTGGTTTTCATCATCAAAAAGGGGGAGATTGTTGAATCTCATATTTTGATGATGAAACCAATTGATAATTGTGTTTATGTTTTAATTTATGTTTTGAGTGACGCAGGATGCTTCTATTAGGATGAGATAATTAAAGTAGGAAAAATCATGTTGTGCCGGAGGAACATGTCAGAAGATTGGACGTCGGGCCGATGGATCGGTCGACGTATCGACACAAGGCTTCGGGCCGTGGACTTGGGCATCGGGCCAAGAAGAGCGGGTATTGCGCCAAGGATATCGGAGTTGCGGAGTCAACTGGTTGATTGGGCAATAAGTCACAGGAGTGGACGATGCGCCGAAGAATCGAACGAAGCGTCGAGGGACCAATGACATGCCGGACAACTTAGTTAACTGCTTAGGATTAATTGTCTCGAAGTTTTGTTTTAAGTGTGCAGGATTAACTACGATGAAAGAAAGACATGCAGTAGGAGTTGTGCCGGAGTCAAGACTATGATCACGTTGGGAGTTCGAGAGCTCGACGGAAGTCCAAACGGTCGTCGGAGGTTCTGCGGGAACAAATTCGAGAAGTCCAGGAGCTTACCAAAGAAGCTTGTTGGAACTCGCCAAGATCAAATCGTGAAGTCTAGGAGCTTGCCGGAAGTCCGCAGAATGGTTTCCGAGAGTTTATCGGAAGACCGCCGGAAGTTCGCCGGAAACTCGCCGGAAGAAGTCTTGACTTGCGGACTTTGTAATAGCTTAAGAAATGTCTTTAAATTCATAGTTAGCACGTTAATTAGGGTTAGGATTAGGTGTTAATCCTATAACCCACGTAGGGGCCAATTGGACCCGAGTTCAGACTGGTTTGGACCAAGTTTGGAGTCCAACCAGTGAGCTGAAATAGTATAGATAGTGGCACCGCCAGATTTGGCAGTGGCACCGCCTAGGAGAGGGTCTCCTAGGAAAGCTGGGTAGTGCAACCGCCCTAGGCAGGCGGTGGCACCGCCTGGGCTCAGTCTCCGAGCGAGACTGGGCGGTGCAACCGCCTCTAACAGAGGTACAACCACTTGAGCTCGGTCTCCGAGCTCTAGCCAGGCGATGCAACCGCCCCAGTCAGGCGGTGGCACCGCCTGAGCTCGATCTCCGAGCTCTGGCAGGAGGTACAACCGCCACTGACAGGAGGGGGCACCGCCCAGAGGCTCAGTCTCCAAGCTTTGCCAGGCGGTGCAATCGCCCTAGTCAGGCGATGCAATCGCCCCAGTTAGGCCGTGCAACTGCCAGACCTTGGAATTCCGGGAGATGACAGTTTTGAGCTCGAAATTCAAATTGGGTTGGGGCCTATAAATACCCCACCCTTTCAGCAATGAAAGGATAACCCAAAGGCACTGAAAGCTTGATCTTTCTCTGTGATTTTAGAGCTCAAAAGTGTTGTAAAGTCTAGAAGTTCTCTTCCGTCTTTTCTTCCAAGTTCTGATCTTTCAAGAGAGGAGAGAAAATTCTGTAAGGGTTGTCTCCTAAGCCCGTCAAAAGGAGTGAAACTGTAAAAGGGTGGTTGGCCTTCGCCTATCGAAGGAAGACCTCTAGTGGACGTCGGTGGAGGAAGCCAGAAGTGGATGTAGGTCAAGATTGACCGAACCACTCTAAAATTGTGGTGCTCTCTGGTTTGCATTTACTTTGAGTATATTATCTTTACTGCAAACCTCCTCAATAGCTTACTGGCTTCTGCGCTTTTACGATCGTGTTTTAAAGTTTAGTATTTTCCGAATCGATGTTTAGACGTAAATCAGTTTAATCGTACGAACATCATATTTCAGTTTGCGCTCTAATTTCCATCATAACTGCAAACTACCTTTATAGATTCGCTTTAACTGCATCTTGCTTGATCACAAGTTAAAGTGATTTACGAATCGACTTTTCTACCGAAATCGCTCTTATCAAACGAACGCAGTTTTAATCGTTGAAAGTTTTTCGCTGCACTAATTCACCGCCCCCCCCCCCCCCTCTTAGTGCTCTTGATCCTAACAACCAGCAGCATGCGGGCCGCAAGTAGGCAGCTGTGGGGGCAACGATGCTTGTGGGCATTGCGCCCACGGGCAGAGGCGCCCACAAGTAGAGCTACTCGCGGGGGCAATGGTGCTCGAACGCGGCTCTGTCAAGCCCCTCCCGAATTTAATTTTCATTCAGGAGGTGTGAACCTAACTCAACTCAAGATTGATAAAATTATAATTCAACAAACAATCCAGGACCCAATCATACATTTGAGGTCACTAAGAAAAATATTCAAGTCATTCACCTCTACAATCCACAATTAACAAAACCTGTGCAGTTTATAATCATACATCATGTCACTAGATGATTCTTTAAAATCCAAATGCAACTTAACTAAACCATAACAATATCATAAATCTATAAGCGTGGCAATTAATGCAATCATAAAGCAAACATGTACTACATGTTTATATCAGTACATAGTTTAAACTTAACATTTCCAAAAACCTGACGTAAAAGGTACATTTCAAATATTTACAAGATACATCAATCTAGATTTGTCATTGATATTTCATTACACCCAAAAAGACCTTATACAACATCAACCTATCAAGTACAAAATATTTGCCCCAAAATCTTCTAGTCTTCCACTACCTCAAACCAATTTACATATTTTAGTGAGCGATAAGCTATCCTGAAAAATTTATATAGCAACGGGGTGAGCATATAAAGCTCAGCAAATGACTAACATATCCATAGCAAAGAGGATAGGTTTCAAACATATAAGGTATCAAAATACAAAGCAGAGATACAAGATGAAACAGTAGCATGTTTTGTTTGAATGCATAATTACCATGTCGTATCGTTCGAAGCACGTTTTATTCATACAATCGAGGAAAGGTAATTGGAGCATATCATTGGCATAAGGAGCATATCAATGACATATGGTAGTTTTCAAGGTTTAACAAAGACTTATAACATTTCAGAAATATATCAAAGAACAAAACATGAATAGAAGCTCAAATGTCACATGACGATGCATTCATTTCATTCTTATCCAAAGCATACATAGAAACATAGCTAAAACTTTGGATATCATATCAAACACATAGAAGGTGAAGTGGGATCATAACATAATATGGTCCATCCATTTCTGAATGACCACCAAACATAAGTCTCCCACGTTTGGGAGCTCCATCCACCTACGTCTGAGTGAAGTCATAGGGGGCCGGCAGAGCATCGCGGGCTCTAAGCATAACTCCCTTTACCATTTCTAGCAAAGGTTCATATTTATCCCACAAACACCAGAGTACAAAGGGACAGTATGAATAATGAAATTAGCATATATTGGAAGCACATGCGGAACAACAAAATATACATATGCCTTTCGAGTCAATACGATACAAACATAATCTTTCACAAATGTATTTAGATTTGAAAGGAAACAAAAGTAAGGGCATACAAGGATTTCAAGAAATCACATATAGCTAAATTGAAATAAGAAAGTTAGATAAATTCAAAGGGCTATCTTTTATTTTATGATCCAAATTTTTGCAAGCAAAATAGGCTCCAATCACCTACAATTACAAACTTATTTCATAATTTAACTCGCATCGTACACAGGATTAAATCTTTTGTGGTGACTTCACTTTTTAATTCGATGATGTCTTGACCCTCTTGTTATCACATTCTGATTCATTTCTAATATTTTTTTTTTTGGTAAACTTGTCCTTGCTATTCTTGTCCTTGATCTCTAGAAATTCTTTTAATCATCAGAACAATTTCGTACATCAAATATTTTCTCCAATCGCATCATCTATTTTTTTTTTGCCACCAATGTATTAGGTTCACCACGCTTCTACTATGCCACTCTGATTTAATATCCCCGATCAACACTTTTATCACACTTAATTAATCAAAAGCAGATGAAGTAGGAGGACTAAATGTCCTCGTCATCCTAGATTCCTAAAATGCATCAAAGAAAATTTCCACCAATCACTATATTTCACTAGATCTCAATATATTTTACATATCAACATATCAAATATTTCAGTGATCCTCAAACCATGATCTGATACCACTCTGTCACGCCTCTCCCGAATTTAATTTTCATTCAGGAGGTGCGAACCTAACTCAAGATTGATAAAATTATAATTCAATAAACAATCCAGGATCCAATCATACATTTGAGGTCACTAAGAAAAATATTCAAGTCATTCACCTCTACAATCCACAATTAACAAAACCTGTGCGGTTTATAATCATACATCATGTCACTAGATGATTCTTTAAAATCCAAAAGCAACTTAACTAAACCATAACGATGTCATAAATCCATAAGCGCGGCAATTAATGCAATCATAAAGCCAACATGTACTATATGTTTATATCAGTACAGAGTTTAAACTTAACATTTCCAAAATCCGGACGTAAGAGGTATATTTCAAATATTTACAAGATACATCAATCTAGATTTGTCATTGATATTTCATTACACCCAAAAAGAACTTATACAACATCAACCTATCAAGTACAAAATATTTGCCCCAAAATCTTCTAGTCTTCCACTGCCTCAAACCAATTTACATATTTTAGTGAGTGATAAGCTATCCTGAAAAATTTATATAGCAACGGGGTAAGCATACAAAGCTCAGCAAATGACTAACATATCCATAGCAAAGAGGATAGGTTTCAAACATATAAGGTATCAAAATACAAAGCAGAGATACAAGATGAAATAGTAGCATGTTTTGTTTGAATGTAGAATTACAATGTCGTATCATTCGAAGCACGGTTTATTCATACAATCGAGGAAAGGTAATTGGAGCATATCATTGGCATAAGGAGCATATCGATGACATATGATAGTTTTCAAGGTTTAACAAAGACTTATAACATTTCGGAAATATATCAAAGAACAAAACATGAATAAAAGCTCAAATGTCACATGACGATGCATTCATTTCATTCTTATCCAAAGCATGCATAGAAACATAGCCAAAGCTTTGGATATCATATCAAACACATAGAAGGTAAAGTGGGATCATAACATAATATGGTTCATCCATTTCTGAATGAACACCAAACATAAGTCTCTCATGTCTGAGAGCTCCATCCACCCACGTCTGAGTGAAGTCATAGGGAGCCGATAGAGCATCGCGGGCTCTTAGCGTAACTCCCTTTACCATTTCTGGCAAAGATTCATATTTATCCCACAAACACCAGAGTACAAAGGGACAGTATGAATAATGAAATTAGCATATATTGGAAGCACATGCGGAACAACAAAATGTACATATGTCTTTCGAGTCAATACGATACAAACATAATCTTTCACAAATGTATTTAGATTTGAAAGGAAACAAAAGTAAGGGCATACAAGGATTTCAAGAAATCACATATAGCTCAATTGAAATAAGAAAGTTAGATAAATTCAATGTCCAAAGAAATGAAATTGGAAGAGGCACATATCGAAAACAAAATGCGGAACAATGTGATGCATGTGCCGAATCATTACAATGCAAACATGAACTTTAGATGATAGCTGTAGATATACAAATAAGTAAAGGACAAATGTATACAAGAATTTAAGGTAATAATGTAAAGCTTGACTGAAGTAAGAGTTTTTCCCTAAATCGATTTCCAAAGAGAAGTAACAAGGAAAGCCGAAATCGACCAAAGCTCGATTCTGGCATAATTTGATAGAAATATTGTATGAACTATTTAGATAATCATTTGTTCTCCAATTTATACAAAATAGGTGTCATTAGAAAGCTTTGTCAATCTAGTTTTAGGCAAATCAAGTTTAACAAGAATTGGAATTTACACCAGGGAGTTACAGATAATTTCATAGCTAAAGGTCTGAAAATATTAGCTCTGTTTTACTGATTCCATAGGGTCGATGAAAGAAGATGTTTCAGTTAGCAATTGTACTCCAAAAATTTCAAATCAGATATATACAGAAAGCATTTTGAGTCTAGCTTCGAATAAATCATACTTTGTATGAATCTGAGTTCACAGCAGAAAGTTATAACTAGTTAAGCAACAAGAGGTCAGAAATTTCAGTCCCTATTTTGTAGAATCTATAGGGTTAATTTAAATAGAAGTCTTAGTAGGCATTTAAACTCCAAATCGATCAATCTTAGCATCAAAATAAAGATTTTTTTGTCTACTTTCAAATGGAATAGGTCTTATCTAAATCAGAGTTTATTACAAAATGTTATGACCGAAACATTACATAGAGGTCAGATTATCGAAAAATTACAGATTCATAGCTTTATATCAAAACGAAAGAAGGTCTAGTTCTCAGTTGAAATCTTTCAAATTTTGCAGAATAAAAATGGAAACAGAGATTAAGGTTACTGTAGGATGGGGTTAGAACACTTGTCTTAAAATTATTTGAATCCCAAATGTGAGAAAATTGATGAAAATCCTTAAGCTCTTCTTCTTCTTCTTCTTCTTCTTCTTTTTCTCAAACTCACGTTGGCTGTAACTCTTCAGGTTTGTTTCTTTAACCTTTCATCTAATTATTTGGGTTTTGGCTAATGCAAAAGTTCAAGGTGTCATGCATGCATGAAAGGGGCTAGGTGTCATCTTTAGAGCAAAGATAAGTCGCACCAACCTTATGTTAGTTAGTGACACATGTCCTCTATATATTTTTTTTTAACTTAAATCTGAATCTTTCATAAATTATATCAAACTTTTAATATTTACTCTTAGGTCCCTAGCCATAAACTTTTAATATAATATCATTGAATATAAAATAATTATTAAATAATCCTTATTTTTACAAACAAACCTTTTACTAAATTTTTAAAAATGGGGGATGTTACACCACCCGCCTGCAGGGTCGATGCCGCCCGTAGGCGGGGGCGACACCCCCTCCCCCCGAAGTAGTGGTCGTCGTCGACGACCACAATACAACAGTAGGGAAAGATGGTTAGGGGTTTTTTTGGGACAAAATAGTTTTGCTCCTTGAATTTTCTGATAGTTTTTTTGGGCAAAAGATAGTTTTGGGAAAGTGGGTTAAGGGATTTTTTTAGTCAAAAGATCCTTTTTTATAAATTATAAAAATACCTCTCACAATTCAAAATATTTCATGAATGTCCCTAATTTCAGAAAAATATTAGTTAATTAAAAGATTTAATTAACTATTATTATTATCTAGTAGTCATATATAATGATATGTACATGTGATTTATGATATAGATGGATGATCATAGATCGTGTGATGTGTGCACTTATGATTATTACTATTATTGGGGCCTATGAGACACTACTTTATTTCTTGTTTATTGTCGGGCCTACGTTTCTATAATTACGTTGTAATCACACGACGAGGCATAGCGGGAGCATGGAAGTGATAGTGGGGCCCACGAGGCCGAGAAGGATGATCGCGATGCATGGAGATGCATCGAGATACCGACAAAACCGACGAGGATGAGATGGATGATCATAGGGCATGGAGATGCACCGCTGTACACATATATCTTGATGTGAGTGATTAGGCCCATTGGCTCAGGCTTGATCACATAGGTTGTGGTCCATGATCATTTGGTGTGATTGCTTATACACCTGCTAGATATGTATTTATATTTGCATGTGATATAAAAATATTAAATAAGTTTGTGTGTGACATGTCATATTAGGAGACCAAATCAAAATCCCCACTCTTGATAATATTGTTGAATCTCAAATTTTGATGATGAAACCAATTGATAGTGTTTATCTGATCTGCGGTTTGAGTGACGTAGGAAGCTTCAATTAGGGAGAGATAATTAAAGCAGGAAGAATCATATTATGCTGGAGTAGAACATGTCAAAAGATTGGACATCAAGCCAGAGGATCGGTCGATGTATCGACAGAAGGCCTCGCACAATGGGATCGGGCTGCTAGTCATAGGTGCCCAACAAGCCAATCGCGTGATTGATGGCACGTGTGACTTGATACAGAATCTTTTTGCATGTTATATTTTAGCATATATCACTTTATAACTATTATATATATGCATATATATATTGTAATGTCCTTGGATTTATGCATTGGGAATCAGATCGTAATGAGATCACGATAATGAGATCGATTCACCTTTAAACACAGATCCTAAATAATCCCGGTCACAGGTTACTCGAGAGGGATATCGTGATAATCGGACAGACTAGTGTGCTGTATACCTGTCCATATGATGGATGCAGCTGGTTGCTAGTCATAGGTGCCCAGCAAGCCAATCACGTGAGTGATGGCACGTGTGACTTGATACAGAATCTTTTTACTTATTATATTTTGGCGTATATCACTTTATAACTATTGCATAAATGCATATATATATATTGTGATGTCCTTGGATTTATGCATTGGGAATCGGATCGTAATGAGATCACGATAATGAGATCGATTCACCTTTAAACACAGATCCTAAATAATCCCGGTCACAGGTTACTCGAGAGGGACATCGTGATAATCAGACAGACTAGTGTGCTGTATACCTGTCCATATGATGGATGCAGCTGGTTGCTAGTCATAGGTGCCCAGCAAGCCAATCACGTGAGTGATGGCACGTGTGACTTGATACAGAATCTTTTTACTTATTATATTTTGGCGTATATCACTTTATAACTATTGCATAAATGCATATATATATATATATATTGTGATGTCCTTGGATTTGTGCAATGGGAATCGGATCGTGATGAGATCATGATAATGAGATCAATTCACCTTTAAACACATATCCTAAATAATCCCAGTCATAGGTTACTCGAGAGGGACATCGTGATAACCGGACAGACTGGTGTGTTGTATACCCGTCCATATGATGGATGCAGTTGGACTCATAGCTGCTCATGTAGGGATACTAGGGATACAGTACAGGTGCTCATTGAAGAATGAGTTCACTGATTGATCCGCTTACGGAATGCTGAATGGTTGATGATGCCTTATTGTTAAACAGCGATTCCGTAGTCCTAGTGGTGTATCTGGTCCTTAGACTTGAGACACTAAGGATGTCATGTATGAGTGCTCCACTCTTTGATACCAGACTTATAGGTTTGGCTATCCCAGATCTAGTACAGCTGGTCATTGGGAGTGGTAGTTGACCTTACGAGGGCTATTGAGTGTCGATAGAGGATCATCTACTCTCGGCGTCATGAGAGAAATATCCCATGTGTTCTTGCTCAGACAAATCCCTGGCCAGGGTCATTCGGGTTGAGAGAGAAAGAGTTCTCCGGGAGAATCCGATTAGAGCGAGACTCGAGTAGAAACCGTATGGGTCTGACAGCACCATGCTCGATATACGGTCTCTAGGATATTAGATGGATGAGGGACAATAGGTACACGGTAACTGAGGATAGACAGGTCCAATGGATTGGATTCCCCTGTATCGTCTGGGGACTACGGCGTAGTGGCATAGTACGTCCGTAGTCGATGAGTCGAGTGAATTAATACAGAGATAATAATTCACTGAGTTAGAAGGAGTTCTGATAGGTATGACTCACGGCCAGCTCGATATTGGGCCTAGAGGGTCACACATATATGGTAGGTATTGCGATGAGTAGAGGTTCGGATATGAGATATCTGACGGAGCCCTTGTCTTATTGGATGCAGATCCAATACCCACTAGGGGAGGACCCATTAGGGTTTGACAGGGGACCTCTATAAATAGGAGGGATTCAGAGCCTCATAGGCTAGAGTCTTTGCTTGCCTTTCCTATTCTCCTCTCCCTCTCGACCTCAGAGTAGGCCTGGAGTTTTGAGGAGCGTCGTCGCAACCCTACTGTGTGGATCACCGTTAGAGAGGAGGACGCTTGACCTCCTTCATACTCTCCTAAGGATCTGCAAGGAAACAAGAATATACGATCTCCCTAGGTAACACAATCTACTCTATATGCAGTTTTAAGTTTCGCGAATTTTGCGCACCAATATTCGCACGACAACGAACATCTCTTTGGGAATCGGGGATTTTGTTTTCTTGTTCTTCCGCTACGCATATGATGTCGCCCACAAGATTTCCCAACAGTGGTATCAGAGCCAGGTTGTTTGTGCGAATAATTTTTTTTAACTACGTGTGTTGTGTTTAGGAAGAATTTTGACGTCAAAATCGTTGACGCAAAAACAAGGAAGGGCAACAATAGTTGCTGCCCTCGATCTTCGTGCGTGCAGCGCAGTCGAAGGCGGGCAGCACAGGGGCTGCGTCTGCAGCAACCGGTCGGCGGCCTGCTTGTAGCAGGCTTGCGTCCAGCGGGGCTAGCAGCCCGCAGGCAGAGGTGCCTGCGGTCGCTTCTCCCACGAGGTGAGACCCCCCCACAAGGGCGGTCGCCCGGCGGGACAGCACCGCCTGCGGGCGTTGCCCCGCCGGCAGAACCGCCCGCGGAGGCGGCGACGCCCGCGGGGGCGTCCACGTGCAGCGGCAGCGCCGCCAGTGGGCGTGCCGCCTGTAGGCGAGGGCAGCACCCTCGCCCCGCCGCACAGGCCGCCGCTAGCAAGGTGGCGACGGCGGTAGCAATAAGAGGGAATTAGGGTTTTGGGCAAAAAGATAGTTTTGCCCCTATGAATTTAAGAAATTCCAGTTTCTGTCTTTTGTCTAAATT
The DNA here is from genome assembly GCF_036884655.1 of Musa acuminata AAA Group. Classification (NCBI taxonomy): domain Eukaryota; kingdom Viridiplantae; phylum Streptophyta; class Magnoliopsida; order Zingiberales; family Musaceae; genus Musa; species Musa acuminata. Next base: position 32,304,306 of record NC_088357.1, read on the forward strand.
ACGAAAATACGCTTAGGAATTGAGAAATTCCCTACATGTCCCTGATTTCAGAAAATATTAATTAATTAAAAGGTTTAGTTGATTATTATTTTTATTATTATCTAGTAGTCCTACATGATGATGATTATTTATACATGTGATGTATGATGTGTGGACGGATGATCATGGACTGTGTGATGTGTGTACTTGTGATTATTATTATTGAGGTCTGCGAGCCTCCATTATATTTCTCATTTATTATCGGGCCTGCGTGCCTATGATTAAGTTGTAATCACATGAGGAGGCGCAGCGGGGGCGTGGATGCGATAGCGGGACCCACGAGATGAACGATCGCGATGCATGAAGATGCATCAAGATGTCGACAAAACCAACGAGGACGAGATGGACGATCATAGGGCATGGAGATGCACCGTTGCATACATAGATCTTGATGTGAGTGATTAGGCCTACTGGCTCGGGCCTAATCACATTAGGTTGTGGTCCATGATCATCTGGTGTGATTGCTTATATACATACTAGATATGCATATATATTTGCATGCGATGTAGATATATATTAAATATGTATATGTGTGGCATGTCATATTAGGAGACCAAATCGTAGAAACATCTCTCGATAATATTAAGTCGGTAAATGTGAGGCAATTAGATTGACCCACGTGGCCTTCCATCGTTATAAGTAGGAACCGATTCCCGGTGTAGGTTGAGTTGGTCGAGTCCATCGAGACTCACTTATATCGCAATTCGCTATCTTGCTTACGACATAAAGATGTCATTGGTGACCTGAGGGCATGGTATGCTTGGTCGAGTCCCTCGAGGGTATATCATCAAATCAGACTCATCTTGTAACGAAGGTATTGAGTTAACCGAGCATCATGGTTGGTCGAGTCCCCCGAGGCCATAGTGATTCGGAGGCCGAATAGGACGGAAACCACAAGGAGTTGTGATCGCAAGAGTTGCCTACCTTTTAGGCTTAGTGTAATTGGTCGAGTCCCTCGAGGTTACACTAAGTCGCTGATTGGATCCTGATCCCCACTAGAAGTCTGCCGAAGACTTCCGTTTCACGTGCTGAGGGTGTCGTGTGACTCGTTAGTAAAATAGTGGGAGCATATTAAGATAGAAGTCCATATCTTGATAGTTTATTTCTTACAAAATCTGCTTGTTATTCATTTCTGTTGTATCTTTATTTTCAAAAAATGTCGCTTTCAAATCCCTTACGTGGCATACTTGATGTCAACCGCCTCATTGGTCCAAATTATACGGATTGGCTCTGTAACTTGATAATTGTTCTCATAGTGGAGAAAATCGTGTACGTACTTGATACATTGATGCCTACGCCCGAAGAAGGGGCAAGCGAGGATGAGATCGCTCGTTACGTGAAGTACATTGATGACTCCACTCTTGCTCAGTGCTATATGTTGGGCTCTATGACTCCTGAGTTACAGAGACAATATGAAAAGATGGATGTCAGATCCATTCTCCTACAAGTCCGCAAATTGTTTGAGGAACAGGGAAGGACTCAGCGATATGAGATATCCAAGAGCCTCTTCTGCGCTAGGATGACTAAGGGGACACCGGTTTAGAACCATGTCCTAAAGATGATTGAGTGGATAGAGAAACTCATAGGTCTGCTTCAGTCCCTACCAGATTCCTTTTTCATAGTTCATAATGAATTTTAATATGAACAAGCTTGAGGTGACTCTCCCAGAGCTCCTCAATATGTTGAGGGAGGCAGAGAGTACTATTACGAAAGAGAAGCCAGTTCTCTACACTGGTGAGACCAGAAAGAAAAGAAAAGCAGAAAGGTCCCTTAAGAAGGGAAAGGGCAAGGGCAAACCAGGTAAAGCAAAGGTTGCTAAGAAAGACCCAGCAAATGACAAAGGCTAGTGCTTCCACTGTGGTAAAGATGGACACTGGAAGAGAAACTGCAAAGAGTACCTTGCAGAAAGGGCGAAATAGAAGCTTGGAGAAGCTTCAGGTACATTCATGATCAATCTCCAATTGTCATATTTTTGTGATAGTGCATTGGTATTGGATACCAGTATTGCTTATCACATCTACAATTTATTGTAAATTCTAGCAAAGCCGAGGGGAGATTGACGAGATGAATATTGCATAAAGGTTTGTTTATGCAAGACACTACTCCACATATCATGAATGTAAGTGTCTAAGAGGAAACGAGATGAGGTGAACAGTGCATACCTATGGCATTGTAGGCTAGGTCACATCCATGAAAGAAGGATTCAAAAGTTACTAAATGATGGATATCTAGATCCATTCGACTATGTGTCATATGCAACTTGTGAGCCTTATATTCGTGGAAAACTGACCAACTCTTCATTTAGTGGAACTGGAGAGAGAGCCACTGAGTTGTTGGAACTCATACATAGTGATGTATGTGGACCCATGTCAACTCATGCCATTGGAGGTTACTCCTACTTCATTACATTTACTGATGATTTCTGAAGGTATGGATATGTGTACTTAATGAAGTACAAGTCCGAGGCCTTTGAGAAATTCAGAGAGTATAAGAATAAGGTGGAGAACCAGACAGGAAAGAGTATCAAAACTCTTTGATCAGATCGAGGAGATGAGTACTTAAGAACTGAGTTTACTTAGTTCCTTAAGGACCATGGGATATTATCCCAATGGACACCTCCTTATACACCTCAGCTCAATGGTGTCTCTGAAAGGAGAAATCGTACGTTATTAGACATGGTACGGTCCATGATGAGTTTCGCTGACCTACCCATTTCATTCTGGGGATATGCCCTAGAAACCGCAGCTTACCTTCTGAACAGAGTTCCAACTAAGTCGGTAGTGTCTACACCATATGAGATATGGAAAGGGAAGAAGCCTGATCTTAAGGTTGTTAAGATTTGGGGCTGCCCTGCCCACGTTAAAAGGCACAACCCCGATAAGTTAGAATCAAGGACAGAGCGATGCAAATTTGTGGGATACCCCAAGGAAACTTGTGGGTATTATTTCTATCATCTCGAGGACCAAAATGTCTTTGTAGCTAAGAGAGCAGTGTTCCTTGAGAAGGAACACATTCTTGGCGGAGATAGTGGGAGAATGATAGAGTTGAGCGAGGTTGGAGAATCAAGCTCAAGCACCACTCTACAGCCCGAGTCTGTTCAGGTACCTAATACACAAGTTTCAACTTTACGTAGGTCTGATAGAGTATCCCATCCTTTTGAGAGATATGTGGGACATATTAGAGGAGAGGATGTTGAGGATATTGATCCTCAGACCTACGAGGAGGCTATTATGAGTATAGACTCCAGGAAGTGGCAAGAAGCCAAGAATTCTGAGATGGATTCTATGTACTCTAACAAGGTTTGGAACCTAGTTGATGCGCCCGAAGGTATTGTACCCATCGGTTGCATGTGGATCTTTAAGAAAATGATCGGAGTAGATGGAAAGGTAGAGACCTATAAAGCAAGGCGAGTGGCTAAGAGTTATCGTCAAAGGCAAGGTGTTGACTATGACGAAACCTTCTCACCCGTAGCAATGCTAAAATCCATCAGAATTCTATTGGCTATTGCAGCACACTATGATTATGAGATCTGGCAGATGGATGTGAAAACCGCATTCCTCAATGGGAACCTCAAGGAGGATGTGTATATGATGCAACCTAAGGGATTCATGTCCAAGAACTGCCCAGATAAGGTGTGTAAGTTGCTTAGATCCATTTATGGACTAAAGCAAGCTTCCCGAAGTTGGAACATAAGATTTGATGAGACAATCAGATCTTATGACTTCGTTAAGAACGAAGATGAGCCTTGTGTGTACAGGAAGGTAAGTGGGAGCGTTATCACCTTTTTTTGGTGTTATATGTGGATGACATCCTCATCATTGGGAACGACGTAGGAATGCTATCCACAGAAAAGGCTTGGTTATCTAGACACTTCTCCATGAAGGACATAGGGGAAACATCCTATATCTTGGGAATTAGAATCTATAGAGATAGATCTAAGAGGATGCTTGGCTTGTCCCAGTCCAGGTACATAGAAACTATTGTCAAATAGTTTGGCATGGAAAATTCCAAGAGAGGTCTCATACCAATGAGACGTGGGATATCGCTTTCTACAAGTACATCCCCAAAGACTCCAGAAGAAAGGGCGAACATGAATATGATACCTTATGCCTCAGCAATAGGGTTTATCATATATGCCATGCTATGTACTGGGCCTGATATAGCGCATGCTCTGAGTGTCACGAGCAGGTATCAGGCGGATCTAGGCTTGGAGCACTAGAAAGCAGTAAAGTGTATCCTTAAGTACTTGAGAAGGACTAAGGATCTTTTACTAGTATATGGAGGTAATAGCCTTAAGGTTGAAGGCTACACTGACTCAAGTTTTCAGTCTGATGTCAATGATAGCAAGTCGAATTCAGGGTATATGTACACCTTGAATGGAGGAGCAGTGTGCTGGAAGAGTTCCAAGCAAGATACCACTGCTGACTCGACCACAGAGGCGGAGTACATTACTGCATCAGATGCAGCAAAGGAGGGAGTCTGGTTGAAGAAGTTCATTAAAGATTTGGGAGTCGTGCCGGGTAGCGAGTAGCGGATCTCCCTATATTGCAACAACAACGGGGCGATTGCTCAAGCAAAGGAACCTAGGTCTCATTAGAAATCTAAGCATGTTCTGAGGAGGTTCCACCTTATCAGAGAGATCGTAACCCGAGAAGATATAGCAATGGAAAGAGTTCCATCCGAAGATAACATTGCAGATCCACTGACAAAGTCGTTGTCTCAGATTGTCTTTGAGCGTCACAGGGGTCTGATGGGGATCAAACACATAGGTGATTGGTTTTAGGTCAAGTGGGAGATTGCTAGTCATAGGTGCCCAACAAGCCAATCACGTGAGTGATGGCACGTGTGACTTGATACAGAATCTTTTTGCTTATTATATTTTGGCGTATATCACTTTATAACTATTGCATAAATGCATATATATATTGTGATGTCCTTGGATTTGTGCAATGGGAATCGGATCGTGATGAGATCACGATAATGAGATCAATTCACCTTTAAACACATATCCTAAATAATCCTGGTCATAGGTTACTCGAGAGGGACATCGTGATAATCGGACAGACTAGTGTGTTGTATACCCGTCCATATGATGGATGCAGCTTGTAACATCCCTCATTTCTGAATTTTCGTATAAGTTTCTAGTTGTAATATAAGTATCTATTTTAAATTTGATAAAAGAGCCAAAATATGAATCTGAGAAATTATTCATAAGATTTGGGGGATTTGTTCAAAAAGAAAAAAAAAATCTGAGGACCTATATGTAAACCTTGAGGACCTAATCGTAAATATAATAATACAAGGACTAAACTGTAAAATGCACAAAAATACAAATCCCACCATTTAAGCCTCTCTGCCTTCGTTCATAAGGAACCAGAGAAGGCAGCTGTGTGGAAGAACGAGAGAAAGAAAGAAAGAAGAAGAGAAGAAAAAGGGGGAAGAAGAAGAAGAAAAAATTTGGGGCTTTGAGGTTTCTTGCTCAAATCTTCTCATTTAGGGTCATAATTCTCAAAAGCAATTGTTCTAACCCCATCCTACAAAAGTATTAGTCTCTATTCTTATATTGATTCTGAAAGATTTCTGCTTAGAACCTGATATTTCTCTCTTTGGACATAAAACCAAGGTATCTGAAATTTTTCGGTAAACTGACCCCTATACACTGTTTCAGCTATAATTTTTAGCACCAAATGTGGATTCAGGAAGGACCTAGATTATTTGAAATTATACTCTTATATCTTTCTTTTGACACTGATTTTGTGGATTTTGGACACCAAATACTTACCCAAACGTCTATTTAAAATGAGCCTATAGATGCTGTAGAATAGGGATCAAAATTTCTGACCTTTCGATACTAAAATACCTATAATTCCCTGTTGGAAATTCTGATTTGTACCAAACTAATTTCATTCGAAACTATACTTGTAGACCTTTCTTTTGACATATAGATTGAAAATTTTGGAATTCAAATGCCTATCCTATTATCTGTTGAATCCGACCCTATAAATTCTACAAAACAGTGATTTTGTTTTTGACCTTGTGTTACCAAATCAAAGGTAACTCCTTGTTGGAAACCATGATTCGTACAAAACTTGTTTCAACAGAAAATAGATTGATATATCTTTCAACAATAGCCTTCTTGAGAGTATTGGAGCATAATTGACAATCTGAAGTATTTATCCAATGTGCCTCTCGAATTCTGTCAGAAATCGAGCTTTGATCGATTTCGCATCTTCTGTTTCATTCGTTTGGAAATAGATTCCATTCAGTCCCCTTCACTCAATTGAGACTTATGTTAGTGCTTGAATTTTGGTTTGCTCTTGTTTGTAAATTATTTACATTCTTGAAACATTTTGTGTAACGTTTAAGCTATATCGCATGGACACATGTAGGCACATGTAAATCCCATTGTTCCGCATTTGCTTTTGATATGTGCCTATTCTAGTTTCATTCCTTTGGATATTGAATTAATCTAAGCGCAGTTTGCGTCTAAACACAGTTTGCGTCTAAGCGCAGTTTACGTCTAAACGCAGTTTGCGTCTAAACATAGTTTGCGTCTAAACACAGTTTGCGTCTAAGCGAAATCAAGACGTAAACGTAAACTGCACAGAACCTTGTTCGTAAAAGTGCAGAAGACAGTTTACAGTTGTAAATGAAATCAAGACGTAAACGTAAACTGCACAGAACTCATTCGTAAAAGCGCAGAGAGACAGTTTGCAGTTTGTAGATGGAATCAAGACGTAAACGTAAACTGCACAGAATTCGTTCATAAAAGCGCAGAGAGCAGTTTGCAGTTTGTAAATGGAATTAAGACGTGAACGTAAACTGCACAGAACTCGTTCGTAAAAGCGCAGAGAGCAATAGCTATGTAGGAGGTTTGCAGTAATGATAAAGTGCTCAAAATAAACGCAAACCAGAGATTTAGAGTGGTTCGGTCAGTCTTGACCTACTCCACTTTTGGCTTCCTCCACCGATGAGGTTACCGACGTCAACTAGAGGCCTTCCTTCAATAGGCAAAGGCCAACTACCCTCTTACAGATTCACTCCTTTTGACGGGCTTAGGAGACAACCCTTACAGATGTTTTCTCTCCTCTCTTTACAACTCAAACTTGAAGAACAGAAGGAGGATGAAAACTAGCAGTTTTGAGCTCTAAGAACCACTGAAAAGATCAAGATTTCGGGTAAGTTCTTGCTCTCTCAGTGCTGAATGGGTGGGGTATTTATAGGCCCCAACCCAATTCAAATTTGGAGCTCAAAACGATCAAATCCCGGAATTCCGGGATCAGGCGGTTGCACCTCCTGACTGGAGAGGTTGCACCGCCTGGCAGAGCTCAAAGACCGAGCTCAGGCGGTGCCACCTCTCTGTCAGGGAGGTTGCACCGCTCAGTCTTGCTCGAAGACTGAGCTCAGGCGGTGCCACCTCTCTGTCAGGGAGGTTGCACCGCCCAGTCTCGCTGGGAGGCTTAGCCCAGGCGGTGCCACCTCTTGGCTGGGGCGGTGCCACCTCTTTCACTATTTCAGCTCACTTGGTTTGGCTCCAAACTTGGCCCAAACTAGTCCGAACTTGGGCCTAATTGGCCCCTACTTGGGTTATAGGATTAACACCTAATCCTAACCCTAATTAATGTGCTAACTATGATTTTAAAGACATTTTCTAAGCTATTAAAAAGTCCGCAAGTCAAGACTTCTTCTGGCGAGCTTCCGGCAAACTTCCGGCGGTCTTCCGATGAACTCTCGGAAACCATTCTGCGGACTCCCGGCAAGCTCCTAGACTTCACGATTTGATCTTAGCGAGTTCCAACGAGCTTCTTCGGCAAGCTCCGATCTTTCTCGGCGAGCTCCGCGAACTTCCAACGAACCTTCCGGCGAGCTTCCGAAAATCCTTCGGCAAGCTCCCAACTCATTCTCGGCTAGTTCCGGTAGCATTCCCGATGAACCTTCGGACTTCCGTCGAACTCTCGAACTTGCAACAAATCATTCGCGCTTGACTCCGACACTTTGTTTCGCTTTATGTCTTCATCATTATCATAGTTAATCCTGCACAATTAAAACAAAACTTCGATCGAGACAATTAATCCTAAGCAATTAACCAAGTTGTCCGGCATGTCATTGGTCCCTCGACGCTTCGTCTGATTTTTCGGCGCATCGTCCTCTCCTGCGGCCTATTGCCCAATCGGCCAGTTGACTCCGTAACTCCGATATCCTTAGCACAATAACCGCTCTTCTTGGCCCGATGCCCGAGTCCACTGCCCGAAGCCTTTTATCGATACGTCGACCGATCTACCGGCCCGACGTCCAATCTTCTGACATGTTCCTCCGGCACAACATGATTTTCCTGCTTTAATTGTCTCATCCTGATCAAAGCATCCTGCATCACTCAAAACGCAGATTAAATCATAAACATATATCAAGTAGTTTCATCATCAAAATACGAGATTCAACACTCTAGTGTTGTGGGATAATGTGAACCTTTGCCAGAAATGGTAAAGGGACTTATGCATAGAGCCTGCGATGCTCTGCCGGCCCCCTCTGACTTCACCAAGACGTGGGTGGATGGAGGTCCCAAACATGGGAGACTTCTGTCTGGTGGTCATTCAGAAATTGATAAATCACAATCTGTCTGTGGTCCCACTACACCCACTGTATGTTTGATATGATATCCAGAGCTTTGGTTATGTGTTTATGTACATGCTTTGGATAAGAATGATATGAATGCAACGTCAAAGACGACGTTTGAGCTTCTGTTTGGTATTTGTTTTTGATATGCTCCGAAATATTCCATATGCCATTGATATGCTCCGGAACATTTCATATGCCACTGATAAGCTCCAAAACATTTCATTTGTTATTTATATGCTCCGAAATGTTTCATTCATTATTGATATGCTTCGAAATGTTCCATACGCCATTGATATGCTCTGGAACATTTCATATGCCATTGATAGCTCCGAAATGTTTCATTTGTTATTGATATGCTCCGAAATGTTCCATACACCATTGATATGCTCCGGAACATTTCATACGCCACTGATAAGCTCCAAAACATTTCATTCGTTATTTATATGCTCCGAAATGTTTCATTCATTGTTGATATACTTCGAAATGTTCCATACGCCATTGATATGCTCCAAAACATTTCATACGCCATTGATAAGTTCCGAAATGTTTCATTTGTTATTGATATGTTCCAAAACGTTTCATTCGTTGCTGATATGCTCCAATTACTCTATGCCCCATCTGTTATGACCCAAATATGTTTGATTGAAATGACAATTGTGATTCTGCACCTAATGATATTACGTCTATGAATTCTTATATTCTGCCTTGCATTTTGAAACTTTATCTCTTTGGAAATTGTCCTCTTTTGACATGGATATGTTAGTCACTTGCTGAGCTTTATATGCTCACCCCGTTGTTGTATAAATTTTTCAGGATAGCTTGTCGCTTGCTTAAATGTTAAGATTGGGCTGAGGTAGTGGAAAGCTAAAAGATTTTCGGCAGATCTTTATTAGTATATATGTTTTTGTTGTATAAGCACATGCTGCATCTAATGAAATGTTGACGATGAATCTAAACTTATGGATTTTGTATAAGTTTAAAGGTCCTCTCATGTTTAAGATTCTGGAATGTTAAGTTTAATTCGTGTAACGATATGAACTTATGGTAAACGTTGGTTTTATGATTGTACAAACTCCCACACTTATGAATTTATGTTGTGGTTATTATTTTGGTGAGTTGTGTTCAGATTTTATGAATCATCGAGCGATGTGTTATATGTTTATGAACTGCACAGAGTTTATAAATTTGTGAATTTATGTTGTGCTTATTATTTTGGTGAGTTGGGTTCAGATTTTATGAATCATCGAGTGATGTGTTGTATGTTTATGAACTGCACAGGGTTTATAAATTTATAGATTATAGTGGTGAAATTTTGATCTGAATGTTTTCTTAGTGACCTCAAATGTTAGTTTGGATCCTAAATTGATTTGTGTTGAAAATTTTAATATCATGGATATTTTTGAGGGGCGTGACAGAGGTGGTATCAGAGCATAGTTTGAGGATCACTGAAATATTTGATATGTTAATGTGCAAAATATATTGAGGTCTAGTGAACTATAGTGATTGGTGGAAATTTTCTTTGATGCATTTTAGGAATCTAGGAGGATGAGGCAATTTTGTCCTCCCATTTCAATTGATTCTGATTAATTAAGTGGGATGAAAGGGTTGATCGGGGATATCAAATCATAGTAGCACAGCAAAAGCGTGGAGAACCTAATTTCGTTGGTGGTAGAAAAATGGATGATGCGAATGGAAAAGATATTTGATGTACAAAATTGTTTCAATGATTAAAAGATTTCTTCTACCACCTTATATTGGAAGTAGAGGCTGATCATTGATGGGAACAATGAAAAGAATTTTTGTAGATCAATGGCAAGAATGACAAGGACAAGTTTACCAATAAAAATATGATTAGAAATGAATCAGAAAGTGATAATAAGAGGGTCAAGACATTTGGATTTGAAAAGGAAGTCACCACAAAAGATTCAATCACGTGTGAATTGCAAGTTAAATTATGAAACAAATTTATGTTTTCGGGTGACTGGAGTCTATTTGCTTGTAGAAAGTTGGATCATAAAATAAAAGACTGCCCTTTGAACAAGAAGAAAGAGTCATTGCCTCTTAAATCATCAGCCCAAGTCAGAGTGTATGCTATCACTGAATATGTTTCTAAAACTTCTGAATTAGTGATCGAAGGTATTATGAATGTTTATGAAAGAATGCAAATATTTGTTTGACCATGGGTCCTATCTACGATTTGATTTGTAATATTTTGCTTATCACTTGGGCATTCAACCTAGACCACTGCATTATGTGGTATATGTAAAATACAATCATTGGAGATTCTTTGATAATGAACTTGAATCTGGTCCTCTTGTCTGATTTTATTGGAGAACTTGAACTTTTTGCTGATTTAGTTCTCCTAAGATTTGGAGTTTGATATTATACTTGGCATGGATTGGTTATCTTCTCATCACACTAGTAGTGATTGTTACAAAAAAATAATTACTTTCTGCATACTAGATCAGCCTATATTTTACTTTGAGGGCAATAGGCATGATTTGCCTCCTTGCTTGATATCAGCACTTTAAGCTTATCGTCTTATGCAGAAGGATTGTTTTTGTTATAAGGTATGTGTAAAGGAGCATTCAAATCAGGAAACCCACCTAAATGAAATTTTAGTGGTTAAAGAGTTCCCTGATGTATTCCCAAATGACTTGCTTGGTTTACCTCTAGATAGAGAGGGTGAAATTGCTATTGATCTGGTCCCCAGTACAACCCCAATATCTAAGCCTCCCTATAGAATGGCACCACTCGAGCTAGAGGAATTAAAGAAACAACTACAAGAATTATCATATAATGGTTTCATACAACTCAATGTATCTCCTTGGGGTGCTCACGTACTATTAGTGAAGAAGAAGGATGGAACATTGAGGCTTTGTATTGATTATAGACTGTTGAATCAGGTGACCATCAAAAAATAAGTATCCCATACCCAGAATTGATGATTTGTTTGATCAACTACAGGGTGCACAAGTATTCTCTAAGATTGACCTGAGGTTAGGTTACTATCAGTTGAAGATCAAGGAGGAGGATATTCCAAAAATAGCTTTCAGAACTCGATATGGTCATTATGAATTCTTGGTGATGCTTTTTGGTTTGACTAATGCCCCTGCAGCTTTTATGGAACTAATGAATAGGATATTTCAACCGCTCTTGGATAGCTATGTAATTGTATTTATTGATGACATATTGGTGTATTCAAAGAGTAATCAGGAGCATGAGGAACACTTGAGAAATGTATTGTCCATACTAAGAGAAAAGAAGTTGTATGCAAAGTTCAGCAAATGTGAATTGTGGTTGAATGAAGTTGCTTTCTTAGGCCATGTGATTTCAGGGAAGGTTATATCTGTTGATCCAAAGAAAATAGAAGCTATAGTTAAATGGGAAGTACCAACAAGTGTAACAAAAATTAGAAGCTTCTTGGGCATGGCAAGTTATTACAAGAGATTTGTGTAGGGATTTTCTCGAATCGCTCAACCTCTCACCAAACTCACTAAAAAGAATGTGAAATTTGTATGGGGTGATGATTGTGAGCAAAGTTTTCAAGAGTTAAAAAGAAGATTGACTAGTGCTCCTATTCTCACTATTCCAAGTGGTAGTGAGGGGTTTGTAATTTATACTGATGCTTCAAGAAAGGGCCTCGGATGTGTTTTAATGTAGGAAGGGAGAGTGATTGCTTATGCTTCTAGACAACTAAAAGGTTATGAACTGAATTATCCAACTCGTGATTTGGAATTGGCAGCAATTGTTTTTGCTCTAAAGATTTGGAGACATTATTTGTATGGTCGGTAATTTAAAATTTTTACTAATCACAAGAGTTTAAAATATATTTTCACTCAGAAAGACTTAAACATGAGGCAGCGAAGATGGATAGAACTTCTAAAGGATTATGATTGTGTCATTCGTTATCACCTGGGCAAAGCTAATGTGGTAGCTGATACTCTTAGAAAAAAAAAATCTACATGTTTTATGGCTAGTCTGGTCGTGAAGCAATGAAAGTTATTAGAAGAAAATTTTGATTTGAATGCTATGAGGAAAGAGCAAGACTCAATGATATTGATGGCCTCCATTCAGGTGCAATCTGATCTTATTCAACAAATTAAGGAAGGACAATTACGAGATCCACGTTTAATCTACTTAAGGAATGAAGTAGAAAAGGAATTGAAGCCAAAATTTCAAGTTTCAAAGGATGGCCTGTTGAGATTTAGGGATAGAGTATGTGTACCTAATGAACCAAATATCAAGAACCAAATCCTAAAGGAAAGTTAAGCCCAAGATAAGGTTGGTTCTGTCGCTTATAGGATTGCCTTACCACCATCGTTGTGCCTTATCCATAATATATTTCATGTTTCGATGATTAGAGAGTATTTACCTGATCCTTCTCATATCATTAAGTATGAGTTGATGAAGATCGATAAAGATTTATCTTATGTGGAAGAGCCCACTCAGATTGTTGATAAGAAGGAAAAGATCCTAAGGAATCGGGTCATCCCTCTGGTTCAAGTAATTCGGAGACATCATTCTGGAGAGGAAACAACCTAGGAACTAGAGGAGGAAATGAAAAAGGTGTATCCCCATCTTTTCATCAATATAGGTATGATAAATTTAGAGGACTAAATTTTTCTTTTAAAGGGGGGAGAGTGTAACATCCCTCATTTCTGAATTTTCGTATAAGTTTCTAGTTGTAATATAAGTATCTATTTTAAATTTGATAAAAGAACAAAAATATGAATCTGAGAAATTATTCATAAGATTTGGGGGATTTGTTCAAAAAGAAAAAAAAAATCTGAGGACCTATATGTAAACCCTGAGGACCTAATCGTAAATATAATAATACAAGGACTAAACTGTAAAATACACAAAAATACAAATCCCACCGTTTAAGCCTCTCTACCTTTGTTCATAAGGAACCAGAGAAGGCAGCTGCGTGGAAGAACAGGAGAATGAAAGAAAGAAGAAGAGAAGAAAAAGGGGGAAGAAGAAGAAGAAAAAATTTTGGGGCTTTGAGGTTTCTTGCTCAAATCTTCTCATTTAGGGTCATAATTCTCAAAGGCAAGTGTTCTAACCCCATCCTACAGAAGTATTAGTCTCTATTCTTATACTGATTCTGAAAGATTTCTGCTTAGAACCTGATATTTCTCTCTTTGGACATAAAACCAAGGATCTGAAATTTTTCGGTAAACTGACCCCTATACACTCTTTCAGCTATAATTTTTAGCACCAAATGTAAATTTAGGCAGGACCTAGATCATTTGAAATTAGTCTCTTAAATCTTTCTTTTGACAATGATTTTGTGGATTTTGGACACCAAATACTTACCCAAACGTCTGTATAAATTGAGCCTATAGATGCTGCAGAACAGGGATCAAAATTTCTGACCTTTTGATACTAAAATACCTATAAGTCCCTGTTGGAAATTCTGATTGTACTAAACTGATTTCGTTCGAAACTAGACTTGTAGACCTTTCTTTTGACTTATAGATTAAAAAAATTGGAATTCAAATGCCTATCCTATTATCTGTTGAATCTGACCCTATAAATTCTGCAAAACAGTGATTTTGTTTTTGACCTTGTGTTACCAAATCAAAGGTAACTCCTTGTTGGAAACCATGATTCATACGAAACTTGTTTCAATAGAAAATAGATTGATATATCTTTCGACAATAGCCTTCTTGAGAGTATTGGAGCATAATTGACAATCTGAAGTATTTATCCAATGTGCCTCTCGAATTCTGTCAGAAATCGAGCTTTGATCGATTTCGCATCTTCTGTTTCATTCGTTTGGAAATAGATTCCATTCAGTCCCCTTCACTCAATTGAGACTTATGTAAATTATTTACTTTCTTGAAATATTTTGTGTAATGTTTAAGCTATATCGCATTGACACATGTAGACACATGTATATCTCATTGTTCCGCATTTGCTTTCAATATGTGCCTATTCTAGTTTCATTCCTTTGGATATTGAATTCACCTAACCTTCTTATTTGAATTGAGCTATATATGATTGCTTGGAATCCATGTATACTCTTGCTTTCATTTAATTCCAAATCTGAATACATTTGTGAGAGATTGTTGCTTGCATCGTATTGACTCATAAAGGCACATGTACATTTTGTTGTTCCGCGTGTACTTCCGATATATGCTATTTATTATTCATACTGCCCTTTCATACTCTGGTGTTGTGGGATAATGTGAACCTTTGCCAGAAATGGTAAAGGGAGTTATGCATAGAGCCTACGATGCTCTGCCGGCCCCCTCTGACTTCACCAAGACGTGGGTGGATGGAGCTCCCAAACGTGGGAGACTTATGTCTGGTGGTCATTCAGAAATGGATGAATCACAATCTGTCTGTGGTCCCACTACACCCTCTGTATGTTTGATATGATATCCAGAACTTTGGTTATTTGTTTATGTACATGCTTTGGATAAGAATGATATGAATGCAACGTCAAAGACGACGTTTGAGCTTCTGTTTGGTATTTGTTATTGATATGCTCTGGAACATTTCATATGCCACTGATAAGCTCCAAAACATTTCATTTGTTATTTATATGCTCCAAAATGTTTCATTCATTGTTGATATGCTTCGAAATGTTCCATATGCCATTGATATGCTCCGGAACATTTCATACGCCATTGATAAGCTCCGAAATGTTTCATTTGTTATTGATATGCTCCGAAATGTTCCATACACCATTAATATGCTCCGGAACATTTCATACGCCACTGATAAGTTCCAAAACATTTCATTCGTTATTTATATGCTCTGAAATGTTTCATTCATTGTTGATATGCTTCGAAATGTTCCATACGCCATCGATATGCTCCAGAACATTTCATACGTCATTGATAAGTTCCGAAATGTTTCATTTGTTATTGATATGTTCCAAAACGTTTCATTCGTTGCTGATATGCTCCAATTACTCTATGCCCCATCTGTTATGACCCAAATATGTTTGATTGAAATGACAATTGTGATTCTGCACCTAATGATATTACGTCTATGAATTCTTACATTCTGCCTTGCATTTTGAAACTTTATCTCGTTGGAAATTGTCCTCTTTTAACATGGATATGTTAGTCACTTGCTGAGCTTTATATGCTCACCCCGTTGTTGTATAAATTTTTCAGGATAGCTTGTCGCTTGCTTAAATGTTAAGATTGGGCTGAGGCAGTGGAAAGCTGAAAGATTTTGGGCAGATATTTATTAGTATATATGTTTTTGTTGTATAAGCACACGCTGCATCTAATGAAATGTTGACGATGAATCTAAACTTGTGGATTTTGTATAAGTTTAAAGGACCTCTCATGTTTAAGATTCTGGAATGTTAAGTTTAATTCGTGTAACGATATGAACTAATGGTAAACGTTGGTTTTATGATTGTACAAACTCCCACACTTGTGAATTTATGTTGTGGTTATTATTTTGGTGAGTTGGGTTCAGATTTTATGAATCATCGAGCGATGTGTTATATGTTTATGAACTGCACAGGGTTTATAAATTTATGAATTTATGTTGTGATTATTATTTTGGTGAGTTGGGTTCAGATTTTATGAATCATCGAGCGATGTGTTGTATGTTTATGAACTGCACAGGGTTTATAAATTTATAGATTATAGAGGTGAAATTTTGATCTGAATGTTTTCTTAGTGATCTCAAATGTTAGTTTGGATCCTGGATTGATTTGTGTTGAAAATTTTAATATCATGGATATTTTTGAGGGGCGTGACACAGCTGGTCTCATAGCTGCTCGTGTAGGGACACTAGGGATACAGTACAAGTGCTCATTGGAGAATGAGTTCACTGATTGATCCGCTTACGTAATGCTGGACGGTTGATGATGCCTTATTGTCAGACAGTGATTTCGTAGTCCTAGTGGTGTATCTTGTCCTTAGACTTGAGACACCAAGGATGTCCTGTATGAGTGCTCCACTCTAGGATACCAGACTTATAGGTTTGGCTGTCCCAGATCTAGTACAGCTGGTCATTGGGAGTGGTAGTCGACCTTACGAGGGCTATTGAGTGTCGATAGAGGATCATCCACTCTTGGCGTCATGAGAGGAATATCCCATGTGTTCTTGCTCAGACAAATCCCTGGCCAGGGTCATTCGGGTTGAGAGAGAAAGAGTTCTCCGGGAGAATCCGATTAGAGCGAGACTCGAGTAGAAACCGTATGGGTCTGACAGCACCATACTCGATATACGATCTCTGGGATATTAGATGGATAAGGGACTATAGGTACACGGTAACTGAGGACGGACAGATCTAATGGATTGGATTCCCCTATATTGTCTGGGGACTATGGCGTAGTGGCCTAGTACGTCCGTAGTCGATGAGTCGAGTGAATTATTACAGAGATAAAAATTCACTGAGTTAGAAGGAGTTCTGACAGGTATGACTCACGGCCAGCTCGATATTGGGCCTAGAGGGTCACACACATATGGTAGGTATTGCGATGAGTAGTGGTTCGGATATGAGATATCCGACGGAGCCCTCGTCTTATTGGATGCAGATCCAATACCGACTAGGGGAGGACCCATTAGGGTTTGACAGGGGACCTCTATAAATAGGAGGGATTCAGAGCCTCATAGGCTAGAGTCTTTGCTTGCCTTTCCTATTCTCCTCTCCCTCTCCACCTTAGAGCAGGCCTGGAGTTTTGAGGAGCGTCGTCACAACCCTACTGTGTGGATCACCGCTAGAGAGGATGACGCTTAACCTCCTTCATCCTCTCTTAAGGATCTGTAAGGAAACAGGGATATACGATCTCCCTAGGTAACATAATCTACTCTATATGCAGTTTTAAGTTTCACGAATTTTGCGCACCAATCTTCGCACGACGACGAACATCTCTTTGGGAATCGGGGATTTTGTTTTCTTGTTCTTCCGCTGTGCATATGATGTCGCCCCCAAGATTTCCCAACATTGGTCTCATAGCTGCTCGTGTAGGGACACTAGGGATACAGTACAGGTCCTCATTGGAGAATGAGTTCATTGATTGATCCGCTTACGGAATGCTGGATGGTTGATGATGCCTTATTTGTCATACAATGATTTCATAGTCCTAATGGTGTATCTGGTCCTTAGACTTGAGACACCAAGGATGTCCTGTATGAGTGCTCCACTCTTTGATACCAGACTTATAGGTTTGGTTGTCCCAGATCTAGTACAGCTGGTCATTGGGAGTGGTAGTCGACCTTACGAGGGCTATTGAATGTCGATAGATGATCATCCACTCTTGACGTCATGAGAGGAATATCCCATGTGTTCTTGTTCAGACAAATCCCTGGCTAAGGTTATTCGGGTTGAGAGAAAAAGAGTTCTCCGAGAGAATCCGATTAGAGCGAGACTCGAGTAGAAACCGTATGGATCTGACAGCACCATGCTCAATATACAGTCATTGGGATATTAACTGGATGAGGGACTATAGGTACATGATAATTGAGGACAGACAGGTCCAATGGATTGGATTCCCCTATATCGTCTAGGGAATACGGCGTAATGGCCTAGTACGTCTGTAGTCGATGAATCGAGTGAATTATTACAGAGATAATAATTCACTGAGTTAGAAGGAGTTCTGACAGGTATGACTCACGGCCAGCTCGATATTGGGCCTAGTGTTGAATCTCGTATTTTGATGATGAAACTACTTGATATATGTTTATGATTTAATCTGCGTTTTGAGTGACGCAGGATGCTTTGATCAGGATGAGACAATTAAAGCAGGAAAATCATATTGTGCCGGAGGAACATATCAGAAGATTGGACGTCGGGCCGGTAGATCGGTCGACGTATCGACAGAAGGCTTCGGGCAATGGACTCGGGCATCGGGCCAAGAAGAGCGGTTATTGTGCCAAGGATATCGGAGTTGCGGAGTCAACTGGCCGATTGGGCAATAGGCCACAGGAGAGGACGATGCGCCGAAGAATCAGACGAAGCGTCGAGGGACCAATGACATGCCGGACAACTTGGTTAATTGCTTAGGATTAATTGTCTCGATCGAAGTTTTGTTTTAATTGTGCAGGATTAACAATGATAACGATGAAGACATAAAGCGAAACAAAGTGTCAGAGTCAAGCGCGAAGGATTTGTTGCGAGTTCGAGAGTTCGACGGAAGTCCGAAGGTTCGTCGAGAATGCTACCGGAACTAGCCGAGAATGAGTTGGGAGCTTGCCGAAGGGTTTTTCGGAAGCTCGCCGGAAGGTTCGTTGGGAGTTCGCGGAGCTCGCCGAGAAAGATCGGAGCTTGCCGAAGAAGCTCGTTGGAACTCGCTAAGAACAAATCGTGAAGTCTAGGAGCTTGCCGGGAGTCCACAGAATGGTTTCCGAGAGTTCATCGGAAGACCGCCGGAAGTTTGCCGGAAGCTCGCCAGAAGAAGTCTTGACTTGCAGACTTTGTAATAGCTTAGAAAATGTCTTTAAAATCATAGTTAGCACATTAATTAGGGTTAGGATTAGGTGTTAATCCTATAACCCAAGTAGGGGCCAATTAGGCCCAAGTTCGGACTGGTTTGGGCCAAGTTTGGAGCCAAACCAAGTGAGCTGAAATAGTGAAAGAGGTGGCACCGCCAGGGTCAAAGGTGGCACCGCCCAGGAGAGGTTCTCCCAACGAAGCTAGGAGGTGCAACCGCCCCAGCCAGGAGGTGCAACCGCCCAGGCTCAGTCTCCGAGCAAGACTGGGAGGTGCAACCTCTTCTGTCAAGAGGTAGCACCGCCAGAGCTCAAGTTTCGAGCTCTGCCGGGCGGTGCAACCTCTCCAGTCAGGCGGTGCAACTGCCTGAGCTCGGTCTTCGAGCTCTGGCAGAGAGGTGCAACCGCCCCTGACAGAGGTGGCACCGCCCAGAGGCTCAGTCTTCGAGCTCTGTCAGGCGGTGCAACCTCTCCAATCAAGAGGTGCAACCGCCTGATCTCGGAATTCCGGGATTTGACCGTTTTGAGCTCCAAATTTGAACTGGGTTGGGGCCTATAAATACCCCACCCATTCAGCACTGAAAGCATAGAACACACACTCGAAATCTTGCTATCTTTTTGTGTTTCTTAGAGCTCAAAACTGCTAGTTCTCCTCTTTCTATTCTTCAAGTTTGAGTTGTAAAGAGAGGAGAGAAAACTTCTGTAAGGGTTGTCTCCTAAGCCCGTCAAAAGGAGTGAATATGTAAGAGGGTAGTTGGCCTTCGCCTATTGAAGGAAGGCCTCTAGTTGACGTCGATGACCTCGTCGGTGGAGGAAGCCAAAAGTGGAGTAGGTCAAGACTGACCGAACCACTCTAAATCTCTGGTTTGCGTTTATTTTGAGCACTTTATCATTACTGCAAACCTCCTACATAGCTACTGCTCTCTACGCCTTTACGAACAAGTTTCTAAGTTCTGTTCTTTTCAAATCTACATTCAGATGTAAATCGGTGTTTTCGTACGATCTCTACATTGCGGTTTACACTTACGTTTTGATTCTATTTATAACTGTAAACTGTCTTCTGCGCTTTTACGAACGAGTTTCTTTGCAGTTTACGTTTACGTCTTGATTCTGTTTATAACTGCAAACTGATTTCTGCGAACGAGTTTCTTTGCAGTTTGCGTTTACGTCTTGATTCTGTTTAGACGTAAAACCGTGTTTTAGACGTAAACTACTTTTAAACGTAAAACTACGTTTAGACGTAAAACTGTGTTTAGACGCAAACTGCGTTTAGACGTAAAACTACGTTTAGACGTAAAACTGCGTTTAGACGCAAACTGCGTTTAGACGTAAAACTACGTTTAGACGTAAAACTATGTTTAGACGTAAAACTGCGTTTAGATGCAAACTGCACTACGCTCAGACGCAATCTGATCTTAGACGTAAACTGCGCTTAGACGCAAACTGCGCTTAAACGTAATCTGCGCTTAGACGCAAACTGCGCTTAGACGCACGCAATCTGAGTTTAGACGTAAACTGCGTTTAGACGCAAACTGCAAACTGCATAAATTACACTTAGACGCAAACTGTGTTTAGACATAAACTGCACTTAATCATAAGTAATCTTAGAATTGGCTTTTGCATCAAAATAGTTTTTATCGAACGAACGCAGCTTTCATTTTTAATCGCTGAAAGATTTCCGCTGCACTAATTCACCCCCCCCTTCTTAGTGCTCTCGATCCTAACAATTGGTATCAGAGTGGGGTATTTCTCATTTCGGATTTACACCCGAGAGAAATGGCTCTTCAAGATGGCTTTTCGGTCTTTCGTCCATCGTTCTTTAACGGATTGGACTACACTTATTGGAAAACTCGAATGAGAGTTTTCTTGATTTCTCTAAATCTGGATTTATGGAATATCGTTGAAAACGGTTTTTAACTTCCCTCTAAACCGATGAACGAATGGTCGGATTTAGAGAAGAAGTATTTTTCTTTTAACGCAAAGGCTATGAATGTCATATTTTGCGCTTTGGACAAAAATGAGTTCAATCGGGTTTCTTTGTGCGAAACGACTTTCGATATTTGGCATACTCTTGAAATCACGCATGAGGGAACTAGTAGAGTCAAAGACTCGAAAGTTAATATTTTACTACATGATTTCGAGCTTTTTCATATGAAACCAAGCGAAACCGTTGTTGACATGTACACCCGTTTTACGGATGTCGTCAATGGTTTAAAATCACTTGGTAAAAGCTTTTCGGATTTTGAACTCGTTAACAAAGTTTTGCGCTCACTTTCTAAAACTTGGGATTCAAAAGTAACTGCTATTCGAGAATCGAAAAACTTGAACCAATTTCCACTTGAAGAACTAATTGGTTCATTGATCACATATGAAATGACGTGCAATGCACGTGAAGAACTTGAGAACCACCTTCCAAAGAACAGGAAGGATTTGGGACATAGAACATTTGAAGACCACTCGAGCATAAGCTCAAGTGATGGTGAACTTAAACTACAAATGAAACGAAAATTAAAAAGCAAAAAGAATCGAACTACTTGCTTTAAACGCAAGAAGAAGAACAAAAATTGGGATGAATCGATCTCCTCCGAAGAAGAGAAAGTCAACAAAAGCAAGGTGGCAAACTACGCCTTAACAGCCTACAATGATGAGGTAATCGAAATCCCCCTAATTTATTTTGAAATTACTTGATGCTTTCATGATGTATTTTTCTCTTTTAGTTTAGAATTAATTTTCTTAAAAATTACATGTTAAAAAAAAAATTATTATGATCATACTAAGTAATTTCAAAAATGATAATATTGCATATTTTATGATAAACAAATAAAATGATCTTGATTGAAAATATGAAATCATGGTTAAGAAGTAATAATGTGTATTACGTTGATTTCCATTGTTATTTCTTGATTTTGATTAAAGATCATGTTTGATTTGAAGAAATGCATAATGATGAAATTAAATATTTTGATTAACAATTTTATGCATGAGATTTTAAGCCGATGATAAGCATGTGTTATTCATGAGTATATTTGAAAAACTATGGAAAAAATGTGCTCGAATGCATGAACGTGTTAAGATTATTTTTCGGACATTCTTGATTCAATGTTCAAAACACTTAATTGCCATGATGATTTTACACTATAACATGTTGGAAATTATATGTTTTGGATACATAAATTTTTATGATCATGAGCATGTTTTATCTTCATAATTGAACTTGAAAATCTATAGCAAAATCTTATCCGAATGCATGAAAGTACTAATTTCATTTTCGGATTCACTTAACAATTGGTATCCTAACAATCGGATTTTCTCATACACTTTTGAAAAATATTTTTCTAAAATGGATTTGATGAAATGATTCCTGCTTATAAATTCCATCTTGAAATATGAATGATAGTGTCTTTGCTTGTAAAGATTTGTTTCACATACATATCTCCTATGACTCATGTGCAGAAAAAGAATTTATAAATCATAATACAATGAGATTTCTTATGCAAAAATAAAGTGCTTTTGTGATTCTTTGCTAAAGAGAATAATTATTAAAATCATGATCTTGATAATTATAACATGAAGCTCTTTATAAATCAAGATCGTTCATTATGCTCCCTACATTTATCAAAAAGGAGTTCTTCAAATGAAATGCAACTTGTCTTTTGATTTCATGATATTTTGTGAATCTCAAAATTAATGACTTGATTATGAGTTTCAAGTTAACGATTTGATTTGAATAAGTTATGTCTAAATCATAATCATGATCTTGCAAAATTGAAATCACAAATAATATCTTTTGGTATTCATGAATTGATACTCACAATATGAAAGTATTGGTATTCATGACTTGATTTTGATTGAAACATTACATGCTTAAATTAATCATTCTTCTATGTTTCAAAAATTCTTTAAATGCCTTATGTGATGACTGAAAATTAATTTGCTTTATGATGAATCACGAATCATGACTTGATCTATGATATTGAAATATTTTAATCATGATTCTTGGTTATATAATTCCCTTGCCCTATTAAAAGGATTTGTTGAATGGATCATGTCCTTCTTGAACTTTCTTGATATCATGACAAGATTTTGTAATATGGCCTGTATAATAATTAAAAATTTTTGGCCATTGATTTCTCCCTTCTTTTCGACAAAAACAAAGGGGAGAAAGCTTTTGCTAGTTAGAACATGCAAAGAAAAGCAAGTGCAATCTTGCACATGAAGCAAGTGTTGAATTGCCATGATTGAACCTAAGAATCTTGCTATGCTTTTGTGCTTATATGTTGTGATGAAAATATAGCTTCATGTTATAAAAACTTGCATATATTTTAAAATAGCTAGTGCTACTTCTCCTTTTGTTGATGATAAAGTGGGAGAAATATATGAATTGATACTATAAGTGCCATATTTGAATTTTCATCATGTTAAGATATCAAGAGCTTGCATTGTAATTCTACTTGATGATATCTTGCTATGTGATGAAATGCTACGATTTGTTGCTAAAATGATGCATGCAATACTTATGCTTTCTACGTAATGTATTGCATATGATATGAACCTTGATTAAAATTGCCTTGATTTGAATTCAAGGTTTATCTCAATTATGGAATTTTGAAATAAAAATGATTACTCACCTTTGTCATGATTTAGAAATTGACGGAAAGGGTTTTCCCTTCTTTTTGACAATGACTAAGGAGGAGATAACTTGCATGCACAATTCAAGAAGAAAGCAAATTTTCACTTCTCAAAAGAGAAGAAATTGCTATCTTGAACATCTTAAGAAACAAAAAGAACAAAGGTGCTATCTTGCCTATCTCAAGAAGCAAAACATGCTAACTTGCGCATCTAGCAAAGTGGACAAAATTTTCATATTTCAAGAAGCAAGAGTTGCCTTCTTGAACATCTCTAATTTGCTAGTTTGCATGATGTAGAACTTGCTATCTTGAACATCTCTAATTTTCATACCAAGTGCTATCTTGTATGCTATAAAACTTGCATATCTAAAACTTGATAGCTTGAATATTCTAAGCATGATTCAACACTTGCTATATTTTCTAGCAAAATTGCATGATGATAAAACTTGATATTATGTTTTTCATGCAATGAGTTGAACCAATATCACAAACACTTGATTGTGGTACTTCTCCTTTTTGTTGATGACAAAGGGGGAGAAGTATTTGATGACATGACATGCATAAGTATTTGATGACATGACATGCATAAGTTTATGCATAAGTTCATGCATAAGTTCATGATAACGTGTTGCAAGTATTCATGATGAATATTGCAATGACTTGAATTCAAGGTTCTATCAATATGGCATATTGATAGGGGGAGTTTTTTAAACTCTGGGAGTTAAGGTTAACTCCGTTTATGATGACATGTTGCTTAGATTTTTGAATCTAAGAGTTTCTATCAATATGGCATATTGATAGGGGGAGTTTGTTTAAACTCCGGGAGTTAAGTTTAACTCCGTCATCAAGTGGTTGTCATCATCAAAAAGGGGGAGATTTTTGAATCTCGTATTTTGATGATGAAACTACTTGATATATGTTTATGATTTAATCTGTGTTTTGAGTGACGCAGGATGCTTTGATCAGGATGAGACAATTAAAGCAGGAAAATCATGTTGTGCCGGAGGAACATGTCAGAAGATTGGACGTCGGGCCGGTAGATCGGTCGACGTATCGACAGAAGGCTTCGGGCAGTGGACTCAGGCATCGGGCCAAGAAGAGCGGTTATTGTGCCAAGGATATCGGAGTTGCGGAGTCAACTGGCCGATTGGGCAATAGGCCACAGGAGAGGACGATGCGCCGAAGAATCAGACGAAGCGTCGAGGGACCAATGACATGCCGGACAACTTGGTTAATTGCTTAGGATTAATTATCTCGATCGAAGTTTTATTTTAATTGTGCAGGATTAACTATGATAACGATGAAGACATAAAGCGAAACAAAGTGTTGGAGTCAAGCGCGAAGGATTTGTTGCGAGTTCGAGAGTTCGACGGAAGTCCGAAGGTTCGTCGAGAATGCTACCGGAACTAGCTGAGAATGAGTTGGGAGCTTGCCGAAGGGTTTTTCGGAAGCTCGCCGGAAGGTTCGTTGGGAGTTCGCGGAGCTCGCCGAGAAAGATCGGAGCTTGCTGAAGAAGCTCGTTGGAACTCGCTAAGAACAAATTGTGAAGTCTAGGAGCTTGCCGGGAGTCCGCAGAATGGTTTCCGAGAGTTCATCTGAAGACCGCCGGAAGTTTGCCGGAAGCTCGCCAAAAGAAGTCTTGACTTGCGGACTTTGTAATAGCTTAGAAAATGTCTTTAAAATCATAGTTAGCACATTAATTAGGGTTAGGATTAGGTGTTAATCCTATAACCCAAGTAGGGGCCAATTAGGCCCAAGTTCGGACTGGTTTGGGCCAAGTTTGGAGCCAAACCAAGTGAGCTGAAATAGTGAAAGAGGTGGCACCGCCAGGGTCAGAGGTGGCACCGCCCAGGAGAGGTTCTCCCAACGAAGCTGGGAGGTGCAACCGCCCCAGCCAGGAGGTGCAACCGCCCAGGCTCAGTCTCCGAGCAAGACTGGGCGGTGCAACCTCTTCTGTCAAGAGGTAGCACCGCTGGAGCTCAAGTTTCGAGCTCTGCCAAGCGGTGCAACCTCTCCAGTCAGGCGGTGCAACCGCCTGAGCTCGGTCTTCGAGCTCTGGCAGAGAGGTGCAACCGCCCCTGACAGAGGTGGCACCGCCCAGAGGCTCAGTCTTCGAGCTCTGCCAGGCGGTGCAACCTCTCCAGTCAAGAGGTGCAACCGCCTGATCCCGGAATTCCAGGATTTGACCATTTTGAGCTCCAAATTTGAACTGGGTTGGGGCCTATAAATACCCCACCCATTCAGCACTGAAAGCATAGAACACACACTCGAAATCTTGCTATCTTTCTGTGTTTCTTAGAGCTCAAAACTACTAGTTCTCCTCTTTCTATTCTTCAAGTTTGAGTTGTAAAGAGAGGAGAGAAAACTTCTGTAAGGGTTGTCTCCTAAGCCCGTCAAAAGGAGTGAATATGTAAGAGGGTAGTTGGCCTTCGCCTATTGAAGGAAGGCCTCTAGTTGACGTCGGTGACCTCGTCGGTGGAGGAAGCCAAAAGTGGAGTAGGTCAAGACTGACCGAACCACTCTAAATCTCTGGTTTGCGTTTATTTTGAGCACTTTATCATTACTGCAAACCTCCTACATAGCTACTGCTCTCTACGCCTTTACGAACAAGTTTCTAAGTTCTATTCTTTTCAAATCTGCATTCAGACGTAAATCGGTGTTTTCGTACGATCTCTACATTGTGGTTTACACTTACGTTTTGATTCTATTTATAACTATAAACTGTCTTCTGCGCTTTTACGAACGAGTTTCTTTGTAGTTTACGTTTACGTCTTGATTCTGTTTATAACTGCAAACTGATTTCTGCGAACGAGTTTCTTTGCAGTTTACGTTTACGTCTTGATTCTGTTTAGACGTAAAACCGTGTTTTAGACGTAAACTACTTTTAAACGTAAAACAACGTTTAGACGTAAAACTATGTTTAGACGCAAACTGCGTTTAGACGTAAAACTACGTTTAGACGTAAAACTGCGTTTAGACGCAAACTGCGTTTAGACGTAAAACTACGTTTAGACGTAAAATTGTGTTTAGATGTAAAACTGCGTTTAGACGCAAACTGCACTGTGCTCAGACACAATCTGATCTTAGACGTAAACTGCGCTTAGACGCAAACTGCGCTTAAACGCAATCTGCGCTTAGACGCAAACTGCGCTTAGACGCAAACTACGCTTAGACGCACGCAATCTGAGTTTAGACGTAAACTGCGTTTTGTTGAATCTCGGATTTTGATGATGAAGTCAATTGTCATTTGTTGTCTAATCTATGTGTTGAGATAAGTGTGCAGGATTAACTACGATGAAAGATAGACAAGCAGCAGGAGTTGCGCCGGAGTCAAGTTCATGATCACTTTGGGAGTTCGAGAGTTCGACGGAAGTACGGACGGTCGTCGGAGGTTCTGCGGGAACAGATCCGAGAAGTCCAGAAGCTTGCCAAGCGAAGCTCGTCGGAACTCACCAAGTGGATCGTCGCAAAGTCCAGGAGTTTGCCGGAAGTCCGCAGAAGCATCACCGAGGGTTCATCGGATGATCGACGGAAGTTCGCCGGAAACTCGCCGGAAAAAGCAATTGACGTACCGAAGCAAAGCTGCAGAAATTGTCTTAGATTTAATCGTAGTTAGCACGGTGATTAAGTTAGAAATGGGAGGTGATCCCATTAGCTTAATCCTGGGGCAATTGGGCCCCTGAAGAACTCAAGTTGGGTCGAATGGTTCAACCCATTCGAACCCAAGAAGCTGTGGGAGGTGCAACCGCCCAGGCAGGGAGGTGCCACCGCCCAGGCTAAGTCTCCCAGCGAGACTGGGAGGTGCAACCGCTCCAGCCAGGCGGTGCAACCGCCCAGGGCTCAGTCTCCAAGCGAGACTGGGCGGTGCAACCTCCTCTGTCAAGCGGTAGCACCGCCTGAGCTCAAGTTTCGAGCTCTGCCTGGTGATGCAATCACCGAGCTCAGTCTTCGAGCTCTGGAAGAGAAGTACGACCTCTCTGGCCAGGAGATGCACAGCCTAAGCTCAGTCTTCGAGCTCTGGCAGAGAGGTGCAACCACCTCTGGCAGAAAGGGGCGATCACCTCTGGCAGAGAAGAGAAACTTCTCTGGTCAGGAGATGCACCGCCTGAGCTCGGTCTTCGAGCTCTGGCAGGAAGGTGCAACCACCCCTGACAGAGAAGGTGCAACCGTCTGAGCTCAGTCTTCGAGCTCTGCCAGGCGGTGCCACCTCTCCAGTCGAGAGGTGCAACCGCCTGAGCTCAGACTTCGAGCTCTGCCAGGCGGTGCCACCTCTCCAGTCAAGAGGTGCAACCGCCTGATCCCGGAATTTCGGGATTTGGTCGTTTTGAGCTCGAAATTTGAATTGGGTTGGGGCCTATAAATACCCCACCCATTCAGCACTGAAAAGAAATAGACCTACACCGAAATCTTGATCTTTTCTGTGATTCTAAGAGCTCAAAAGTGTTGTAAAGCCTTTAAGTCTCCTCCTTCTGTTCTTCAAGTTTTCAGTTGTAAAGTGAGGAGAGAAAGGTCTGTAAAGGTTGTCTCCTGAGCCTGTTAAAAGGAGAGAAACTGTAAAAGGGCAGTTTGGCCTTCGCCCATTGAAGGAAGGCCCCTAGTTGACGTCGGCAACCTCATCGGTGGAGGAAGCCAAAAGTGGAGTAGGTCAAGGCTGACCGAACCACTCTAAATCTCTGGTTTGCGTTTATTTTTGAGCACTTTATCATTACTGCAAACCTCCTCCATTACTACTGCTCTCTGCGCTTTCACGAACAAGTTCTAAGTGCTGTTCTTCCGAATCTGCATTCAGACGTAAATTCGTATTTTCGTACATTACAGTTTACGTTTACGTTTGATTCTGCAGAACTGTCTTCGGTGCTTTTACAAAAGAGTTTCTTTGCAGTTTACACTTACATTTTGATCCTATTGATAACTGCAAACTGTCCTCTACAATTTTACGAACGAGTTTCAACATTTAGATGTAAAACTGCATTTAGACGTAAATCGGCTTTCCTCTCACAATCATCAGTTCTCAGTTCACGTTTACGTCTTGATTTCAACTGCATACTGCTTTCTGCAAGTATACAAATGAGTTTCAAAGTTTAGACGTAAATCTGCGTCTAGACGTAAAACAGCGTTTAGACGTAAATCTGAGTTTAGACGTAAAACTGCGTTTAGACGTAAATCTGAGTTTAGACGTAAACTGTGCTTAGACGTAAAACTGCGCTTAGACGCAAACTGTGTTTAGACGCAAACTGCGCTTAGACGCAAACTGTGTTTAGACGCAAACTGCGCTTAGACGCAATCTGCGCTTAGACGCAAACTGCACTTAGATACAAACTGAGAATTAGCTTTTGCATCATAATAGTTTTTTTTTTATTGAACGAACGCAGCTTTTGGTTTTTAATCGCTGTAAGATTTCCGCTGCACTAATTCACCCCCCCCCCTCTTAGTGCTCTCGATCCTAACAATTGGTATCAGAGCCCGGTTAACTCTCAAAAGGATTAAAACCCAAGAGAGATGGCTTACGCCGGAAACCAAGAGGGCCATTCTATTACACGTCCACCCATGTTTAATGGGACGGACTACACCTACTGGAAAACCCGAATGAGGATCTTTCTTATTTCTATGGATTTTGAATTATGGAATCTTGTCGAGAATGGTTTTTCAAAGTCTTCTCTTCCAATGATCGATTGGAATGATTTGGAGAAGAAGGCTTTCGCTCTAAATGCAAAGGCTATGAATGCCTTATTTTGTGCACTCGATAAAAACGAGTTTAACCATGTTTCAACTTGTGAAACTGCATTTGATATTTGGCACACACTCGAAGTGACCCATGAGGGCACAAGTAGAGTAAAAGAGTCAAAAATCAATTTGCTGTTACACTCTTTCGAACTCTTTCGGATGAAACCGAGTGAAACCATTGGCGACATGTTTACCCGTTTCACGGATGTCGTCAACGGTCTAAAAGGACTCGGAAAGAGCTTTTCGGATTTTGAGCTTGTTAATAAGATACTAAGATCCCTTCCTAAGAGTTGGGATCCTAAAGTCACCGCTATTCAAGAGGCAAAAGATCTGCGAAATTTCCCTCTTGAAGAACTAATCGGGTCACTAATGACCTATGAAATGACTTGTAAAGCTCATGAAGAGCAAGAAGACATCCTTCCAAAGAACAGGAAGGATATGGCACTCAAAACGTCAGAATGCCACTTGAGAGAAAACTCAAGTGATGAGGACTGTGATGATGACTTGGCACTTCTAACAAGAAAGTTTAAAAAGTTTTTTAAAAGAAACAAGTTTAAGAATGATGCAAAAAATAAACTTGAACCCAAAAAGGACCAAGTGATCTGCTATGAATGCAAAAAGCCGGGACACTACAAAAGTGATTGTCCCCAAGTCAAGAAAAGAACAACAAAGAAGAAGGCGCTCCAAGCAACATGGGATGATTCGAGCGCATCTGAGGAAGAGGAGTCCAACACCGAGCAAGTTGCTCATTACGCCTTAATGGCCATCGAAGACGAGGTAACAAATTCAATAGATGCTGATTTATCTTTCGATGAATTATTAAATGCTTTCAATGACTTATTTGACGAATGCAAGAGTATAAGTAGAAAATATAAATTGCTGAAAAAGATGCATGATAGTCTTACTTGTGAGTTTGATAAGTTAAAAGTCGAACATCATGATAGTTTAAATTCATGTATCAAATGTCATGATTTAGAAACTATGCAAAAAGAAAACCTGCTACTCAAGGACACCTTGAAGAAATTCGAGGTTGGTAGCAAGTCATTAAACATGATCCTTGCAAACAAGGGTCACATTCCAAAAAGGAGCGGGATTGGATTTGTGAGAAATCCTCACCAAAATCCAACCACCTTCATAAAAGGCTCCATCTTACATGTTCAACACCAAACCAAGTGCAACTTTTGTTGCAAATCTGGACACAAGACACATTGTTGTCCATTCAAGAAAATAAGTCCAAACAAATTAATTTGGGTTCCTAAAGGAACCATGATAAACTCTATGCAACATGATAGAAAATGTAGATCTATTTATGAGGCACCCAAAAGCAAATGGGTACCTAAACATCATCCTTTCTTGTAGAAAACTAAACAATCGCAAGCTAGGAGCAAGAAATGGTACCTTGATAGTGGATGCTCAAGGCATATGACCGGAGATCCATCTCAATTCTCTAAGCTCACTAGCATAGACGAAGGATATGTCACCTTCGGAGACAACAACAAGGGTAAAATCATTGGCAAAGGAACCATAGGTAACAAATCCAACCTCTCTATTGAAGATGTTTTACTAGTTGATGGTTTAAAACATAACCTCTTGAGCATTAGTCAATTATGTGATAAAGGATATATTATAAGATTTGAATCTAATGCTTGCATCATTGAAAAACCACACAAAAATATATCTATGATTGCATTAAAACAAAACAACGTATACACTATTGACATCAATGACTTATGTGATGAAATGTGCCTTGCCGTTATGAATGAGGATGCTTGGCTATGGCATAGAAGATTAGGTCATGCTAGCATGAAACTAATCACTCAAGTATCATCTAGAGAACTTGTAAGAGGAATTCCTCATATCAAGTTCATCAAAGATAATGTATGTGATGCTTGCCAATTAGGTAAGCAAATTAAGGGTAGCTTCAAAGCTAAGAATCAAATAAGCACCTCTAGGCCCTTACAATTGATCCATATGGACTTGTTCGGACCAATCTCTACATCGAGTCTAGGAGGTAGCAAATACGCCTTTGTCATTATTGATGACTATAGCAGATATACATGGACCTACTTCTTAAAACAGAAAAATGAATGCTTTAGATATTTTACCAAGTTTTGTAAACTTGTTCAAAATGAAAAGGGATCTATGATTTCGTCAATTAGAAGTGATCATGGTGGAGAATTTCAAAACCATGACTTCCAAGAATTCTGTGAACTCAACGGATATAACCATAATTTCTCTACTCCAAGAAATCCTCAACAAAATGGGGTAGTAGAAAGAAAAAATCGAAA
Source organism: Musa acuminata AAA Group (assembly GCF_036884655.1). Classification (NCBI taxonomy): domain Eukaryota; kingdom Viridiplantae; phylum Streptophyta; class Magnoliopsida; order Zingiberales; family Musaceae; genus Musa; species Musa acuminata. The sequence continues at coordinate 32,336,013 of NC_088357.1, forward strand.
TTTACAAGAAATGGCAAGAACAATGTTGAATGAACATAGCCTACCCAAATATTTTTGGGCCGAAGCTGTAAACACTGCATGCTATATTTTAAATAGAGTCCTAGTAAGACCCTTACTCACCAAAACTCCTTATGAGTTATGGAATAACAAAAAACCCAATGTCTCATATTTCAAAGTCTTTGGGTGTAAGTGTTTTATCTTGAATGAAAAGGATAACTTAGGAAAATTCGATGCTAAATCTGATGAAGGAATCTTTCTTGGTTATTCTTCGGTTTCTAAAGCTTTTCGCATCTTCAATAAAAGAACCTTAATTATTGAAGAATCCATCCATGTTGTTTTCAATGAGATTTCAGAAATTAAGAAAAATGATCTTGATGATGATTTTGATTCCTTGAATTTAAACGAAACCCCGTCTCCAACTAGCAACTTGGATGCATCCACTTCCGAAACATCCTTACCCAAGGATTGGAAGTATATAGATGCTCATCCTAAGGAGCTAATCCTAGGAGACACATCAAAGGGGGTTCAAACACGATCTTCTTTTAAAAACTTTTGTGCCAACGCCGCCTTTCTCTCCCAAATTGAACCCAAATGTGTTGATGAAGCCATGAAAGATGATTCATGGATTATCGCAATGCAAGATGAATTAAATCAATTTGAGAGAAATGAGGTGTGGACGCTTGTTCCTAGGCCAAATGACCATTTAGTTATTGGTACTAAATGGGTCTTTAGAAACAAGCAAGATGAAAATGGTATCGTGGTTAGAAACAAGGCTAGATTAGTGGCCAAAGGTTTCAACCAAGAAGAAGGTATCGATTACGAAGAAACCTTCGCACCTGTGGCTCGATTGGAAGCCATAAGGATGCTCCTTGCCTACGCCAGTTGCAATAATTTTAAGTTATTTCAAATGGATGTTAAAAGCGCTTTTCTAAATGGTTTCATTTCCGAAGAAGTTTATGTTGAACAACCCCCTGGATTTGAAAATAATGGCTACCCTAATCATGTGTTTAGACTAACTAAAGCTCTCTATGGTTTAAAACAAGCCCCAAGGGCTTGGTATGAGAGACTTAATTCTTTTCTCATTGAAAATAATTTCATAAAAGGCAAGGTTGATACTACATTGTTTATCAAGAATTTTGAAAATAATTTTCTCATTGTTCAGATTTATGTTGATGATATCATCTTTGGCTCTACAAATGAATCTCTTTGTGAATCGTTTGGTAAAACTATGAGTCTTGAATTCGAAATGAGCTTAATGGGAGAATTAACATTCTTCTTAGGTTTACAAATCAAACAACTAAGCAATGGCATCTTTATTAGTCAAACTAAATATGCCATGAATTTATTAAAAAGGTTTAACATGAACAACTCAAAGGCCAGTAACACTCCTATGAGCACCTCCACTAAATTAGAAATTGATGAAAGTGGAGAAAGCTTTGATCAAAAAACTTATAGGGGTATGATAGGAAGTTTACTTTACCTCACTGCAACCAGACCAGACATCATGTTCAGTGTAGGACTTTGTGCTAGATTTCAATCAAACCCTAAGATGTCTCATCTCAAAGCAGTTAAAAGAATATTTAGATATCTTAATGGTACCACAAATCTAGGATTATGGTACCCAAAATCAGAAAATTTTGAGTTAATTGCTTATGCTGATGCTGACTTTGCTGGGTGTAGATTAGATAGAAAAAGCACATCAGGATCATGTCAATTTTTAGGACATGCCCTTGTTTCCTGGTCATCAAAGAAACAAAACTCAGTTGCACTATCAACAACCGAAGCTGAATATATTGCAGCAAGTGCATGCTGTGCACAAGTTGTATGGATGAAAAATACCTTAGAAGATTATAAAGTTCATCTCAAAAATATTCCAATTAAATGTGATAACACAAGTGCAATATGCTTAACCAAAAATCCTATACAACACTCAAGAACAAAATATATTGATATTAGACATCACTTTATACGAGATCATGTCACCAATCATGACGTAACCATAGAATTCATTGATACTAAACATCAACTAGCTGACATTTTTACAAAACCTCTAAGTGAAGAACAATTTGATTTCATTAGAAGAGAGTTAGGAATGCTCATGTGTCCGAATAAATAAACTTGTTAGAATTATTTTTCGGACTATATTGAATGATCAGATCACATGAATGCCATTTTCTATGATTATATGTGAAAATCTGTAACAAAATCTTGTCCAAATGCATCTTAGTTGTTCGAATGCTATGAAACAGATTTATTCGTACACTTTCATGAAAAATGAGTTTTTTGAAATAAATCTGATAAAGTGATTCCTGAATATGTATGTCATTCTGTAATATCTTTACGGGTAAAATGAATTATAACAAAAGGGGGAAGAAGTTTTCAAAGCAATCTATGTAAAATCCCTCTATAAGCTTTCGTCTAAATTGGTCTTCCTTGTATAACAATGCTTTTTGTTGATGACAAAGGGGGAGAAATATATGAATTGATAAACACTGTGATTAGAAATACCTTGAGTGATGCTATAAATAATGTTTGCACAATGCCATCCTTGCATCACCAAGAGATATATGAAACATGTGCTATAGTTTGCATTATGTCTTGAGTTGATATCCTATTTTGTGAAGTAAATGCAAACTTGCTAGAATGATAATATGTGTGCATCATGTAATAGTCCTTCGAGCTTTAAATGATAATGTTCAATTACATGATGAATAGTCACAAACACTATCATACAAACTTGATGATGAATGTCAAGCTTTGACATCATCCTTGAAGAGATACATCATGATAGGTATCATGATGGGAGTATTGATAAGTTTAACTGATCTAACTTATCAATACGTCACTTGAATTCTTAGGTCTTGAATTCAAGGTTGACTTATCTCAACTATGGCATATAGACAGGGGGAGTTAAGGATAACTCCATTATCAATTGATTGTCATCATCAAAAAGGGGGAGATTGTTGAATCTCGGATTTTGATGATGAAGTCAATTGTCATTTGTTGTCTAATCTATGTGTTGAGATAAGTGTGCAGGATTAACTACGATGAAAGATAGACAAGCAGTAGGAGTTGCGCCGGAGTCAAGTTCATGATCACGTTGGGAGTTCGAGAGTTCGACGGAAGTACGGACGGTCGTCGGAGGTTCTGCGGGAACAGATCCGAGAAGTCCAGAAGCTTGCCAAGCGAAGCTCGTCGGAACTCGCCAAGTGGATCGTCGCAAAGTCCAGGAGTTTGCCGGAAGTCCGCAGAAGCATCACCGAGGGTTCATCGGATGATCGACGGAAGTTCGCCGGAAACTCGCCGGAAAAAGCAATTGACGTACCGAAGCAAAGCTGCAGAAATTGTCTTAGATTTAATCGTAGTTAGCACGGTGATTAAGTTAGAAATGGGAGGTGATCCCATTAGCTTAATCCTGGGGCAATTGGGCCCCTGAAGAACTCAAGTTGGGTCGAATGGTTCAACCCATTCGAACCCAAGAAGCTGTGGGAGGTGCAACCGCCCAGGCAGGGAGGTGCCACCGCCCAGGCTAAGTCTCCCAGCGAGACTGGGAGGTGCAACCGCTCCAGCCAGGCGGTGCAACCGCCCAGGGCTCAGTCTCCAAGCGAGACTGGGCGGTGCAACCTCCTCTGTCAAGCGGTAGCACCGCCTGAGCTCAAGTTTCGAGCTCTGCCTGGTGATGCAATCACCGAGCTCAGTCTTCGAGCTCTGGAAGAGAAGTACGACCTCTCTGGCCAGGAGATGCACAGCCTAAGCTCAGTCTTCGAGCTCTGGCAGAGAGGTGCAACCACCTCTGGCAGAAAGGGGCGATCACCTCTGGCAGAGAAGAGAAACTTCTCTGGTCAGGAGATGCACCGCCTGAGCTCGGTCTTCGAGCTCTGGCAGGAAGGTGCAACCACCCCTGACAGAGAAGGTGCAACCGTCTGAGCTCAGTCTTCGAGCTCTGCCAGGCGGTGCCACCTCTCCAGTCGAGAGGTGCAACCGCCTGAGCTCAGACTTCGAGCTCTGCCAGGCGGTGCCACCTCTCCAGTCAAGAGGTGCAACCGCTTGATCCCGGAATTTCGGGATTTGATCGTTTTGAGCTCGAAATTTGAATTGGGTTGGGGCCTATAAATACCCCACCCATTCAGCACTGAAAAGAAATAGACCTACACCGAAATCTTGATCTTTTCTGTGATTCTAAGAGCTCAAAAGTGTTGTAAAGCCTTTAAGTCTCCTCCTTCTGTTCTTCAAGTTTTCAGTTGTAAAGTGAGGAGAGAAAGGTCTGTAAAGGTTGTCTCCTGAGCCTGTTAAAAGGAGAGAAACTGTAAAAGGGTAGTTTGGCCTTCGCCCATTGAAGGAAGGCCCCTAGTTGACGTCGGCAACCTCGTCGGTGGAGGAAGCCAAAAGTGGAGTAGGTCAAGGCTGACCGAACCACTCTAAATCTCTGGTTTGCGTTTATTTTTGAGCACTTTATCATTACTGCAAACCTCCTCCATTACTACTGCTCTCTGCGCTTTCACGAACAAGTTCTAAGTGCTGTTCTTCCGAATCTGCATTCAGACGTAAATTCGTATTTTCGTACATTACAGTTTACGTTTACGTTTGATTCTGCAGAACTGTCTTCGGTGCTTTTACGAAAGAGTTTCTTTGCAGTTTACACTTACATTTTGATCCTATTGATAACTGCAAACTGTCCTCTACAATTTTACGAATGAGTTTCAACATTTAGACGTAAAACTGCATTTAGACGTAAATCGGCTTTCCTCTCACAATCATCAGTTCTCAGTTCACGTTTACGTCTTGATTTCAACTGTATACTGCTTTCTGCGAGTATACAAACGAGTTTCAAAGTTTAGACGTAAATCTGCGTCTAGACGTAAAACAGCGTTTAGACGTAAATCTGAGTTTAGACGTAAAACTGCGTTTAGACGTAAATCTGAGTTTAGACGTAAACTGCGCTTAGACGTAAAACTGCGCTTAGACGCAAACTGTGTTTAGACGCAAACTGCGCTTAGACGCAAACTGTGTTTAGACGCAAACTGCGCTTAGACGCAATCTGCGCTTAGACGCAAACTGCACTTAGATACAAACTGAGAATTAGCTTTTGCATCATAATAGTTTTTTTTTTATTGAACGAACGCAGCTTTTGGTTTTTAATCGCTGTAAGATTTCCGCTGCACTAATTCACCCCCCCCCTCTTAGTGCTCTCGATCCTAACACGTTTAGATGCAAACTGCAAACTGCATAAATTGCGCTTAGACGCAAACTGTGTTTAGACCTAAACTGCACTTAATCATAAGTAATCTTAGAATTGGCTTTTGCATCAAAATAGTTTTTATCGAACGAACGCAGCTTTCGTTTTTAATCGCTGAAAGATTTCCGCTGCACTAATTCACCCCCCCCCCCTCTTAGTGCTCTCGATCCTTACACCTAGAGGGTCACACACATATGGTAGGCATTGCGATGAGTAGAGGTTCAGATATAAGATATCCGACGGAGCCCTTATCTTATTGGATATCCAATAAGCCTTTGAATTATTGGATCCCATGGATGAGATCCAATAAGAGCCCATGAGATATTATTGGATGGAGATCCACTAATCTAAAAGGCTTGGGTTATTGGATGCAGATCCAATACCCACTAGGGGAGGATCCATTAGGGCTTGATAGGGGCCCTCTATAAATAGGAAGGATTCAGAGCCTCATAGGCTAGAGCCTTTGCTTGCCTCTCCTATTCTCCTCCCCCTCTCCACCTCAGAGTTGGCTTAGAGTTTTGAGGAGCGTCATCGTAGCCCTGTTGTGTGGATCACTACTAGAGAGGAGGACGCTTGACCTCCTTCACCCTCTCCTAACGATCTGCAAGGAAACAGGGATATACGATCTCCCTACGTAACACAATCTACTCTATACGTAGTTTTCAGTTTCACGGATTTTGCGCACCAATCTTAGCACGACGACGAATATCTCTTTGGGAATTGGGGATTTTGTTTTTCTTGTTCTTCCGCTGCGCATGTGATATCGCCCCCAAGATTTCCCAATAGTGGTATGAGAGCTAGGTTGTTCGTACGAATGATTGGTTTTGAATTACGTGTGTTGACGTTAAAATCGTTGACGTAATAGCGAGAAAGGGCAGCAACAGTTGCTGCCCTCGATCTGCGTGCATGCAGTGCAGCCGAAGGCAGGCAACACAGGGGCTGCGCATACAACAGCCGACCGTCGGCCTGCTTGCAGCAGGCTTGCAATCGGTGGGGCTGGCAACCCGCGGGTGCCCCACCCACGGTCGTTGCCGCACGGCACCAGCAGGCAGGGCTACAGGCAAGGCGGCCACCTGCGTGCGGGCACTATAACCGTGCGCAAGGGTTGCCCGCGAGTGCTAGACCCGCAGGCAGAGGCACCGTGGGGAGAGGCACATGCGGCCGCAGCGCCCGCGAGCTGAGGCGCCACAGGGCAACGATGCTTGCGACCACTGCTCATGCGGGCAAACCCCCCTCCGCAGGGGTGGCCGCCCGGCGGGGCACAGCGCTCGCAGGAGCTGCGCCACTCGCAGGGGCGCCAACCCACTGTGGCGCCCACCTACAGGGGCGGCGCCCCCACGCCCCGCCGCACAGGCCGCCGCCAGTAGGGTGGCGACGGCGACAGCAGCAAAGGGGAGTAGGGCATTAGGGTTTTCGGGGCAAAAGATAGTTTTGCCCCTCGGAATTTGAGAAATTTCAGTTTCTATCTTTTGTCTAAATTACAAAAATACCCCTATAAATTTAGAAATTCCATATATGCCCTTGATTTCAAAAAATACTAATTAATTAAAAGGTTTAGTTTATTATTATTTTTATCATTATCTAGTAGTTTTACATGATAATGATTAATTATACATTTGATGTATGATGTATGGACGGATTATCATAGATCGTGTGATGTGTGTACTTGTGATTATTATTATTGGGGTCTGCGAGCCTCCATTATTTTTCTTGTTTATTGTTGGGCCTGCGTGCCTATGATTAAGTTGTAATCATATGAGGAGGCACAGCGGGAGCGTGGATGCGATAGCGAGACCCACGAGACGGACGATCGCGATGCATGAGGATGCATCGAGATGTTGACGGAACTGACGAGGATGAGATGGACGATCACAGGGCATGGAGATGCACCATTGCACACATAGATCTTGATGTGAGTGATTAGGCCTACTGGCTCGGGCCTCATCACATTAGGTTGTGGTCTATGATCATCTGGTGTGATTGCTTATACACATACTAAATATGTATATATATTTACATGCGATGCAGATATATATTAAATATGTATATGTGTGACATGTCATATTAGGAGACCAAATCATAGAAACATCTCTCTCAATAATATTAAGTCGGTAAACATGAGGCAATTAGATTGACCCACGTGGCCTTCCATCGTTATAAGTAGGAACCTATTCCCGATGTAGGTTGAGTTGGTCGAGTCCCTCGAGACTCACCTATATCGCGATTCGCTATCTTGCTTACGATATAAAGATGTCACCGGTGACCTGAGGACATGGTATGCTTGGTCGAGTCCCTCGAGGGTATATCATCAAATCAAACTCATCTTGTAACGAAGGTGTTGACTTAACCGAGCATCATAGTTGGTCGAGTCCCTCGAGGCCATGGTGATTTAGAGGCCAAACAGGATGGGAATCACAAGGAGTTGTGATCGGCAAGAGTTGCCTATCTTTTAGACTTAGTGTGATTGGTCGAGTCCCTCGAGGTTACACTAAGACGCTGATTGGATCCTGATCCCTACTAGAAGTATGTCGGAGACTTCCATTTCACGTGCTGAGGGTGTCGCGTGACTCGTTAGTAAAATAGTGGGAGCATATTAAGATAGAAGTCCATATCTTGATAGTTTATTTCTTCCAAAATCTGCATGCTATTCATTTCTGCTATATCTTTATTTTTAGAAAATGTCGCTTTCAAATCCCTTACGTGGCATACTTGATGTCAACCGCCTCACTAGTCCAAATTATACGGATTGGCTCCGTAACTTGAGAATTCTTCTCATGGTGGAGAAAATCGTGTACGTCCTTAATACAGTGATGCCTGCGCGCGAAGAAGGGGCAAGCGAGGATGAGATCGCTCGCTACGTGAAGTACATTAATGACTCCACTCTTGCTCAGTGCTATATGTTGGGCTCTAGGACTCTTGAGTTACAGAGACAACATGAAAAGATGGATGTCAGATCCATTCTCCTACATGTTCACAAATTATTTGAGGAACAAGGAAGGACTCAGCGATATGAGATATCCAAGAGCCTCTTCCACGCTAGGATGACTGAGGGGACATCGGTTCAGAACCATATCCTAAAGATGATTGAGTGGATAGAGAAACTCACAGGTCTAGGAATGGTCCTAGATGATAACTTGTGTGTGGACATTGTACTTCAGTCCCTACTAGATTCCTTTTCATAGTTCATAATGAATTTTAATATGAACAAGCTTAAGGTGACTCTCCCAAAGCTCCTCAATATGTTGAGGGAGGTAGAGAGTACTATTAAAAAAGAGAAGCCAGAACACTGGTGAGACCAGAAAGAAAAGAAAAGAAAAAAGGTCCCTTAAGAAGGGAAAGGGCAAGGGTAGACTAGGTAAAGCAAAGGTTGCTAAGAAAGACCCAACAAAGGACAAAAGCTACTGCTTCCCCTGTGGCAAAGATGGGCACTGGAAGAGGAACTATAAAGAGTACCTTGCAGAAAGGGCGAAACAAAAGCTTGATGAAGCTTCAGGTACATATCATGAACGTAAATGTGTCCAAGAGAAAACGAGATAAGATGAACAATGCATACCTATGGCATTGTAGGCTAGGTCACATCCATAAAAGAAGGATTCAAAAGTTACTAAATAATGGATATCTAGATCCATTCGATTATGTGTCATATGCAACTTGCGAGCCTTGCCTTCGTGGAAAACTAACCAACTCTCTATTTAGTGGAATTGGAGAGAGAGCTACTGAGCTATTGGAACTCATACATACATAGTGATGTATGTGGACCCATGTTAACTCATGCTATTAGTGGTTACTCCTACTTCATTATCTTGACTGATGATTTCTTATGGATATGTGTACTTAATGAAGTACAAGTCCGAGGCTTTTGAGAAATTCAGAGAGTATAAGAATGAGGTGGAGAACCAGACTGGAAAGAGTATCAAAACTCTTCGATCAGATCGAGGAGGTGAGTACTTAAGTACAGAGTTTACTCAATTCCTCAAGGACTATGGGATATTATCCCAATGGATGCCTTCTTATACACCTCAGCTCAATGGTGTCTCTGGAAGGAGGAATCGTACGCTATTAGATATGGTACGGTCCATGATGAGTTTCACTGACCTACCCATCTTATTCTAGGGATATGCCCTAGAGACCGCAGCTTACCTTCTGAACAGAGTTCCAACTAAGTCGGTAGTGTCTACACCTCATCGTTAAAAGACACAACCCCGATAAATTAGAATCAAGGACAGAGCGATGCAAATTTGTGGGATACTGCAAGGAAACTTGTGGGTATTATTTCTATCATCTCGAGGACCAAAAGGTCTTTGTAGCTAAGAGAGTAGTGTTACTTGAGAAGGAACACATTCTTGGCGGAGATAGTGGGAGAATGATAGAGTTGAGCGAGGTTGGAGAACCAACCTTAAGCACCGCTCTATAGTCCGAGTCTGTTCAGGTACCTAATACACAAGTTTTAACTTTACGTAGGTCTAATAGAGTATCCCATCCTTCTGAGAGATATATGGGACATATTTGAGGAGAGGATGTTGAGGATATTGATCCTCAGACCTACAAGGAGGCTATTATGAGTATAGACTCCGGGAAGTGGCAAGAAGCCATGAATTCTAAGATGGATTCTATGTACTCCAACAAGGTTTGGAACCTAGTTGATATGCCCGAACATATTGTATCCATCAGTTACAAGTGATCTTTAAGAAAAAGATCGGAGTAGATGGAAAGGTAGAGACCTATAAAGCAAGGCGAGTGGCTAAGAGGTATCATCAAAGGCAAGGTGTTGACTATGATGAAACCTTCTCACCCGTAGCAATGCTAAAATCCATCAGAATTCTATTGGCTATTGTAGCACATTATGATTATAAGATCTGGCAGATAGATGTGAAAACCGCATTCCTCAATAGGAACTTCGAGGAGGAGGTGTATATGATGCAACCTGAGGGATTCGTGTCCAAGAACTGACCAGATAAGGTGTGTAGGTTGCTTAGATCCATTTATGGACTAAAGCCAACTTCCCGAAGTTGGAACATAAGATTTGATGAGCCAATCAGATCTTATGACTTCGTTAAGAACGAAGATGAGCCTTGTGTGTACAGGAAGGTAAGTAGGAGCGCTATCACCTTTTTGGTGTTATATATGGATGACATCCTTATCATTGGGAATGACGTAGGAATGCTATCTATAGTAAAGGCTTGGTTATCTAGACATTTCTCCATGATGGACTTAGGGGAAGCATCCTATATCTTGGGGATTATAATCTATAGAGATAGATCCAAGAAGATGCTTGGCTTGTCCCAGTCTAGGTACATAGAAACCATTGCAAAAGGTTTGGCATGGAAAATTCCAAGAGAAGTCTCATACCAATGAGACATGGGATATCGCTTTCCATGAGCATGTCCCCAAAGACTCCAAAAGAAAGGATGAACATAGATATGATACCTTATGCCTCAACAATAGGGTATATCATGTATGCCATACTATGTACTAGGCCTGATATAGTGCATGCTCTGAGTGTCACGAGCAGGTATCAGGCGAATCTATGCTTGGAGCACTGGAAAGCAATAAAGTATATCATTAAGTACTTGAGAAGGACTAAGGATCTTTTACTGGTATATGGAGGTAGTAGCCTTAAGGTTGAAGGCTACATAGACTCAAGTTTTCAGTCTGATGTCGATAATAGCAAGTCAAATTCAAGGTATGTGTACACCTTGAATGGAGGAGCAGTGCGCTAGAAGAGTTCCAAGCAAGATACTATTGCTGACTCGACCATAGAGGCGGAGTACATTGCTGCATCAAATGCAGCAAAGGGGGGAATTTGGGTGAAAAAGTTCATCACAGATTTGGGAGTCGTGCCGAGTAGCGAGGAGCTAATCTCCTTATATTGCGACAATAACAGGGCAATTGCTTAAGTGAAGGAACCTAGGTCTTATCAAAAATCTAAGCATGTTCTGAGGAGGTTCCACCTTATCGAAGAGATTGTAACCCGAGGAGATGTAGCAGTGGAAAGAGTTACATCCGAAGATAACATTATAGATCCACTAATAAAGCCGTTGTCTCATATTGTCTTTGAGCGTCACAGGGGTTTGATGGGGATCAGACACATAGGTGATTGACTTTAGGTCAAGTGGGAGATTGCTAGTCATAGGTGCCCAGCAAGCCAATCACGTGAGTGATGGCACGTGTGACTTGATACAGAATCTTTTTGCTTGTTATATTTTAGCATATATCACTTTATAACTATTGCATATATGCATATATATATTGTGATGTCCTTGGATTTGTGCAATGGGAATCGGATCATGATAAGATCACGATAATGAGATCGATTCATATTTAAACACAGATCATAAATAATCCCGGTCACAGGTTACTCAAGAGGGACATCGTGATAACCGGACAGACTAGTGTGCTGTATACCTGTCTATATGATGGATGCAGCTGGTCTTATAGCTGCTCATGTAGGGACACTAGGGATACAGTATAGATGCTCATTGGAGAATGAGTTCACTGATTGATCCGCTTACGGAATGCTGGATGGTTGATGATGCCTTATTTGTCATACAACGATTCCGTAGTCCTAGTGGTGTATCTGGTCCTTAGACTTGAGACACCAAGGATGTCCTATATGAGTGCTCCACTCTTTTATACCAAACTTATAGGTTTGGTTGTCCCAAATCCACTCTCGGCGTCATGAGAGGAATATCCCATGTGTTCTTGCTCAGACAAATCCCTAGCCAGAGTCATTCGGGTTAAGAGAAAAAGAGTTCTCCGGGAGAATCCAATTAGAGCGAGACTCGAGTAGAAACCGTATAGGTCTGACAGCACCATGCTCGATATACGATCTCTGGGATATTAGATGGATGAGGGACTATAGGTACATGGTAACTGAGGACGGACAAATCTAATGGATTGGATTCCCCTATATCGTCTAGGGACTACGGCGTAATGGCCTAGTACATCCGTAGTCGATGAGTCGAGTGAATTATTACAGAGAAAATAATTCACTGAGTTAGAAGGAGTTCTGACAGGTATGACTCATTGCCAGCTCGATATTGGGCCTAGAGAGTCACACACATATGGTAGGCATTGCGATGAGTAGAGGTTCGGATATGAGATATCCGACGAAGCCCTTGGCTTATTGGATATCCAATAAGCCCCTGAATTATTGGTTCCCATGGACGAGATCCAATAAGAGCCCATGAGAGATTATTGGATAGAGATCCACTAATCTAAAAGGCTTGGGTTATTGGATGCAAATCCAATACCCACTAGGGGAGGATCCATTAGGGTTTGATAGGGGGGCTCTATAAATAGGAGGGATTCAGAGCCTCATAGGCTAGAGCCTTTGCTTGCCTCTCCTATTCTCCTCCCCCTCTCCACCTCAGAGCAGGCTTGGAGTTTTGAGGAGTGTCGTCGCAGCCCTGCTGTGTGGATCACCACTAGAGAGGAGGACGCTTGACCTCCTTCACCCTCTCCTAAAGATCTGCAAGGAAACAAGGATATACGATCTCCCTAGGTAACACAATCTACTCTTTACGTTATTTTCAGTTTCATGGATTTTGCGCACCAATCTTCGCACGACGACGAACATCTCTTTGGGAATCGGGGATTTTATTTTTCTTGTTCTTCCGCTATGCATGTGATGTCACCCCCAAGATTTCCCAACACGGGCATCGGGCCAAGAAGAGCGGAAATTGCATCATGAAAATCAGAGTTGCGGAGGTCAACTGGCCGACTGGGCAATAGGTTGCAAGAGAGGATAATGCGTTGATGAATCAGATGAGGTAACGATGAACCAATGACATGCCAGACAACATTTGATTTAGCTTTATAATAATTATCTAGATCAAAGTAGGTTTTAGGCACAATTAGGTTGGAATTGGGCTAACTCAATTCTGGTCCAATTGGGCTATGTTGGGCCAAGTGAAAGGCCCAAACAATGACCCGAACTAGTGGAACCGTCGGTGGCAAATTCTTTGAGATTATGTTACGCGGTGGTACCGCCCAGACCTAGTCTCCGAGACTTTCAAGCGATGGTACTACCAGACTGGGCAGTGGTATTGCCCAGTGTCAATGTTATAGGCGGTGGTACCACCCAACACTAGCGGTGGTACCGCCAGTACCTAGAAGAAATGGGATGAGATCATTTTTGTTCCAAGTTTGAATCTATTTGGAGCCGATAAATATCTCTCTCATCCCTGGTTAACACATACAAGAATTGAGAGCAAAAAAGGAAGAAAACATTATTGTAATCTTGTTAGAACTCCTCTCAAACTCTAAGTGTTAGTAAAGTTTAAGAGAAGCGGTAGTGGGGGTGTAAAGGTTCTATCCTGAGCCTGTCAAAAGGAGAATAGAGTTGTAAGAATGTGGTTGGTCTTCGCCTATTGAAGGAAGACCATTAGTGGATTCTGGTGGCCTCGACAATAGAGGAATCGGGAGTGGATATAGGTCACGATGACCGAACCACTATAAAATTTGGTTTGCATTTACTTCTTGCAATTTACCTTTACTGCAAACTGCCTTACTTATTTTACTTTCTCATTATACTCTTCCATATGTTTTTAATTTAAACTTATATTTTGGATATCAATTTTAATAGTATAAAGTTTTTCGAATCGACGTCATTTTTATCCGCTGCACTAATTCACCCCCCTCTTAGTGCCGACTCGATCCTAACAGTTGGTATCAGAGCCACATTTTTCTCATTTGGTTTAACACCAAAGAGAAATGACTCTTTTCGACTTTTAATAGTGTCACTCTATCATTCGTCCTCCTATGTTCAATGGGATAGACTACACATATTGGAAAACTCGAATTAGAGTTTTCTTAATTTCTTTAGATTTCAATATATGGAATATCATTGAAAATGATTTTCAAAAGTCTTCTAAACTAATGAATGAATGGAATGATTTGGAGAATAAAACTTTTTCCTTGAATGCTAGAGCTATGAATGCTCTATTTTGTGCCTTAGACAAAAATGAATTTAATCGTGATTCTATTTGCGAAACCGCTTTCGATATTTGGCACTCTTGAAACCACACACGAAGGCACTAGTAGAGTAAAAGATTCTAAGATAAATCTTTTAATGCATGATTTTGAATTATTTCGTATGAAACTAAGCGAAACCATTGGAGACATGTATACACTCGTTTTACGAATGTCGTTAATGGTTTAAAAGCACTTGGTAAAAGTTCTTCGAATCTTCAACTTGTTAATAAAGTTTTATGATCTCTTTCTAAAATTTGGGATTCGAAAGTAATGACAATACAAGAATCAAAGGACTTAAATTATTTTTTAATTGAAGAACTTATCGGGTCTTTGATAACCTATGAAATGACTTGTATTGAATATGAGAACTACCTTCCAAAGAACAAGAAGGATTTGACACTTCAAACAATAGAATATCACTTGAGTGATGACTCAAGTGATGATGATGATGATCTTGAACTCCTCACAATAAAGCTTAAAAAAATCTTAAAACAAGAATCAAAGAACAAAAATGAACCTAAAAAGAAGAAGCTACAAAAGAAGAAGAAAACACTCAAGGTGGCTTAGGATGAATCAAGTTCATCTGAAGATGAAGAACAAACCAACAAAAGTGAGGTGGCAAACTATACCTTAACGGCTTTCAACGACGAGGTAACCAAAACCCTTTTGCTTTATTTTGAAATTACTTGATGCATTTCATGAGTTATTTTTAAATTAGTTTAAAAAAAATTATATGTAAATTGTTAAAAAAATTGGAATCATGCTTATCCTTCTAGTAATTTTGAAAATGATCATAAAAATTATATGTTTTATGATAAAAAGAACAAAATGTTAAACTTAAATCTAATTCTTAAGATAAATCCTATGTATGTTTTTAAGAAGAAATAATGTGTGTATTGATGATTTAATGATGCATAGTGATTTGAAATCATGTTTAATGAGTTTATATTTCAAAATTATGCATGATGATTTTTATGATATTTGCCATAATAAAAGTTCTTTTTCGGTGTTAAACGTTGATGCATATTTTTATTTAGCATAAAAACACTTGGGCATGCTTGTATGAAATTAATCATATGAATTGTAACAACTAAAAAGGGAATGCATTTTGAAAATTTCTCTATCTCTATCTTATCATTTTTTTCAACAAGAAAATTATAAATCTATGAATCTCTTAAAAGTAATTTTGATGATTTGACGATTTGAATGAGTTTTATCTATATCATGATCGATTTTGAATTCTTGGAATCAAAACTCGATAGTTTCTTTGTATGAATCAAGATCCCTCACTTTTTATTCTTGAATGATTTCTTACATTTTATTAAAGAGAATATTTATCAAAATGAATCATGTCTTTTAGTATTCATATAATCTTATCTTTCATAATATGATTTTTTACTATGCAAGTATATCTCATCACCAAACTTTTTTCATTATCCTTTATGTGATGATTTGAAAATTGATGTAAAGGGAAATGAATTGTACTATTGTATTGTTATTCCTCTCTTTTTGCCAATGACAACGGGGGTAAAAGAATTGCTAGTGTGCATATTTCAAAAGAGAATGTAAATTTGCTAACTAGCACAATTCAAGAAGAAGCAAATCATACTAGCGTGCATATCACAAAGAGAGGCAAACTTGTTAGCTTACTCATCTCAAAAGAGAAGTAAGAAATTATCTTACAAATCTCAAGAGAAGCAATGTTTGCTAAGTTACACATTTCAAAAAGATGCAAAAATAAGCTATCTTGTACATTTCAAAAATTGCTAGCTCAAGATACAAAATTTGGAAACTTACACATTACAAAAGGAAGAAAACTTGCTAGCCTGCAAACTTTAAGAAAATACAAAAACAAGCTATCTTGGACTTCTCAAAAGAGAAGAAAGAAACTCACTAGCTAGAATGTTATAATGTGATGAAAATTTTGCTAAGTAGTTAAGCTTTCATATCTCTAAAATTGATAGTTCCACTTCTCCTTTTTGTTGATGACAAAAGGGGAGAAGGTGTGATGATATGAGAATCATACATGGTAGGATGTAATATACTTTAATATTTTGATCTCATGATGATTTGAAATATTTATGATAATGTATGCAAAACTTATGACAATGATGCATGCAATGCAATGATATGATTAATTGGTTCTTTCAATATTTATGAAGCATGCAACGGTGAAATACTTATAATTCTATAAATTATAAAGTTCAATCAATATGGCATATGCTGGTCATAGGTGCCCTACAAGCCAATCACGTGAGTGTTGACACGTGTGACTTGACACACAGTCTTTTTGTTTATTATATTATGGTATTTATTACTTTATATTGCTTGTTGCATATGTGCATATAAATATTGTGATGTCCTTGGATCTGTGTAATGAGAATCGGATCATGATGAGATCACGATAATGAGACCGATTTGCCTTTAAACACATATCCTAAATAATCCCGATCATAGGTTACTCGAGAGGGACATCGAGATAACCGGATAGACTAGTGTATTATATACCCGTCCATATGAAGGATGCAGTTGGTCTCATAACTGCTTGTGTGGGGACACTAAGGATACAATACATGTGCTAATTGGAGAATGAGTTCACTGATTGATCCGCTTATGAAATTATGAATGGTTGATGATGCCTTATTGTCATATAGCGATTCCATAGTGTAACATCCCATTAGTCCCACATCGGTAGTGGGCAATGTGTATGATTAGCTTATATGGGCCTGATGAGTGTACTACGTTAACTCCCGCTTAAACATTTTGGTCTGTGGTTGAAGGACCAAAATGGAGTTATTGGCCAGTTGGCTCATCAGAGGTCGTGACATTTGGTATTAGAGCCGACCTAGCATTTGGGTAGGGTGAGAGGGCTTGAGTAGGAAAGGGCTACTCGTGGATAGAGTCAAGAACTCATCACGGCGTGGAGCCACCACTGAGTTAAACCTCACATGCACTATGCTAGGGTTCGATCTAGGTTATGTCAGGCCTTCCACGTCAAGCTAATTGAGTTGGGGATATTGTAACATCCCATTAGTCCCACATCGGAAGTGGGCAATGTGTATGATTAGCTTATATGGGCCTTATATGATAAGTGTACTATGTTAATTCCCACTTAAGCATTTTGGTCCATGGTTGAAGGACCAAAATAGAGTTATTGGCCAGTTGGCTCATCAGACTCGGGTCGTGACACGTAGTCGTTGGTGTATATGTATTAGTACTCCACTCTTTGATATGGACTTAGGTTTGGATGTCTCATATCTAACATAACCGGTCATCGGGAGTAATATCCCATGTATTCTTGCTTAGACAAATCCCTAGCCTCTTTCTTGAATCCGATTAGAGCGAGTTTCGAATAAAAACCATATGGGTCTGATAGCACCATGTCTGGTATACGATCTCTAGAATTATTAGATATCCAATAAGCCGGGTTTTAATAGTTTTATAGGCTCGAGCTTTTTGCTTCCTCTTCTATTCTCCTCCCCCTCTGCACCTCAAAGCAGGCCTAGAGTTTTGAGGAGTGTCATCGTAGCCATGCTGTGTGGATCACCACTAGAAAGGAGGTGCTTGACCTCTTTCACCCTCTCCTAGAGATCTGCAGGGATATACGATCTCCCTAGGTGACACAATCTATTTCACACAAGGTTTTCTATTTCATGGATTTTTATGCGCCAATCATCGCATGATGATGAACATATCTTTGTGAATTGGGGATTTTGTTTTTTGTTCTTCCGATGCATATGTGATGTTGCTCCCAAGATTTCCTAACAATGGTATCAGAACCAGGTTGTTCGTGCGAAAATTGGTTTTGAACTGCATGTGTTATGTTTTAGATAAACTTTTGATATCAAAATCGTTGACACAAAAGCAAGAAAGGGTAGCAACTGTTGCTGCCCTCGCTGCCATTTGCATTCAGCAGACTTGTTGCCAACTATCGGCAGCCCGTTGGCGTAGCCTGCAGCCGCTGGTGTTACCACTGGCAGCCTACGTGTAGAGGCACCATGGGGCAACGACACTTGTGGCCGCTACGCTCACGTGTATTGGCGTTGCGGGGTAGCGGCGCCTGCGGTTGTTACACCCGCGGGGTTAGGCGACGTAAGGCTGTGGCGCCTACAGGCGCTACGCCCATGGACAGAATCACCCGACGGGATAGCACCGCATACGGGCGGTGCCCCGCAGGCAGAACCGCCCACGGCGATGGCGCTGCCCGTCGCCCTACCGCACAGGCCATCGCCGGTAAGGTGGTGGCGA
Organism: Musa acuminata AAA Group; assembly: GCF_036884655.1. NCBI lineage: Eukaryota > Viridiplantae > Streptophyta > Magnoliopsida > Zingiberales > Musaceae > Musa > Musa acuminata. The sequence continues at coordinate 32,354,473 of NC_088357.1, forward strand.
CCGCAGAAGGGAAGAGGGAGAAAGGGGCTTAGGGCTTTCTAGGCAAAAGATAGTTTTGCCCCTTAGAATTTCAGAAATTCTAGATTCTATCTTTTACATAAATTATGAAAATGCCCCTTAGAATTCAAAAAATTTCATACATATCCCTGATTTCAAAAAAAATATTAATTAATTAAAATATTTAATTAATTATTATTTTTTATTATTAACTAGTAGTCCTACATGATGATGATTTATATATGTGATTTATGATATGTGGACGAATGATCATAGACCATGTAATGTGTGTACTTGTGATTATTATTATTGGGGCCTACGAGCCTCTATTTTATTTCTCGCTTATTGTCATGCCTACATGCTTATAATTAAGATATAATCACACGAGGAGGCACAATGGGAGCATGGAAGCGATAACAGGACCCATGAGACGGATGATCGTGATGCATAGACATGCGTCGAGATGCCGACAAAACCGACGAGGACGATATGGATGATCACAAGGCATGAAGATGTACCGCTAGACATATAGATCTCGATGTGAGTGATTAGACCCACTGGCTCGGGCCTGATCATATTAGACTATGGTCCATGATCATCTTGTGTAATTGCTCATGTGATGTGTGATTGTTTATACACCTACTAGATATGTATATATATATTTGCATGCGATATAGATATATATTAAATATGTATATGTATGACATGTCATATTAGGAGACTAATTCAAAGAAACCCCTCTCTCGATAATGTTAAGTCTGTAAATGTGAGACAATTAGAATGACCCACATGGCCTTCCATCGTTATAGGTAGGGATCGATTCTCAATATAGTTTGAATTGGTTGAGTCCCTCGAGGGTTACCTATATCGCGATTCGCTATTTTGCCTATGACATAGAGATGTCACCGGTGATCTAAGGACATAGTATGCTTGGTCGAGTCCCTCGAGGGTATATCATCGAATCAGACTCATCTTGTAACGATGGTGTTGACTTAACTGAACATCATGGTTGGTCGAGTCCCTTGAGACCATGATGATTCGGAGGCCAAACATGATGGAAATCATGAGTTATGATCAGCAAGACAAAAATCACAAGGAGTTATGATCGGCAAGAGTTATTAGGATCGAGTCGGTACTAAGAGGGGGGGGGTGTAAATTAGTGTAATAGATAAAAACGTCGGTTTAAAAATCTTCATACGTTAAAAAATCAATTTTGGAAAGATGTTAACTTAAAACACATTCTTAAGAGTGTGCAGCTAAAGTAATGAGGAAATATAGCAGTTTGTAATAAATGTAAATAGCAAAGTAGAAATACAAACCAGATTTTATAGTGGTTCGGTCATCGTGACCTACATGTACTCCCGATTCCTCTTCCGTCGAGGCCAGAGGCATTCACTAATGATCTTCTTTTAATGGGCGAAGATCAACTACCATTTTACACCCCTCTTCTCCTTTTCATAGGTTTAGGAGACAACCTTTTACAACCCTCTTTTACAAGGTATCCTTCACACACCTCCCTTAGAACTCTCTCTAAGCTTTAGGAGGGAACTCAACTTTCTAATAGGGTTTACAACTCTAGAATTATAGGGTTTTGCTCAACTTTCTTACTACTCCATGCAGGAATAGCAGGGTTATTTATAGACCTCAAATGGCTTCAAAACTTGGAGCTAAAATTCAAATCCCTTAGATTTTGGGGTATGGGCGGTACCACCACCTACAGCATGACACTAGGCGACACCACTGCCTGACAGTCTCTCGAAGATTGTGTTTGGGCAGTTTTCAGGTGGTACTACCACTTGACAGTCTCTCAAAGACTGTGTTTGGGTGGTACCACCGCCTAGACCGACGGTACCACCACCTGACATAGTCTCGTAGACTATGCTACGACAGTTCCACCGATTGGGTCACTATTTGGGCTTTCCACTTAGCCTAACACAGCCCAAACTTAGGCCCAGTTGGCCCCTAATTGAGTTGGTCTAATTACATTCTAAACCGACTCAATTAGACTCTAAAGTAACTCGATCTAGACATAATTGATTACAAACGAATTCTATGTTGTCCGATATGTCATTGGTTCTTCCGACGCTTCATTTGATCTTTCGATGCATCGTTCTCTCCTTTGGCATATTGCCCAATCAGCATGTTGTCTTCTCGTAACATCCGATCTCTTTAGCTTAATGTCCAATCTTATTAGCCCGATACCCAAATTTATGGACCGAAGCCTTCTACTAACACATCGACTGATCCTTCAACTCGACGTCCAATCTTCTAACATGTTTTCTCCGGCCCAACGTCCGATTTGATAGGACTCTAGCAGGGTTGGGTCCTACTCAACCAAGAAGCAGCTAATAGAACCCTATGAGATTGTAGTAAACCCTACCTAGCCGTCTCTATCCTATAAAGAAGAGTGGCTATAGTTTATATTTGGGCCTTTGGGCTTCCTAGCCGCCACCCCCTTTTACTGAGTTGGTAAGGGCAAAATGGGTAACTCACTTAGGAAGCAACCCCTAGGGCTAGGTTTGGAGCCTTATATAACCATGTAGCTTCCATCTATTTGGGAATAAGATCTATCTATAATTGTAGTCATTTGGTCGGCTTCCAAGAGGGTGGAACCCCTATAGCGTTCTAAGGAGTGATCTCCCTCAAAGATCAATCTATATAGATTTCCTCCTGTTTTAATCGATTTGTCTTTTCTGATCGAAGCTAGTCCTACGTCACTTCACATATTAGATGACAAACATATCAATTGGTTTCATCATCAAAATCTAATATTCAATAATCTCCCCCTTTTTGATGATGACAATCAATTGATGACGGAGTTAACCTTAACTCCCCCTATCAATATGCCATATTGATAGAACCTTGAACACAAGTTGAATTCAAGTTAAAGTAATTTAATCATGTCATTATAAAATCATGCATAATCAAAATTTTAATACATCATTCCATGCATGATTGTCATCATAACTTCTCCCCCTTTGTCATCAATAAAAAGGAGAAGTGCAACTATCAAGTGTTTGAGATATGCAAGTTTTACAACATATAAGCTAGCAAATTTTTTCATCACTTTACAACATGCATAATCACTAAATCATTATTTAATTTTAAAGATGTACATGATTGTAAATTTTGCAAGTTTGCATTTTTGCTTCTTAAGGTAGGCAAGCTAGCACTTTTACTTCTCTTGAGATTGCAAGATAGTTTTGCCTCTCTTTGTGATGTGTCCGTTGGAAATTTTTGCTTCAAGCAAGCAAACAAGTTTTTCTATCTTGGAAATGCACAAGCTAACGAAATTATCTCCCCCTTTGTCATTGTCAAAAAGAAGGGAAGAATACAATTTTGTAATTCTTTTTCCCTTTACAATAATTTTCAAATCATGACAAAGGTAAAGTATCAATCTTATTTCAATATGTTTGTGCATCATTATAGTTTCAAATTAAAATATGCATAATTTTAAAACCTTATATTTCATCCTTACTTCATGCATGATACCAAAAATAAATCAATCATCACTATGAGTATATCATATATGATACTAAAGCATTCATGATACCAAACATTAAATCAATATTTTTTAAGTATTTATCACTTCATGATTGTTGGTACCAAATATTCATCATTTATTTTCTCCCTTTTTGTCATAGGCAAAAAGAGGGGAATAGCACAAAAGTGTAAATATTCAAGTCATCACATAGAAGATTTTAAGAAAAATTTGATGATGAGATATACTTCATGAATACAAGGGATTATAAAAATCATATCATAAAAGATAAGATCATGTGACTATTAAAAGACATAATTCTTTTTTATAAATATTCTCTTTAGTGAATAGCAAAAAGAAACAAGTAGAAAATGATCTCAATTCATAGAAAGATTACAAGTATCAAATCTGAGAATTCAAGATCGATGATATAGATAAAGATTTTCCTATAGCAAAAAAAGTCATGGGAGAACACATAGAGGATCTCGATTCATGTATAATAATTCTCATGATTCATATAGTAAATCTCCTCTTTAAATAAAATATCAAGAAAAATCATAGGAGTAAAAAGAAGAGATCTTGATTAAAAAAATCTCAAGTAATTCCAAGAAATCAAGATCATGATTTGGATAAAATTCATTCAAATTCAAATCATCAAATTATTAAAATTATTTTCAAGAGATTCATAAAAAAATATAAATGGATTCATTAATCTTTTTTTTAAAACTCAATAAGATAGGGATTGAGAAGTTTTCAAGAAAAATATATTTCTTTTTTATTTCAGATAAGCATGCCTTTGTCATTTATGTCAAATCAAAACATACATCATGTTTAAAATCGAAAAAGCAACTTTTATTATGACAAAGATCGATAAGCCATAAATTACAAGAATCATCATGCATAATTTCAAAATATTAACTCATTAAGCATGATCATTATGCATCATTACTTTGGTAATGATACTAAAACATGGTTTCAAGTTTTCAAGGTATAGCATGCATAATTTCAAACTATAAACTCATTAAGCATGATATCAAACCCCTTAACATTTTCATTAAAATATCAAGTATGGTTTTATTGAACATAAGGTATCTTTAATCAAAATCGAAAAGCAATACGGAAATCAACATGATACACACTATTACTTCTTAAAACCATATATAAGATTAATCTTATTAGGTGTACAAGCATTAGATTTATATTTAATATTTTGTTGTATTTTCATAAAACATGCAATTGTCATTATAGTTTTCAAAATTACAAGCATGATCCCAATTTTTATTTACTAACTAATTTAAAAACAACTCATGAAAATGCATCATGTAATTTCAAAATAAAGTAAAGGAGTTTCGTTTGAGTTGTTTACCTCATTGTCGAGAGTCACCAAAGCGAAGTTCGCCACTTCGTCTTCATCGGTTTGCTTCTTGTCTTCGTATGTGCTTGATTTGTCCTTTGGCAACTTCTTCAGTTTTATGTACTCATATTTAGAGTGACCCAGCTTCTTGCGTTCATAACAAGTAATTGTGTTCTTTTAAAATTTATTTTTATTCTTTGATTCTTGTTTTAAGAACTTTTTAAGCTTTATTATGAGAAATTCAAGTTCATCATCACTTGAGCTTTCGCTTGAGTGGTCTTCTTTTATTTTAAGTGTAAAATCCTTCCTGTTCTTTGGAAGGTTATTTTCAAGTTTATTATATGCCACATAAGTCATTTCATAGGTCATCAATGACCCAATAAGTTCTTCAATAAAAAAATAGTTCAAATCCTTGGCCTTTTGAACGGTCATTACTTTAGGGTCCCAACTCTTTGTAAGGAATCTCAATATTTTGTTAATGAGTTCAAGGTTCGAAAAAATTTTATCAAGAGCTTTTAGACTATTGATAACATCCATAAAACAAGTGTACATGTATCTAATAGTCTCGCTTGGTTTCATATAAAATAATTCGAAATCATGCATCAAAATATTTATTTTAGAGTCCTTAACTCTACTAGTGCCTTCGTGTGTCAATTCGAGTGTATGCCAAATGTCAAAAGACGAGGACGAGATGAATGATCACAGGGCATGGAGATGCACCGCTGTACACATAGATCTTGATGTGAATGATTAGGTCCACTAGCTCAGGTCTGATTACATTAGATTGTGGTGCATGATCATCTGGTGTAATTGCTCATGTTATGTGTGATTGTTTATACACCTAGTATATATATATATATATATATACATACGATGTAGATATATATTAAATATGTATGTGTGTGACATATCATATTAGGAGACCAAATCAAAGAAACCCCTCTCTCGACAATATTAAGTCAAAAACGTGAGGTAATTAAATTGACCCACGTGGCCTTCCATCATTATAAATAGAGATCGATTCTCAATGTAGGTTGAGTTGGTCAAGTCCCTCGAGGCTCTTCTATATCGTGATTCAGTATCTTGCCTACGATATAGAGATATCACCGATGACCTAAGGACATGGTATGCTTGGTTGAGTCCCTTGAGGGTATATCATCGAATCAAACTTATCTTATAACGATGGTGTTGACTTAATCAAATATTATGGTTGGTCGAATCCCTCGAGACCATGATTATTTGGAAGCTGAACAGGATAAAAATCACAAGGAGTTATGATCGGCAAGAGTTGCCTACCTTTCGGGCTTAGTGTGTTTGGTCGAGTCCTTCGAGGTTACACTAAGACATTGATTGAATCCTGATCCACACTAGAAGTCTACCGGAGACTTCCATTTCACGTGCTGAGGGTGTTGCATGACTTGCCAGCAAAATAGTCGGAGCATATTAAGATAGAAGTCTATATCTTGATTATTTATTTTTGTAAAAATTTTTAGAGCAGCCTCCCTCTAGTACTAAATCGGATTTCAATGAAAAGCGGACCTTCTTCTACCGCTAGGTAAAGCTACTTGGATGATTCTTAGAGTTAACATCACTATGTTTACTTTTCTACTTATAAATGATGAATAAAGTGATATTTATTTACTTGATGAATGTGTGGAAAGATGTGATCAAAAAAATAAATAAATAAGTGATAATTTATTTGATGAATAAATAAATTATAATAAATATTTATAAATGATGAATAAAGTGATATTTATTTACTTGGCTCTGAATGTGTGGAAAGATGTGATCAAAAAAAAATTCCAAGATGTGACACTCAGAGATTGGTATGTCATTGACATCATCATGTTCTGAGCATTCATCCTTTTTGCTAGAGAAACATGACCTCGATTAAACTTACATAGATTATAATTATGTTCATCCATGGAACCATTCATTTTAAAGAGAGAATTATCTTGAACGAGATCGCATAAGTTAGAATTCAATGTTCCCTTCGTCGGTCCATAAGCATGAGACAGATCAACCCACATGGATTCCATTGAAGTAACTTGATGTTGTGTCAGGTAATGTTTGAGCTCGTTTTGAGGGTTGGAGGAGGGCCAGAATGTGACGACCGAGGAGAACACAAGGGGCAACAATGGAGGAGGAGATGGTGAGAACAATGGGGAGGAGGGAGAGAGCAGTTGTCAAGAAGAGATAAAGAGAGTTATCGCGAGAAGAAGGCAATGCCAGAGGTTTGCCTGCGTAGGGAAGTTGTTCGCCGATCATTGGAGATCGCCTTGGCATGAACCACACCGCTCCTCACGTCGATTGTTCATTCGAATTAGGTTTAGGGTTCACATAAGATGCAAGTCTCGCAGGGATAATACTCATCTCAATCATAGGATCAACTAGGCCTATCGTCCATATACACGAGTTAATGGTCCAAATCATTTATTTCTTTAAAATTTTTATTTTTATATCTCTTTAAATTTAATAGATATTTAAATCTAAAACTCAAATATTACATTAGTGACTAGATTTTTCACTAATAATAATTTTAATGATAATATTAATAATCAAAGTCTGTCGTACCGAAGCGTACCGGGCGGTACGTACCGGTCCGACAAGTCACCGGTACGCGGACCGCCCCAGTACCACTACACTGCTACAGTATGAAAAAAAAAATAAAAAAATATTCAGTACACCAGGTGTACCGCTCGGTACACCCTAATGTACCGCCCGATACACCGATACCGTACCGTACCGTACCGAGCCCGAATCGAAATGTCGGTACGATACGGTACAACGAACCTTACTAATAATATATCACAATCATATTTTTGTTATCATAAAATTTAAAATATTCATGATAATACTAGTGATAAAATTATAACTAAATTATAAATTTAAAATATTTAGTGATATTATTTCAGTGATAAAATGTTATCATTAATATTTTTTAATGATAGCTTCATAATTAAACTAATTTTTAATGATAAATCCTAATGTCAGTGGAAAAAGTTCCTGACTGACGAAGACTTTTCTTGTAGTGTCTGTTTAGTCATTTTCTCTTTCCTATTTCGGCTTCTCACCGCTCTGCGATCTTTTTTATCCCACAAACCTAAGGTTGTTGTCACCCCGCGATGCTACAATGAATATACAATACCTATTCTGGCACCCAATCTATCTCTCGAATCATCGATCATGCTTTCTTGTGATTTTTGAGGCTAGAGAAGGCATTGACCACAGGTGGGAAGTCTCTGCCACCGTCAAGCTATGCAACCCTTGGGATGCTCACCTTAGTCCAGGGGAGTATGGTTATCTCAAAAATGATTGCTATGTTTGCTCCACGTGCTGTGGTTCAACCTTCGTTGAATTATTTGTTTCTTATTTTTTTACCCTTTATTTGTTATATATTATTTTTAACCTTAGCTTTCTATTGAAAGATAAGCTTATATATTTGTTATATATTATGTATGATGATTAATCACAAACGTTACTTTCATCTGTCATATATAATACCGTCATAATTAAAAAGTGCAATGAAAATCAAGTTGAACATGAATGCGCTCTCCTCCGCCCACCCCCCCCCCCCCCCCCCCCCCCTTCCTTCGTCCGTGGAAAGAGAGAGAGAGAGTCCCAAGAATACAAGACCCTTCCATGATCACTGAGGAGGGAGGGACGGAGGGGGGTTTCAAGAAGACGTTCTCTGGGGTGGATGTACAACAATGGGAGGCCGAGGCCCCCCTCCACCAGAGCCGTCGGATCACCGAGCCGGATGTTTTCGAGGACTGAAGTTACGTTGGGAGCTACGAATTCATGAATATCAACAGACCCTCTCTCTCTCTCTCTCTCTCTCTCTCTCTCTCTCTCTTGTTGGTTTTAGCATCCATTTCTTGAATCATTTCGTGGTTTCTGAAGAATCGTCGGATCTATACTCTTGCTAGGGTTCGACTTGAATCGTGGATACTAATCATGTGATTTATGAAGTTTCTTGAGTTGCATGTTCTTCTAACGTGGTTACGCTTGAATCTTGGATCCTGACCATTCATGTTCTAGAGAATTTTTAGATGCACCATCTTCTGAGAGGTTCTTGGATTCTGATCATGTACATTTTGTTGGCGAATGTTCAGATGCATAATTGTTCTGATAGCTTGAATTTTGGATTCTAATAACGTGTTTTCTCTAAGAATCTTAGGTGCATATTGTTCTGATAGGATTTGGCTTGAATCTTGGATTCTGATATCTCAGCGAACGTTTATATATATATATATATTTGTCTGATAGCATTGGGTTTCAATCTTGGATTCTGATCATGTACTTTCTTGGAGAATCTTAGATGCATATTGTTCTGGAACGACTCTTCCTTGAATCTTGGACTTTAATCATGTATTTTCATGGAGAATCTTTAGATAGGGTTCAACTTGAATCTTGGATTTTGAACTCTAACAGATCTTTTAGATGTATATTCTCTTGATAGGGGTCGGCTTGAAACTAGGATTCAGATAATACATTTCTTGTATCAGTTCTATAGTCAGGGTTGTTAAGGCTTTTTAACATGGTATATAGGTTTCAGGATCCTTTTCCCTTTCCCGTGAACCAAGGAATATGTTTTAATCAATTATGAGGCCTCCAACTTATATGTTCTTTGTCTTTTCTGGCTTGGTTTAATATGACTGGTGTGCCCAAATTTATCAACTACTCATCACTTCTAACAGGAGGTTTTCTAATGCTAATATGTCTCACAAATTTAGCTGTTGGAGAGGGCCGAGTGAAGATTAATGCTTTGCTGGTTTTTAGTTGCATTTGCTTTTTGTTTACTGATAATAATGTAATCTCGCACCACATTTCAGGCTTTACAGGAATGAGTCAAAGGACCATTGATTCGACCACTCTTTTTTATTTTATTTGGAATTTACTACTTCATTGTTCTGTATGTGAGTGATTTCGCTGTCTTATTATTTACACTCCCTTGTTAGCTTCAAATTAAGTATTTCCCATCATGATAGAACTATCGTCTTCTTGTTTAGCATGAACATGAAGAAGTAGCAAAATTGCTACTATGGCAAATTTTAACTTTATCTGAGTCACAGATTAATTATGTTGGTTTTTCTTTAAATCTGACTTGAGCTTTTACAAGTCAAAAGTTTTCTGGAAGCATAATCTAATAAATTGATCAATTGTACTAATGCATATTGAAATGGATCACTTAATTACATGAGCAAAATGTGTGACATGTGTGACTCAGTTTTAGGAAGCAAAGAAGATTCCTACATCTTAAATTGCAGATCTTACCTAATGATACTGTCAATGGCTTTCTTATGAATATATTAAAGTTGGTATACACGTTTGTGACATGCAGGCTGCCATCGGCTATGGATACTATGGAACTCGTTCGTTTCTTCATCCCACTTTACCTAATTTTCCCTCTTTAATATTACTTGAACTTCACCAAATGTCATTTCATTTACTCTTTTGTTTCTTCCTGAATGTGTTTATCCTATTACTTGTTTCACTACCTCGTGCCTTTGTTAAAGATTGAGTGTATTGCTAACTGGTAGATCTGCATATCTTGGGTACAGTCTTATATATGGATAGAACAGTGACCTTTTTCATTGAGAAGTTTGCATTAGCTACTTATCTATCCCAAATATAACTGAATCATAATGTATTGAACAAGGTATACAATTGATCGACCTGAACTTGGTTTGCGACATTGTAACATATTGGGTCTTCTATTTGGCCTGTCAAAATAGACTTTGTATGTATCCTGTATATCATAACAAAATTTTAGTTCACAGTTCTTTTTGTTCTTATGAGCTAGTATAATGTTTATTGAGGTACATCCTGGACAACAAGTTGGTGGCATTGAAGCAGACATGATATCTGCCAATGTGCTAATTACCCTTTGATATGGCTGATTTCTTTGTTCCTGAGATCATGAAGAAGAAAAGACTTCTGTATACTAGATCAAGATAAGATATTGAACCTTAGTAGGACTGAAAATGAAAAATTCGAACTTGAAGCCAACAAGCCTAGTCAGACAAGGGCTTGGACTCTGAAAGAAGAAGCTCAACTCCTAGGCAGACTATATTATCACAGTGAAAAAGCCTGGTTTGATCTTGGCTAATCTTGGAAATGCATACTAACATTTTCTGATAAATTTTTGTACCAGCTAAAATTTGAAACCCTAAATAATTATAACTAGCCTTGAATGCCGGGAGGCTGCTCTACATTATCCCTCTTTAGTTCCTTTGTTCTATTTGTTCGGGGTGCATTAGACTCTCTTATAAATAAAGTAATTAATATAATTCGTAATATATTTTATTGACAAAAGATTTGATAGGTTTTCATCTATAGGAGCAGCTCTCAGTGCAGTGTTAGAAGAACTACTATAGTGATGGGCTTTACAGCCGGGACTTTCACTTCTGTGGGGAACAAGCTTATGGAATAGTGAATGACATTTGTGTTTCTGTCTATAATCTGTTGAAGAAATTGTGTATATGGAACAAGTCACTCCTAAAATAATAGTTCTCACATAAACGGATATGGAGCAAGGCTTATTTTTGCATACTTGATGTTTTCTTTCATTTTGTGTGATAGATATTGCATAGAGCATTTCCCCTTGCAAGTAAGCTGATATTTATTATTATAGAATGCACCCTACATAGGCTTTTTGGAAATACATTCTAGCTGAATCTCCATGTTACAAGAGAGTAATAAATTGGTCTTGATATAGTTTCTGCAAATCTTATTTCTTCATATATTGTTCTGATATAATGAGCTAATGTTTTTCTTTGGTCTTCTAAGAGAAATTAATGATTGACTTCCTATGGTATTTGGGTGAACAATAGTAAAGAATTTAGTTGCTTCCTAATCATAACTATGTTTAATGATAATCCAACTTTAGGTTTTGTATGTTTGCTTTTGTTTGAACTATGTTGAATCATTTTAGGTCTAGTTATTTGTGGGCTATATGGATTTCTCCATGTAATTTAATTCTTTGTAATTCTATTGTCTGACACAAACTTACAACTCAAAATTTGAATAAGTTGTCTTTCACTGCGATGACAAGTCATTACAAATTGGTTAGAGCACTATATGTTTGGAGGAACTTTTGAGAGTGTTAGAGTCAAGGAAGAAACAATTTCACTAGAAAATGAAGTATATAGGGATTCATAAATGTTAAATATATGACACTTGGGTAAACTAGATAAAAGAAACAAAATAGAAGGAAACAATAGAATCATGCCTGGGGTATTTGTGACATAAGTTGGGTTTTCCTATCTGATTATAAGTAAAGATGGAACTAGTATCCATAAATATGTTAAGATATTTTGGACATGTTTTAAGGTAACTTAGTTCACCAAGAGAGGTGAATAAAATTATGTTAATGATTACAGGAGAGAGAGAGAGGAACAACTTAGAAGACCCTATTAAATTAATAAAAAGGGATTTAATTGTCCGTGACTAGTGATGCTGTCATTGGCCAATAAAGGATCCATGTGACCAAATATGAAAATTGGGAATCGGGAACTGGGAACTTTGAAGAGAATACAATAATATAAATGACTATTCTTCGCTAAGCAATGGTCCGTGGACTATCAGCACGTAAATAGAATCACGATTTTTTGCTAAATATAACAATGTATTAAATGATATTTAGTTTTAGGTAGATTCCTGATTGATTTGATGGTTGTGATTAAGTTCTAGTAGGATCTATTTTAAATAATATACCCATGTTATTGTTGTTTATGACATGATAAGGGAGGGTTAACTTGTCACGCCCCCCCCCCCCGAATTATCACATTCAGGAAGTGTGATCCTGTCTAAAATCAATAATATTATAATTCATCATCAATTCAATCCAAGATCCAATCTAATAATTTGAGGATACTAAGAATCATTCAAAATCAATATTCACAATTCATAAACCTATACGTTACATAAATCATAATCCACTTCAATCAAAGATTCGAGAAATCTAAAGGCAACTCAACTAAACATCAACCACAACACAAATCCATAATCATAGAAATATATACAATCATAAAAAAGATAATTATTTACCATGAGTTCTTATCCTTATACAATTTAAACTTATCATTCCATACACATGAGCGATCCTTTAAACTTTTACAACACATAAGTATCAACAGATCCTTAACATTACATCAGAAGTAAAGTTTACTATACAACAAAAACCATCATCCAACAAAATTAGCTCAAAAATCTTCTAGCCTTTCACTGCTTTAACCCAATTCTAACTTTTCAGTGCGTGACAAGCTACCCTGAAAAATTTATATAGCAATGGGGTGAGCATAAAGAGCTCAGCAAGCGTCTAACATATCCATGGCGATAGGAGAAGTTCAAACAGGCCTAGTATCAAGTTACAAAAGTAGAAATACAAGTGTTCATTTGAAGTCATCTCATTTGATATAAAATCACAAAAGTTTACCTCGTTCAAAAACAGGCATTAGACATAACAATAGGAGAAAGGAAATTGGAGCATTTCATTGGCAAAAGAAGCATTTAGGCATATATCAAATGGCACATGAAGCATTTAGGCGCATATCAAAGGCGTAAGAGTGTTTGGGGGCATAATAATGACAAACGAAACACTTCAAAGTATAACAAATGAACCGAATAATAAACACAAGCTATATGTCATTTTCGATGTAGCATGCATTCCATTTTTATCCAAAGCATAATATGAACTCATAAACAAAGCTTTGGATATCATATCAATAAACATAGAGGGCGCTGTGGGACCACATACATAATGTGATTCATCCATTTCTGGATGACCACCAAGCATAAGTCTCCCACGTCTGGGAGCTCCATCCACCCACGTCTGAGTGAAGTCAATGGGGCCGGCAGAGCAATCGCGGGCTCTAAGCATAACTCCCTTTACCATTTCTGGCAAAGGTTCACAATATCCCACAAGACACCAGAGTACAAAAGAGTAATACGAACAATAACATTGACACATATCAGAAGCACATGCGGAACAACGAAGATATGCATGTGCCTTTATCAAACAAGGAAATGCAAACAAAGCATTACATAATAAATTTCAGTTATACAATAATTTCAGAATGAACAATACAAGAACTTCAAAGGACTAATATAAAGCTCAGTTGAAAAAGAATTTAGCAGAAATCATATTTCCAATAGGATGAAAATTGAATAGGCAAAACCCAACAAAGTTTTCAATTATGACAGAATTTGAATGGTATATTTTCTGAATTGTTTGAGTGACCAAATATGCTCCAAATCACTAAAATTAGGTGTCATTGGAAAGCTGTATCAATCTATTTTCCGATGAACTCAGATTTATAATTTTTTGAGTTCTTGACAGGAAGTTACAACAAATAGAGTAAAGGAAGGTCAGAATTGATCATCCCTGTTTTGCAGACTTGATAGAATCAATTTAAACAGATGTTACAGAAGGCAAACATACTTTAAAATTTCCAACTAGGTGTCAAAAGAAAGATATGCGAATCTAGTTTCCAAAGAACTAAGCTTTGTATAATTCAGAATTTTCTCTAGAGAGTTATGAGCAATTTAGTAACAGAAGGTCAGAAATTTTAGTCCCTATTTTGCAGAATCTGTAGGGTTAATTGAAACAGAAGTCTTAGTAGGCATTTAAACTCCAAATCATTCAATCTCAGTGTCAAAATAAAGATATTTGAGTCTACTTTCAAATGGATTAGGTTTTGCCTAAATCAGAGTTTAGTGCTAAAAGTTAGATCAAAAACAATGTATAGAAGTCAGATTACCGAAAAAATTTAAGATTCATGGCTTTGTATCAAAAGGAAAGAACGGTTTGGTACTAAGCTGAAATATTTTGAATTATGAAGTATTAAAAGGAAAACAGAGATTAGGAATTCTGTAGGAAGAGGTTAGAACACTTGCCTTAGATGAGTTTGATTCCCAAATATAGGGAGTTGATGCAAAACCTCAAACAAAGTTTCCTCTTCTTCTTCTCCTTCTTCTTCTTCTCCTTCTTCTTCTCTTCTTCTTCTTCTCCTCAAACTAACGTTGGCTGAAAACTTTCTTTTTAATGGTGCCTTAAATTACTTAGGTTTGGCTCATGCTAAAATAGTGAGGTGGCAAGCATATATGGGGGTTTAGGTGTCAACTTTAGAATAAATGCTAAGTGGCTCATCCTTGTTAATGACACATGTCCTCCATTTTATTTTATTTTATTTTTATTTACTCAATTCTGAATATTCTATAAATCATCTCAAATATTTAATATTTACTCTTAGGTCCTTAGCCATAAACTTTAATATAATATTATTTAATAAAAAAAATTATTAAATAATCCTCATATTTACAAACAAGCATTTACTAATTTCTTTTTTTTAAATGGGGGATGTTACACTCTCCCCTCCTTAAAAGAAAATTTAGTCCTATAAATTTGTCATATCTCTTTCGGCAAAAAGATAAGGATAAACCAGATTTGTAGTCAAGGAATCCCCAACAACAGTAGTTACGTGTAGCAAATAATCTAGTGGTTTAGGTTGAATGCCCAAGTGACAAGCAAAATATTGTGAAACAAAAGACAAGTTGGAGCCAGTATCAAACAAAACTTTTGCATTTCTATTAGAAACATATATAATACCTTCAACCGCTGATTTAGAGGCTCTGGAATCTTGTTCTGTAATAGCATATATTCTAGCATGGGCTGTCAGCTTAGGGAGTAGCGGCTCTTTCTTCTTGTTTAGTGGGCAGTCTCTGACTTTATGATCTAACTTTCCACAGGCAAAACAGGCTCCAGTCACCCGAAAACACTCACTAGTTTCATGATTACGTCCACATTTTGTACCCGATAGAGTTCTTTGCGATGGAGTTCCTTCCTCAAATCTAGGTACCTTTACCTTCTCGTTACTTCTTTCTGCTTCATTTCCTCTCTTACTTTTACCAACAAACTTATCCTTTCTATTCTTGTCCCTGATTTCTTGGATCTCCTCCAAGTCTTTTTCAAGTATGAAAGCTCTTTCTACTACTTCAGTGTATACTTGGAGTTTTAAAGCTGATATCTGGCTTCTTATTGTCGGCCTTAATCCTCTTTCAAATCTTCTTGCTTTCCTATATTCATCATCAATCATATGTGTGGCAAATTTAGAGAGCTCGATGAATTTAGACTCATATTTGGCTACTGTCAAATTTCCCTGGATGAGATTCAGGAACTCCAATTCTTTCTGCTCTCTGATACAATCCGGAAAATATTTATCATTGAACTTTTCTGTAAATAACTTCCAAGTGATTGGCTCCTGTCGAGCTTCAGAAATCCTCTTCATAGTTCGCCACCAGTGCTCAGCCTCTCCTTCTAGCATGAAGGTAGCAAGAGAAACCTTCTTATCATCTGGGAAATTTAAAACATCAAATATTTTCTCCATCCGCATCATCCATTGTTCTGCTACCATTAGATCAGGCTCACCACTAAAACTGGGAGGACTAAGCTTCTTAAACTATTCAATTCCCAACCCAGTCTGGTTTGAATTCCCAACTTCATCATTTCTTCCTTGTCGGACTTGTTGTTGCATTACTTGTGTCATCGACTCTAGAGTTTTCATGATTCCACTCAATTGATCAGAAGTAGATGCAACAGGAGAACCAGATGACCTCGTCATCCGTGCTTCCTAAAAATAACAAAAGAAAACTTTTGATCAGTCTCTAAATAGAAATCACTAAACCTCAAAATTTATTACACATCTAGCATATCAAAATTCTTAGAAATTCTCAAATCATGCTCTGATACCAACTCTGTCACGCCCCCACCGAATTATCACATTCAGGAAGTGTGACCCTGTCTAAAATCAATAATATTATAATTCATTATCAATTCAATCCAGGATCCAATCTAACAATTTGAGGATACTAAGAATCATTCAAAATCAATATTCACAATTCATAAACCTATACGTTACATAAATCATAATCCACTTCACTCAAAGATTCGAGAAATCTAAGGCAACTCAACTAAACATCAACCACAACACAAATCCATAATCATATAAATATATACAATCACAAAAAAGATAATTATTTACCATGAGTTCTTATCCTTATACAACTTAAACTTATCATTCCATACACATGAGCGGTCCTTTAAACTTTTACAACACATAAGTATCAACAGATCCTTAACATTACATCAGAAGTAAAGTTTACTATACAACAAAAACCATCATCCAACAAAATTAGCTCAAAAATCTTCTAGCCTTTCACTGCTTCAACCCAATTCTAGCTTTTCAGTGCGTGACAAGCTACCCTGAAAAATTTATATAGCAACGGGGTGAGCATAAAGAGCTCAGCAAGCGTCTAACATATCCATGGCGATAAGAGAAGTTCAAGCAGGCTTAGTATCAAGTTACAAAAGTAGAAATACAAGTGTTCATTTGAAGTCATCTCATTTGATATAAAATCACAAAGGTTTACCTCGTTCAACAACAGGCATTAGACATAACAATAGGAGAAAGGAAATTGGAGCATTTCATTGGCAAAAGAAGCATTTAGGCATTTATCAAATGGCACATGAAGCATTTAGGCGCATATCAAAGGCGTAAGAGTGTTTGGGGGCATAATAATGACAAACAAAACACTTCAAAGTATAACAAGTGAACCGAATAATAAACACAAGCTGTATGTCATTTTTGATGTAGCATGCATTCCATTTTTATCCAAAGCATAATATGAACTCATAAACAAAGCTTTAGATATCATATAAATAAACATAGAGGGCGCCGTGGGACCACATACATAATGTGATTCATCTATTTCTGGATGACCACCAAACATAAGTCTCCCACGTCTGGGAGCTCCATCCACCCACGTCTGAGTGAAGTCAATGGGGCCGACAGAGCAATCGTGGGCTCTAAGCATAACTCCCTTTACCATTTCTAGCAAAGGTTCACAATATCCCATAAGACATCAGAGTACAAAAGGGTAATATGAACAATAACATTGACACATATCAGAAGCACATGCGGAACAACGAAGATATGCATGTGCCTTTATCAAACAAGGAAATGCAAACAAAGCATTACATAATAAATTTCAGTTATACAATAATTTCAGGATGAATAATACAAGAACTTTAAAGGACTAATATAAAGCTCAATTGAAGAAGAATTTAGCAGAAATCATATTTTCAATATGATGAAAATTGAATAGGCAAAACCCAACAAAGTTTTCAATTATGACAGAATTTGAATGGTTTATTTTCTGAATTGTTTGAGTGACCAAATATGCTCCAAATCACTAAAAATAGGTGTAATTGGAAAGCTGTATCAATCTATTTTCCGATGAACTCAGATTTATAATTTTTTGAGTTCTTAACAGGAAGTTACAACAAATAAAGTAAAGGAAGGTCAGAATTGATCATCCCTGTTTTGCAGACTTGATAGAATCAATTTAAACAGATGTTACAGAAGGCAAACATACTTCAAAATTTCCAACTAGGTGTCAAAAGAAAGATATGCGAATCTAGTTTCCAAAGAACTAAGCTTTGTATAATTCAGAATTTTCTCTAGAGAGTTATGAGCAATTTAGTAACAGAATGTCAAAAATTTCAGTCCCTATTTTGCAGAATCTGTAGGGTTAATTGAAATAGAAGTCTTAGTAGGTATTTAAACTCCAAATCATTCAATCTCAGTGTCAAAATAAAGATATTTGAGTCTGCTTTCAAATGGATTAGGTTTTGCCTAAATCAGAGTTTAGTGCTAAAAGTTAGATCCAAAACAATGTATAGAAGTCAGATTACCGAAAAAATTTCAGATTCATGGCTTTGTATCAAAAGGAAAGAACGGTTTGGTACTAAGCTAAAATCTTTTGAATTATGAAGTATTAAAAGGAAAACAGAGATTAGGAATTCTGTAGGAAGAGGTTAGAACACTTGCCTTAGATGAGTTTGATTCCCAAATATAGGGAGTTGATGCAAAACCTCAAACAAAGTTTCCTCTTCTTCTTCTCCTTCTTCTTCTTCTCCTTCTTCTTCTCTTCTTCTTCTTCTCCTCAAACTAACGTTGGCTGAAAACTTTCTTTTTAATGGTGCCTTAAATTACTTAGGTTTGGCTCATGCTAAAATAGTGAGGTGGCAAGTATACATGGGGGTTTAGGTGTCAACTTTAGAATAAATGCTAAGTGGCTCATCCTTGTTAATGACACATGTCCTCCATTTTATTTTATTTTATTTTTATTTACTCAATTCTGAATATTCTATAAATCGTCTCAAATATTTAATATTTACTCTTAGGTCCTTAGCCATAAACTTTAATATAATATTATTTAATAAAAAAATTATTAAATAATCCTCATATTTACAAACAAGCATTTACTAATTTTTTTTTTTTAAATGGGGGATGTTACACTCTCCCCTCCTTAAAAGAAAATTTAGTCCTCTAAATTTGTCATATCTCTTTCGGCGAAAAGATAAGGATAAACCAGATTTGTAGTCAAGGAATCCCCAATAGCAGTAGTTACGTGTAGCAAATAATCCAGTGGGTTAGGTTGAATGCCCAAGTGACAAGCAAAATATTGTGAAACAAAAGACAAGTTGGAGCCAGGATCAAACAAAACTTTTGCATTTCTATTAGAAACATATAGAATACCTTCAACCACTGATTTAGAGGCTCTGGAATCTTGTTCTGTGATAGCATATACTCTAGCATGGGCTGTCAGCTTAGGGAGTAGCGGCTCTTTCTTCTTGTTTAGTGGGCAGTCTCTGACTTTATGATCTAACTTTCCACAGGCAAAACAGGCTCCAGTCAACCGAAAACACTCACTAGTTTCATGATTACGTCCACATTTTGTACACGATAGAGTTCTTTGCGATGGAGTTCCTTCCTCAAATCTAGGTACCTTTACCTTCTCGTTACTTCTTTCTGCTTCATTTCCTCTCTTACTTTTACCAACAGACTTATCCTTTCTATTCTTGTCCTTGATTTCTTGGATCTCCTCCAAGTCTTTTTCAAGTATGAAAGCTCTTTCTACTACTTCAGTGTATACTTGGAGTTTTAAAGCTGATATCCGGCTTCTTATTGACGGCCTTAATCCTCTTTCAAATCTTCTTGCTTTCTTATATTCATCATCAATCATATGTGTGGCAAATTTAGAGAGCTCGGTGAATTTAGACTCATATTTGGCTATTGTCAAATTTCCCTGGATGAGATTCAGGAACTCCAATTCTTTCTGCTCTCTGATACAATCCGGAAAATATTTATCATTGAACTTTTCTGTAAATAACTTCCAAGTGATTGGCTCCTGTCGAGCTTCAGAAATCCTCTTCATAGTTCGCCACCAGTGCTCAGCCTCTCCTTCTAGCATGAAGGTAGCAAGAGAAACCTTCTTATCATCTGGGAAATTTAAAACATCAAATATTTTCTCCATCCGCATCATCCATTGTTCTGCTACCATTGGATCAGGCTCACCACTAAAACTGGGAGGACTAAGCTTTTTAAACTGTTCAATTCCCAACCCAGTCTGGTTTGAATTCCCAACTTCATCATTTCTTCCTTGTCGGACTTGTTGTTGCATTACTTGTGTCATTGACTCTAGAGTTTTCATAATTCCACTCAATTGATCAGAAGTAGATGCAATAGGAGAACTAGATGACCTCGTCATCCGTGCTTCCTAAAAACAACAAAAGAAAACTTTTGATCAGTCTCTAAATAGAAATCACTAAACCTCAAAATTTATTACACATCTAGCATATCAAAATTCTTAGAAATTCTCAAATCATGCTCTGATACCAACTCTGTCACGCCCCTACCGAATTATCACATTCAGGAAGTGTGACCCTGTCTAAAATCAATAATATTATAATTCATTATCAATTCAATCCAGGATCCAATCTAACAATTTGAGGATACTAAGAATCATTCAAAATCAATATTCACAATTCATAAACCTATACGTTACATAAATCATAATCCACTTCAATCAAAGATTCGAGAAATTTAAAGGCAACTCAACTAAACATCAACCACAACACAAATCCATAATCATAGAAATATATACAATCACAAAAAAGATAATTATTTACCATGAGTTCTTATCCTTATACAACTTAAACTTATCATTCCATACACATGAGCGGTCCTTTAAACTTTTACAACACATAAGTATCAACAGATCCTTAACATTACATCAGAAGTAAAGTTTACTATACAACAAAAACCATCATCCAACAAAATTAGCTCAAAAATCTTCTAGCCTTTCACTGCTTTAACCCAATTCTAGCTTTTCAGTGCGTGACAAGCTACCCTGAAAAATTTATATAGCAACAGGATGAGCATAAAGAGCTCAGCAAGCGTGTAACACATCCATGGCGATAGGAGAAGTTCAAGCAGGCTTAGTATCAAGTTACAAAAGTAGAAATACAAGTGTTCATTTGAAGTCATCTCATTTGATATAAAATCACAAAGGTTTACCTCGTTCAAAAACAAGCATTAGACATAACAATAGGAGAAAGGAAATTGGAGCATTTCATTGGCAAAAGAAGCATTTAGGCATGTATCAAATGGCACATGAAGCATTTAGGCGCATATCAAAGGCGTAAGAGTGTTTGGGGGCATAATAATGACAAACGAAACACTTCAAAGTATAACAAGTGAACCGAATAATAAACACAAGCTGTATGTCATTTTTGACGTAGCATGCATTCCATTTTTATCCAAAGCATAATATGAACTCATAAACAATGCTTTGGATATCATATCAATAAACATAAAGGGCGCTGTGGGACCACATACATAATGTGATTCATCCATTTCTGGATGACCACCAAGCATAAGTCTCCCACGTTTGGGAGCTCCATCCACCCACGTCTGAGTGAAGTCAATGGGGCCGGCAGAGCAATCGCGGGCTCTAAGCATAACTCCCTTTACCATTTCTGGCAAAGGTTCACAATATCCCACAAGACACCAGAGTACAAAAGGATAGTATGAACAATAACATTGACACATATTAGAAGCACATGCGGAACAACGAAGATATGCATGTGCCTTTATCAAACAAGGAAATGCAAACAAAGCATTACATAATAAATTTCAGTTATACAATAATTTCAGGATGAACAATACAAGAACTTCAAAGGACTAATATAAAGCTCAATCGAAAAAGAATTTAGCAGAAATCATATTTCCAATAGGATGAAAATTGAATAGGCAAAACCCAACAAAGTTTTCAATTATGACAGAATTTGAATGGTATATTTTCTGAATTGTTTGAGTGACCAAATATGCTCCAAATCACTAAAATTAGGTGTCATTGGAAAGCTATATCAATCTATTTTCCGATGAACTTAGATTTATAATTTTTTGAGTTCTTGACAGGAAGTTACAACAAATAGAGTAAAGGAAGGTCAGAATTGATCATCCCTGTTTTGCAGACTTGATAGAATTAATTTAAACAGATGTTTCAGAAAGCAAACATACTTCAAAATTTCCAACTAGGTGTCAAGAAAGATATGCGAATCTAGTTTCCAAAGAACTAAGCTTTGTATAATTCAGAATTTTCTCTAGAGAGTTATGAGCAATTTAGTAACAGAATGTCAGAAATTTCAGTCCCTATTTTGCAGAATCTGTAGGGTTAATTGAAACAGAAGTCTTAGTAGGCATTTAAACTCCAAATCATTCAATCTCAGTGTCAAAATAAAGATATTTGAGGCTACTTTCAAATGGATTAGGTTTTGCCTAAATCAGAGTTTAGTGCTAAAAGTTAGATTCAAAACAATGTATAGAATTCAGATTACCAAAAAAATTTCATATTCATGGCTTTGTATCAAAAGGAAAGAACGGTTTGGTACTAAGCTGAAATCTTTTGAATTATGAAATATTAAAAGGAAAACAGAGAATTCTGTAGGAAGAGGTTAGAACACTTATCTTAGATGAGTTTAATTCCCAAATATAGGAAGTTGATGCAAAACCTCAAACAAAGTTTCCTCTTCTTCTTCTCCTTCTTTTTCTTCTCCTTCTTCTTCTCCTCAAACTAACGTTGGCTGAAAACTTTCTTTTTAATGGTGCCTTAAATTACCTAGGTTTGGCTCATGCCAAAATAGTGAGGTGGCAAGCATGCATGAGGGTTTAGGTGTCATCTTTAGAATAAATGCTAAGTGGCTCATCTTGTTAATGACACATGTCCTACATTTTATTTTATTTTATTTTTATTTACTCAATTCTAAATATTTTATAAATCATCTCAAACATTTAATATATACTCTTAGATCCTTAGCCATAAACTTTAATATAATATTATTTAATAAAAAAAATTATTAAATAATCCTCATATTTACAAACAAGCATTTACTAATTTTTTTTTTTAAATGGGGGATGTTACATAACTTATATACTTCTGTAGATATTGTATTGCAGATGAAAGTTTACCTGAAACTGTCAAGTTCCTAAATCTAGCTGATTCAAGTTAAGTTGCTTCTCATTGTTGAATTGCCTCTTATCTTTATTAATTTTTTTGCATATTGATCATATACTTAGTCCACCATTATATCTATTTTTTTATTCATCATTTTTCCATGTTTATATTTTATATGTTTTTCTGAATGAGCTGGCTACATAAGTTTCTAATATCTAAAAGTTTGCATTTTATCACCAAGTAATTTGTTTATTATGTTGCTTATATATTTTTTCTTCATGACTTGTATGTGTTGACGGAAAGAAAGGAACTAATTGATTAATTTGTTCAAGTAATTTGTTTATTATCACCATCGCATCGACGGCGGAGTTCTTGAGGGAAGTTTCGACGGAGTATCTTAGCTTGCGCGCGGTGGCGGAGGGATTGCTCGTCGGCGGAGGACCTGGAGATGAAGGTGGCAGCGGCGTCGTGTAGCTCGCGGGCCCGGTCAGCAGCCGCGCAGCCTCGTCGGCAAGTCCCTCGCCGCCGTTGGCGCCCGCGGCGTTGTCCTTCGCTCACAGAGAGCGGCGGGAAGGGGAATAACATAGAGAAAACGAGCGCCGATTTGTGGATGAGAATATAAGAGATTAAAAAAACAACTGAAAATATTCGTGCCTTTCTTTTGGGGATGAGACTATGAGAGGGATTAAAATAACAAATGAAAATAATAAACGTGGCGGCTACCGACGACCGCTTTGAGTGTGAAGAAGGGGTGTTGGCAAACCAAGGCCCACATTCCTTCCTTATCTTCCGATTGTGTGTGGAAATACAGTGCACGTGTCAGAAAGGCGGCCTGCCTACGTTGGGGCCAGGCCAGTCCACCGCCTATCCAGTTAGTAGCAGGGGTTAGCTGGACAAGAAGTTACATGGATGGGCCTGGCAGATTCAGAGCCCACTGATACCAGTGGGTAAGTTCGATATTTGCGTAGTCATTATCTATGGAACCACAATACACTTGTGCTGGAAGTGTTATCACTCGTGATTAAAGGATTTGTGCATACCAAATTGGTGAACTGAATGGAGATAACTGTTAATCGATACTTAGTCATGTCCAAAGAATAGGTAAATTAAAATTCGTAGATTGTGATGTGGCTATTAGGTTTTAATAAAAAAACTAGAGCCCATTGAATCCGTGATACGATTAGATTGTGTTTCCCGAAATTTGGGTTAGGAAACTAAACTAAGCACCTGGTATTAATGCAAGTTCCATCTAAAATTCATCCGACTCAACCCAATTCGACAATCTGAAATATTCAATTGTGTGGTTCAATTCGGTCCAACTTAGAGAAGCCTGAAACTTAGATCGATTGTGTGGCTCAATTCGACAATCTGAAACTTAGATCGCGGTGTAGAGAAGCCTCAGTCCAAGTTCGGTTCGGATTCAACTATGATCTGAGAATTTAATTGTTGAATTGGTTTAGAATCGTCCTTAAACACGATGTAGCACTTACACTATCTTGGAATGCACTGTTGACAACGTGAAGGGTGATTTCTGAACTCTGTAACTTCGTCTCAGAAAGCTGGTCATGTTTGGAGTATCTGGGAAGCAAAGGCCTCTTGCAAAATAAAAAAAGGGAGCAAGGTGGATTGGTAAGAAAATAAGGATCTGAAAAGACTTCTGCTTGACTGAGAAGGTAGGTTTCAGAAGAGTCTGAAGCCATAGCTTACAAGATTTTGAATGAGAATGCCAGTGTTGCAGAATTATTTAGTCATGAATTCAGAACCTGGAAAGCAGAGCTAATTGGGCATTTGTTGCCAACTGTTAGCTTGCTAATCAAGAACATCCCTGTAAGCATTCATTCATTCATTCATTCATTCATTCATTCATTCATTTTAAAAGTTGTTGTCGTGTTGCCACTGAAAATAGGCGCCATAAATGTGGTCAGGAAATGGAGTCTGAGTTGCACATGCTCGAGGAAAAGGTGGGCCAGAAGAAGCCTCCTGTGCGGCACTCCGATGCGCTTAGGTATGATGTAGGATGTTTCTGCTGCTTCAAAAGTGGTTGGCTCATTTTGTGGAGCTCTTTTGGACGAAGAAGAGCAGGGTTTTTGGCGTCCGTTAAGGAACAAATATATTAATTGATTAAACGAAAAAAAAAAGAAGATTTATTCATTAATCAGATACCAGCTAATTCCAGACAATCAAACATGACACAAATCAGAGGGAAGTAGGCGTATTTACAGCTGAAGGAGATGCGAAGGAGCTTTGTCGCCCAGGAAGGGTTGTGGGCTTGGATCAAATATGCTGGGATCACAAACTGATGGGAGAATGTCATGCGGCAAGAGGCTGAAACCATTGCGTTTAGAGCTATGCAAAATTTATCTTACTGATGTCGGTAAACAATTGTCGATGATATAATAGGATGGGTAATTTTCATGTTCGAAATGAGAAATGTTCCCAGAGATTATAAGAATGTTGTTGCCCATTTTTCAGATCAACAGGCCTCATGTAGGACTAGTTTTTCTTTTGCAAGTATTATTTGTGAAAGTTGCGTTATTTCTGATTTAGTTTAAACAAATGTGTTGTTAACTCTCTTTACAAGCAGATTCAGCATACGTCCAAATGCTAGGAAACTCAAATCCGATCCCACACGCGTCCCGTAGAACTAATTAAAGCGCAGCATGCATCAAAAGTAACACTCCTTTTGATGTGGCACATGAGGTCCCGTCCCTCCACCCACCGGAAAGCGAGGCAACAGCCATTAGTCAAACTGACACTGATACCTCTCTCTCTCGCTCTCTCAGGTACTTCTTTCGAGGCTTGCCGTGGAAGCCTCGTTAGACCGAGTTCATGCCAACTCGATAACACTAAAATCTTCCATTTAATCCCCACGTACAGGCATCACTGGGGTCTGCCACAGGTGGGAGTCCAAAAAGCCATTAAGACAGGGCGGTGTACGTACGTGCTCTGCCTGCTGTTCGGCCCTCTCTTCAACCACTCCTGCACAGCTTTTCCTCAGAGAGCGGACAATGGTCATTTATGGAGGAGGAGAACGGATTCCTAAGAACAATGGGAGGTTTCGGATTCCGGGCTGCAGGAAAGACACCAAGAGCGAAAAGGTCGTCCCTTCTTGAACACTGTCACGTCGCCCCCACAGATGGAATGACATGATAATATCTAGTGGGTGGGTACTGCCCCCAGGCGTAGTAAAGACAGGCAGGGGATCGAGGAGGAATCGACGTTTACGTGTTGTTGGGTTGTGCTGTGGACGGGTGATGGATGGATGACGGGCTGCGTTCCCGAGGAGCGATCACTGTGGAGATGATGTTGTTTCCGCGTGCCGTTCGTCGCTGCGATGGAATACACTACACGTACACGGAGAGGGAAGAAGAAGAAGAGAAGTGTCTTCTTCTTTGCCGGAGAGAAGTGCTGATGGATTTGATGGAACAATAGACGTTGATTTGCACTTATATCGGGCACTAGCACGATGATGGAGATGCCCGATTGACTGGAATTAGCCGCGCTGGTCCAGATAGTGGTATCGTCTTCCGCATGCTTCTCTCGGTCAAAATTAATCAATGAAGAGCGTGCCATTTGCCTGCTCATACGTTTTTTTGAAGGTGACAATGATATACTACTGACTACCACTTGTCAACCCCATCGTCAAGGACTGCCGACTGTCCCTGGTCATTGACTGTTTGACCGTGTTACTTTCTGAAACTTGGTTTGAAGTAAATTGCCACCCTATGTTTTTTTTTTTTTTCCAAATTGCTAATCAGATTAATTTATTTTTATTGTTCACAACCACGGATGCAACGGGATAAAAATTAGTGCGACTTACCTGCATGAGTTCACACAAAATTTCCTACTCATAAAACGACTCGCCCTGTATCCAATCCATTCGAGTCGTTGACTGTGATAGGATGTGGATTTGATAGTAGAAGAAACATATCCGTATCCACTATTATGTTAGCATATACAAATTCAGCTGGGATCATATATGGATACTACATTTTGCAACTAATTTATCTAACATTTTAGGTAATATGATAACCTGAAACAATATATTAATTATATTTTTGGACAAAAAATTCTACTGCAAGATACTAAAGATATAGAAAATGATCAACTAATTAATAACTTTTCTTTGACTAGCATGGGCATAGATATTTTTAGTAATTCAGATATGATCGGAACTGAATCCATAGCTATTTGGAAGATTTCTAATAAAGATATAAGGCAGCTATTTTATATCGACTAACTTTTGGATCCAACTAATCATATTCCCAGGTTCGAGTAAGCCTGGGTTTATCCAAAAGGGCAGTTGGCTGATTGACCTTCCAAGACTACTTGGAAGGTAAGCTCAGGTGAAAGCCTTGGATGCCACATAAGTGACTCCAACATACCTAGACGCCTTCGTTAATTGCCTATTTTCGCTTGTGTCGGAGTTGGACCAACTTTTACATAGATTTAGATTGGAGTAAAAAATAGTCCTACTTGACATTCCTTATCTCGATCCATCATAAATCCATCTAAACTTGTTAAGGACTCTTAATCTGTTCAGCAAATCATCAATGCAGAAAAGATCGAGGGAACTATGGGTGGTTTTCAGGTATGAACATTTTGGGGTTTGAATCTTCACTTACCTTCAATGTTGTTGTGATTATCTCATATTATCATTATGTGATTCGGATGACCATCGTTCCGAACGGGCTATCATCATAATCCAAGAGACAAAAGGGTTTCGAAGAACTGATAGATTCATTGCTTGTCGGCAAAAGTGGATTACATACATATTAAGCCATTTGATTATATTTGCAAACATATTGCATGTTGTACACTTGATTGCTTTTGGTTGGCCATCTTGTCGTATAATATTCTCAAAAATAAATATATTTTAATATATAACATATTTTATTTCACAATTTTTTTGAACAATAAGTATGCTTATGCATACTCTTAATCATCCATCTATCTTCAATCTTTCGTGCCTGTATTCATCTTTCTCATGAGTTGTAAAATGATAATCTCCTTGTGCCGATACATGTATAGGGGTGTTATAGTATCTAAAAAACGGTGGTGATCTTAATCGCCTTAAGATTACTTGTAAGTTCTGTGAAGGAATACAGAAACCAAATGACTCATATAACTGGCCATCTAAAAAGGAGTAAATTTTGGAGAGGGACATCAGTGGTCCATGAATCTAAACTCTCACCAACAAATGATCACTACACTAAAAAAAGCAGAAGCAATTAATAATAACAAGTTACTCTACAAATTAAATCACCTCCTGAAATTCAGGTCAACTTCGATATAGAGAAATAAAGATATCAAGAACTGCTTAAAAATCTTGTAGAAAATGTCGGGGTAGAAAAATTAACTAACTTTAACGAGCATATTTTATTTGTTGACTGTTCAGTCAACCTTCAATGTCTGAGTCAACCTGTCTGCTGAATGGTTCTTCATTCAGCTTCGAAATCAACGCGCACGGTTATAGTTATGTGATTTGACTGCGCATTCACAATGAACATAGAATAAACAGTAGCAATTATGCGTGACATAAATCTCTGCACAAGTTGAAGCAATTTAGAAGTTTGCACTCATCAATTTGAGGCTTGGATAACCAATTTCTTAAGATTATGAAGTTCCATGCATGTTCCTCCCAAATAATAAACGTAAAATAGGATCCTAGTCATGGAAATAACTCCCTCTTCTTTAATCTCCGTGCACGAAAGATCGAATCATTCAGATAAATGGATGTGAACGAAAGATGGTTGTTAACAACAGTTAAACATACAACACCAAAAAAAAATGATGATAATGAAGAGAATGATATTGTAATTTACTACAGAAAAATGTCTCCGAATAAATAAAAATGGTGAAAATGATCCATGAAGAATTGATGAAACACGCACAAGGGAAACAATTCCAACATTTTAGTCACTTATCTGTACCGTTCCAGTTTCATCCCATATTTGGAGTATTTAAAAACTTAAATTGAGTTATAAAGGTTTGATAGAATATATTTAATCTGGACCATGACAAACTTGTTTGAACTTTTCAAAGATTAGGTGATATCTTTATTAGAATACTTTCTCGCGTAGATAATTAAAACATATTTGAATAAATAGGGATCCAAGTTGTTGATTGTAATTTTTAATCGTAATTTAATGTAACTTTTATATAATCGTTCTTCAAACATATACTAGATACTGTTAGTGTAGATTTTGATTGTCCAAGATAGTGATTCAGGTCTAATTGAGGTTCGTTCCAAGTTTATTTCACTCCATATTACTATTCACAAAATACTAAAGCTGTAAAACTAGGTTAGGGCAAGCATGACAAATGTCCATTTGATGGTCAAGTCAGTTTTTGGGATCGATCCGATCAAATTGGTCAAATCGATTGTCCAATACATAAGTAATATAGTTCATAAAAGCATACCTAGATTCCCCTTTTTTAAGTGATCTGATGGTTATCTTGAAATAATCAATGACAAGAGGGTAACTTACGATGTTTTCAAGTGGAGACTTGGCTTAATATTCGATGAACTTGGTACCCATGTAGACTGGTCGTGCCAATCATGAGTTTAGACGATCGATCATTCAGTCAAGTATCACCCTACAATGAGTACATATCTCACGATCCAACTATCACTTGTTAACCAAGTATGATCCCCATGTTCTTTAGTGGTCAACCTATTTGTCCCTTTGCTCATTAGCCTATAGGTTTATTGGTCAATCGATCACGTGTCATCACGTCATGGTGTTGTATCTATATGTCACTCTTCACCTACTAGATGCAAAAATAAATAAATTTTTTTTACATGCATTTGAGGTTCTTAGTTAGTCAACTAAGTAGATTTTAGCAGGTAAAATCTTGGATAATCAAGAAAAATTATGTCCAAGATGTTAGAAAATAGTAAATCCAAATGATAGTAGGCTTGCATGAAAAATTAATTTTACCAAAAATAATGGGTTAAGAGTTCTTTAGTCGAAGGCAACATCAGTTTATGATGCCTACGATAGGTGAAAACCAACTAATATTTTTAGACATAGCCAATGGAGACTTTGAGAAATAATGTCCATTAAAGTTTGTGTTGCTAGTAGGAAACTAAAATGAAAATGAAGAAACAAAAATATTGTTGATTTTTCTTTGAGAAGTTATATTTTGACTTGATATAGTTCTAAGGGACCTAAGATTTTAAACGTTTCCATGTGATGGTTATCGACTTATGTGCCAAACATCATCAAACTGGAAGTAGTTTTTACCCTTATGAAGTTTGTGATAACCTATATATGTCCACATAACAGTGAGGTTTGATAACTTTCTGCATGCGTCTCCTATTAATTCGGATTACCCATATATTAAGCAAAAAACTGAAAAATAATAATAACCTTTTGGAGAAGAGCAAGATGTTGTTGAATAATCATATGTAAAAAACTAGTTTGAATCTCGACTTTGGTGTGATGATATCCTCATCCAAAGATACAACTACTCTTTCATTCATTATACAAGTAACAAAGTAATTGGAATGGAATCAAAAATAGAATGGAGAAAGAAATTTTTTTAGTAAAATAAAAAAATGAGTAGTCATCTCTCGGTGGACACATCACAGTGGAAACGTCTATCAAATCCCAGATAAGGAGGCCTGATGGCCATGTCGATGGAGTAACTAACGATTGAAGAAGAAATGTAAATAAAAAGCAATTGAAAAAAGTGTCACAAATGGTTGAAATATTTTTTTGTTAGGAAAAAACATGTTAAAAACGGAATATTTTTTTCCCTCTTTATGTATCAAAATAGATTCCTCATCAAAATACCAACTTGATATCCAAATAAAAATATCAACCAGCACAGTATAAACAATAGAATAAAAAATCAATCACACAGCGAGACCAAATCTTTTAACGTGGAAAACCCAATGTGGAAAAAACCACGGGACCGTAGTCCACCTCAAACTTCCACTATCAATAATAATGATAACAGTTTTACAATAGATCTTCTCTAGAATAACTAGAGGATCACAATAACATTAAGATCATAGATCTTGGCTCAAAAATAGTAAATCATCATTACATATGGTGGATCTCCTCATAAGAGAATTTTAGGTCTCAAAAATAGATATAACAAGAAAGTACCTTAAAGAGGGTAAATTGTAGATTAACACTGTTAGGATTGTAGAGTTTGCTGCAAGGATTCTTCACATAAAATTTAGGTGAAAACTGATAACGTTTTGTCACGGACAAACTTCTAAACATGATGTTTGATGTAATGCTTATGTATGTCCGTGTCTTTTGGTATGTTCATGTCTTGTACAACATGTAGAGGGATGACCGAAGGCTTAATAGTCCCATTTTAGTTAGGTTGGTGGCCTCTTTAGGCTTGTAAATAAAGGTTGTGTCATCTGGACACGTGTGAGAGATTTTCGATCTATAATGGACCATTTTACCCTTTATTGTGCAACTGTTCAGAGCTTGTAAAGTCTGTTTATAATTTGCATTATCTATGAAGTGTTTTTCGGAGATGTTTGCTTGTGGATCCCGATTGAGGTGTTCTCTCTAACCCGTTTTCTCTTTTGTTGGTCCTAAGAGACAATGGGAGGCTTCGGGGAGGCTGACCTTTGCGGACGGACACGCAAGGGTGCCGCACGACTTAGGCAAAACCAACTAAGTTCGTGACAGATAGTATCAGAGCAGGACAAGCACTCATAGAAACACTTAGCAATCAAACATGGGGGACCTAGCGGGGCTGCGTTGAGGGCAGTCAGCACACGCGCGACCGTTTGGGGGAAAACGGGCATGGAGATGTAGGGAAAAATAGTCGCTCGGAGGAGCGGGCATCTGACATTGGCATTCAGAGGAATGACCAACCCTTCACGCAAGAGGCACCACGAGAACAGGCAAGCTTGGAAGAATGCGGAGCGCACAAAGGTTGGGATGGCTGAGTTTGAGCTACGACTCAACGTTGACAACTATACTTGATGGTGCTCAAGACAGGCGAGACGCTTGGTAAAAGATGAGACCATGCAAGGTGGAATGAGTTGCTCAAAGACCAAAAGAGTTATGCAAAGCTCACAGAGGTGAGGGGAATTTGGTATGCGGACGATGGAATGTTCATGGGCTTGTATGCGGACGATGGAATGTTCATGCATGGGCTTGTATGGGCTTGTATGCGGACGATGGAATGTTCACTCGAAGAATTTGGTACTCATGCATGGGCTTGTATGCGGACGATGGAATGTTCATGGCCATCCCAAGGCGACCGAAACTCGGCGCCATGGAGCATTAAAACTTTCTCTTTGGCATGTGAAGGATACGTCCATAGGAGGCTGAAGTGTGCAACGAGTTCAGCATGTTGCTAGGCCTTGAGTGGTGCAGCGGGGGCTGTATTGACGTGGAGTCACAATCTAGCAAGTGCGTTTGTAGGAGGCAGAACAATGCACAGTTTGTTCAGCAGATTGGAGTAGTCCAAGGGGATGGTGGTCTCCAAAATGAATAGAGATGTTGCTCCAATAGGACAGTTATCCAGGAGGGATAAGTCCCGGCTCTCCAGAGGGAGAATCATGTGGGACGGACCTCACAAGTTGAGGAGGAGTACCTCAACAAACAATAACTCCATAAAGCTCAATGGACTGAGCAAGCGGCGAGGAGTCGTCGCATGATCTCGCTTGAGAGAATGCATTGGTGGATACATTGCGAGATCAAGTGGGGGAGCAACCCAAAACAACTTAAATGAAGGCACACTTGGAGTCGATGTGGAGATCAGACTCAAGGGAGGGCTGACCCGTGGAATGGTGGGTGCGAGGGCCACTATTGACTCAATGCAAAAATGAGGAGCGGAGCAACTTGGGTGTAACTTGGCGAAGTACCCAAGCCGCATGAAGGGAGCTAGCATAGAAGTTGGAACATGGAGCAGAGGCACTGTGCTTTCCATAGACAGAGGTAGAGGACATGAACTCTTGCAGAGGCAAGAGTAGGATCATGTTGTTCCATGGGTCCTTCATTCTAATGGAGTGGACTTATCTTGCATGGTGCCAAAGACGAAGGGAGCTTTTGGGCACATGCACCTTATCTCAGAAAAGCATTTGATGGAGGAACTAAGGCGACTCAATTTGCGGAGGCGAAGTTGGGTTCAGAAGACCTTAGCACGGGGCAAGAGGACGCAGAGGCAGGTACTCTTGAAGAATATGTCGTAGTGTTGCAAATCAAGTTGCTAGGCAGGAAGCGGTGCGCAGCGGAGATTGTACTGGTAGGGGCAAAGGCCCAGGATCCAGACAATGGGGAACTAATTACAGCGAAGTAAGGGGACTTCGGGAGCTACTAGGCGACGAACTGTCCTAAAGCGGTGCTTCATCTAGGTGTGACCCAAGAGTAGGTGGATGAAGGTCGATTGCCAAAGGAGCGAACAAAATCGAAGGTGGAAGAGACCCTGCGATGTATTGGCAGAGGCCACACATGAAGGGTTCACAATTCGAGTTCAACACACAGGATCAGAATGCAATAGAGATGTCACCAGGAGGCGACATGGTGCAGCGAATCGTGGTGGAACAGTTCATGGCAATGCGATACATACAACCTAGTCCTAAGAGGGACTAGATAATACGGAGGTATGATCAGGAGCTCTTGGAAGCTCCACTTCGGTGAACAACACAACGGCAAGAAGGGCTATGGATTCAAGGAGTGAAGGCCATGATACCACAGAGGCGGGTCTTCCGTGCGTGCATCGAAGGTTGCATCGGATGAAAACCTTGGTCATCAGCATATGGGGGCTAGGTTCCACCAAGGGAAAAGTTCGAATGCAAGTACCAGTGAGTCCCATGGGAGAGACTTGATCATGCAAAGGTATGATCGAAGCAGTTGGAGAGTTAGACTACTCTAGAGCTCATATTCGCTTAAGGGAGCCCGGCAAGTCAGAGGACAAGGTCGAGTAAGCGAACGTTGCTACCAAGGAAGCTAAGGAGAACAAAATCGGTGCAAACCCTACAACGTAATGGCAGAGGCCATGCATGGGAGTTGCAGTCTGTCTTTCCATCGACCAAATAGACTACTTGTAGAACGCAGAGGTGTTGAAGCAGGGGGTCGAAAGGGGCGAGGAAGCGACAACGAGTCCAGAGGGACTTAGCTACTTAAAATCAAGCATCAGTTAGAATGGAGGTGGACTCGGAGGAGTGCCACAGAGGCATATCTACTGATTGTGAAGAAAAGGGATGCAGATGGAGGCGACGGATAGTAGTGCCATGGGCATGGCAGCACCATGGTACCGCAGAGGCGGGACTTCCGTGAAAGTCATTGATCCCTTGCTCTCATGGAGGGAGAGCGCTTGGTCGTGAAAGGGGCCGAGGAGGTGGAGCATGCAGAGGCAATCTCCAAGTACCGAGATAAGGCTGAAGGGCAGAGGCCGAGGAACTTCGTAAGACCGGTGTCAATGAGCTTCTCATCAAGATAGCCGAAAGTGAAGGACTTCGGGTCATGCAAGAGTGCATAACCAAGGAACGAAGCAGGCAGTACGCGGTGCTGTACCTTTGCTACTCAGTGGAGTAGGCGGTAGGGTTGATGGAGAAGACGATACAATCCTAGAGGCAACCAAACCTATGAGAGAATTACTCTAAGTTGGGGTGAAAACTTCCTGCATTCCAGAAGTTCGATGGCATTGAGAAGGTGAATCACAGTAATTAACTCAACGCAAGGAGTGCAAACACTTCAAGTGCTTCAGAAGTGTGAGCAAAGAGCAGGCGAAGGCTAGTAACCAGCTCGATGCATGGAGTACAACCTGGAGGAGGCGGGCGAAGTCAAGTAACCTTTGCCTTCTCAACCCTTAAGAGAATCGGCGAAACCGAGTACCCCAATTCTCTTATCTATCCAGTAGTGGAGCTCTGCACAAGTTCAAAGACTCTTCAAAGATAATGGAAGATAATAGTTGTCAAATCCTCACCAACGGTGATAAGTGCTATTGAGAGTAGATTGTCCGCTTCATTTTCCAATAAAATACCAATCGAAATCGGAAGTGATACGAACCTACTTGGATGTGACAACTAAGTGAAAGAAGAGTCAATGAGCAAATTTTATGGAGGAAGGACCCAAAACTTCAGAAGTTTGCAAGACGATGCTTGTTAAAGCTCCAACAAGCATCCACCTAGTTCAAGCAGCATGAGGCATTTGAGAGATTGGCGCAGTAAGGATGGTCTTTTCCTTCATTTGGAGGATCCGTAGGAATCAACAAGGATCAACACAACTCAACCAACCCCACACCAGAGTTAGAGTCATTAGTGAGTTGAAGCAGCATGGCGGATCAAAGGTTCGACTACTCAAAAACAGCAGCGAAGAGTAGTTGGGAGCCAAGAGGCGAATTGCAGTTGGAGCGAAAGATTGAAGACTCAGCAAAGGCGAGGAGTTGCAATGTTTGCTAGTCATAAGTGCCCAGCAAGCCAATCACGTGAGTGATGGCACGTGTGACTTGATACAGAATCTTTTTGCTTATTATATTTTTGGCGTATATCACTTTATAACTATTGCATAAATGCATATGTATTGTGATGTCCTTGGATTTGTGCAATGGGAATCGGATCGTGATGAGATCACGATAATGAGATCGATTCACCTTTAAACACATATCCTAAATAATCCCGGTCATAGGTTACTCGAGAGGGACATCGTGATAACCGGATAGACTGGTGTGCTGTATACCCGTCCATATGATGGATGCAGCTGGTCTCATAGCTGCTCGTGTAGGGACACTAGGGATACAGTACAGGTGCTCATTGGAGAATGAGTTCACTGATTGATCCGCTTACGGAATGCTGGATGGTTGATGATGCCTTATTGTCAGACAACGATTCCGTAGTCCTAGTGGTGTATCTTGTTCTTAGACTTGAGACACCAAGGATGTCCTGTATGAGTGCTCCACTCTTTGATACCAGACTTATAGGTTTGGCTGTTCCCAGATCTAGTACAGCTGGTCATTGGGAGTGGTAGTCGACCTTACGAGGGCTATTGAGTGTCGATAGAGGATCATCCACTCTCGGTATCATGAGAGGAATATCCCATGTGTTCTTGCTCAGACAAATCCCTGGCCAGGGTCATTCGGGTTGAGAGAGAAAGAGTTCTCCGGGAGAATCCGATTAGAGCGAGACTCGAGTAGAAACCGTATGGGTCTGACAGCACTATGCTCGATATACGGTCTCTGGGATATTAGATGGATGAGGGACTATAGGTACATGGTAACTGAGGACAGACAGGTCCAATGGATTGGATTCCCCTGTATCGTCTGGGGACTACGACGTAGTGGCCTAGTACGTCCGTAGTCGATGAGTCGAGTGAATTATTACAGAGATAATAATTCACTGAGTTAGAAGGAGTTCTGACAGGTATGACTCACGGCCAGCTCGATATTGGGCCTAGAGGGTCACACACATATGGTAGGCATTGCGATGAGTAGAGGTTCGGATATGAGATATCCGACGGAGCCCTTGTCTTATTGGATGCAGATCCAATACCCACTAGGGAAAGGACCCATTAGGGTTTTGACACGGGATCTCTATAAATAGGAGGGATTCACAGCCTCATAGGCTAGAGTCTTTGCTTGCCCTTCCTATTCTCCTCTCCCTCTCCACCTCAGAGTAGGCCTGGAGTTTTGAGGAGCGTCGTCGCAACCCTGCTGTGTGGATCACCGCTAGAGAGGAGGACGCTTGACCTCCTTCACCCTCTCCTGAGGATCTGCAAGGAAACAGGGATATACGATCTCCCTATATAACACAATCTCTATACGCAGTTTTGTGTTTTGCGGATTTTGCGCACCAATCTTCGCACGACGACGAACATCTTTTTGGGAATCGGGGATTTTTGTTTTCTTGTTCTTCCGCTGCGCATATGATGTCGCCCCCCAATGATTTCCCTACAGTGGTATCAGAGCCAGGTTGTTCGTGCGAATGATTGGTTTTTGAACTGCGTGTGTTGTGTTTAGGAAGAATATTGACGTCAAAATCGTTGACGCAAAAGCAAGGAAGGGCAGCAACAGTTGCTGCCCTCGATCTGCATGCCTGCAGCCACCTGCAGCGGCAGCCGCAGCCGCAGCCAGGCAGCACAGCGCCGGCGCATGCGCAAGCGCTGTGCCTGCAGCAGCCGGCCGGCGGTCTGCTTGCAGCAGGCTTGCGGCCGGCAGGGCTGGCAGCCCGCGGGTAGAGGCGCCTGCGGCCGCTGAGCCCGCGGGTAGAGGCGCCGCGGGGCAGCAGCGCGGGCTGAGGCACCGCAGGGCAGCGGCGCCTGTGGCCGCTGCTCCCACGGGCAAAAACCCCGCAGGGGCGGCCGCCAGCGAGGCAGCACCGCCTGCGGGCGCTGCCTCGCCGGCAGAACTGCCCGCGGAGGTGGCGACGCCCGCGGGGGCGCCCACCTGCAGCGGCAGCGCCGCCAGCGGGCGTGCCGCTTCAGGCGAGGGCAGCGCCCCGCCCCTCGCCGCACAGGCCGCCGCCAGCAGGGTGGC
The DNA here is from genome assembly GCF_036884655.1 of Musa acuminata AAA Group. Classification (NCBI taxonomy): domain Eukaryota; kingdom Viridiplantae; phylum Streptophyta; class Magnoliopsida; order Zingiberales; family Musaceae; genus Musa; species Musa acuminata. The sequence goes on from NC_088357.1 coordinate 32,392,125, forward strand.
GGCGGCAACGGCAGCAGCAAAGGGCAGTAGGATATTAGGGTTTTCTGGGCAAAAGACAGTTTTGCCCCTCGGAATTTGAGAAATTCCAGTTTCTGTCTTTTGTCCAAATTACGAAAATACCCTTAGGAATTTAGAAATTCCCTATATATCCCTGATTTCAGAAAATATTAATTAATTAAAAGGTTTAGTTGATTATTATTTTTATTATCTAGTAGTCCTACGTAATGACGATTATTTATACATGTGATGTATGATGAGTGGACGGATGATCATGGACCGTGTGATGTGTGTACTTGTGATTATTATTATTGAGGTCTGCGAACCTCCATTATATTTCTCGTTTATTGTCGGGCATGCGTGCCTATGATTAAGTTGTAATCACATGAGGAGGCGCAGCGGGAGCGTGGAAGCCATAGCGGGACCCACGAGACGGACGATCGTGATGCATGAAGATGCATCAAGATGTCGACGGAACCAACGAGGACGAGATGGACGATCACAAGGCATGGAGATACACCGTTGCACACATAGATCTTAATGTGAGTGATTAGGCCTACTGGCTCGGGCCTAATCATATTAGGTTGTGGTCCATGATCATCTGGTGTGATTGCTTATACACATACTAGATATGTATATATATTTGCATGCGATGTAGATATATATTAAATATGTACATGTGTGACATGTCATAATAGGAGACCAAATCATAGAAACATCTCTCGATAATATTAAGTCGGTAAACGTGAGGCAATTAGATTGACCCACGTGGCCTTCCATCGTTATGAGTAGGAACCGAATCCCGGTGTAGGTTGAGTTGGTCGAGTCCCTCGAGACTCACCTATATCGCGATTCGCTATCTTGCTTACGACATAGAGATGTCACCGGTGACCTGAGGGCATGATATGCTTGGTCGAGTCCCTCGAGGGTATATCATCAAATCAGACTCATCTTGTAACGAAGGTGTTGACTTAACCGAGCATCATGGTTGGTCGAGTCCCTCGAGGCCATGGTGATTCGGAGGCCGAACAGGACGGGAATCACAAGGAGTTGTGATCGGCAAGAGTTGTCTACCTTTTAGGCTTAGTGTGATTGGTCGAGTCCCTCGAGGTTACACTAAGACGCTGATTGGATCCTGATCCCCACTAGAAGTCTGCCGGAGACTTCCGTTTCACGTGCTGAGGGTGTCGCGTGACTCGTTAGTAAAATAGTGGGAGCATATTAAGATAGAAGTCCATATCTTGATTGTTTATTTCTTGCAAAATCTGCATGTTATTCATTTTTGCTACATCTTTATTTTCAGAAAATGTCGCTTTCAAATCCCTTACTTGGCATACTTGATGTCAACCGCCTCACTGGTCCAAATTATACGGATTGGCTCCGTAACTTGAGAATTGTTCTCACAGCGGAGAAAATCGTGTACGTCCTTGATACAGTGATGCCTACGCCCGAAGAAGGGGCAAGCGAGGATGAGATCGCTCGCTACGTGAAGTACATTGATGACTCCACTCTTGCTCAGTGCTATATGTTGGGCTCTATGACTCCAGAGTTACAGAGACAACATGAAAAGATGGATGCCAGATCCATTCTCCTACATGTCCGTAAATTGTTTGAGGAACAGGGAAGGACTCAATGATATGAGATATCCAAGAGCCTTTTCCGCGCTAGGATGACTGAGGGGACACCAGTTCAGAACCATGTTCTAAAGATGGTTGAGTGGATAGAGAAACTCACAGGTCTAGGAATGGTCCTAGAGGATAACTTGTGTGTGGACATTGTGCTTCAGTCCCTACCAGATTCCTTTTCACAGTTCATAATGAACTTTAATATGAACAAGCTTGAGGTGACTCTCCCAGAGCTCCTCAATATGTTGAGGGAGGCAGAGAGTACTATTAAGAAAGAGAAGCCAGTTCTCTACACTGGTGAGACCAGAAAGAAAAGGAAAGCAGAAAGGTCCCTTAAGAAGGGAAAGGACAAGGGCAAACAAGGTAAAGCAAAGGTTGCTAAGAAAGATCCAACAAAGGACAAAGGCCAGTGCTTCCACTGTGGTAAAGATGGGCACTGGAAGAGAAACTGCAAAGAGTACCTTGCAGAAAGGGCGAAACAAAAGCTTGATGAAGCTTCAGGTACATTCATGATCGGTCTCCATTTGTCAGACTATTATGATAACACATGGGTATTAGATACCGGTAGTGCTTATCATATATGTAATTCGTTGCAGGTTCTGGCAAGGCCTAGGAGACTAGAGAGAGGCGAGATGGACCTCAAGATGGGTAATGGAGCAAAAGTTGCTGTATTAGCTGTTGGCGAGGTCGCCCTACATCTGCCTAGTGGAGCTTTTATTGCATTAGATGCATGTTATTTTGTTCCTTCTATTATCAAAAATATTATCTCCATTTCATGTTTAATAGTTAGTGGATATAAATTTGTTTTTGAGAACAATGGTTGTTCGATATTATTAGATGATAAGATCATCACGAAAGGAACATTGCATAATAGTTTATTTATGTTAGACACCACCCCACATATCATGAATATAAATATGTCCAAAAGGAAACGAGATGAGTTGAACAGTGCATACCTGTGGCATTGTAGGCTAGGTCACATCCATGAAAGAAGGATTCAAAAGTTGCTAAATGATGGATATCTAGATCCATTCGACTATGTGTCATATGCAACTTGTGAGCCTTGCATTCGTGGAAAACTGACCAACTCTCCATTTAGTGGAACTGGAGAGAGAGCCACTGAGTTGTTGGAACTCATACATAGTGATGTATGTGGACCCATGTCAACTCATGCCATTGGAGGTTACTCCTACTTCATTACATTTACTGATGATTTCTCAAGGTATGGATATGTGTACTTAATGAAGTACAAGTCCGAGGCCTTTGAGAAATTCAGAGAGTATAAGAATGAGGTGGAGAACCAGACTGGAAAGAGTATCAAAACTCTTCGATCAGATCGAGGAGGTGAGTACTTAAGTACAGAGTTTACTCACTTCCTCAAGGACCATGGGATATTATCCCAATGGACACCTCCTTATACACCTCAGCTCAATGGTGTCTCTGAAAGGAGAAATCGTACATTATTAGATATGGTACGGTCCATGATGAGTTTCGCTGACCTACCCATCTCATTCTGGGGATATGCCCTAGAAACCGCAGCTTACCTTCTGAACAGAGTTCCAACTAAGTCGGTGGTATCTACACCATATGAGATATGGAAAGGGAAGAAGCCTGATCTTAAAGTAGTTAAGATTTGGGGCTGCTCTGCCCATGTTAAAAGACACAACCCCGATAAGTTAGAATCAAGGACAGGGCGATGTAAATTTGTGGGATACCCCAAGGAAACTTGTGGGTATTACTTCTATCATCTCGAGGACCAAAAGGTCTTTGTAGCTAAGAGAGCAGTGTTCCTTGAGAAGGAACACATTCTTGACGGAGACAGTGGGAGAATGATAGAATTGAGCGAGGTTGGAGAACCAAGCTCAAGCACCACTCTACAGCCCGAGTCTGTTCAGGTATCTAATACACAAGTTTCAACTTTACGCAGGTCTGATAGAGTATCTCATCCTCCTGAGAGATATGTGGGACATATTAGAGCAGAGGATGTAGAGGATATTGATCCTCAGACCTACGAGGAGGCTATTATGAGTATAGACTCCGGGAAGTGGAAAGAAGCCATGAATTCTGAGATGGATTCTATGTACTCCAATAAGGTTTGGAACCTAGTTGATGCACCCGAAGGTATTGTACCCATCGGTTGCAAGTGGATCTTTAAGAAAAAGATCGGAGTAGATGGAAAGGTAGAGACCTATAAAGCAAGGCTAGTGGCTAAGGGGTATCGTCAAAGGCAAGGTGTTGACTACGACGAAACTTTCTCACCCGTAGCAATGCTAAAATCCATCAGAATTCTATTGGCTATTGCAGCACACTATGATTATGAGATCTGGCAGATGGATGTGAAAACCGCATTCCTCAACGGGAACCTGGAGGAGGAGGTGTATATGATGCAACCTGAGGGATTCGTGTCCAAGAACTGCCCAGATAAGGTGTGTAGGTTGCTTAGATCCATTTATGGACTAAAGCAAGCTTCCCGAAGTTGGAACATAAGATTTGATGAGGCAATCAGATCTTATGACTTCGTTAAGAACGAAGATGAGCCTTGTGTATACAGAAAGGTAAGTGGGAGCGCTATCACCTTTTTGGTGTTATATGTGGATGACATCCTCATCATTGGGAATGATGTAAGAATGTTATCCACTGTAAAGACTTGATTATCTAAACACTTCTCCATAAAGGACTTAGGGGAAGCATCTTATATCTTGGGGATTAGAATCTATAGAGATAGATCCAAGAGGATGCTTGGCTTGTCCTAGTCTAGGTACATAGAAACCATTGTCAAAAGGTTTGGCATGGAAAATTCCAAAGGGCAAACATGAATATGATACCTTATGCCTCAGCAATAGGGTCTATCATGTATGCCATGCTATGTACTAGGCCTGATATAGCGCATGCTCTGAGTGTCACGAGCAGGTATCAGGCGGATCCAAGCTTGGAGCACTGGAAAGCAGTAAAGTGTATCCTTAAGTACTTGAGAAGGACTAAGGATCTTTTACTAGTATATGGAGGTAATAGCCTTAAGGTTGAAGGCTACACTGACTCAAGTTTTCAGTCTGATGTCGATGATAGCAAGTCGAATTCAGGGTATGTGTACACCTTGAATGGAGGAGCAGTGTGCTGGAAGAGTTCCAAGCTAGATACCACTGCTGACTCGACCACAGAGGCGGAGTACATTGCTGCATCAGATGCAGCGAAGGAGGGAGTCTGGGTGAAGAAGTTCATCACAGATTTGGGAGTCGATACAGATAGCGATAAGTCGACTTCCTTATATTGTGACAACTATGGGGTGATTACTCAAATAAGGGAACCCGGGTCTCATCAGAAGTGTTCTGAGGAGGTTCCAGCTTATCAGAGAGATCGTAACCCGAGGAGATGTAGTAGTGGAAAGAGTTCCATCCGAAGATAACATTGCAGATCCACTAACAAAGCCATTGTCTCAGATTGTCTTTGAGCGTCACAGGGGTCTGATGGGGATCAGACACATAGGTGATTGGCTTTAGGTCAAGTGGGAGATTGCTAGTCATAAGTGCCCAGCAAGCCAATCACGTGAGTGATGGCACGTGTGACTTGATACAGAATCTTTTTGCTTATTATATTTTTGGCGTATATCACTTTATAACTATTGCATAAATGCATATGTATTGTGATGTCCTTGGATTTGTGCAATGGGAATCGGATCGTGATGAGATCACGATAATGAGATCGATTCACCTTTAAACACATATCCTAAATAATCCCGGTCATAGGTTACTCGAGAGGGACATCGTGATAACCGGATAGACTGGTGTGCTGTATACCCGTCCATATGATGGATGCAGCTGGTCTCATAGCTGCTCGTGTAGGGACACTAGGGATACAATACAGGTGCTCATTGGAGAATGAGTTCACTGATTGATCCGCTTACGGAATGCTGGATGGTTGATGATGCCTTATTGTCAGACAACGATTCCGTAGTCCTAGTGGTGTATCTGGTTCTTAGACTTGAGACACCAAGGATGTCCTGTATGAGTGCTCCACTCTTTGATACCAGACTTATAGGTTTGGCTGTTCCCAGATCTAGTACAGCTGGTCATTGGGAGTGGTAGTCGACCTTACGAGGGCTATTGAGTGTCGATAGAGGATCATCCACTCTCGGTATCATGAGAGGAATATCCCATGTGTTCTTGCTCAGACAAATCCCTGGCCAGGGTCATTCGGGTTGAGAGAGAAAGAGTTCTCCGGGAGAATCCGATTAGAGCGAGACTCGAGTAGAAACCGTATGGGTCTGACAGCACCATGCTCGATATACGGTCTCTGGGATATTAGATGGATGAGGGACTATAGGTACATGGTAACTGAGGACAGACAGGTCCAATGGATTGGATTCCCCTATATCGTCTGGGGACTACGACGTAGTGGCCTAGTACGTCCGTAGTCGATGAGTCGAGTGAATTATTACAGAGATAATAATTCACTGAGTTAGAAGGAGTTCTGACAGGTATGACTCACGGCCAGCTCGATATTGGGCCTAGAGGGTCACACACATATGGTAGGCATTGCGATGAGTAGAGGTTCGGATATGAGATATCCGACGGAGCCCTTGTCTTATTGGATGCAGATCCAATACCCACTAGGGAAAGGACCCATTAGGGTTTTGACACGGGATCTCTATAAATAGGAGGGATTCACAGCCTCATAGGCTAGAGTCTTTGCTTGCCCTTCCTATTCTCCTCTCCCTCTACACCTCAGAGTAGGCTTGGAGTTTTGAGGAGCGTCGTCGCAACCCTGCTGTGTGGATCACCGCTAGAGAGGAGGACGCTTGACCTCCTTCACCCTCTCCTGAGGATCTGCAAGGAAACAGGGATATACGATCTCCCTAGGTAACACAATCTCTATACGCAGTTTTGTGTTTTGCGGATTTTGCGCACCAATCTTCGCACGACGACGAACATCTTTTTGGGAATCGGGGATTTTTGTTTTCTTGTTCTTCCGCTGCGCATTTGATGTCGCCCCCCATGATTTCCCAACAATGTTCACAAAGGCTTCAACGAGGACGTCGAAGGAATAAGTGGGGGAGAATATTGCGGACAAACTTCTAAACATGATATTTGAAGTAATGCTTATGTATGTCCGTGTCTTTTGGTATGTTCATGCCTTGTACAGCATGTAGAGGGACGACAGAAGGCTTAATAGTCCTATTTTAGTTAGGTTGGTGCCCTCTTTAGGCTTGTAAATAAAGGTTGTGTCATGTGGACACGTGTGAGAGATTTTCGGTCTATAATGGATCATTTTACCCTTTGTTGTGCAACTGTTCAGAGCTTGTAAAGTATGTTTGTAATTTGCATTGTCTATGAAGTATTTTTCGGAGATGTTTGCTTGTGGATCCTGATTAAGGCGTTCTCTCTAACCCGTTCTCTCTTTTGTTGGTCCTAAGGGACAATAGGAGGCTTTGGGGAGACTATCCTTTGCGGACGGACACGCAAGGGTGCCGCACGACTTAGGCAAAACCAGCTAAGTCCGTGACAGTTTGGCCACCAATCGTCAAGCAGAAAACTCAGAAATCTAATCTTTTTCTCTCTCTTCTTTTCTCTCTCTTGTCGTGTGCCACCATAGTTCACACCACATACGAAAAAACTTTCCTCTCTCTTGTGTTTTGCCCTATCTTACATCTTTCTCTTTTAATTGCTGATTTGGGCTCAATAGACCCAATTGTCCAAGCCTACATATGGGTTGGATCTAACAATTCTCCCCCTCCAGCTTATATGGTGGGCTATACTAAGCCCGCTCTTCGCCTACATGCTTCAAGCTTCTCCTTAGGCAAAGATTTTGTCAACATATCTGATCCATTATCATTAGTATGCACTTTTTCCAACTGTAAATTTTTCATCTCAAGCACATCACGAATCCAATGATATCTCACATCAATATGCTTGGATCTAGAATTGTATGTTAAATTCTTGGAGAGGTGAATAGCACTCTGACTATCACAGTAAATAGTATATCCTTCCTATTTCAAGCCCAATTTCTATGAAAACTTTTTCATCCAAAAAGCTTCCTTGCAGGCTTCAGTAATTGCTATGTATTCTGCTTCTATGGTTGATAGAGCAACACAATTCTGTAACTTTGATTGCCAAGAGACTGCTCCCCCTGCAAATGTCATCAAAAACCCCGAAGTAGACTTCTTGGAATCAGTATCACCTACCATGTCTGCATCTATGTACCCTTCTAACACAGGTTCGTCAGTACCAAAACATAAACATAACCTGGAAGTACCTCTTAGATATCTTAATATCCATTTCACTATTACCCAATGTTCCTTTACAGGATTAGAGAAAAATCGGCTAACAACTCCAACTGCATAAGCTATATCTGGCCTAGTACAAACTATGGCATACATCAAACTGCCTACTGAAGATGAGTAAGACACTCTAGACATTTTTTCTTTTTCTCTCTCACTTATAGGACATTGTTTTGAACTAAGCTTGAAATGACCTACAAGTGGAGAACAAACTGCTTTGGCTTTACTCATGTTGAATCTTTCAAGAACCTTTTCAATGTAAGTCTCCTGAGATAGCCAAATCTTCATTTTCTTCCTATCACGAAGAATCTTCATGCCAAGTATTTGTTTCACCGATCCCAAGTCTTTCATGGCAAAAGACATACTTAGCTTTCTTTTAAGCTTTCCAATTTTTCCAACATCATGGTCAACAATCAGCATATCATCAACATATAGCAGTAAAATAATAAAATCATCATCTGAAAATTTTTTCATATTCACACAATGATCAGATGTGATTCTATCATACCCTTGGCTCATCATAAAGGAATCAAACTTCTTATACCACTGTCTAGGTGCCTGTTTGAGTCCATATAAGCTTTTCCTAAGCTTACACACCATTTTTTCTTTTCCTTTGACTTTGAAACATTCTGGTTGCTCCATGTAAATTTCTTCTTCTAAGTCACCATGAAAAAATACTATTTTTACATCAAGTTGCTCAACCTCTAAATTCAAGCCGGCAACTAAACCAAGAACAACTCGGATAGAGGACATTTTTACAATTAGAGAAAATATTTCTTCAAAGTCAATACATTTCTTTTGACTGAATCCTTTCACAACTAGTCGTGCTTTGTATCTTTGTTGTGAGCTATTGTTTTCGGTCTTCAATTTGTAAACCCATTTATTCTTGAGAGCTTTCTTCTCTTTAGGTAATTTTACCAAGTCATAGGTGTGGTTCTCAAGCAAGGATCTTATCTCTTCTTGCATAGCTTTAACCCGCTCATTCTTATTCTCATATAGAATAGCTTCTTGGTAAGTTTCTGGCTCTCCTCCATTAGTAAGCATAACATACTCATATGGATGATATCTGGTGGATGGTTGTCGCTCTCTAGTGGATCTTCTCAATGGAATCTCAACTAGTGGTGGAGGTGCTTATTCAGTTGGTTCAGCATCATCAACTGTATATATATCATCACTGGTATTCTCACCATAATCTTCTTGTTCATCTCCCCCATGAGCATCATGAACTACAAGTGAAGGAACTGGACCCAAACTCCAAGGAATATAAATAGAGGTTTCTGGCTTCTCAATATTATCACCATCATCAAACAATTGGTCTTCAACAAAGATAACATCTCTACTTCTAATAATCTTCTTGTTCACTGGATCCCATAATCTATACCCAAACTCTTCATGACCATATCCCAAGAAGATACATACTTTTGCCTTATTATCAAGCTTGGACCTCTCATCTTTGGGAATATGAACAAATGCTTTACACCTAAAGACTCTCAAATGATTATAAGATATATCTTTTCCTCTCCACACTCTCTCTGGAACATCACCTTGCAGAGGAACTGATGGAGAAAGATTTATCAGATCAACTATAGTTCTCATAGCCTCCCCCCAAAATGACTTTGGTAACTTGGCGTGGGAAAGCATACACCTAATCCTTTCTTCAATGGTTCTGTTCATCCTTTCTGCCACACCATTCTGCTGAGGAGTTTTAGGAACTGTTTTCTCAAGCCTGATACCATGGAACCTACAATAATTCTCAAAAGGACCCCTGTACTCGCCACCATTATCTGATCAAATACACTTTAGTTTTCTGCTAGTTTCTCTTTCAACACTGACATGAAACTCCTTGAAAATATCGAGTACCTGATCTTTAAATTTCAAAGCAAAAGCCCACACTTTTCTAGAATGGTCATCAATAAAAGTAACAAAATAAAGGGCACCTCCAAGAGTTCTAGTTTACATAGTATAAACATCAGTATGAACTAAATCAATAATATCTAATCTTCTAGATGATGAATATGTATGAAATGTAACTCTATGGGTTTTTTTAGCTAAGCAATGATCACAAGATTTAAGAGATGCACATTGCAACTCTGGTAAAAACTGCTTTTTAGCAAGAGTTTAAAGTCCCTTCTCGCTAATATATCCAAGCCTCTTGTGTCAAAGATCTATACTTTCACCTTTTTGAATTGCATTAATCTCTCCTTTGTGTAGCTTAGCTTCCATGACATAAAAAGAGTTAAGCTTATTTACTCTTGCCACAATCAGAGAACCTTTAGTGAGTTTCCATTTGCCTTCACCAAAATAGTGTGCAAAGCCCTCATCATCAAGTCTACTTGTAGATATCAAGTTAAGACGAATATCTGGAACATGCCTTACATATTTGAGTATCAATTTGCTCCCAATATTGGTCTCCAAGCAAATATCTCCAATACCCACAATCTTAGATGTACCACAGTTTCCCATTCTGACATTACCAAAATCACTAGCAGTGTAAGATCTAAAGAAATCACCATGAGAAGTAGCATGAAATGAAGCACCAGAGTCAATTACCCAATTACTGTCCTGAGCTACAAGATTAACACAACCCTTACCACAAACAATAGTGATATTACTTTCAGTAGCAACTATATTGGTCTCTTTCTTATTTTTCTTCATTTCATTCTGTTCTCGCTTCCAAAACCTATACTCTTTCTTTATGTGACTTGACTTGTTACAGTGAAAACATTTGATATCTCTTTTAGACTTGGATCTTCCTCTATAACCATATGGATTTCTACTATGACTTCTTCCACGTCTTTCTTGTTTTTCAGTAACAAATGTACTAGAAGAAGATTCACCCTGTTCTTTCCTTCTAGCATCTTAATTTAGCAAACTATCTTTAACTATATCTATAGTTAGAGTCCCCTCTAGCGTGGAGTTACAAATTGTCACCAAATATATTTCCTAACTTTCTGGTAAAGAGCTGAGAAATAGTAATCCTTGCATCTCATCATCTATATTCATTTTCAAAGCAACTAGCTTGTTTGAAAGACTCTGAAATAGGCTTATATACTCAACAATGTTACCACCATCTTTATACTTCAAATTTACAAGCCTTCTAAGGAGAGAAATTCTATTTCCCACTATCTTTTTCGCAAAGAGGTTTTCTAACCTTTGCCAAACAACATCAGCTTTGGTTTCATTAGAAATATACTCATGTAAGTTTATATCCATCCATCTTCTAATATAGGCAATAGCTTTTCTATGTTGAACTTTCCATTCTTCATCGTCCATAGTAGAAGGTTTATCTTTAACCTTGATAGGCTTATACAAATCTTTGTAATATAACAAATCTTCCATCAGATGTCTCTAAGTGGAATAATTTGATGAGTTCAATTTAATCATACCATCTGACTGCTCCATTTCAATCACACAAGAAAAACTAACACCAAACAACTTGTTGCTCTGATACCACTTGTTGGGAAAAACCTATTAAAGCGGAATATTCTTTTCCCTCTTTATGTATCAAAATGGGTTCCTCATCAAAATACCAACTTGATATCTAAATAAAAATATCAATTAGCATAGTATAAACAATAGAGCAAAAAATTAATCACATAGTGAGATAAAATCTTTTAACGTGGAAAACCCAATGTGGGAAAAACTACGGGACCGTGGTCCACCTCAAACTTCTACTATCAATAGTAATGATAATAGGTTTACAATAAATCTTCTCTAGATTAACTAGAGGATCATAATAACATCAAGATCATAGATCTTGGCTCAAGAATAGTAAATCATCATCACATAGGGTGGAGCTCCTCATAAGAAAATTTTAGGTCTCACAAAGTGGATATAATAGGAAAGTACCTTAAAGAGGATAAATTGTAGATCAACACCGTTAGGATTATAGAGTTTGCTACAAGGATTCTCCACATAAAATTTGGATCAAAACTGATAATGTTTGACTACCGATCGTCAAGCAGAAAACTCAAAAACCTAATCTTTTTCTCTCTCTTCTTTTCTCTCTCTTGTCGTGTGCTGCGACTGTTCACACCACGTACGAAAAAACTTTCCTCTTTCTCGTGTTTTGCCCTATCTCACATCTTTCTCTTTTAATTGCTCAATAGGCCCATTTGTCCAAACCCATATGGACTGGACCTGACACTTCTCATATTTATATTTTGCTTGAAATGGTACGGGAAAGTAATTTCCTCATTATGTATAAATAAATTTCACTAGGAAATTTTAGTTATTTTTTTTTGTGATCATTACCTCCAAATGTTGGGAAAAACCTATTAAAGCGGAATATTCTTTTCCCTCTTTGTGTATCAAAATGGGTTTCTCATCAAAATACCAACTTGATATCCAAATGAAAATATCAATCAGCACAGCATAAATAATAGAGCAAAAATCTATCACACAGTAAGACCAAATCTTTTTAACGTGGAAAACCCAATGTGGGAAAAACCACGGGACCGTAGTCCACCTCAAATTTCCACTATCAATAATAATGATAACAGGTTTACGATATGTCTTCTCTAGAATAACTAGAGAATCGGTATAACATCAAGATCATAGATCTTGGCTCAAGAATAGCATATCTTCATCATATAGAATGAATCTCCTCAAAAGAGAATTCTAGGTCTTACAAAGTGGATATCACAGGAAAGTACCTTAGAGAGGGTAAACTGCAGATCAACACCGTTAGGATTGTAGAGTTTCTGCAAGGATTCTCCACATAAAATTTGGGCCGAAACTGATAACTTTTGGCCACCGATCGTCAAGTAGAAAACTCAGAAACCTTACTTTCTCTTTTTATTTCTCTCTCCGCTTTTCTCTGTACGTCGCCGCACGCTGCACGCGTTCACTGTGCACGCACACACACACACGTTGCAATCTGATCTATTTTCCTCACCTTCTCTCTCATCTTTTTTAATTTCTTTCATTTGGGCTCAAACTGCCCAATATGTCCAAGCCCACATATGGGTTGGGCCCTACAATTCTCCCCCTCCAGCTCATATGGTGGACTATACCAAGCCCACTCTTCGCCTACATACTTCAAGCTTCTCCTTAGGCAAAGACTTTGTCAACATATCTGAACCATTATCATTGGTATGTACTTTTTCCAACTGTAATTCTTTCACTCGAGCACATCACGAATCTAGTGATATCTCACATCAATATGCTTAGATCTAGAATGGTATGTTGAATTCTTGGAGAGGTGAATGACGCTCTGACTATCACAGTAAATAGTATATCCTTCCTGTTTTAAGCCCAATTCATGTAGAAACTTTTTCATCCATAAAGCTTCCTTGCAGGCTTCAGTAACTACTATGTATTCTGCTTCTGTGGTTGATAGAGCAACACACTTCTGTAACTTAGACTGCCAAGAGACTGCTCCTCTTACAAATGTCATCAAGAATCCCGAAGTGGACTTCTTGGAATCAGTATCACCTGCCATGTTTGCATCTGTGTAGCCTTCTAACACAGGTTCATCACTGTCAAAATATAAACACAACCTGGAAGTACCTCTTAGATATCTTAATATCCATTTCAGTGCTGCCCAATATTCCTTTCCAGGATTTGAAAGAAATCGGTTGACAACTCCAACTGCATGAGCTATATCTGGCCTAGTACAAACCATAGCATACATCAAACAACCTACTGCAGATGAGTAAGGCACTCTGGACATTTCTTCTTTTTCTTTCTCACTTGTAGGATATTGTTTCGAATTAAGCTTGAAATAACCTGCAAGTGGGGAACAAACTGCTTTGGCTTTACTCATGTTGAATCTTTCAAGAACCTTTTCAATGTAGGTCTCCTGAGATAGCCAAATCTTCCTTTTCTTCCTATCACGAAGAATCTTCATGCCAAGTATTTGTTTCACCGATCCCAAGTCTTTCATGGCAAAAGACTTACTTAGCTCTCTTTTAAGCTTTCTAATTTTTCTAACATCATGGTTAACAATCAGCATATAATCAACATATAGCAGTAAAATAATAAAATCATCATCTGAAAATTTCTTCATAAACACACAATGATCAGATGTGGTTCTATCATACCCTTGGCTCATCATAAAGGAATCAAACTTCTTGTACCACTATCTAGGTACCTGTTTGAGTCCATATAAGCTTTTCCTAAGCTTACACACCATATTTTCTTTTCCTTTGACTTTGAAACCTTCTGGTTGCTTCAAGCGGGCAGCCAAACCAAGAACAACTCGGATAGAGGACATTTTTACAACTGGAGAAAATATTTCTTCAAATTCAATACCTTTCTTCTGACTGAATCCTTTTACAACTAGTCGTGCCTTGTATCTCTGTTGTGAGCTATTATTTTCAGTCTTCAATTTATAAACCCACTTATTCTTGAGAGCTTTCTTCTCTTTAGGCAACTTTACCAAGTCATAGGTGTGGTTCTCAAGCAAGGATCCCATCTCTTCTTGCATGGCTTTAACCCACTCATTTTTATTCTCATGTATAATAGCTTCTTGGTAAGTTTCTGGCTCTCCCCCGTTAGTAAGCATAACATACTCATGTGGAGGATATCTGGTAGATGGTTGTCGCTCTCTAGTAGATCTTCTCAATAGAATCTCAACTGGTGGTGGAGGTAGCTGTTCAGTTGGTTCAACATCATCAATTGTAGGTGTATCATCACTGGTATTCTCATCACAATCTTCTTGTTCATCTCCCCCATGATCATCATGAACTATAGGTGAAGGAACTGGACCCAAACTCCAAGGAATATAAACAGAGGTTTCTGGCTTCTCAATATTATCACCATCATCAAACAATTGGTCTTCAAGAAACACAACATCTCTGCTTCTAATAATCTTCTTGTTCACTGGATCCCATAATCTGTACCCAAACTCTTCATGACCATATCCCAAGAAGATACATGCTTTTGCCTTATTATCAAGCTTGGACCTCTCATCTTTGGGAATATGAACAAATGCTTTACACCTAAAGACTCTCAAATGATTATAAGATATATCTTTTCCTCTCCATACTCTCTCTGGAACATCACCTTGCAGAGGAACTGATGGAGAAAGATTTATCAGATCAACTATAGTTCTCATAGCCTCCCCCCAAAATGACTTTGGTAACTTGGCGTGGGAAAGCATACACCTAATCCTTTCTTCAATGGTTCTGTTCATCCTTTCTGCCACACCGTTCTGCTGAGGAGTTTTAGGAACTGTTTTCTCAAGCCTGATACCATAGAACCTACAATAATTCTCAAAAGGACCCCTGTACTCGCCACCATTATCTGATCAAATACACTTTAGTTTTCTGCTAGTTTCTCTTTCAACACTAACATGAAACTCCTTGAAAACATCGAGTACCTGGTCTTTAGATTTCAAAGCAAAAGCCCACACTTTTCTAGAATGGTCATCAATAAAAGTAACAAAATAAAGAGCACCTCCAAGAGTTCTAGTTTGCATAGTACAAACATCAGTATGAACTGAATCAATAACATCTGATCTTCTATATGATGGATATGTCTGAAATGCAACACTATGTGTTTTTCCAACTAAGCAATGATCACAAGATTTAAGAGATGTACCTTGTAACTCTGGTAAGAACTGCTTTCTAGCAAGAGTTTGAAGTCCCTTCTTGCTGATATATTGTCCAAGCCTCTTATGCCAAAGATCTATACTTTTACCTTTTTGAATTGCATTAATCTCTCATTTCTGTAGCTTAGCTTTCATGACATAAAAAGAATTAATCTTCTTTCCTTTTTCCACAATTAGAGAACCTTTAGTAAGTTTCCATTTACTTTCACCAAAATAGTATGCAAAGCCCTCATCATCAAGTCTACCTGTAGATATCAAGTTAAGACGAATATCTGGAACATGTCTTATATCTTTGAGTATCAATTTGCTCCCAATACTGGTCTCCAAGCAAATATCTCCAATACCCACAATCTTAGATGTACCATTGTTTCCCATTTTGACATTACCAAAATCACCAGCAGTGTAAGATCTAAAAAAATCACCATGAGAAGTAACATGAAATGAAGCACTAGAGTCAATTACCCAATTACTGTCCTGAGCTACAAGACTAACACAACCTTCATCACAGACAATAGTGATATTACCTTCAGCAGCAACTGTATTGGTCTCTTTCTCATTTTTCTTCATTTCATTCTGTTCTCGCTTCCAAAACCTACACTCTTTCTTCATGTGACCTAGCCTGTTATAGTGAAAACATTTGATATCTCTTCTAGACTTAGATCTTCCTCTATATCCATGTGGATTTCTGCTATGACTTCTTCCACGTCTTTCTTGTTTTTCAGTAACAAATGCACCAGAAGAAGATTCACCCTGTTCTTTCCTTCTAGCATCTTAATTTAGCAAACTGTCTTTAATCATATCAATAGTTAGAGTTCCCTCTAGCGTGGAGTTACAAATAGTCACCACATATGTTTCCCAACTTTTTAGTAAAGAGCTGAGAAGTAACAATCCTTGCATCTCATCATCTATATTCATTTTCATAGCAACCAACTTGTTTGCAAGACTCTGAAATAGGCTTATGTGCTCAACAATGTTACCACCATCTTTATACTTCAAATTTACAAGCCTTTTGAAGAGAGAAATTCTATTTCCCACTGTCTTTTTCGCAAAGAGATTTTCTAACCTTTGCCAAACAACATCAGCTTTGATTTCATCTGAAATATGCTCATGCAAGTTTATATCCATCTATCTTCTAATATAGGCAATAGCTTTTCTATGTTGAACTTCCAATTCTTCATCGTCCATAGTAGAAGGTTTATCTTTAACCTTGATAGGCTTATACAAATCTTTGCAATAGAGCAAATCTTCCATCAAACGCCTCCAAGTGGAATAATTTGATGAGTTCAATTTAAACATACCATCTGACTGCTCCATTTCAATCACACAAGAAAAACTAGCACCAATCAACCTGACGCTCTGATACCACTTGTTGGGAAAAACCTGTTAAAGCGGAATATTCTTTTCCCTCTTTGTGTATCAAAATGGGTTCCTTATCAAAATACCAACTTGATATCCAAATGAAAATATCAATCAGCACAACATAAACAATAGAGCAAAAATCAATCACACAGTGAGACCAAATCTTTTTAACGTGGAAAACCCAATGTGGAAAAAATCACGGGACCGTAGTCCACCTCAAACTTCCACTATCAATAATAATGATAACAGGTTTACGGTATGTCTTCTCTAGAATAACTAGAGGATCAGTATAACATCAAGATCATAGATCTTAGCTCAAGAATAGCATATCTTCATTATATAGAATGGATCTCCTCAAAAGAGAATTTTAGGTCTCACAAAGTGGATATCACAGGAAAGCACCTTAGAGAGGGTAAACTGCAGATCAACACTGTTAGGATTGTAGAGTTTACTGCAAGGATTCTCCACATAAAATTTGGGTCGAAACTGATAACGTTTGACCACCGATCGTCAAGTAAAAAACTCACAAGCCTTATTTTCTCTCTCTATTTCTCTCTCCTCTTTTCTCTGTACACCGCCGCACGCTGCACGCGTTCACTGCACACGCACAGACACACGCTGCAATCTAATCTATTTTCCTCACCTTTTCTCTCATCTTTTTTAATTTTTTTCATTTGGGCTCAAACTGCCCAATATGTCCAAGCCTGCATATGGGCTAGACCCAACACCAACAAATCATCGCTCAATTTATGAGAGGGATTATTCTTCTGGTTCTGTATAAATCCAATCCATATGTTTCATAAGATGAGCATGCAAGTTTTTAGGTTATGATCTTGCTGATGTTCCAATTGATATTTTTCGCATCCTTATTATTTAGGTTGAGTTAAGATTGCATGAGATGCAAGATTGTATCAATTGGTTTATTATTAGTGTTGATTTTAAAATCCTAATGAACTAAATGCCCAAAACAAATTTTATAATTTAGAGGCGATCTAGAGCTTAAGAGCTAGAAAAGGGAATGACTTGGTTAGAGGTAGAGAGTGAAGAAGGAATTGATTTGTGCACTGGAGATGGCAGATTGAATCTATTAAATATTTAGCTAGAAATTGCCATGATTCATCAGAGATAGTGGAAGAGTGCTAGAAATAGAGATTTTATTGATTTATAATTGTGTAATAACGATTTTTTGAATGAAGATGGCTCATGCATGGTACCATCTTCTCATTCAGTTGTGTCATAACATATTAGGCAGTGCTTTTCACCATGAAAATATTGATTTTATGTTCTTTTAGCCGTTCCCCTCTCTCTCTCCCCCCCGCAGGGAACCAAAAAAACAACGTGTATGTAATCGTACGTGCACATTCATGTGTGTATGTATGTACGCGTAGGGGAGCGAGCATGTTCATGTGTCTTTCACTGTAGATGGCATGTGTAAACAACGTGGGCGTTGGTGCTATATATGTGCATGCTCAAGTGCGAGCATCTTTGCTTAATTTATAGCGGAAGAAAGGTCTAAAAGCAATGGGTCCTCTCTCACTATCTGCATGTGTATTAAAAGTTCTCAAGACCGACAACAGTGCAAGTGAAAATGAGATGTAACCAATAAGGTGTTTTTCTTTTAAACAAGAAAAAAAAAGGATTTAATTAGATAACAACGAAAGTGAATACAATCGTTCGCGTCAAAATGAATCAAAATATTAAAGCGTGAGGACACTCCTCCCTCTAAAAGCAAAAAAGATTTGATGTTTGGAATGTTGCGCGTTATTGGCTGGTCTATAACAAAGCTAATTGTTTTTTTTTTTTAAAATAGAAATGTCTATTTAACTAGACATATAGTAGTTACAAGAATCACTCAGCTCATTATAATTTAGAGGTGAGGTATCGTTAAAAAAGAAAATCTAACAATTCATCCTACCAAAATTTGTCGTCTAATGGACGACTTTGTTGCATTCCCTAAAGATATGATAATACAAAAATCATCAAAAAATAAAAATAAAAAATCTGATAGTAGTATTATATCATTAGTCGCAATCTCAATTCTCCAAGGAGTACAATTCCTATTGATGATCTCCACAAATTATCTGGAGTTAAGCTCCACCTAAATGAAATAGATGTCTTTTGGTAAAACCTTACATTGCCCCTCCCAAACCACCGTTGCTTCACAAAATGAACTGTAAGTATCGTCCACAAACCCCGATGCTGCAAATAAATGAGAATCCCGAGCAACAAAGCCTTTGGCTCAATTATATTATTGATCACACAAGTCGTAATTACTGATTCTACATCATTCCATTGTGGGTTTCTTTTTTCCACTTCACAATACTTGAGTAATCGCTTCAGGCCCTGTAGAAGAAGAAAACAATGCTAATATCTGCATGTAAACCACAATTTTAAAGAAAACAATATCTATCCTACAGTTAGCATTGTTAAATAAATCATCATTTCTGTACTTTTAAATCTATCATAGTATAAATGCACTCAAAACTTATATTATATATTTTGGCAACACTCCCCCAGGTGAGCTTGATCAGCCTTCAACCAAGCATCATCTATCCGATCATCTCTCAAGTAAATTGAATAAACAATTGCTCATCGAAAGATCTCACAACCTCAAAGAAAAAAAATACTGATAAAACAAGTGATCGATATATTCCAAATGGCTATTACACAATGGATACAAGGTCTTTCAAGGAATACTATCTTCATTCTATCTATAGTTAAGAAGTGATGGTGCGAAAGCTTCTAATAAAAAATTTTAATCTTGTGAGACACTAGGAGCCTCCACAACACTATTAATCCTGGATACCAATAGAAAAAGAAAAAGATCATTACAAAAATCTAAAAACCGAATCGATAGAAACAACACTATTAGTATCTGATTTCCACAACCAACAAGTACCATTATTGTAATATCCTTTATTTTTGAATTATTTATAATATCCATAATTTTTTATTATTTTAATACCAAGATTTATTTAATAATTTTTACATTAAATAATGTTATATTGGAGGCTTAGTGCTGGGGACCTAATTGTGAATCCTAGAATTTGAATGTGATTTGTGAAAGATTCATACTAAGGGAAAAAAAAGTTAGAAAGTGAAGTATATATGTAACTAACTAACCTACCGAGTGTTTCACTCATATTTGCTATATTTTTTACATCTTTGATCTTTTTTGTTGCATGCTTGTCACATTGTCATATTTTATGTTGACTAAACCTAAATAATTAAAGAAGAAAAGCTAAAAAAATTACTAAAATTAGAATCTTGCTACAACCTAACTTAGGCTAGAGAAGAGAAAAAGAATTGAAGGAGAAGAAGGAGACATGTTACTTTGGCTAGAGGATTTTAGGCCAATTCATCACCCTTGGGACTAACTTTTTTGAAGACAAGTATTCTAGCCCATTCTATAATGATTTTTATCTCTAATTCATTCTTGTTTATAAATAATTTATGAAGTTTTATCCTTTCTAATGACATCAACTTCAATTGAGCTACAAAAAACTTGTTAATCTAGAATTTTTGAGAATTCTAACTTATCTACCTTATTTAACCTATAATATTTTATGTAAAATTTTAATTTAGATAAAACTAATTTTTTTAAAAGACTAGATTCTTAGATCTTTCTTTCAATACCTTACTTGAATAATTTAGAATACAGATGTCTACCCAAACAATTATTTCAATTTATCATTTCAATTATATCAAATAGAGACAAAATAACCTAACCAATCTACATTGTTTTAGTTATAGTGTTCTATACAAAATTTGGATTTAAGCAAAATATCTAAACTCTTAAATATATCTTATCCTACAATATCTTATTTGACTGATTTGAAATACAAATGACTATTCAAATATTTATTTCTTTTAATCTGATAAATTTTGCTAAATATAGATAATATGTTCTGACTTTTCTATACTAAATTATATGTAAATTTTTGTATATAATACTAATTTATACAAAACATATTTCATCTAGAAGTATACTCGTGTATCTTTCTAATAATATCTTACTTTAATAAATTGTAGCATAATTTCTTATCCAAATATCTATTATAATATACCTTATAGGTTCTATTAGAATATATTTATTCTCAAATTTACCAATTCTTGCCTCTACTTTTTTAAACTTGATTACAGGTAAAATTCCTCCCTTAAATGAGCCATGCATTACTACTTTAATTTCTTATATTTTTTATCTTTGAATTTTATTAGTTTGAATGAATTATGCATATGTATGCTTTTATTATTTCACATTTGCTTTCTATACATTTTAACTTTCTTAATCAGAATATTCTTTTTGTACTTTGGTATTTATGAGATAATATAAACTCTTACCAGAAATGAAAAGGAAGTTATTTGTAGAGCCTTTGATGCTCTTGTTGGTCCTAATGACTTCATCTTAACGTAGGTAGATCAATCTCCCAAACGTAGGAGACTAATGTTAATAGTCATCTAGAATTGAATAGAACATATTATGTTATTATCTTACTTCATGCTCTATGCTCATTTGATATGTTTTTTAAAGTACATGCTTATGTGTTCCTATATATTATTTAGATATGAATGAAATAAATAAAATATCGACACTCTTACATCTTGAATATGAGTAATTTATATGCTATTTTTTGCTTCTTTGTAAAGTATGCTTATAATAAAATTATATAAATAACTATTATATCCATGCCTTGTACCTTGATTTTTAGGTCATATGATCTATTATCTCTTTGTTATAAATATGTTAGTCACTTGCTAAGCTTTGTAGCTCACCTTATTACTACATAAATTTTTTATGTTAGATTGTCACTCACCCTAACATTAAGTTCAAGTTGAGATAGTGGAATTCTACAAGAATTTGGTAAATTTTTTATGATTTGATATGATGTTATCATAAAAGTATACTTTGCTTGTAATGTTATTAAAAAAAATCTGAATTGATATGTCTTGTAAAAGTTAAAGGACCTCTCACATTTTGAAAGTTTAAGATGTTAAGTATAAATTTTTATATTGATGTGAACTTGTGGTAAATGGGTGATTTCATAATTATGATAATTCTTGTTCATATGAGTCTTATAAGTGATGGTTAATGATTTGTTAGTTGATCTTGGGTTTTATGAAGTTGTTGAGCAATGTGTTGAATGATTATAAACCTCATAGGTTTTTTGGGTTTTATGAAGTTATCGAGCGATGTGTTGAATGATTATAAACTATATAGATGTGAATAAGAATTTAATGCTTTTGGGCGTCCTTAAATTTTGTCTTGGATTTTGAGCTTGGATCGTAGATGATTAATAATTTTTTTAATTTAAGATAGGTTCACACCTTTTGAATATTATTTTGGAGGTGTGACAACTACAAGCAAACTAGGTGCTCAATGCATAAAATTTTTTAGGCAAGCAAAGGCAAAACAACAAAGCTAATTTCAAAAGAAATATTAATTTAGTGCAAAAGGATGCAGAGCGTTATCAACTGTGTTGAAGGAACAGTTGGTGTTCTTTGGTTTTTGAAATAACTAGTTATGGACATTAGAGATGTAGCCATTAAGCATATCCACAGGGACTTAAACTTTAAAGCTCATGATCTTGCTATACATAAGTATTATAATCTAGGCGAATTGTATTTGATACAATTTCTTAGATATATCTCACATGCAGAGTTTTGATTAGCAAGTTTCCTACTTTCAAAGCACTTCTAATTTGCTAATATTCCTGATTTCATTTTGTAGCTTCTTCTAAACCTCATTGGAAAAGAAGTTAACTTATGATCAAATTCATGGAAGAAAATAATAAAATATTATGAAACATTAAGTTTATAAAGAATGAAGATGGAAAGGCACTTGCCAGTGATATGATAATTAAGGAAAATTGACAAATTTATTTTGTTTGTTTGATATACATAGTTAATACATTACTTAGTTTTTGAGATAGGAAATCCTGGTAAATTAATTATCATAAGTTTATTCATAACATTAGATCAATTGAGTAGATAAAGTGTTAAAAAGGAGAAATAAGTGTGAGAATGTGAAACATGATTATGTTTTGCCATTGAGGTTTCAAGAAGTTTGGGAGATAAAATGTTAGTTTGGTTTAGTATTTTATTTAAAACAATTCAGATAACAAAAAAGATATATGATGACTGGAGACCTTGTTTTATATTGATATATAAGAATAATGGAAATATAAGTTACTTTGATATAGAGAGATTAAGAAAATATATCATACTACAAAACTTTGGAAAAGGATAATACGCAAGATCAGTGTTTTCAGAAATCAATTTTATTTTCGCTTGGGAATGTTTAGAATAAAAGAAATTTTAGTTGATATAATTAATGAAAAAAATCTATAAGACAATTGTAAGGGCAGAGATGCATTATTGATCATGACACTTGATAATTAAAAAATAAGTTTTACATAAAATTAATATAATTAAGGTAAAAATGGTACAATTAGACAACACAATTTATTTATCATTATGGTATAAAAGAGATAAAAGAAATATAACATTCTTAATTTCAATAAAAGATAATTGATTGTATAGTATTCAGCTTGAGATGGAAGAAAAATCATTTAAGCGACCCCAAATAATTAGGAGACTATGATTTACTACTATTGTGATAGTTTCGAATTGGGCAACTCTTCTAAAAAATGGCACCATATTTGATAGTTTATTATTTTTTATATTTCATATATATACTTTCTTGATGATAGAAGATAAGATTTTCCTAAAGGAAATTTCTCTATTCTGTTAAGGAAAATCCTCTATTATGTTAGGGAAATCCTTCCTTCTAATTTGTATAAATAGGAGAGGGACATGTTAATGTATTGAAGCATCTTCAACTATTCAATAAAGCTTCATTCAATATTTGTTCTTATCTTCTATTATTTATATCATGGTATCAGAGTCGCTTAGCAAGCTCTCTTCTCGCGGTAACTATCGCCAACGTCCGTTCTCTTCCGCCATCAGCACTGCCCCACCTTTCTTCCTCGTTGTAGTTATTTTCCTTCCTCTTCTACTACAGCTTCCTCTTCTGCTACAGCTTCCTCTTCTGCACTTCCTCTTCTGCTACAGCTTCCTCCTCTGCTACAGCTTCCTCCTCTATTGCAGGAGTTTCCTCCTTTGCTGTAGTAGTATCACTGCAACATTGCTGTAGATTTCTTCTCTACCGTTGTAGCCGTCGTAATCGCAACCACGACCAATGTCGTTGAGAAAAGCGAAGCTTCACTCTTGCCTTCAGCTAGCGACCAACATCGCTGAGAAAAGTGAAGCTTCACCCTTCGGCCAACGACCAACGTCGTTGCATTCCTAAGAGGCTCCGTGGTCAATCCTCATCTTTCTCACCGCGGTAGTCTTCGCTGATCTGCCAACATTCGACAGACTTAAGGAGAATGAAGGGAACGCCTGTGCCATCACAGCAACAACAATCGCAGCAGCAGCAGCAGCGATCTACACTTATCTTACTCATGAAGCCTTTCGCTTGTAAACAATTCTTTGCATCGATCCAAGATTGGTATCCTTGTCAGGAGCACCATCTTGCGAGGGCATGATAGAAGATAAGATTTTCCTAACTATATGAGAAAATTTCTCTATTCTGTTGAGGAAAATCCTCTATTATGTTAGGGAAATACTTCCTCCTAATTTGTATAAATAGGAGAGGGAACATGTTAATGTATTGAACATCTTCAACTATTCAATAAAGCTTCATTCAATATTTATTTTTATCTTCTATTATTTCTATCACTTGATACCTCTTTAATATGTACTATTTTATGTATTCTCCATGTGTCATATTTTCTTCTTTTTTTTACTTTCTAAAATGATATTAACAATTTTCGAGGGTGAATAGAACTTTGTATTTAAATGTTTATTTTCAATCGCCAACAAGAACAACAAACAAAAACAGTAAAATCCCCCAATAATTATCCCATGATGACAACCACCAGAGCGCAATAATAACACAACAGAAGATCCCGGGGATTGAGTGGGTAACGTGTTCTTCCTTTTCCAGGACGCGCATTAACTCAACCACTCCCGCCCTCCGTCTTCTCCCCACACTCCCATCCCTATCCATCTCTTAGGGTTTGGCCTCCATTTTCAGCTGTTGTTGATCTCTCCACCGTCCAGATCCAACCCAACGGTCGATAGAATCTGCACTGCCCCATGGATCAAGGGATGTCAATCACCTATAAAAAAGAGAGTGGGAGAGGCTCTCAAGTGGTCGTGGTCTTATCCCAAACACCAGTTGTAGGTTTTTTTGGGCCGCTGCTTCTTTGTTTATCATGTCTCTCGTCCTCCTTTCTCCCTCGACACCTCTTCCCTACTGTTATTTATCTTCCTTCCTCATTCTCTTTTCAAGGGCATCATGCATCGCATCCTATCTCTCTCAGGTCTGCATCTATCTATAACCACCCATGGACTGATTTCTTCCACTCGAAAGAAGCCGAACCTAAAGGGCCTGAAAGATTAAGAAACGGGAAGCTTTTCCTTTGAGGGGAATGTCGTCTGGCTCGAGGTTGCTGTGACTGCTTCATTTTGTGGAAGAGATCTCGGACCAGGCTTCATTCCCCCCAATCATAGCTTCCATCTCCGCTGTCTAAAGGTGGCATACATATTTAAAATCTGCAGGTTGGATGGCCTATAATCTATTCTCCCTATTCTTAGTTTTACGATTTGGTCACCTTTCCCAACGGTTTTTTGATTTAACATGATTCATGTCGAAGGAAACATGTGGTGCTGCAGATTGGTGTAATGATGTCGATTTTGACCGGCTGCTATCTTGCTCTGGCTTTCTTTTGGTTTCCGTTGGCTTCCTTTTTTTTCCCCCTCTGACACAAGGTTAAAAGTTTGTCATCATTCCCCTATGATTACTTTACGAACCAGTTTTTTTTTTTTTTTTTTTTGTTTGTTTTTAAAGCTCTTTTGGGATAGATTTCAAGGATCTTGTGATTTATCTCGAGACCGAGATCCATCTGGTTTTCTCCTGGCTCGCTGTTCCACGAAGTAGGTCGCTGTAACCAGGCTCGTGTTCTTCTTTATTTTGCTACGCGTTATGTCGGAGTCGGCCTTATCTTGTAGTGAACGCCACATAAGATTTTTTTTCGATATGTACTGCTGGCTGCATGCTTGTTTATGATTGCAACATTGTGGGAGTGGCTGACTTCTCTTTTTTTCTTTGTTTGAAAGAATGAAGCACTAGAAATTTGCTTCTTTTCTTTGCTGAACATGGAATAATTTGTTCTTCAACATTTCTTGTTTCCTATGCTAGCTTTATCTTGATAATTTTCATGTCCTTGTATGAATATATAACATTTATCTCTAAGTTGTGGTTGAAAACCGACCCAAGTTTCTTCCAAGTTGTTATTTTGGTCTTTCGATTCTTTTGAAGCTTTTAGGTTTCTAGAGTAATTCGTATTCAGGCACAAGCAATCGAGTAAGGTTATCTTCTTTTGCTGAGGTTGAACGATAATCATAAATATGTGTAAACGTGTTTATTCTTCATGACTTGATTATTAAAACACTATTTAGAATTGAAAATTTTCTGTTGATCAGTACGATTGACATTGTGAGACTGCCTTTATGGTGCAATATATTGCTGGCGGCGCATCTTATCGTCGTACTGTAAATATGTCTGAAGTTGTATTTGAGAGATGAGCAACATTCAACAACACCAACCTCTCATTTATCACTTTGTTTGCAGAAGATTTATTACTATATATCCTGCACAGTTTGTTATTGGTTGTTTTATGGGATCCACTATTGACAGCCATGGCAACTCCTCAAACTGGGACACCATATGATATAGTATTTTATACTATTTTTCTGCGCTTAATTTCTTTGATGCTTAATCAATGTGACTGAGATCATAAAGCATCCAAGCGACTGTTTGCAAGTCGCGAACTTGTAATAGAAGCATTTCAATGTTCCCTACTCGTTCCTTCTTTTGGATTGAGCTGCTTGGTTGAAACAATTATCAATGATCTAATGTTTTCTTTTTTTTTTTGTGTCTGGATCATTGTCACTTCATTTATTACTATCTCCAGCGCCAAGACAGAAGAAGGCACCATAGAAAAAGGAGCCATCCATGGAAATGGAGACACGCTTGCTGCATTCGCCTGTAGCTCGTGGGAACAGTCATTTAAATTGTTGTCTACGTACAGTAGATGAGTAGGTCTCGCTTTCAAACATATTAGGGTTAGCACTTCAAGTTTAGGGGTGTCTTCGTACCTCTTCCTGAAGAGAAAAAAAGGGGACCAAGAATTCAAAAAACTTTCCATTGCAGGCGCCGAAACCAGAATGACAAACGTCCCATCACCTGCAACCTTTCTCTAATCGTGTCCTTTGTTCTTTGAAACCACCATCTTCTTGTGTATGCTTTTGGGAAAAGGGAAACTTTAACTGGTTATGCACAAGTTTTTCAGAAAACTGTCATCATCATCATCATAAAATATAGTAGTGTAATATTAGACCACAACTCTTGTCAACCGTAACCTTTTGCCTCTTGTTGCTAGTTCTTGGGGCGGGGAGTGATGCCTTTTAGGCTTTGGGGAGTGTGAGCATTGTCTTGAATTTTGATGTGCTTTTAATGTGGGAGTCTTGGTGTCCATGGCTTTTGCATGCTTGATTGCAACTTCGCACTTGCATGCGAATAGGAGGAGCACGGAATGGTGCAAGAAACAAGCTGGTGCTTTCGCTTTCTTTCTTTCTTTCTCTTTTCCTCTGCGTTAGTACATAAAACGGCAATCTCCACATCTAAAGAATCAAGGTTTCTTCAAGTACTTACCTTTCGGCTGAATCAGTTTGAAGGCAAGATTGCAGCCATTCCTCATGACCTAAGTTCCGCCTGAATCAGTTTTTGCCTTGCATCTTCCAAACCCCACTACTGCTTTTAGTCATTCTTTCTGAATTTTTGCTTTTTTAACCTGGTCTCGAAGATGCCAAAAACACACCTCATTGATTTCTCTTTGCCGCCGACTTCAGATCTTATACTTTTGCCAGCATAACTACAAACAAAATATAAACTTGAAGCTGTCTAAGTAGTGTAGCAATCATAGGACTCGTACAAATTTAGGTAAAGGCACGCTAACTCAAGTTTGTTTAGCATACATAACCAGCAGTTATTTTACATTCAATATCTACATCGGTCATGTGCCAAAAACAGAGAGTGCCTAAATGATTCATAATTATTATTACAACCAAGAATAGAATTTTTAAATGGGCTTAGTGTCGATTAGAGGTTTAACAACCAATTAATGACAACCAACTGAAGAAGATTAACAACAAAAATACCCATTCAATTATGTTTTCCTTATATCCAAAGGAATTTATGGCATCAATAGGCCTGAGATACTGTTGTTGGAAAATTTGTTTAAGTCATATATTGATTTCATAATTTCACACATAATATGTTCATTACCTTTAATTGGAAAGTCTTCGGGTTGGAGAGCTCTTTCACATACATTTAGTGTAACTTTAGAGTATAATGAACTATCAAAGCAATAATAATTCTAAAATAATCTTTTCTAGACATTACTAAAAATTCTCTTCGTGGTCAATGCTTTCTCTCTAAATAAAATATTTGGTGAAATATATGACCCTACACATTTGATATTATCATTTAAGTAGTGTTTGATCTTAAAGGCACATTTGCAATCATCTTTCTTATATCTTTCACACAATTCAACAAGTACCATACTTGATTTTCATTTATAGGTTTCAATTCTTCTTTTATAGTATCATCTTATTTTTTAGAATTTATACTTTCAATATCATGTAAACATGAAATTGGATCATCATATATACTGAAGATTATTTCTTACTTTCGTAAATAAACTAGATAATCATTAAGAATAACATATCTCATTTTTTCTTGATATCCCCTTAATGTTATTTTCCTATGGTTCACTTGCGATCATATGATATCCCATTAACAATTATGGTAATAATTGTTATGATCAAAATGGGGGGTGTGAATTAATGACATAGTAATTTCTTTTCTGGTTTAATTGTTCGATCGATAAATCTATATAAGAAATATGATTAATCAAAATTATGAATAAGGGTTGCAAGTAAAGTAAATGAGTAAGTAACAACAAATCAAAAGGAAGATAATGAATGCAAAGTGATTTATAGTGATTTAGTTTTTATAACCTAAGTCCACTCTCGATTTCTCTTCTCTCAATGTCATTGATTTTCACTATCTTCTTTCTAATGAGTGAAGATCAATTACCCTTATTATAGCTTTTCTCCTTTTAACAGGCTTAGGGGAGAACTTCACACTCACTCAAAAATTGAACTCTATAGGGGTTCCTTCCTCCAAGTTGCTGCTCTGAAAAGAGAATGAATGACTTCTAAATCCTAACTCCTAATAGGACTCCTACTCTTACTTCTAAACAACTCCTAATAAGACTCCTACTCTAAGAAACAACATCCCAACTAACCCTAACCCTAGCCGGCCTCTTCACCTCTTTAATAAGAGTCGGCTAGGTAGGTTTTATATGAATACCACTTTCAATAAAATTAAATTAGGACTCTCATAGCTACAGTCTTAACAGACCCACCTTCTTCAAATCAACCATATCCTCGAGACTAACGATCCATGAATTCTGAGAATTTGATTTTTATGTCATCATAGTTCTCCCAAGTGGCATCTTCTGTTGGTAGGTTTGCCCACTATATTAGCACTTCAGTAGTGAGTCGTCGTCGTCGAGTCACGATCCGTCGATCAATAATGACACTCGGTTGGGTCTGGAGTTCTCCTTGGGTAGTCATATTTGGTAAATGGCTTTGGGCTGTCTCGTTTTATCCTAACTTAAGCTTTAAACATGACATATGGAAAACTGGATGGATTGGGGAGTTAGCAAGTAAGTCCAATTTGTATGATACCGCTCCGATGTGCTCCAAAATTTGGTAGGGTCCATAGAACCGGGGTGAAAGCTTCATAGATACTTTGGTATGGATTGATGTTTGCTTGTATGCTGTAAGAAGACTCGATCTCTTACTGAAAATTCTCTTTTGCCTTGATGTTGATAATATTACTATTTCATCCTTGCTTGGGTTGTAGTGAGATTATCTTTTAGTAACTTTAGTATTTTGTCTTTGTTCCTGTCTACTTCTTCTACTTTAGAGGTGCCCAACACATATTTTGGGATCACAGGAGGTGGTCGGCCACACATAGCCTCATAGGGAGTATATTTTGTGAATGAATGATAAGTTATATTATACCACTACTCGGCCTAGGGAAGCCACTTTGTCCACTCTTTTGGCTAGTCAGTAGTGAAGCATCTGAGGTATGTCTCCAAGCACCTATTCAACCACGACAAAGATTGTACTTTTTTTCTTGTGATGAGGGAAGCCCTTCGATAAAGTCCATTGATATATCAGTCCATATTGAGTCCAAAATAGGTAGAGGTTACAGCTTTTCGGGGCTTGTCACTGTCTTGCCTTTATGTCGTTAACATACATCACATTGTACCACAAATTTAGCAATAATATTTTTCATCCCTACCCAAATTTTTTTTTCTTAATTCTTTTATAGGTTCTAAGGTACCCGGAGTGCTCGGTTGCAGGTGTAGAATGCATCTCTTGAAGGATGGTGCTTATGCAAGTAGAATTTGACGCAAGCATAATGCGTCCCTTATAGCATAATTCTTTTGAGTCCCAATTGTAATAAGCCACGAAGCTTGGTGCTTTCTCTAATTTTTTTATGATCTTACTGGTCTTCAGATCTTCCTGCCATTCCTTTTTAATATCCTCAAAGAAGTCGCTAGTCGAAAGTAAAACGACTGAAAATTTAACTTGCTTTGGTAGCTGTGAAAGTGCATCTACAATAATATTCTCTTTTCTCTTTTTGTAAGTTATTTCATAATCATATCTAAGAAGCTTTGTTATATGTTTTTGGTACTCGGGGGAAGATATCTTTTGCTCCAAGAAATATTTTAGGCTTTTCTGGTCAGTCTTGATTTGAAAGCATCGTCCGATCAAAGTATGGTCTCCATTTGGTCACCGCACACACAATCGCAAGCATCTTCTTGTCGTAAATAGTCATATTGAGATGGGAAGGAGATAATACCTTACTAGTATAAGTGAGGGGACAACCATCTTGTATTAGTATTATACTAATTCTAACTCCGGAGGAATCGACTTCAATAACAAAAGTCTTGCTAAAGTCGGGTAGAGCTAGTATGGGTGTTGTCATCATTGTGGCTTTAAGTTCATCGAAGGCATTGGTGGCTTTGTCCGACCATTAGAAAACATCTTTTTTCAGGGTTTGTCGTTGGGGTCGGTGGTGGCTTTGTCATCGGGGTCGGCCAATTCTGTATTACTTTAATTTTTGGAGGAGTCTACTGCCACACCTTTCTCTGATATGATATGCCCAAGATATTCCACATTCTATTGAAGAAAGTTATAGAAAAATTCACAGTGGCCGTTGTGTGTTTGAAAGATGGTTTTCGGTATGTCTTCTTCGCACACTCATATTTGATGATACTTGGATCGAAGGTCCAGTTTTGTGAAGTCTCGTGCTCCCTTTAATTTATCAAGCAATTCATCTACTACTAGAATAAGATATTTTTCCTTGACGGTATGCAGTTGAGAGCTAGGTAATCAACGCATGTTTGTCATGTTTCGTCCTTTCGTACGAGGAACACCGGTGAAGAGTAGGGGCTGCAACTTGGCAAAATAACTCTTATTTTAAGCATCTCTTTTACAATCCTTTCTATTTCATCCTTTTGGAGATATGGATATTGATATGGCCGAATATTTGCTAGAGGTTTTCCTGGAAGAATTGGTATACAATGATCATGCCGAC
This sequence comes from Musa acuminata AAA Group, assembly GCF_036884655.1. Lineage (NCBI taxonomy): Eukaryota > Viridiplantae > Streptophyta > Magnoliopsida > Zingiberales > Musaceae > Musa > Musa acuminata. Next base: position 32,423,741 of record NC_088357.1, read on the forward strand.
GGGTAGGAGGTAGGTTGCGCGGTTCGTCAAATATATCTGAAAATTCAGCAAGCAAAGGAAGTAGGTTTGGATCTCAAATTCTATTGGCTTTCTCTTAGTTTGCAACTCAAGTTATACCAAAAAGCTGCTGCATGCTATGTGCAAAACCTTCTCCATTCATTGTGTGCAAATCATTGTTACGTCACCCCAACGTTTCCCGTGCAGTATCACTTGTTTTCCCTTATTGTAAAATTTCATAATTAGTTTTGTAAAATTTTAGAAAATATCATATAATTGTTAGGATCGGAGCGGCACTAAGAGGGGGGGGGGGGGGTGAATTAGTGCAGCGGATTAAAACTTCGGTTTTAGAAAAATCTTTCGTATGATAAGAACGAAACTTGAAAGACTTAACTTGAAAGCATATTCTTGAAGTTGCGCAGCAAAGGTAATAAGGAACTAAAGCATGTAAGAAGGTTTGCAGTAATGTAAACAGCAATAATGAAATGCAAACCAGAGATTACGCTGATTTTAGAGTGGTTCGGTCAAATGACCTACATCCACTTGCGAGGCCCCTCTTCGATGAGGCTCCCACCTTTCACTAGCAAATCTCTTGAAATGGAAGGGTCAATACCCCTCTTACAACCTTTTACAAACAGCTCAACCTCTTACAAATTTTCAATAAGAAAGAAGGAGGAGAACTCTCTAGCAAATTGAAAACAAGACTTGCTAAGACTTTCTAAGACTTTTCTCTCAATCAAAATGCTTCTCAAAAGTTGTAACCTCAGCTGAGATTTGAGGGGTATTTATAGGCCTCAAGAGGATTCAAATTTTGGGCTCCAAAATTTGAATTCTCTTTGGGTTCCTGATACTGGCAGTGCCACCGCCCAGCCAAGCGGTGCCACCGCCCAGCGTTCGGGTGCTGGGAGGTGCAACCGCCCAGCCCAGGAGGTGTCACCGCCCAGCTCTCGGGTGCTGGGCGGTGCTACCGCCCAGCCAGGCGGTGCCACCGCCTGGCTCTCCAATTTCACTGGTTTGGCTTAATTTTAGCCCAAACCATATCTGACTTTGGGCCCAGTTGGCCCCTAACCAGGATATAGGATTATCTCTTAATCCTAATCCTAATTACAAGTGAACTACATAACAAAAACACATCCTAAGCAAGCTTTCAACCGCGAACGTCGAGTCTTGTTTCTACGAGCTTTCCGACGAGCTTCTTCCGACGGACTCCCATCAAGCTCCCGATCTTGTGATGACTTTAACGAGTAGCCGAGCCTTCTCGGTGATCTCCGTGAACCTCCGACGATCTCTTCGGCGAACTTCCGAAAATTCCGATAGGTTCCCGATTTCTTCTCGGTTGGTTCCGGCAGCATCTCCGACGATTCTTCGGACTCTTAAACGTCCATCGATCTTGACTCCGGTATTCTTGCTTTGTGTTTTCTGGTTATCGTAGTTAATCCTACACACTTAACTCAATAATATGGATTAGATCAATTAACCCATCAATTGATTTCATCATCAAAATCCGAGATTCAACAATAATATCGTCAGCCATTCGATGTTAAGCATGGCTTCATAATCATCAAGAGGGAGGAGGAAGAAATATGCAATTATCTCTTGATCCTGTAGTAATAGTTTCACCCGCAAGTACCTATGACCACACTTCAAAATTCATCCATCGGCGATCTTAACATCAAACATGCTATAGTTCTTGATAGGTATGGCCATCTGCAACCTTACTATTTATAAAATTATTAGTGCTCCCGGTGTCAATAAGAACGGTGATAGGTTGTTGCTTCAGAAGTCCTCCCACATTCATTGTATGCAGGTTCGCGTAACCGACAAGGGCATGCATCGTAATATTGACCGGCAGTTGTTCTTCATCCATGACCTCTTCCTCATACTCCTAGACCTCCTCCTCCATGTCTTCAAGAGGTTCAATCAGTAGGAGGCGACCCCTTTTGCAATAATGATCGCGATTCCACGGCTCGTCGTAATGCCAACAAAGACCTTTTGCTGACCGGTCACATAGTTCTTCTTTTGTTAATTTTTTTGGCAGCAAAGGATAGCTGGGAGCAAAAGGAGGTTCAATCAGAGAGGTTCTCATCCTCCAAGCATCTTGGTTGAGCCGTTCTTCCTGTATTCGGGCGAAAGAAATGACAATTGTCATGGTACGGGGCTGCCCCACCTTAACCTCCCGTTTTATCTCTGGCTGGAGTCCTTTGATGAATGTTCCTAACAATTAATGGTTACTCCAATCATAAGCAAGGTAGGATAGCTTCTCAAACTTAGTTTGGTACTCTTGAATCATAGAGGTTTGTTGAATCTTTATGAGTTGGCCATCGATATTTTCATACTCCGTAAGTTCGAAACGATTCAGCAATGCGTTCTTAAATTGATTCCACGTCGGAGCCCTATGATTGTATTCCAGCCAATTATACTATTGAATAGCATCTCGTTCAAGGTTGATGACAGCATTTTCCACCATAGCATCATCCGACATTTGGTAGTAGCGAAAGTAACATTCGGCGTGCGAAATCCACCCCACCGAGTCTCCTTCTTCCCATCGTGAGAAGTCTGTTAGGATCGGAGCGGCACTAAGAGGGGGGGTGAATTAGTGCAGCGGATTAAAACTTCGATTTTAATCAAAATCTTTCGTACGTTAAGAACGAAACTTGAGAAATTTAACTTGAAGGCGTATTCTTAAAGTTGCGCAGCAAGAGTAATACAAACTAAAGCAGTAAGAAGATTTGCAGTAATGTAAATGACAATAATAAAAAGTAAACCAGAGATTACGCCGATTTTTAGAGTGGTTCGGTCAAATGACCTACTCCACTTGCGAGGCCCCTCTTCGATGAGGCTCCCACCTTCCACTAGCAAGTCTCTTGAAATGGAAGGGTAAACACCCCTCTTACAACCTTTTACAAGCAGCTCAACCTCTTACAAATTTTCAATAAGAAAGGAGGAGAACTCTCTAGCAAATTGAAAACAAGACTTGCTAAGACTTTCTAAGACTTTTCTCTCAATCAAAATGCTTCTCAAAAGTTGTAACCTCAGCTAAGATTTGAGGGGTATTTATAGGCCTCAAGAGGATTCAAATTTTGGGTTTCAAAATTTGAATTCTCTTAGGGTTTCCGGTGCTGGAGGTTCCACCGCCCAGCCAGGCGGTGCCACCGCCCAGCGCTCGGGTGCTGGACAGTGCAATCGCCCAGCCAAGGAGGTGTCACCGCCCAGCCAGGCGGTGCCACCGCCTGGCTTTCCGATTCATTGGTTTGGCTTAATTTTAGCCCAAACCAAATCTGACTTTGGGCCCAGTTGGCCCCTAACCAGGATATAGGATTATCTCTTAATCCTAATCCTAATTACAGGTGAACTACATAACACAAAAAAAACATCCTAAGCAAGTTTTTTAACCGCGAACGTCGAGTCTTGTTCCGGCGAGCTTTCCGACGAACTTCTTCCGACGGACTCCCTGCAAGCTCCCAATCTTTGTGATGACTTTAACGAGTAGCCGAGCCTTCTTAGTGATCTCCGCGAGCCTCCGACGATTTCTTCGGCGAACTTCCGACACGTTCCCGATTTCTTCTCGGATGGTTCCGACAGCATCTCCGATGATTCTTCGGTCTCTTAAACGTCCATCGAGCTCGACTCCGGTATCCTTGCTTTATGTTTTCTGGTTATCGTAGTTAATCCTGCACACTTAACTCAATAATATGGATTAGATCAATTAACCCACCAATTGATTATATCATCAAAATCCGAGATTCAACAATCTCCCCCTTTTTGATGATGACAATCAATTGATGACGGAGTTAAACATAACTCCCCCTATCTATATGCCATATTATGAGAAGTTAAAAAACACTTGAATTCCATCCCATTGGATTCAAGCATAACCCGATAAGTTCTAATCGTAGAACTTTATCGTTATCCTCATTAAACAATAGTAAGTACGAAACTTCGATGAAAATCATAAGTTTAAATGATACGGGACGAATTTTGCTACGATAGAAGATAAAGATTTTCAATATAAATTTTATGATATCAATCTTGTGATATTTTCAAGGATTTGCAAGTCATATAAGACATTCATATCACACAAGTTTTTGTAATTCATATTAGCCATGCTATCGTTCTGGTGTAAGTCATCACTTCTCCCCCTTTATCATCAACAAAAAGAGACAAGCCAGCTAATTGATGATCATAGAAAATGGTTTAGCATTTATCAAAGTTCATCATTCAAATTTGCCAGAAATAGTTTATCCAAAAGACATCATCATCTATGTAGATTAAGATAGTAGTTATCTAAAGGAAAGATCAGTTATCGTACAATCGATGATAAACATGAACTTGTTTTTAAAAGCAAACAGGACAGAATAAAAAGATACATCAATTTAATCCTTAGGAGGTAATCCGCAGTGCTGATATATGATATCTATTTTTTCATTCATCTGTCGTAGTGTCTTCAAAATTTCAACTTGTTGATTCTGAATTTGTTCTTGCTGTGATTTGATCTGAGATAGCTCCGCCATAATGAAATCTTCAGAGGAGGAAACAGGAGCTGAAGGTGCTGCTCCAAAGGGACTAGGAGGAGGAGATTCACTTCCCATAAGAATTGGTGTTTCAGGTTGTTCTATTGGTGTAGGAATTGGATCCGTCCTTCTAGGCTGCCTAACCCATATGCCATTGCTAAAAGTGCACCTAAGTTTTTTTTAGCAGGTTTTTATTTATTATGTTATATCGATCATTTTGAATAGATTCTTCATCGGGTGGAATGCAAATGTCATAGGCATGAAGAATTCTAGTGATTAACCTCCCATATGGCAATATAGTATCTTTAGTCATAATTTCCTGCATGTGTTGGCGAATCAAGTACCCAAAACAATTATGCTGACCGGTCATAATCCAATACATGGTTCCTATCTCTAATTGACTTACTTCGTCAAGATGAAATTGTTTGGGGAATATGATGCTTGTGATAATGTGATGAAGAATTTTAGAGTTGAAAGGCATTAAGTGTTCACAGCTCTTGGGTAGGAAGTCAAGGTTTGGATTTGCAAAAATTGTTTTCACGGCTTCGGAATAGGATGCTCCTATTTTTTTGACGTCCCATTTACCTTTAAAATAGCATCCCCTATCTTTTTCAGTTATGCCAATTAGCTCACAAATGGTGCTATCAAAAATTCTAATGGGTGTTCCTAGAATGTAAGTGCTTAGGCTATCATTGTCTTCATATAGGTTGGCATAGAACAATCTCACTAACCGTGGATAGATTGGTTCATCTATTTGTAGTAGAGGTAGAGCTTCTAGTTGAGCAAACCACTTAATGGGATCTAAGTCCTCTAGTTCATCTAAATCAACGTATTTTCCCTTATGGACACATCGTGTTTCAAATTTTGGAAAGCTAAGGGCTACCTCTTTTGATCTAAAAAGGTCATGGTTATATGAATCTCCTTCAATCCTTATTCCTTTTGATCTCTTTGGTGCCATTTTCTAGACAAGATGATGATGAAATTGTGAAAAATAAGCAAGAGAAAGTGAAAAGAAAGGAGGGATTTCAAGTGTTACCTTGTGGAGATTATGTTGAGAGATGGAAAGCTTGGACCGCCAAGAATCCTTCTCCAATGTTTCTAAGAGGTAGAATTAGGGTTAGAGGGAATGGGAGAGGGTTTTGGAGAGGTCTTTCTTCGGGTTGGGGGCGGTGTCACCGCCGGCCCTAACCCCTCGGGTTAAAAGGGTGACTCGGTCGGTGTCACCGCCAAACTGGTCGGTGTCACCGCCTGGCGCCCGAGCGCCAGTCGGTGCAACCGCCGGATCTGGCGGTGCCACCGCTGGCAACACGCGGAGGAAAGAAAAAAAATTTTCTTCCTTCCTTTTGTTTAGCTTCTTCCCTCAAGATCATAATTTATACTTTAATGGATCATTTTGAATTGAAGAAGAAGGAAGAATTCAAATTTATAAACGAAGGGAAAAGAACGAGTCTTTTTTGTGAAGTTCATTTTAGGGACAATTTAGCATGCCTAATTCCCTTCGGATGAATTCAAATTGGTCTTCATTCAAAGCTTTTGTAAATATATATGCTAATTGATGCTTTGTGTCAATGAATTCTAGAACAACATCATTGTTAAGAACATGATTGCGTATGAAATGATGCCTAACGTCGATGTGCTTAGTTCTAGAGTGCTGAATTGGATTTTTAGTAAGGCATATGGCACTAGTTTTATCGCATTTTATGGGAATATTTTCAAGGTGAATTTCATAGTCTTCTAATGTATTTTTCATCCAAATTACTTGTGCACAACATGCACTTGCAGCAATGTATTCGGCTTCCGCCGTAGATAGTGCAATCTGCTAGTCATAAGTGCCCAGCAAGCCAATCACGTGAGTGATGGCACGTGTGACTTGATACAGAATCTTTTTGCTTATTATATTTTTGGCGTATATCACTTTATAACTATTGCATAAATGCATATGTATTGTGATGTCCTTGGATTTGTGCAATGGGAATCGGATCGTGATGAGATCACGATAATGAGATCGATTCACCTTTAAACACATATCCTAAATAATCCCGGTCATAAGTTACTCGAGAGGGACATCGTGATAACCGGATAGACTGGTGTGCTGTATACCCGTCCATATGATGGATGCAGCTGGTCTCATAGCTGCTCGTGTAGGGACACTAGGGATACAGTACAGGTGCTCATTGGAGAATGAGTTCACTGATTGATCCGCTTACGGAATGTTGGATGGTTGATGATGCCTTATTGTCAGACAACGATTCCGTAGTCCTAGTGGTGTATCTGGTTCTTAGACTTGAGACACCAAGGATGTCCTGTATGAGTGCTCCACTCTTTGATACCAGACTTATAGGTTTGGCTGTTCCCAGATCTAGTACAGCTGGTCATTGGGAGTGGTAGTCGACCTTACGAGGGCTATTGAGTGTCGATAGAGGATCATCCACTCTCGGTATCATGAGAGGAATATCCCATGTGTTCTTGCTCAGACAAATCCTTGGCCAGGGTCATTCGGGTTGAGAGAGAAAGAGTTCTCCGGGAGAATCCGATTAGAGCGAGACTCAAGTAGAAACCGTATGGGTCTGACAGCACCATGCTCGATATACGGTCTCTGGGATATTAGATGGATGAGGGACTATAGGTACATGGTAACTGAGGACAGACAGGTCCAATGGATTGGATTCCCCTGTATCGTCTGGGGACTACGGCGTAGTGGCCTAGTACTTCCGTAGTCGATGAGTCGAGTGAATTATTACAGAGATAATAATTCACTTAGTTAGAAGGAGTTCTGACAGGTATGACTCACGGCCAGCTCGATATTGGGCCTAGAGGGTCACACACATATGGTAGGCATTGCGATGAGTAGAGGTTCGGATATGAGATATCCGACGGAGCCCTTGTCTTATTGGATGCAGATCCAATACCCACTAGGGAAAGGACCCATTAGGGTTTTGACACGGGATCTCTATAAATAGGAGGGATTCACAGCCTCATAGGCTAGAGTCTTTGCTTGCCCTTCCTATTCTCCTCTCCCTCTCCACCTCAGAGTAGGCCTGGAGTTTTGAGGAGCGTCGTCGCAACCCTGCTGTGTGGATCACCGCTAGAGAGGAGGACGCTTGACCTCCTTCACCCTCTCCTGAGGATCTGCAAGGAAACAGGGATATACGATCTCCCTAGGTAACACAATCTCTATACGCAGTTTTGTGTTTTGCGGATTTTGCGCACCAATCTTCGCACGACGACGAACATCTTTTTGGGAATCGGGGATTTTTGTTTTCTTGTTCTTCCGCTGCGCATATGATGTCGCCCCCCATGATTTCCCAACAGTGGTATCAGAGCCAGGTTGTTCGTGTGAATGATTGGTTTTTGAACTGCGTGTGTTGTGTTTAGGAAGAATATTGACGTCAAAATCGTTGACGCAAAAGCAAGGAAGGGCAGCAACAGTTGCTGCCCTCGATCTGCATGCCTGCAGCCAGCCGCAGCCACAGCCAGGCAGCACAGCGCCGGCGCATGCGCAAGCGCTGTGCCTGCAGTAGCCGACCGGCGATCTGCTTGCAGCAGGCTTGAGGCCGGCGGGGCTGGCAGCCCGCGGGTAGAGGCGCCACGGGGCAGCAGCGCGGGCTGAGGCACCGCAGGGCAGCGGCGCCTGTGGCCGCTGCTCCCACGGGCAAAAACCCCGCAGGGGCGACCGCCAGCGAGACAGCACCACCTGCGGGCGCTGACTCGCGGGCAGAACCGCCCGCGAAGGCGGCGGCGACCCCAGCGGGCGTACCACCTACAGGCGAGGGCAGTGCCCTCGACCTCGCCGCACAGGCCGCCGCCAGTAGGGTGGCGGCGGCGGCGGCGCAGCAGCGAAAAGGGGAAAGGGTATTAGGGTTTTCTGCGCAAAAGACAGTTTTGCCCCTCGGAATTTGAGAAATTCCAGTTTCTGTCTTTTGTCCAAATTACGAAAATACCCTTAGGAATTGAGAAATTCCCTATATATCCCTGATTTCAGAAAATATTAATTAATTAAAAGGTTTAGTTGATTATTATTTTTATTATCTAGTAGTCCTACATAATGACGATTATTTATACATGTGATGTATGATGAGTGGACGGATGATCATGGACCGTGTGATGTGTGTACTTGTGATTATTATTATTGAGGTCTGCGAACTTCCATTATATTTCTCGTTTATTGTCGGGCCTGCGTGCCTATGATTAAGTTGTAATCACATGAGGAGGCGTAGCGGGAGCGTGGAAGCCATAGCGGGACCCACGAGACGGACGATCGTGATGCATGAAGATGCATCAAGATGTCGACGGAACCAACGAGGACGAGATGGACGATCACAAGGCATGGAGATGCACCGTTGCACACATAGATCTTGATGTGAGTGATTAGGCCTACTGGCTCGGGCCTAATCATATTAGGTTGTGGTCCATGATCATCTGGTGTGATTGCTTATACACATACTAGATATGTATATATATTTGCATGCGATGTAGATATATATTAAATATGTACATGTGTGACATGTCATAATAGGAGACCAAATCATAGAAACATCTCTCGATAATATTAAGTCGGTAAACGTGAGGCAATTAGATTGACCCACGTGGCCTTCCATCGTTATGAGTAGGAACCGAATCCCGGTGTAGGTTGAGTTGGTCGAGTCCCTCGAGACTCACCTATATCGCAATTCGCTATCTTGCTTACGACATAGAGATGTCACCGGTGACCTGAGGGTATGATATGCTTGGTCGAGTCCCTCGAGGGTATATCATCAAATCAGACTCATCTTGTAACGAAGGTGTTGACTTAACCGAGCATCATGGTTGGTCGAGTCCCTCGAGGCCATGGTGATTCGGAGGCCGAACAGGACGGGAATCACAAGGAGTTGTGATCGGCAAGAGTTGTCTACCTTTTAGGCTTAGTGTGATTGGTCGAGTCCCTCGAGGTTACACTAAGACGCTGATTGGATCCTGATCCCCACTAGAAGTCTGCCGGAGACTTCCGTTTCACGTGCTGAGGGTGTCGCGTGACTCGTTAGTAAAATAGTGGGAGCATATTAAGATAGAAGTCCATATCTTGATAGTTTATTTCTTGCAAAATCTGCATGTTATTCATTTTTGCTACATCTTTATTTTCAGAAAATGTCGCTTTCAAATCCCTTACGTGGCATACTTGATGTCAACCGCCTCACTGGTCCAAATTATACGGATTGGCTCCGTAACTTGAGAATTGTTCTCACAGCGGAGAAAATCGTGTACGTCCTTGATACAGTGATGCCTACGCCCGAAGAAGGGGCAAGCGAGGATGAGATCGCTCGCTACGTGAAGTACATTGATGACTCCACTCTTGCTCAGTGCTATATGTTGGGCTCTATGACTCCAGAGTTACAGAGACAACATGAAAAGATGGATGTCAGATCCATTCTCCTACATGTCCGTAAATTGTTTGAGGAACAGGGAAGGACTCAACGATATGAGATATCCAAGAGCCTTTTTCCGCGCTAGGATGACTGAGGGGACACCGGTTCAGAACCATGTCCTAAAGATGATTGAGTGGATAGAGAAACTCACAGGTCTAGGAATGGTCCTAGAGGATAACTTGTGTGTGGACATTGTGCTTCAGTCCCTACCAGATTCCTTTTCACAGTTCATAATGAACTTTAATATGAACAAGCTTGAGGAGACTCTCCCAGAGCTCCTCAATATGTTGAGGGAGGCAGAGAGTACTATTAAGAAAGAGAAGCCAGTTCTCTACACTGGTGAGACCAGAAAGAAAAGGAAAGCAGAAAGGTCCCTTAAGAAGGGAAAGGGCAAGGGCAAACAAGGTAAAGCAAAGGTTGCTAAGAAAGACCCATCAAAGTGCTAGTCATAAGTGCCCAGCAAGCCAATCACGTGAGTGATGGCACGTGTGACTTGATACAGAATCTTTTTGCTTATTATATTTTGGCGTATATCACTTTATAACTATTGCATAAATGCATATATATTGTGATGTCCTTGGATTTGTGCAATGGGAATCGGATCGTGATGAGATCACGATAATGAGATCGATTCACCTTTAAACACATATCCTAAATAATCCCGGTCATAGGTTACTCGAGAGGGACATCGTGATAACCGGATAGACTGGTGTGCTGTATACCCGTCCATATGATGGATGCAGCTGGTCTCATAGCTGCTCGTGTAGGGACACTAGGGATACAGTACAGGTGCTCATTGGAGAATGAGTTCACTGATTGATCCGCTTACGGAATGCTGGATGGTTGATGATGCCTTATTGTCAGACAACGATTCCGTAGTCCTAGTGGTGTATCTGGTTCTTAGACTTGAGACACCAAGGATGTCCTGTATGAGTGCTCCACTCTTTGATACCAGACTTATAGGTTTGGCTGTTCCCAGATCTAGTACAGCTGGTCATTGGGAGTGGTAGTCGACCTTATGAGGGCTATTGAGTGTCGATAGAGGATCATCCACTCTCGGTATCATGAGAGGAATATCCCATGTGTTCTTGCTCAGACAAATCCCTGGCCAGGGTCATTCGGGTTGAGAGAGAAAGAGTTCTCCGGGAGAATCCGATTAGAGCGAGACTCGAGTAGAAACCGTATGGGTCTGACAGCACCATGCTCGATATACGGTCTCTGGGATATTAGATGGATGAGGGACTATAGGTACATGGTAACTGAGGACAGACAGGTCCAATGGATTGGATTCCCCTGTATCGTCTGGGGACTACGGCGTAGTGGCCTAGTACTTCCGTAGTCGATGAGTCGAGTGAATTATTACAGAGATAATAATTCACTGAGTTAGAAGGAGTTCTGACAGGTATGACTCACGGCCAGCTCGATATTGGGCCTAGAGGGTCACACACATATGGTAGGCATTGCGATGAGTAGAGGTTCGGATATGAGATATCCGACGGAGCCCTTGTCTTATTGGATGCAGATCCAATACCCACTAGGGAAAGGACCCATTAGGGTTTTGACACGGGATCTCTATAAATAGGAGGGATTCACAGCCTCATAGGCTAGAGTCTTTGCTTGCCCTTCCTATTCTCCTCTCCCTCTCCACCTCAGAGTAGGCCTGGAGTTTTGAGGAGCGTCGTCGCAACCCTGCTGTGTGGATCACCGCTAGAGAGGAGGACGCTTGACCTCCTTCACCCTCTCCTAAGGATCTGCAAGGAAACAGGGATATACGATCTCCCTAGGTAACACAATCTCTATACGCAGTTTTGTGTTTTGCGGATTTTGCGCACCAATCTTCGCACAACGACGAACATCTTTTTGGGAATCGGGGATTTTGTTTTTCTTGTTCTTCCGCTGCGCATATGATGCCCCCCCCCTATGATTTCCCAACAGTGGTATCAGAGCCAGGTTGTTCGTGCGAATGATTGGTTTTTGAACTGCGTGTGTTGTGTTTAGGAAGAATATTGACGTCAAAATCGTTGACGCAAAAGCAAGGAAGGGCAGCAACAGTTGCTGCCCTCGATCTGCATGTCTGCAGCCACCTGCAGCCGCAGCCGCAGCCAGGCAGCACAACGCCGGCGCAGTGCCTGCAGCAGCCGGCCAGCGGTCTGCTTGCAGCAGGTTTGCTGCCGGCGGGGCTGGCAACCCACGGGCAGAGGCGCCGCAGGGCAGCGGCGCCTACCGCCGAAAGGAAGCGGCGCCTGCCGCCGCAGGGCAGCGACGCGCGACGCCTGCCGCCGAAGGGCAGCGACGCGCGATGCCTGCCGCCGCTGCTCCCGCGGGCGAAACCCCCCCCACAGGGGCGGCCGCCCGGCGGGGCAGCACCGCTTGCGGAGGCAGCGACACCCGAAGGGAGAGCCCACCTGCAGCGGCAGCGCCGCCAGCGAGCGTGCCGCCTGCAGGCGAGGGCAGCGCCCTCGCCCCGCCGCACAGGCCGCCGCCAGCAGGGTGGCGGCGGCGGCAGCGGCAGCAGAAAGAGGGAATTAGGGTTTTCTGGGAAAAAGACAATTTTACCCCTCGGAATTTGAGAAATTCCAGTTTCTGTCTTTTGTCCAAATTACGAAAATACCCTTAGGAATTGAGAAATTCCCTATATATCCCTGATTTCAGAAAATATTAATTAATTAAAAGGTTTAGTTGATTATTATTTTTATTATTATCTAGTAGTCCTACATGATGATGATTATTTATACATGTGATATATGATGAGTGGACGGATGATCATGGACCGTGTGATGTGTGTACTTGTGATTATTATTATTGAGGTCTGCGAACCTCCATTATATTTCTCGTTTATTGTCGGGCCTGCGTGCCTATGATTAAGTTGTAATCACATGAGGAGGCGCAGCGGGAGCGTGGAAGCCATAGCGGGACCCACGAGACGGACGATCGTGATGCATGGAGATGCATCAAGATGTCGACGGAACCGACGAGGACGAGATGGACGATCACAAGGCATGGAGATGCACCGTTGCACACATAGATCTTGATGTGAGTGATTAGGCCTACTGGCTCGGGCCTAATCATATTAGGTTGTGGTCCATGATCATCTGGTGTGATTGCTTATACACATACTAGATATGTATATATATTTGTATGCGATGTAGATATATATTAAATATGTATATGTGTGACATGTCATATTAGGAGACCAAATCATAGAAACATCTCTCGATAATATTAAGTCGGTAAACGTGAGGCAATTAGATTGACCCACGTGGCCTTCCATCGTTATGAGTAGGAACCGAATCCCGGTGTAGGTTGAGTTGGTCGAGTCCCTCGAGACTCACCTATATCGCGATTCGCTATCTTGCTTACGACATAGAGATGTCACCGGTGACCTGAGGGCATGATATGCTTGGTCGAGTCCCTCGAGGGTATATCATCAAATCAGACTCATCTTGTAACGAAGGTGTTGACTTAACCGAGCATCATGGTTGGTCGAGTCCCTCGAGGCCATGGTGATTCGGAGGCCGAACAGGATGGGAATCACAAGGAGTTGTGATCGGCAAGAGTTGTCTACCTTTTAGGCTTAGTGTGATTGGTCGAGTCCCTCGAGGTTACACTAAGACGCTGATTGGATCCTGATCCCCACTAGAAGTCTGCCGGAGACTTCCGTTTCACGTGCTGAGGGTGTCGCGTGACTCGTTAGTAAAATAGTGGGAGCATATTAAGATAGAAGTCCATATCTTGATAGTTTATTTCTTGCAAAATCTGCATGTTATTTTCAGAAAATGTCGCTTTCAAATCCCTTACGTGGCATACTTGATGTCAACCGCCTCACTGGTCCAAATTATACGGATTGGCTCCGTAACTTGAGAATTGTTCTCACAGCGGAGAAAATCGTGTACGTCCTTGATACAGTGATGCCTACGCCCGAAGAAGGGGCAAGCGAGGATGAGATCGCTCGCTACGTGAAGTACATTGATGACTCCACTCTTGCTCAGTGCTATATGTTGGGCTCTATGACTCCAGAGTTACAGAGACAACATGAAAAGATGGATGCCAGATCCATTCTCCTACATGTCCGTAAATTGTTTGAGGAACAGGGAAGGACTCAACGATATGAGATATCCAAGAGCCTTTTCCGCGCTAGGATGACTGAGGGGACACCGGTTCAGAACCATGTCCTAAAGATGATTGAGTGGATAGAGAAACTCATAGGTCTAGGAATGGTCCTAGAGGATAACTTGTGTGTGAACATTGTGCTTCAGTCCCTACTAGATTCCTTTTCACAGTTCATAATGAACTTTAATATGAACAAGCTTGAGGTGACTCTCCCAGAGCTCCTCAATATGTTGAGGGAGGCAGAGAGTACTATTAAGAAAGAGAAGCCAGTTCTCTACACTGGTGAGACCAGAAAGAAAAGGAAAGCAGAAAGGTCCCTTAAGAAGGGAAAGGGCAAGGGCAAACAAGGTAAAGCAAAGGTTGCTAAGAAAGACCCAACAAAGGACAAAGGCCAGTGCTTCCACTGTGGTAAAGATGGGCACTGGAAGAGAAACTGCAAAGAGTACCTTGCAGAAAGGGCGAAACAAAAGCTTGATGAAGCTTCAGGTACATTCATGATCAGTCTCCATTTGTCAGACTCTTATGATAACACATGGGTATTAGATACCGGTAGTGCTTATCATATATGTAATTCGTTGCAGGTTCTGGCAAGGCCTAGGAGACTAGAGAGAGGCGAGATGGACCTCAAGATGGGTAATGGAGCAAAAGTTGCTGTATTAGCTGTTGGCGAGGTCGCCTTACATCTGCCTAGTGGAGCTTTTATTGCATTAGATGCATGTTATTTTGTTCCTTCTATTATCAAAAACATTATCTCCATTTCATGTTTAACAGTTAGTGGATATAAATTTGTTTTTGAGAACAATGGTTGTTCGATATTATTAGATGATAAGATCATCACGAAAGGAACATTGCATAATGGTTTATTTATGTTAGACACCACTCCATATATCATGAATCTAAATGTGTCCAAAAGGAAACGAGATGAGTTGAACAATGCATACCTGTGGCATTGTAGGCTAGGTCACATCCATGAAAGAAGGATTCAAAAGTTGCTAAATGATGGATATCTAGATCCATTCGACTATGTGTCATATGCAACTTGTGAGCCTTGCATTCTTGGAAAACTGACCAACTCTCCATTTAGTGGAACTGGAGAGAGAGCCACTGAGTTGTTGGAACTCATACATAGTGATGTATGTGGACCCATGTCAACTCATGCCATTGGAGGTTACTCCTACTTCATTACATTTACTGATGATTTCTCAAGGTATGGATATGTGTACTTAATGAAGTACAAGTCCGAGGCCTTTGAGAAATTTAGAGAGTATAAGAATGAGGTGGAGAACCAGACTGGAAAGAGTATCAAAACTCTTCGATCAGATCGAGGAGGTGAGTACTTAAGTACAGAGTTTACTCACTTCCTCAAGGACCATGGGATATTATCCCAATGGACACCTCCTTATACACCTTAGCTCAATGGTGTCTCTGAAAGGAGAAATCGTACATTATTAGATATGGTACGGTCCATGATGAGTTTCGCTGACCTACCCATCTTATTCTAGGGATATGACCTAGAAACCGCAGCTTACCTTCTGAACAGAGTTCCAACTAAGTCGGTGGTGTCTACACCATATGAGATATGGAAAGGGAAGAAGCCTGATCTTAAAGTAGTTAAGATTTGGGGCTGCTCTGCCCATGTTAAAAGACACAACCCCGATAAGTTAGAATCAAGGACAGGGCGATGTAAATTTGTGGGATACCCCAAGGAAACTTGTGGGTATTACTTCTATCATCTCGAGGACCAAAAGGTCTTTGTAGCTAAGAGAGCAGTGTTCCTTGAGAAGGAACACATTCTTGACGGAGACAGTGGGAGAATGATAGAATTGAGCGAGGTTGGAGAACCAAGCTCAAGCACCACTCTACAGCTCGAGTCTGTTCAGGTATCTAATACACAAGTTTCAACTTTACGCAGGTCTGATAGAGTATCCCATCCTCCTAAGAGATATGTGGGACATATTAGAGCAGAGGATGTAGAGGATATTGATCCTCAGACCTACGAGGAGGCTATTATGAGTATAGACTCCGGGAAGTGGAAAGAAGCCATGAATTCTGAGATGGATTCTATGTACTCCAATAAGGTTTGGAACCTAGTTGATGCACCCGAAGGTATTGTACCCATCGGTTGCAAGTGGATCTTTAAGAAAAAGATCGGAGTAGATGGAAAGATAGAGACCTATAAAGCAAGGCTAGTGGCTAAGGGGTATCGTCAAAGGCAAGGTGTTGACTACGACGAAACTTTCTCACCCGTAGCAATGTTAAAATCCATCAGAATTCTATTGGCTATTGCAGCACACTATGATTATGAGATCTGGCAGATGGATGTGAAAACCGCATTCCTCAACGGGAACCTGGAGGAGGAGGTGTATATGATGCAACCTGAGGGATTCGTGTCCAAGAACTGCCCAGATAAGGTGTGTAGGTTGCTTAGATCCATTTATGGACTAAAGCAAGCTTCCCAAAGTTGGAACATAAGATTTGATGAGGCAATCAGTTCTTATGACTTCGTTAAGAACGAAGATGAGCCTTGTGTATACAGAAAGGTAAGTGGGAGCGCTATTAGCTTTTTGGTGTTATATGTGGATGACATCCTCATCATTGGGAATGACATAGGAATGCTATCCACAATAAAGGCTTGGTTATCTAGACACTTCTCCATGAAGGACTTAGGAGAAGCATCTTATATCTTGGGGATTAGAATCTATAGAGATAGATCCAAAAGGATGCTTGGCTTGTCCCAGTCCAGGTACATAGAAACTATTGTCAAAAGGTTTGGCATGGAAAATTCCAAAAGATGTCTCATACCGATGAGACATGGGATATCGCTTTCTACGAGTATGTCCCCAAAGACTCCAGAAGAAAGGGCGAACATGGATATGATACCTTATGCCTCAGCAATAGGGTCTATCATGTATGCCATGCTATGTACTAGGCCTGATATAGCGCATGCTCTGAGTGTCACGAGCAGGTATCAGGCGGATCCAGGCTTGGAGCACTGGAAAGCAGTAAAGTGTATCCTTAAGTACTTGAGAAGGACTAAGGATCTTTTACTAGTATATGGAGGTAATAGCCTTAAGGTTGAAGGCTACACTGACTCAAGTTTTCAGTCTGATGTCGATGATAGCAAGTCGAATTCAGGGTATGTGTACACCTTGAATGGAGGAGCAGTGTGCTGGAAGAGTTCCAAGCAAGATACCACTGCTGACTCGACCACAGAGGCGAAGTACATTGCTGCATCAGATGCAGCAAAGGAGGGAGTCTGGTTGAAGAAGTTCATCACAGATTTGGGAGTCGTGCCGGATAGTGAGGAGCCGATTTCCCTATATTGCGACAACAACGGGGCAATTGCTCAAGCGAAGGAACCTAGGTCTCATCAGAAATCTAAGCATGTTCTGAGGAGGTTCCACCTTATCAGAGAGATCGTGACCCGAGGAGATGTAGCAATGGAAAGAGTTCCATCCGAAGATAACATTGCAGATCCACTAACAAAGCCATTGTCTCAGATTGTCTTTGAGCGTCACAGGGGTCTGATGGGGATCAGACACATAGGTGATTGGCTTTAGGTCAAGTGGGAGATTGCTAGTCATAAGTGCCTAGCAAGCCAATCACGTGAGTGATGGCACGTGTGACTTGATACAGAATCTTTTTGCTTATTATATTTTGGCGTATATCACTTTATAACTATTGCATAAATGCATATATATTGTGATGTCCTTGGATTTGTGCAATGGGAATCGGATCGTGATGAGATCACGATAATGAGATCGATTCACCTTTAAACACATATCCTAAATAATCCCGGTCATAGGTTACTCGAGAGGGACATCGTGATAACCGGATAGACTGGTGTGCTGTATACCCGTCCATATGATGGATGCAGCTGGTCTCATAGCTGCTCGTGTAGGGACACTAGGGATACAGTACAGGTGCTCATTGGAGAATGAGTTCACTGATTGATCCGCTTACGGAATGCTGGATGGTTGATGATGCCTTATTGTCAGACAACGATTCCGTAGTCCTAGTGGTGTATCTGGTTCTTAGACTTGAGACACCAAGGATGTCCTGTATGAGTGCTCCACTCTTTGATACCAGACTTATAGGTTTGGCTGTTCCCAGATCTAGTACAGCTGGTCATTGGGAGTGGTAGTCGACCTTACGAGGGCTATTGAGTGTCGATAGAGGATCATCCACTCTCGGTATCATGAGAGGAATATCCCATGTGTTCTTGCTCAGACAAATCCCTGGCCAGGGTCATTCGGGTTGAGAGAGAAAGAGTTCTCCGGGAGAATCCGATTAGAGCGAGACTCGAGTAGAAACCGTATGGGTCTGACAGCACCATGCTCGATATACGGTCTCTGGGATATTAGATGGATGAGGGACTATAGGTACATGGTAACTGAGGACAGACAGGTCCAATGGATTGGATTCCCCTGTATCGTCTGGGGACTACGGCGTAGTGGCCTAGTACTTCCGTAGTCGATGAGTCGAGTGAATTATTACAGAGATAATAATTCACTGAGTTAGAAGGAGTTCTGACAGGTATGACTCACGGCCAGCTCGATATTGGGCCTAGAGGGTCACACACATATGGTAGGCATTGCGATGAGTAGAGGTTCGGATATGAGATATCCGACGGAGCCCTTGTCTTATTGGATGCAGATCCAATACCCACTAGGGAAAGGACCCATTAGGGTTTTGACACGGGATCTCTATAAATAGGAGGGATTCACAGCCTCATAGGCTAGAGTCTTTGCTTGCCCTTCCTATTCTCCTCTCCCTCTCCACCTCAGAGTAGGCCTGGAGTTTTGAGGAGCGTCGTCGCAACCCTGCTGTGTGGATCACCGCTAGAGAGGAGGACGCTTGACCTCCTTCACCCTCTCCTAAGGATCTGCAAGGAAACAGGGATATACGATCTCCCTAGGTAACACAATCTCTATACGCAGTTTTGTGTTTTGCGGATTTTGCGCACCAATCTTCGCACGACGACGAACATCTTTTTGGGAATCGGGGATTTTGTTTTTCTTGTTCTTCCGCTGCGCATATGATGCCCCCCCACTATGATTTCCCAACACAAAGGACAAAGGCCAGTGCTTCCACTGTGGTAAAGATGGGCACTGGAAGAGAAACTGCAAAGAGTACCTTGCAGAAAGGGCGAAACAAAAGCTTGATGAAGCTTCAGGTACATTCATGATCGGTCTCCATTTGTCAAACTCTTATGATAACACATGGGTATTAGATACCGGTAGTGCTTATCATATATGTAATTCGTTGCAGGTTCTGGCAAGGCCTAGGAGACTAGAGAGAGGCGAGATGGACCTCAAGATGGGTAATGGAGCAAAAGTTGCTGTTTTAGCTGTTGGCGAGGTCGCCCTACATCTGCCTAGTGGAGCTTTTATTGCATTAGATGCATGTTATTTTGTTCCTTCTATTATCAAAAACATTATCTCCATTTCATGTTTAACAGTTAGTGGATATAAATTTGTTTTTGAGAACAATGGTTGTTCGATATTATTAGATGATAAGATCATCACGAAAGGAACATTGCATAATGGTTTATTTATGTTAGACACCACTCCACATATCATGAATATAAATATGTCCAAAAGGAAACGAGATGAGTTGAACAGTGCATACCTGTGGCATTGTAGGCTAGGTCACATCCATGAAAGAAGGATTCAAAAGTTGCTAAATGATGGATATCTAGATCCATTCGACTATGTGTCATATGCAACTTGTGAGCCTTGCATTCGTGGAAAACTGACCAACTCTCCATTTAGTGGAACTGGAGAGAGAGCCACTGAGTTGTTGGAACTCATACATAGTGATGTATGTGGACCCATGTCAACTCATGCCATTGGAGGTTACTCCTACTTCATTACATTTACTGATGATTTCTCAAGGTATGGATATGTGTACTTAATGAAGTACAAGTCCGAGGCCTTTGAGAAATTCAGAGAGTATAAGAATGAGGTGGAGAACCAGACTGGAAAGAGTATCAAAACTCTTCGATCAGATCGAGGAGGTGAGTACTTAAGTACAGAGTTTACTCACTTCCTCAAGGACCATGGGATATTATCCCAATGGACACCTCCTTATACACCTCAGCTCAATGGTGTCTCTGAAAGGAGAAATCGTACATTATTAGATATGGTACGGTCCATGATGAGTTTCGCTGACCTACCCATCTCATTCTGGGGATATGCCCTAGAAACCGCAGCTTACCTTCTGAACAGAGTTCCAACTAAGTCGGTGGTGTCTACACCATATGAGATATGGAAAGGGAAGAAGCCTGATCTTAAAGTAGTTAAGATTTGGGGCTGCTCTGCCCATGTTAAAAGACACAACCCCGATAAGTTAGAATCAAGGACAGGGCGATGTAAATTTGTGGGATACCCCAAGGAAACTTGTGGGTATTACTTCTATCATCTCGAGGACCAAAAGGTCTTTGTAGCTAAGAGAGCAGTGTTCCTTGAGAAGGAACACATTCTTGACGGAGACAGTGGGAGAATGATAGAATTGAGCGAGGTTGGAGAACCAAGCTCAAGCACCACTCTACAGCCCGAGTCTGTTCAGGTATCTAATACACAAGTTTCAACTTTACGCAGGTCTGATAGAGTATCTCATCCTCCTGAGAGATATGTGGGACATATTAGAGGAGAGGATGCTGAGGATATTGATCCTCAGACCTACGAGGAGGCTATTATGAGTATAGACTCCGGGAAGTGGCAAGAAGCCATGAATTCTGAGATGGATTCTATGTACTCCAATAAGGTTTGGAACCTAGTTGATGCACCCGAAGGTATTATACCCATCGGTTGCAAGTGGATCTTTAAGAAAAAGATCGGAGTAGATGGAAAGGTAGAGACCTATAAAGCAAGGCTAGTGGCTAAGGGGTATCGTCAAAGGCAAGATGTTGACTACGACGAAACTTTCTCACCCGTAGCAATGCTAAAATCCATCAGAATTCTATTGGCTATTGCAGCACACTATGATTATGAGATCTGGCAGATGGATGTGAAAACCGCATTCCTCAACGGGAACCTGGAGGAGGAGGTGTATATGATGCAACCTGAGGGATTCGTGTCCAAGAACTGCCCAGATAAGGTGTGTAGGTTGCTTAGATCCATTTATGGACTAAAGCAAGCTTCCCGAAGTTGGAACATAAGATTTGATGAGGCAATCAGATCTTATGACTTCGTTAAGAACGAAGATGAGCCTTGTGTATACAGAAAGGTAAGTGGGAGCGCTATTAGCTTTTTGGTGTTATATGTGGATGACATCCTCATCATTGGGAATGACATAGGAATGCTATCCACAATAAAGGCTTGGTTATCTAGACACTTCTCCATGAAGGACTTAGGAGAAGCATCTTATATCTTGGGGATTAGAATCTATAGAGATAGATCCAAAAGGATGCTTGGCTTGTCCCAGTCCAGGTACATAGAAACTATTGTCGAAAGGTTTGGCATGGAAAATTCCAAAAGAGGTCTCATACCGATGAGACATGGGATATCGCTTTCTACGAGTATGTCCCCAAAGACTCCAGAAGAAAGGGCGAACATGGATATGATACCTTATGCCTCAGCAATAGGGTCTTTCATGTATGCCATGCTATGTACTAGGCCTGATATAGCGCATGCTCTGAGTGTCACGAGCAGGTATCAGGCGGATCCAGGCTTGGAGCACTGGAAAGCAGTAAAGTGTATCCTTAAGTACTTGAGAAGGACTAAGGATCTTTTACTAGTATATGGAGGTAATAGCCTTAAGGTTAAAGGCTACACTGACTCAAGTTTTCAGTCTGATGTCGATGATAGCAAGTCGAATTCAGGGTATGTGTACACCTTGAATGGAGGAGCAGTGTGCTGGAAGAGTTCCAAGCAAGATACCACTGCTGACTCGACCACAGAGGCGGAGTACATTGCTGCATCAGATGCAGCAAAGGAGGGAGTCTGGTTGAAGAAGTTCATCACAGATTTGGGAGTCGTGCCGGATAGTGAGGAGCCGATTTCCCTATATTGCGACAACAACGGGGCAATTGCTCAAGCGAAGGAACCTAGGTCTCATCAGAAATCTAAGCATGTTCTGAGGAGGTTCCACCTTATCAGAGAGATCGTGACCCGAGGAGATGTAGCAGTGGAAAGAGTTCCATCCGAAGATAACATTGCAGATCCACTAACAAAGCCATTGTCTCAGATTGTCTTTAAGCGTCACAGGGGTCAGATGGGGATCAGACACATAGGTGATTGGCTTTAGGTCAAGTGGGAGATTGCTAGTCATAAGTGCCCAGCAAGCCAATCACGTGAGTGATGGCACGTGTGACTTGATACAGAATCTTTTTGCTTATTATATTTTTGGCGTATATCACTTTATAACTATTGCATAAATGCATATGTATTGTGATGTCCTTGGATTTGTGCAATGGGAATCGGATCGTGATGAGATCACGATAATGAGATCGATTCACCTTTAAACACATATCCTAAATAATCCCGGTCATAGGTTACTCGAGAGGGACATCGTGATAACCGGATAGACTGGTGTGCTGTATACCCGTCCATATGATGGATGCAGCTGGTCTCATAGCTGCTCGTGTAGGGACACTAGGGATACAGTACAGGTGCTCATTGGAGAATGAGTTCACTGATTGATCCGCTTACGGAATGCTGGATGGTTGATGATGCCTTATTGTCAGACAACGATTCCGTAGTCCTAGTGGTGTATCTGGTTCTTAGACTTGAGACACCAAGGATGTCCTGTATGAGTGCTCCACTCTTTGATACCAGACTTATAGGTTTGGCTGTTCCCAGATCTAGTACAGCTGGTCATTGGGAGTGGTAGTCGACCTTACGAGGGCTATTGAGTGTCGATAGAGGATCATCCACTCTCGGTATCATGAGAGGAATATCCCATGTGTTCTTGCTCAGACAAATCCCTGGCCAGGGTCATTCGGGTTGAGAGAGAAAGAGTTCTCCGGGAGAATCCGATTAGAGCGAGACTCAAGTAGAAACCGTATGGGTCTGACAGCACCATGCTCGATATACGGTCTCTGGGATATTAGATGGATGAGGGACTATAGGTACATGGTAACTGAGGACAGACAGGTCCAATGGATTGGATTCCCCTGTATCGTTTGGGGACTACGGCGTAGTGGCCTAGTACTTCCGTAGTCGATGAGTCGAGTGAATTATTACAGAGATAATAATTCATTTAGTTAGAAGGAGTTCTGACAGGTATGACTCACGGCCAGCTCGATATTGGGCCTAGAGGGTCACACACATATGGTAGGCATTGCGATGAGTAGAGGTTCGGATATGAGATATCCGACGGAGCCCTTGTCTTATTGGATGCAGATCCAATACCCACTAGGGAAAGGACCCATTAGGGTTTTGACACGGGATCTCTATAAATAGGAGGGATTCACAGCCTCATAGGCTAGAGTCTTTGCTTGCCCTTCCTATTCTCCTCTCCCTCTCCACCTCAGAGTAGGCCTGGAGTTTTGAGGAGCGTCGTCGCAACCCTGCTGTGTGGATCACCGCTAGAGAGGAGGACGCTTGACCTCCTTCACCCTCTCCTGAGGATCTGCAAGGAAACAGGGATATACGATCTCCCTAGGTAACACAATCTCTATACGCAGTTTTGTGTTTTGCGGATTTTGCGCACCAATCTTCGCACGACGACGAACATCTTTTTGGGAATCGGGGATTTTTATTTTCTTGTTCTTCCGCTGCGCATATGATGTCGCCCCCCCATGATTTCCCAACACAATCGGCATCTGCATAAGCTATTAGATCGAATTTTTCAGATTTTGGATACCACAATCCTAAATTTGGAGTTCCTTTAAGATACCTAAATATTCTTTTAACACTCTTAAGATGAGATAATTTAGGATTAGATTGAAACCTAGCGCAAAGTCCTACACTAAACATAATATCCGGTCTAGTCGCAGTGAGGTAGAGTAGACTACCTATCATTCCCCTATATGTTTTTTGATCAAAACTTTCACCATTTTCATCCATATCTAACTTAGTCGCAGTACTCATAGGGGTGTTTATTGCTTTTGAATTATCCATGTTAAATCGTTTTAATAATTCTAATGTATATTTGGATTGGTTAAGAAATATACCATCACTAAGTTGTTTGATTTGTAATCCCAAAAAGAAAGTTAATTCACCCATTAAACTCATTTCAAATTCAAGACTCATACATTTGGCAAATGATTCACATAGTGATTCATCCGAAGAGCCAAACACAATATCGTCAACATAAATTTGCATAATAAGAAAATTATTTTTAAAATGTTTAATAAACAATGTAGTATCAACCTTGCCTTTGGTAAAATTATTTAAAATAAGAAAGGAACTAAGCCTTTCATACCAAGCTCTAGGAGCTTGTTTTAAGCCATAGAGAGCTTTAGTCAGTTTGAATACATGATTAGGAAGAAGAGAATTTTCAAATCCGGGAGGTTGTTCGACAAATACTTCTTCGGAAATAAAACCATTCAAGAAGGCACTTTTAACATCCATTTGAAATAGTTTAAAATTATTACTACTAGCATAGGCAAGGAGCATCCTTATGGCTTCTAATCGAGCCACGGGAGCGAAGGTTTCTTCGTAATCGATACCTTCTTCTTGGTTGAAACCTTTGGCCACTAATCTAGCCTTGTTTCTAACCACGATACCATTTTCGTCTTGCTTGTTTCTAAAGACCCACTTAGTACCTATGACTAAGTGGTCACTTGGTCTAGGAACAAGCTTCCATACCTCATTCCTCTCAAATTGGTTCAATTCTTCTTGCATTGCAATGATCCAAAAATCATCTTTTAAGGCTTCGTCAATGCATTTAGGTTCAATTTGAGAAAGGAAAGCGGCGTTAGCACAGAAATTTTTGAAAGAAGAACGAGTTTGAACCCCTTTTGATGTATCTTCTATAATTTGCTCTTTTGGATGAGCATCTACATACTTCCATTCTTTTGGTAAAGAAATTTCGAAAGAAGATACATTCAAATGGCTATTTTGAGGAGAGGGTTCATTTAAATTCAAATTATCAAAACCAAGATCATCATCAAAATCATTTTTCTTTAAATCGGAAATTTCATTAAAAACTACATGAATAGACTCTTCAATTACTAAAGTTCTTTTATTAAAAACCCGAAAAGCTTTAGAAACGGAAGAGTAACCAAGAAAGATGCCTTCATCGGATTTAGCATCAAATTTTCCTAAAGCATCCCTTTCATCTAAAATAAAGCATTTACAACCAAAAACTTTAAAATAGGAGATGTTTGGTTTTTTGTTATTCCATAATTTATAGAGAGTTTTGGATAAGGATGGTCTTATTAGGACTCTATTCATGATGTAGCAAGCCGTATTTACGGCTTCGGCCCAAAAGTACTTAGGTAAACTATGTTCATTCAACATAGTTCTTGCCATTTCTTGTAGGTTTCTATTTTTCCTTTCAACTACTCCATTTTGTTGAGGATTTCTTGGAATTGAGAAGTTGTGATTGTACCCATTACTTTCGCAAAAATTCTGAAAGTCACGGTTTTGGAATTCACCACCGTGATCACTCCGAATTGATGAAATCATGAAGCCTTTTTCGTTTTGAGTGAGTTTACAAAATTTAGAGAAACACTTGAAGCAATCACTTTTGTGAGCTAAGAAATAGGTCCAAGTGTATCTAGAGTAGTCATCCACAATCACAAAAGCATATTTGCTTCCACCTAGACTTGTTGTATCAATTGGTCCAAATAAGTCCAAATGGATCAATTGTAATGGTCTAGTAGTGCTAATTTGATTTTTTGGTTTGAAGCTTGTTTTTATTTGTTTGCCTAGTTGACATGCATCGCATACTTTGTCCTTAATAAACTTTATATTTGGAATTCCTCGTACTAATTCTTGAGATGAGATCTTAGATATTGTTTTCATGCTTGCATGGCCTAATCTCCTATGCCAAAGCCAAGCATCATCATTTACGGCGGAGAAGCACATTTCATTACTTAGTTCATCAAGATTGATGGTATAGACATTATTTTGTTTTAAAGCAATCATAGTCATGTTATGATTTGGTTTTTCAATAATGCACATATTTGATTCAAATCTAACGATGTAACCTTTATCGCATAGTTGACTAATACTCAAGAGATTATGTTTCAATCCATCAACTAGTAAGACATCATCAATGGAAAAATTAAATTTGTTACCAATAGTTCCCTTGCCAATGATTTTGCCCTTGTTGTTGTCTCCGAAGGTAACGTACCCTTCTTCTTTGCTAGTGAGCATAGAGAAATGAGATGGATCTCCAGTCATATGTCTTGAGCATCCACTATCGAGATACCATCTCTTGCTCCTAGCTTGTGGGTTTGTCTACAAAAGAGGATGATTTTTAGGTACCCATTTGATTTTGGGTGCCTCAAAAATTGACCCACTAACTTTGTTATTTATGATTGAATTCTTTATAGTTCCTTTAGGAACCCATATTAATTTTTGTGAACTAATTTTCCTAAATGGGCATTTGTAGGCAATATGTCCGGATTTGCAACAAAAGTTGCATTTCATATAAGAGGAAACATGTAATATAGGTCCTTTTATGAAAGTGGTAGGATTTTGATGTAATCCTTTTACAAATCCAATTCCATTTCTATTTACGATGTGACCCTTGTGTGCAAGGATTATATCTAATCCTTTGCTACCAACCTTAAACTTGTTTAAGGTTTCCTTAAGAAGCATATTTTCATTTTTTATTGCTTCTAAGTGCTCACACTTAGAGCATGGAGGAGTTTGAAGACTATCAAACTTATCTTGTAGCAAAGCATGCTCTTTCTTTAAGATACTTAACTTCTTGCTAACAGTTCTACATTCATCAAATAATTCATGAAAAGCGATAGATAGTTCTTCAAAAGATAAATCTTCATTAAATAAATCACATACCTCTTCTCCTAACGCCATTAGCGCGTAATGAGCAACTTGCTCGGTGTTGGACTCCTCTTCTTCGGATGCGCTTGAATCATCCCACGTTGCTTTGAATGCCTTCTTTTTTGATGTTCTTTTTTTGGCTTGAGGACAATCGTTCTTATAGTGTCCCGGTTTTTTGCATTCATAGCAAATCACTTGGTCCTTCTTTTGTTCAAATTTATTTTTTATATTATTTTTAAATCTGTTCTTTCTTAAATATTTTTTAAATTTTTGAGTCAAAAGTGCAATGTCATTGTCACTGTCCTCATCACTTGATGTTCCTTTCAAGTGGTCTTCTTGTGATTTGAGTGCCATATCCTTCCTGTTCTTTAGAAGGGGGTTCTCGAGCTCGTCATGAGCTTGACATGTCATTTCGTAGGTCATTAGAGACCCAATGAGTTCTTCAAGAGGGAATGCTTTAAGGTCTTTGGCCTCTTGAATGGCCGTAACTTTTGGATCCCAACTTTTAGGGAGGGATCTTAAGATTTTAGTTACTAGTTCAAAGTTAGTAAAATCTTTACCAAGAGCTTTGAGTCCATTGATGACATCCGTAAACCGGGTGTACATGTCTCCGATGGACTCACTTGGTTTCATTCGGAAAAGTTCGTAAGAGTGCACAAGGATGTTGATTTTGGACTCTTTCACTCGGCTAGTGCCTTCATGAGTGACCTCAAGAGTTCTCCAAATATCAAAAGCCGAATCACACATTGAAACACGATTAAATTCGTTTTTGTCTAGTGCACAAAACAAGGCATTCATAGCCTTTGCATTTAAAGCAAAAACCTTCTTCTCCGATTCATCCCATTCGCTCATCGGAAGAGAAGATTTTTGAAATCCATTCTCGACAATAGACCAAAGCTCAAAGTCCATAGAAATGAGGAAGATTCTCATGCGAGTCTTCCAATATGTGTAATCCGACCCATTAAACAAAGGTGGTCGTGCAATAGAATGACCCTCTTGCATGCCGGAGTAAGCCATCTCTCTTGGGTATTAAACCAAATATGAGAGATAACCTTGCTCTGATACCACTTGTTAGGATCGGAGATGCACTAAGAGGGGGGGTGAATTAGTGCAGCGGATTAAAACTTCGATTTTAATCAAAATCTTTCGTATGTTAAGAACGAAACTTAAGAAATTTAACTTGAAGGCGTATTCTTAAAGTTGCGCAGCAAGAGTAATACAAACTGAAGCAGTAAGAAGATTTGCAGTAATGTAAATGACAATAATAAAAAGCAAACCAGAGATTACGCCGATTTTTAGAGTGGTTCGGTCAAATGACCTACTCCACTTGCGAGGCCCCTCTTCGATGAGGCTCCCACCTTCCACTAGCAAGTCTCTTGAAATGGAAGGGTAAACACCCCTCTTACAACCTTTTACAAGCAGCTCAACCTCTTACAAATTTTCAATAAGAAAGGAGGAGAACTCTCTATCAAATTGAAAACAAGACTTGCTAAGACTTTCTAAGACTTTTCTCTCAATCAAAATGCTTCTCAAAAGTTGTAACCTCAGCTGAGATTTGAGGGGTATTTATAGGCCTCAAGAGGATTCAAATTTTGGGTTTCAAAATTTGAATTCTCTTAGGGTTTCCGGTGCTGGAGGTTCCACCGCCCAGCCAGGCGGTGCCACCGCCCAGCGCTCGGGTGCTGGACGGTGCAACCGCCCAGCCAAGGAGGTGTCACCGCCCAGCACTCAGGTGCTGGGCGGTTTCACCGCCCAGCCAGGCGGTGCCACCGCCTGGCTTTCCGATTCATTGGTTTGGCTTAATTTTAGCCCAAACCAAATCTGACTTTGGGCCCAGTTGGCCCCTAACCAGGATATAGGATTATCTCTTAATCCTAATCCTAATTACAGGTGAACTATATAACACAAAAAAAACATCCTAAGCAAGTTTTTTAACCGTGAACGTCGAGTCTTGTTCCGGCGAGCTTTCCGACGAACTTCTTCCGATGGACTCCCTACAAGCTCCCAATCTTTGTGATGACTTTAACGAGTAGCCGAGCCTTCTTGGTGATCTCCGCGAGCCTCCGACGATTTCTTCGGCGAACTTCCGACACGTTCCCGATTTCTTCTCGGATGGTTCCGACAGCATCTCTGATGATTCTTCGGTCTCTTAAACGTCCATCGAGCTCGACTCCGGTATCCTTGCTTTATATTTTCTGGTTATCGTAGTTAATCCTGCACACTTAACTCAATAATATGGATTAGATCAATTAACCCACCAATTGATTATATCATCAAAATCCGAGATTCAACAAAGTCCACCCTTATGCGTGGCTGAAGTATGTCCGAGGGCTATCCCTCCTTCTCTGGAAGCCTCTTTAAACTCTCTCTTTGTTGAAATTTGGTTGGACTCATCGGTTGTCCAATTCTGAATTCTGCAAATAAAGTGCGTAATTTATCCTCTCAACATGATTCAAGGCGCGATTCAATCTGAGATTCCCGTGCTTCAAATTTAGAATTAATTGGATCTTGAGAAGCCATAGCATATGCTTGTAGATTAGAGACGTTCCTTTTTTTTTTTTTCATGCTGATGGGTTAATGGCATGGGGTGGATGAAGGTTCAAAAAAATTGAGGATCACAGAAAGGTACTATAGTAGATTTTTATATCTAAAGTGCAGCAGTTTGGATGGAAAAGGTCAGTGGTTTATATTGAGAATTTTTTGACAAAACCAAACGAAAGTATCAAAGTTATCATAATAATTTCATAGAGATTTGGATAGAAAAAATGCAGTAGCAAGATCAAAAAAACTGTGCCATAGTTGGAATTCTATAGTGCACCTAGCAGTTTGGACATAAAAGATCACTGGTTTATATTGAGAATTTTTTGACGAAACCAAAGGAAAATCAATTTTATAGAGATTTAGATAGAAAAAATGCAATAGCATGATCAAACAATCTGTGCTATGTGGCTGAAATTCTGTAGTGCATCTTTTGTCGTAGAGATAAAAATTTTGTGATGAAAAGTTTATGTAGCAATATAGGAACGATTTTTTTGGATTTTTGAATAAGGATAACTAAATTACAGCAGTAGTAAGGTAGGAAACCAGAACCTATTGCAATTCACAGGGAGATCAAAGGATGATCCACAATGGTGGAGATGATGACGGAATTCGACGACGATCTTTTAAGCAATTGTGGGAATTGCTTTGGGCGACTGTGGAGGGTTGATGGATGGCTGGATTTTTCCTTGGAGTTGATCTTTTTAGGGGATC
The DNA here is from genome assembly GCF_036884655.1 of Musa acuminata AAA Group. NCBI lineage: Eukaryota > Viridiplantae > Streptophyta > Magnoliopsida > Zingiberales > Musaceae > Musa > Musa acuminata. The sequence continues at coordinate 32,453,918 of NC_088357.1, forward strand.
GACCGCCTTGGAACTCTATAGGGGTTCCTTCCTCCAAGTTAATGCTCAAAGGTTGCTAAGAAGATTCATCTATTGCTTATGAAAAGAGAATAAATACATGACTATTTATAGGGCTTCTAAACCCCAACTCATAATAGGACTCCTACTCAAGACTCCTACTTCTAACCAACTTCTAATAAGACTCTTACTCTAAGAAGTAACCTCCCAACTAACCCTAACCCTAGTCGGCCTCTTCACCTCTTTAATAGGGGTCGGCTAGGTAGGTTTTACATGAATGCCCCTTTCAATAAAATTCAATTAGGACTCTCTCAGCTAGAGTCCTAACACATTATCCAAGCCTTAGTGGGGGTATTTATAATCTCTAAAACGCTTAAAAATGGAGCCAAAAAATTTAAATCCCTAAAAATTTCGGGGTACTGGTGGTACTATCGTTAAGAACTAGCGATACTACCATCGTAACTTTTGAATTTTGGGTCATACCACTACCTACATAGGCGGTACCACCATCGGTAATGCTGACAATATCTATTTATGTTGTCGATTGAGTTAAACGGTACCATTGCCCAGGTTTACTCAAAGCCACTATTTGGCCTTCTAATGCCTAGTTTGACCAAGATCCAAGCCCATTGGCTTTTTTGACAAGTTGGTATGATTTTAGCCCAAGACCAACATAATTTGATCCAAAAAGACCTCGATCAAGACTTTAACAATCCAACAACATATCCGACACAATTTCAAAGCTTTTTAGCACGTTATACGCCATTCAAACATCTAGTACATCGTCCTTTCCTTCGGCATATCACCCGATCTATTGGCATATTGACTTTCCTACTACATTTGATCTTTTGGCATAATACCTTATCCTTTCGGTATGATACATGAACTTATAGTACGAAATCTAATCTTTGGCACGTCGACCAATCCTCCAGCTCGACGTCCAATTTTCGACAATGATACTTTTCTTGGTACAATATCTAATTCTTCTACTTTGATAATTTGTCATTGATGGTTTGAGTCCTTGGTTGATATATTTCTTACGTCACTCATCTCAAAAGTATATTAGTCCATAAACTCATCAATTAATTTCATCTTTAAAATCTAAGATTCAACAATCTCTCCCTTTTTGATGATGAGAACCAAACGATGACGAAGTTTTAACCAAGCTCCCACTGTCTATATGCCATTTTAAAATATAATGAACTCGGATTAAAAAGAAATAACTTTTCAATGCTAGTTTTTGAATTCAAGTCGAAATAATTTTAATCATAAATCTTAATAACTTTCAATAGTAATCATTATAAAAATCATATGTATAATTTTAGTTAAAATATCAAAATAATCATTGCACAAAACATATGCATAATTTTAGGTAAAAATATCAAAATAATCATTGCATAATTTCACCATCATCATCATTATAGGTTAAAATATCATAATTAGGCCACTAAATTAAAGCATTATATGTTGAATCTCAGATTTTGATGATGAAATCAATTGATAAATTATTGATCTAATCCGTATATTGAATTAAGTGATGTAGGACTAACTATGTGAAAAAATACAAAATAATTACAGTAGAATCGGATGTTGGGCTGGAGTTAAAGATCAGATATCGAGTTGGAAGAATCGGAGTGTGCGTCGAGAATGGATGTTGCAGGAGTCAACATGCCGGATGATCGGGCGATGCGCCAAATATCTAAATGATATGTCGAAAATTCGCCAGGAGCTTGCCGGGAGTTCATCGGAAGTGCGCCAAAAGTTTTGCCGAGAGTTCGGATAAACAATTGATGTGCCGGACAACTAGATTGCTTAATTATAATTGTTTTAGCCTTAATTAACGTAGTTAGGTCTTTATTTGAGTTAAGTTTGAAAAAAATCTTAGCAACTTAATTAGGAGCCAACTGGGCCTAAAATAGGGCTGAGTTGGGCCAAATAGATGGCCCACTCGATCACTTAGAGCCATAACAGGTGGTGGTGTTGAATCTCGTATTTTGATGATGAAACCAATTGATAAGTGTTTATGATTTGATCTGCGTTTTGAGTGATGTAGGATGCTTTGATTAGGGATAGACATTTAAAGTAGGAAAAATCATGTTGGGCCAGAGAAACATGTCAGAAGATTGGACGTCGCGTCGAAGGATCAGTCAACGTATTGACAGAAGGCTTCGAGCCATGAGTTCAAGCATCAGGCCAAGAAGAGCGGATGTTGCGCCAAGGATATCAGAGTTGCAGAGGTCAACTGGTTCATTGGGCAATAGGCTGCAAGAGGACGATGCGCCGAAGAATCGGACGAAGCGTCGATTGACCAATGACATGCCGAACAACATGAATCATGCTTAGTAATAATTGTCAAGATCGAAGTGTGTTTTGTATGTGCAGGATTAACTACAATAGCAAGACATAAAGCAAAATGAAGTCTTGGAGTTAAGAACGCGATTTCGTTGGGAGTTCGAGAGTTCATCGGAAGTCCAGACGTTCATCGAAAGTTCTACCGGAATTGACCGAGAAGTCCAGGAGCTTGCTAAAGAAGCTCGTTGGAACTCGCCAAGAAGATCGTCGTGAAGTCTAGGAGCTTGCTGGGAGTCTGTTGGAACATTGCCGAGAGATCATTGGAAATTCGTCGGAAGATCACTAGAATCTCGCCAGAAGAAACTAGACTTATAGACTTGTTTAGCTTAGTAAATATCTTAGAATTCGTAGTTAGCACATAATTGGGATTGAAATTGGACAAACCCAATTAAGGGCCAGTTGGGCCCATGTATGAACTATGTTGGGTCCAATGAAAAGGCCCAAACAGTGACCCAAGAGGTGACACCGTCATGACATAGTCTCCGAGATTGTACCAGGTGATGGTACTGACCAGATACAGTCTCCAAGAGGCTGCATGCGGTGGTACCGCTCAATGGCATGGTGCCAAGCGATGGCACCGCCCCTGTCAGGTAGTGGTACTGCCTGTACCCAAGAAACCCGGGATGAGATATTTTTAGGCTCTAAGTTTGAATCAACTTGAAGCCTATAAATACCCCTCTCATACCTAGTTAAGATACACAAGAATTGAGAGTAAAAAAAGAAAGAAACGTTGCTGCAATCTTATGTGAACTCCTCTCAAAGTTCGAAGTGTTAGAATAGTTTGAGAAAGGAGTAAGTGGGGTGTAAGGGTTATCTCCTAAACCTAGTAAATGGAGAAAGAGCTGTAAAATATGGTTGGTCTTCGCCTATTGAAGGAAGACCATTAGTGGATGTCGATAGCCTCGATGGAAGAGGAATCTGTGGAGTGGATGTAGGTCACGACGACCGTACCTCTATAACTTGGTTTGCATTTACTTCTTGTAATTTACATTTACTGTAAATTGCTCTTCTTTACTCGCTTTACATCCACTACACTTTTCCATATGCTTTTAAGTTAATATCTTCCTAAACGGGTTTAATCGCAACGAGATTTTCAAACCGACATAATTTTTACCGTTGCACTAATTCACCCCCCCCTCTTAGTGCTGACTCGTTCCTAACAATTGGTATCAAGTAATGATGATTTTTGGGTGATTTATGCCTTATTGATCTTTGTCGTAATAAACCTTGCACTTTCGGTTTTAAACATGATACATGTTTTTATTTGGTATAAATGAAATAAATCATATGAATTGATACAACTAAAAAGATGAAAATATTTTTCTTGAAAATTCTTTTTCTCTATCTTATTGATTTTAATGAATCTATTTATCATTTTTACGAATCTCTTGGACGTTGAAAATGATTTTGATGATTTAAATATGAATAAATTTTTATCTTGATTCATTGATATTTATAAATTAAGATTTATTATGAATCAAGATTTTTCATTAATTGTTCTCCTACGATTCTTCTTAGTATTTTATTCAAAGAAGAGATTTACTATATGAATCCTGTCTTTTAGTATTTAAATGGTCTTATCTTTCATGACATAATCTCTTTGTATTTATGGCTTATATGCCTTAAAATGATTGAAATATTTTACACCATTATGTTCTTCCCTTATTCTTTCTTGTTTACAATAACAAAAGGGGAAAAGAAAATAGCTAACATCTCAAGAGAACCAAGTTTGCTAACTTGAATGATAAACTTAGACATGTTAGATCTCCTAAATGCATAAATTCTTCATATATATATATTTTTCGGATTATGATCTTGATTTCTTGAATTTTAGACTTGATATTTTATTTTTAATGATTGAAATAATGATTGGAATATTGATGTAATTATGAATGATGATTTGGAATCATGCATATAATGATGATTTTATATTTTGAAAATATATATGATGATTTGGTATTATGCATGCAATACTTCAACTTATGATAATGATGTATGAAATAATGAAATATTCATGATGAAAAATTATTTTGACATTTATGACTTGATTTTACATCTTTGTTATTTATCCTTGTCATGCTTTAAAAATTATTGTAAAGGGAAAAAGTGATATAAAATTATATTCATCCCTTCTTTTGGACAATGATAAAGAGGGAGATAGCTAACTTGTTAGCTAGCTTGCACAAGTCAAGAAGATGCAAAGACATGCTAGCTTGCTTATCTCAAAAGAGAAGCAAATATCGCTAACTTGCATATTTCAAGAAGCAAAAGTTGCTTTCTTGAACATCTCAAATATTGCTAGCTTACATTTTTTTTAAATGATATAAAAATTTGCTAGCTTGCATGATGTAGAACTTACTATCTTGAACATCACTAAGAATTGCTAGCTTGTAATATCAAGAGAAGCAAAAGTGCTATCTTGCCTATTTCAAGAAGCAAAACATGCTAAACTTGCACATCTAGCAAAATTTACAAACTTGTAAAACTCAAAATTTTTACTAGCTTGCATGATGATAAAAATAGAGATTATGTTTATTATGCAATGATTTAAACTTATATGTCCAAACACGCGAAAGTTACACTTCTCCTTTTTGTTGATGACAAAGGGGGAGAAGTATGATCATGTTATGCATGATGACATGTTGCAAATATTCATGATGAAATTTGTAATGACTTAAATTCAGCTTGAATTTAAGGTTATATCAATATGGCATATTGATAGAAGGAGTTAAGGTTAACTCCGTCATCAATTAGTTGTCATCATAAAAAAGGGAGAGATTATTGAATCTCATATTTTGATAATGAAACCAATTGATAAGTGTTTATGATTTGATATGCATTTTGAGTTATGCAAGATGCTTCAATCAGGGAGAGACATTTAAAGTAGGAAAAATCATGTTGGGCCGGAGAAACATGTCAAAAGATTGGACGTCATGCCAAAGGATCGATCGACGTATCGATAGAAGGCTTCGGGCCATGAGTTTGGGCATCGGGCCAAGAAGAGTGGATATTGCACCAAAGATATCAGAGTTACAGAGGTCAACTGGCCAATTGGACAATAGGCCACAAGAGAGGACGATGCGCCGAAGAATCAAACGAAGCATCGATGGACCAATGACATGTTGGACAACATGATTCTTACTTAGTAATAATTGTCTAGATCGAAGTGTGTTTTATGGGTGCAGGATTAACTACGATAGCAAGACATAAAGCAAAATGAAGTCTCGGAGTCAAGAACGCGATTTCGTTGGGTATTCGAGAGTTCGTCGGAAGTTCGGACGTTCGTCGGAAGTTCTACCGGAATTGACCGAGAAGTCCAGGAGCATGCCAAAGAAGCTCATTGGAACTTGCCAAAAAGATCATCGTGAAGTCCAGGAGCTTGCCGGGAGTTCGCTGGAATATTACCGAGAGATCGTCAGAAGTTCACCGGAAGATCGTCGGAAGAAACTAGACTTATGGACTTGTTTAGCTTAGTAAATATCTTATAATTCGTAGTTAGCACATAATTGGGATTGGAATTGGGCCAACCTAATTAAGGGCTAGTTGGGCCCATGTATGAATTGTGTTGGGCCCAATGAAAAGGCCCAAATAAGGACCCAAGAGATGACATCATCGTGGCATAGTCTTCGAGATTGTATCAGGCGGTGGTGCTGCTGGTCTGGGCGGTGGTTCTGCCTAAACACAGTCTCCAAGAGGCTACAGGCGATGGTATTGCCTAGACTAGGTGATGGTACCACCCAGTGGCAGGGTGCTAGGCGGTGGCACCCCCCTGTCAAGCGATGGCACCACCCCTGTCAAGCGGTGGTACCACCCAGTGTTAGACTGACACTGGCGATGGTACTACCTGTACCTAGGAATCCCAGGATGAGATATTTTTAGGCTCCAAGTTTGAATCAACTTGAAGCCTATAAATAACCCTCTCATCTCTAGTTAAGATACATAAGAATTGAGAGTAAAAAAAAGAAAGAAATGCTGCTGCAATCTTATGTGAACTCCTCTCAAAATTTTAAGTGTTAGAATAGTTTGAGATAGGAGTAAATAGTGGTGTTAGGGTTATCTCCTCAACTCGGTAAAAGGAGAAAGAGTTGTTAAAGGTGGTTGGTCTTCACCTATTGAAGGAAGATCATTAGTGGATGCCGGTGGCCTCGACGGAAGAGGAATCGGTGGAGTGGATGTAGGTCACGATAACTGAACCACTATAACTCAGTTTATATTAACTTCTTGCAATTTACATTTATTACAAACTGCCCTTCTTTACTTGCTTTACATCCACTACACTCTTTCGTATGATTTCAAGTTAATATCTTCGGAAACGGGTTTAATCGTAATAAGATTTTTAAATCGATGTAATTTTTATCGCTGTACTAATTCACTCCCCCTCTTAAGGTCGACTCATTCCTAACAGGTGGTACTGCCCAAGTTGGATGGTGGAACCGCTTGAGGCTCAGCCTCCCAGGTGGTCTAGGTAGTGGTACCACCCTATTAGGCGATGGTACCATCATAGCTCAGTCTTTGAGGTTCTGTCAAGTGGTAGTATCACTAGACTAGGCGGTGGTACCGTCGAGTGTCAGAGTATCAGGTGGTGGTACCACTAGTACCCTACAAATCTAGGATGAGATACTTTTTGGCTCCAATTTTAAAGTCATTGGGACCTATAAATGTCCCACTCTTTTTTGCATGAAAGAAAAACAAAGTGTGAATAAAAATCTTGAAGTGTTGAGGTATGAAAGTATTGTAAAAGTGCTAAGTGTCCTCCTCCTCCCTTTCTAAGTCTTGTGATCATTCAAGTGAGGTGTTGTTAGGATCGGAGCGGCACTAAGAGGGGGGGGTGAATTAGTGCAGCGGTAAAGTATGATAAACTTTTTACGATTTAAACACTTTTAGAAACTTCGTACGATAAAAGCAACATTTCGTTTGAAACCGTTTCAATTGCGTTTTAACTTGAAGGGATACGTAAGAAGGAGACAAAGAAGTAAAGCATCAAAGTGAAGATGGTTTGCAGTAATATAAATGACAATAAGTAAATGCAAACCAGAGAACACACCAATTTTAAAGTGGTTCGGTCAAATGACCTACATCCACTTGCGAGGCCCTCTTCGATGAGGCTCCCACCTTCCACTAGCAAATCTCTTGAAGGGGAAGGGCAAATACCCCTCTTACAACTTTTTACAAGCGGTTCACACTCTTACAAATTTTCAGCAAAAAAGAAGGAAGTGAACACTCTAGCAAATTGAAATCAAGACTTGCTAAGACTTTTCTAAGACCTTTCTCTCAATCAATTGCTTCTCAAAAAGTTGTCATCTCAGCTAAGATTTGAGGGGTATTTATAGGCCTCAAGAGGATTCAAATATGGGCTCCAAAATTTGAGTTACTTACCTTGTAGTCGAAGCTCGTCAAAGCCCAATTCGCCGTTTCACCTTTGGAAGTTTTTGATTCATCCTCGGTTGCCTTCCACTTCTTTGGCTTCTTCCTCCGTTCAAGTTCATTGTTTATTTTAGATTTTTATTTAATAAACTTATTAAGATTTAGTGTTCGAAGTTCAAGTTCATCATTGTCCTCATCACTTGAGTCATTGCTCAAGTGGTATTCATTTGTCTGGAGTTCCAAATTCTTCCTATTCTTTGGAAGGTGATTTTGTTCATCATGTTCATCATATGCATTATGCACCATTTCATATGTCATCAACGAACCAATTAGTTCTTCAAGTGAAAAAATATTTAAATCTTTTGTTTCTTGTATTGTGGTTATTTTAGGATCCCACCTTTTTGGAAGGGATCTTAAGATCTTGCTTACGAGATCAAATTCGAAAAAGATTTACCAAGTACTCTTAGATTATTGACGACATCCGTGAAACATGTGTACATGTCCCTTATAGTCTCGCTTGGTTGCATTCGAAAAAGCTCAAAATCATGCAATAAAATGTTAACTTTCGAGTCTTTGACTCTACTAGTTCCCTCGTGCGTGATTTCAAGTGTTTGCCAAATATCAAAAGCCGTTTCGCACGTAGAAATCCGATTGAACTCATTTTTGTCCAAAGCGCAAAATAAGGCATTCATAGCCTTTGCGTTTAAAGAAAAATACTTTTTCTCCAAATCCGACCATTCGTTCATCGGTTTAGAGGGAAGTTGAAAACTGTTTTCAACGATATTCCGTAAATCCAAATTTATAGAAATCAAGAAAACTCTCATTTGAGTTTTCCAATAAGTGTAGTCCAATCCGTTAAACAACGGTGGACGAAAAACCGATAAGCCCTCTTAAAAGCCATAAAGAGCCATTTCTCTCGGGTGTAAATCCGAAATGAGAAAAACCTGGCTCTGATACCAATTGTTAGGATCGGAGCAGCACTAAGAGGGGGGGTGAATTAGTGCAGTGGTAAAGTACGATAAACTTTTTACAATTTAAACACTTTTGGAAACTTCGTATGATAAAAGTAACGTTTCACTTGAAACCGTTTCGATTGCGTTTTAACTTGAAGGGATACGTAAGAAGGAGAAAAGAAGTAGAGCATCAAAGTGAAGATGGTTTGCAATAATATAAATGACAATAAGTAAATGCAAACCAGAGAACACACCAATTTTAAAGTGGTTCGGTCAAATGACCTATATCCACTTGCGAGGCCCTCTTCGATGAGGCTCCCACCTTCCACTAGCAAATCTCTTGAAGGGGAAGGGCAAATACCCCTCTTACAACTTTTTACAAGCGGTTCACACTTTTACAAATTTTCAGCAAGAAAGAAGGAGGTGAACACTCTAGCAAATTGAAAACAAGACTTGCTAAGACTTTTCTAAGACCTTTCTCTTAATCAATTGCTTCTCAAAAAGTTGTCATCTCAGCTAAGATTTGAGGGGTATTTATAGGCCTCAAGAGGATTCAAATTTGGGCTCCAAAATTTGAATTCTCTTTGGTTCCCAATGCTAGCGGTGCCACCGCCTGGCTCTCGGGTGTTGGGCGGTGCCACTGCCAAACCCTTCGGTTCACTAGTTGGGCTTTAAATTTAGCCCAAACCAAGTCTAATTTTGGGCCCAATTGGCCCCTAACCAGGACATAGGATTATCTTTTAATCATAATCCTAATTAATGTGCTAACTACGAATTTAAAGACATTTCCTACGCTATTACAAAGTCCGCAAGTCAAGACTTCTTCCGACGAGCTTTCGGCGAACTTTCGGCTGTCTTCCGATAAACTCTCGAAAACCGTTCTGCGGACTCCCGGCAAGCTCCTAGACTTCACGATTTGATCTTGGCGAGTTCCAATGAGCTTCTTCGGCAAGCTCCGATCTTTCTCGGTGAGCTCCGTGAACTTCCAATGAACTTTCCGATGAGCTTCCGAAAAACCCTTCGGCAAGCTCCCTTACTCATTCTCGGCTAGTTCCGGCAGCATTCCCGATGAACCTTCGGACTTCCGTCGAACTCTCAAACTTGCAACAAATCCTTCGTGCTTGACTTCGACACTTTGTTTCACTTTATGTCTTCGTCATTATCGTAGTTAATCCTACACACACAAGCCAAAACTCTACTCCGATCTAGACAATTATTATAACGTGAATTGACATTATGTTGCCCGGCACGTCATTGGTGTTAGGATCAAGAGCACTAAGAGGGGGGGGGGGGGGGGGGGGGGGGTGAATTAGTGCAGCGGAAATCTTTCACTATTAAAATCGAAAGCTACGTTCATTTGATAAAAATGATTTTGATGTAAAAGCCGATTCTAAGATTACTTTAACTTAAGATTAAGCGAGATGACGTTAAAGTAAATCTACGAAGGCAGTTTGCAGTTTATGATGAAAATCACAAAGCAAGCGCAAACTGAAATGCGACGTTCGTACGATAAAACCGGTTTACGTCTAAATGCAAATTTTGAGGATACTGAACTTTGAGATACGTTTTATAAATGCGCAGAAGGCCGTTTGCAGTTATGATTGAAATCAAAATGTAAACGTAAACTGAAATGTAATGATCATACGAAAAAACCGATTTACGTCTAAACGCAGATTCGTAAAGCTTTGAACTTAGAAACTTGTTCGTAAAAGCGCAGAAGGCATTAGCTGTTTAGGAGGTTTGCAGTAAAGATAAAATGCTCAAAGTAAATGCAAACCGAGATTTAGAGTGGTTCGGTCAATCTTGACCTACTCCACTTTTGGCTTCCTCCACCGACGAGGTCACCGACGTCAACTAGAGGCCTTCCTTCAATAGGTGAAGGCCAACCACCCTTTTACAGTTTCACTCCTTTTGACGGGCTTAGGAGACAACCCTTACAGAATTTTCTCTCCTCTCTTTACAACTCAGAACTTGGAAGAACAGAGGGAGAAAAACTTTTGGCCTTTACAACAATTTTGAGCTCTAAGAATCATAGAAAAGATCAAGATTTCGGTGTTGGTTCTTGCCCTTTCAGTGTTGAATGGGTGGGGTATTTATAGGCCCCAACCTAAGTCAAATTTGGAGCTCAAAACTGTCAATTCCCGGAATTCCGGGATCAGGCGGTTGCACCTCCTGACTGGAGCGGTTGCACCGCCTGGCAGAGCTCGAAGATTGAGCCTCTGGGCGGTGCCACCTCCTGTCAGGGGCGGTTGCACCTCCTGCCAGAGCTCGAAGACTGAGCTCAGGTGGTTGCACCTCCTGACTGAGGCGGTTGCACCGCTTGCCAGAGCTCGAAGATTGAGCTCAGGCGGTGCCACCTCTTGTCAGGGGCGGTTGCACCGCCCAGTCTCGCTCGGAGACTGAGCCCAGGCGGTGCTACCTCCTGGCTGGGGTGGTTTCACCGCCCAGTCTCCCTGGGAGACTTAGCCCAGGTGGTGCTACCTCCTGGCTTGGGCGGTTGCACCTCCCACAGCAATCAGGGTCCGAATGGGTAGATCCATTCGGCCCAATTTGGGTTTTTCAGGGGCCCAATTACGCCAAGATTAAGCTAATGGGATCATCTCCCATTTCTAACTTAATCATTGTGCTAACTATGATAAATCCTAAGACAATTTCTGCAGCTTGCTCCGGTGCGTCAATCGCTTCTTCCGGCGAGTTTCCGGCGAACTTCCGTCGATTATCCGATGAACCCTCGGTGATGCTCCTATGGACTTCCGGCAAACTCCTGGACTTGCGATGATCCACTTGGTGAGTTCCGACGAGCTTCTTTGGCAAGCTAATGGACTTCTCGGATTTGTTCCCGCAGAACCTCCGACGACCGTCCGAACTTCCATCGAACTCTCGAACTCCCAACATGATCGTTATCTTGATTTCGGCGCAACTCCTGCTGCATGTCTTACTTCCATCGTAGTTAATCCTACACATGTAAAACAAAACTTCGATCGAGACAATTAATCCTAAGCAATTAACCAAGCTGTCCGACATGTCATTGGTCCCTCGACGCTTCGTCTGATTCTTCGGCGCATCGTCCTCTCCTGCAGCCTATTGCCCAATCGGTCAGTTGACTCCGCAACTCCGATATCCTTGGCACAATACTTGCTCTTCTTGGCCCGATACCCGAGTCCACGGCCCGAAGCCTTCTGTCGATACTTCGACCGATCCACCGGCCCGACGTCCAATCTTCTGACATGTTCCTCCGGCACAACATGATTTTCCTGCTTTAATTATCTCATCCTGATCGAAGCATCCGGCGTCACTCAAAACGCAGATTAAATCATAAACATATATCAAGTAGTTTCATCATCAAAATACGAGATTCAACAATCTCCCCCTTTTTGATGATGACAACCACTTGGTGACGGAGTTAAACTTAACTCCCGGAGTTTAAACAAACTCCCCCTATCAATATGCCATATTGATAGAACCTTGAATTCAAACTGAATTCAAGTCCTTGCAATATTCATCATGAATACTTGCAACACGTCATCATGAACTTATGCATAAACTTATGCATAACATCATACTTCTCCCCCTTTGTCATCAACAAAAAGGAGAAGTACCACAATCAAGCGTTTGTGATATTGGTTCAACTCATTGCATGAAAACCATAATATCAAGTTTTATCATCATGCAAGTTTGCTATTATCAAATATCAACATGTAAAATTGTGATGTAAGCTTTTGATATCATATAACGCCAACATTTCAAGTGTTTATCAATTGTAGCATTTCATCACATGGTAAGATATCAACGCATAAAATTACGATACAAGTTCTTGACATCTTAACACATGATGCAAACATGGCATGATGCAAATTTGGCAATCATAGCATCAGTGTTCATAGCATCAATTCATATATTTCTCCCCCTTTGTCGTCAACAAAAGGAGAACGATATAAGCAAATATATAAGTGCGATGCCATAAGCAGGTTCATGTCATTTTTCAACAAAGAGTGATAAGATACCAAATATTCAAACATTTCAAGGAAAACATGACATGGAGATAGCTTTGAAAACTTCTTCCATTTTATTTGTTATTTTCTTTTTGCATGAAGGAGGAAAGCTATTTCTGAGCTTACTCGAATGAAGTTAAATCCGATAAGATATTAAATCATGCTTCATTTTTACAAGGATCAAGATATGTATGTGAAACAAATCCTTGCAAGTAAAAACACTTTCATCCATATTCATCAAATCCATTTCTCAAAATTTTTTTTCACATGATATGTGTATGAGAGATGTATTTGCTAGTTGATTACATATGTCAAAAATCAATGATATGAACTAAACTTGATATGACATATGCTTGTTAAGTTCGGAAGAGAGTAAACTTGATATGTTAGGATCAAGAGAATCCGAAAATGAAATTTGACTCTTTCTTGCATTCGGACAAGGTTTTGCTTTAGATATTCAATTACAATCATGAAGGTAAAGCATGCTTGTTATCATGGAAGTTTTGTATTCAAGCACATAATTTCCAACATGTAATTGTGTAAAATCATTATGCCAATCGAGTGATTTGATCATTCAATCAAGAAAGTCCAAAAATTAATTTTAACAGGTTCAATCATTCGGACATATTTTTGCCATAGTTTTTCAAATACAATTATGAAGATAAGACATGCTCATCATCATGATAGTACGATAGCAAGTTTACAATATACAAACTAGCAAAAAATTTTCAACATTTTAAGACACGAAAGCTAGCAATTTTCTCTTTGAGATATGCACATTGGCAACTCTTTCTCCCCCTATGTCATTGGGAAAGAGAAGGGAAGACCCTTTACATTAATTTCTAAATCATGACAAGGGAAGGTTTCAATCTTATTTGTGTATCATTATATTTTCAAATTCGAACATGCACAATTTCAAAAACCTTATATTTCATTCATGCATGATACTGAATAAATCAATCAATATTATGAGCATATCATACATGATACTTAAATTTTTAACTATTTATCAACATTTTGATCATGATACCAAACATTCATCATTTAGAGTATTCATGACATTAAATCAACATACATCATTTTAGTAACAACTCATAGCATTTTAAATCATGATTTACATCATATGCAATACATCACATCATAATTAAAAAGCTCAAGTATTACATGCATCATTGCAAATCATAAATGCTTCATATCATGATGGTATCAATTTTGTCAAATTATATCTTACCATGCATGATCATAATTTTTCATTTGTATACATCAAAATAAATTAATGAATATTTCATGTATTCATATCATCACATAAGGAATATCAAGAAGAGTTGGTAATGAGATTTACGAATCATGTAGACAAATTATGAATATTAAGAGACATATTATGATTCTTTTTAGATAACTCAAATAGCAAAAAGAAAGAATCATAGTAAGTTATTTTGATTTATAAAAAGAATTCTCAAGTTATAATTCCAAGAAATCACGATTCATTTCAATAAATTTTAATAAGAACACATCATCAAAATCTCAACATTACTTTCAAGAGATTCAAAATGGCATAGATAATTTTATTGATCTCTTAGTGAAAAAGTCAATACGATAGAGAAAAATAAATTTTCAAGAAAAATACTTTTCTCTTTTTAGTTGTTTTAGTTCATATGATTTTATTTCATCTATGGAAAACATGTAGCATGTTTTAAAATTGAAAGTGTAAGTTTTATTACGACAAAGATCAATAAGGCACTTTCATTACCGTGAAAATCGAAAATTACAAGATTCATCATCCATAATTATAAAACCAATAAACATGATTTTTAAAATCTCATGCATAGAATAAAATCATGGTATCAAAACATCATTACATCATCAAGCATGATTTCATATTTTCAATCAAAATCATTTTGTTTGTTTATCATAAAATATGTATTTTTCATGATTATTTTTAAACTACTAGCATGATTATAAATTTTGCATTTTCATCATTTAATTTTCAAGAAAATTAATTCTATATTAAAAAGAAAATGTATTATGAAGAGCATCATGTAATTTCGAAATAATTCAAGAGAGTTGAGTTACTTACCTTGTAGTCGAAGCCCGTCAAAGCCCAATTCGTCGTTTCACCTTTGGAAGTTCTTGATTCATCCTTGGTTGCCTTCCTCTTCTTTGGCCTCTTCCTTCGTTCAAGTTCATTGTCTATTTTAGATTTTTGTTTAATAAACTTATTAAGATTTAGTGTTCGAAGTTCAAGTTCATCATTATCCTCATCACTTGAGTCATTGCTCAAGTGGCATTCATTTGTCCGGAGTTCCAAATCCTTCCTGTTCTTTGGAAGGTGATTGTGTTCAACATGTTCATCATGTGCATTGTGCACCATTTCATATGTCATCAACGAACTAATTAGTTCTTCAAGTGGTAAGTTGTTTAGGTTTTTAGCTTCTTATATTGCAGTTACTTTTGAATCCCACTTCTTAGAAAGAGAACGCAAAATCTTGTTTACGAGTTCAAAATCCGAAAAACATTTTCCAAGAGCTCTTAAACTATTGACGACATTCGTGAAACGGGTGTACATGTCGCCTATAGTCTCGCTTGGTTGCATTCGAAAAAGCTCAAAATCATGCAATAAAAAGTTAACTTTCGAGCTTTGACTCTACTAGTTCCCTCGTGCGTGATTTCAAGTGTTCGCCAAATGTCAAAAGCCATTTCGCACGTAGAAATCCGATTGAACTCATTTTTGTCCAAAGCGCAAAATAAGGTATTCATAGCCTTTACGTTTAAAGAAAAATACTTCTTCTCCAAATCCGACCATTTGTTCATCGGTTTAGAGAGAAGTTGAAAACCGTTTTCAATGATATTCCATAAATCCAAATTCATAGAAATAAAGAAAACTCTCAATCGAGTTTTCTAATAAGTGTAGTCCAATCTGTTAAACAACGGTGGACGAACAACCGATAAGCCCTCTTGAAGAGCCATTTCTCTCAGGTGTAAATCCAAAATGAGAAATACCGGGCTCTGATACCAATTGTTAGGAACAAGAGCACTAAGAGGGGGGGGGGGGGGTGAATTAGTGCAGCGGAAATCTTTCACTGTTAAAATCGAAAGCTGCGTTCGTTTGATAAAAACGATTTCGATGTAAAAGCCGATTCTAAGATTACTTTAACTTAATATTAAGTGAGATGACGTTAAAGTAAATCTACGAAGGGAGTTTGCAGTTTATGATGAAAATTAGAAAGCAAGCGCAAACTGAAATGCGACGTTCGTACGATAAAATCGGTTTATGTCTAAATGCCAATTTTGAGGATACTGAACTTTAAGATACATTTTATAAATGCGCAGAAGGCAGTTTGCAGTTATGATTGAAATCAAAACGTAAATGTAAACTGAAATGTAATGATCGTACGAAAAAGCCGATTTACGTCTAAACGCAGATTCGGAAAGCTCTGAAGTTAGAAACTCGTTCGTAAAAGCGCAGAAGGCAGTAGCTATTTAGGAGGTTTGCAGTAAAGATAAAATGCTCAAAGTAAATGCAAACCGAGATTTAGAGTGGTTCGGTTAATCTTGACCTACTCCACTTTTGGCTTCCTCTATCGACGAGGTCACCGACGTCAACTAGAGGCCTTCCTTCAATAGGCGAAGGCCAACCACCCTTTTACAGTTTCACTCCTTTTGACGGGCTTAGGAGACAACCCTTACAGAATTTTCTCTCCTCTCTTTACAACTTAGAACTTGGAAGAATAGAGGGAGAAGAACTTTTGGCCTTTACAACAATTTTGAGCTCTAAGAATCACAGAAAAGATCAAGATTTCGGTGTTGGTTCTTGCCCTTTCAGTTCTGAATGGGTGGGGTATTTATAGGCCCCAACCCAGTTCAAATTTGGAGCTCAAAACAGTCAATTCCCGGAATTCCGGGATCAGGCGGTTGCACCTCCTGACTGGAGCGGTTGCACCGCCTGGAAGAGCTTGAAGACTGAGCCTCTGGGCGGTGCCACCTCCTGTCAGGGGCGGTTGCACCTCCTGCCAGAGCTCGAAGACTGAGCTCAGACGGTTGCACCTCCTGACTGAGGCGGTTGCACCGCCTGCCAGAGCTCGAAGACTTAGCTCAGGCGGTGCCACCTCTTGTCAGGGGCGGTTGCACCGCCCAGTCTCGCTCGGAGACTGAGCCCAGGCAGTGCTACCTCCTGGCTGGGGCGGTTGCACCGCCCAGTCTCCCTGGGAGACTTAGCCCAGGCGGTGCTACCTCCTGGCTTGGGCGGTTGCACCTCCCACAACAATCAGGGTCCGAATGGGTAGATCCATTCGGCCCAATTTGGATTTTTCAAGGGCCCAATTGCCCCAAGATTAAGCTAATGGGATCACCTCCCATTTCCAACTTAATCATTGTGCTAACTATGATAAATCCTAAGACAATTTCTGCAGCTTGCTCCGTTGCGTCAATCGCTTCTTCCGGTGAGTTTCCGGCGAACTTCCGTCGATCTTCCGATGAACCCTCGGTGATGCTCCTGCTGACTTCCGGCAAACTCCTGGACTTGCGACGATCCACTTGGCGAGTTCCGACGAGCTTCTTTGGCAAGCTAATGGACTTCTCGGATTTGTTCCCGCAGAACCTCCGACGATCGTCCGAACTTCCGTCGAACTCTCGAACTCCCAACATGATCGGTATCTTGATTCCGGCGTAACTCCTGCTGCATGTCTTACTTCCATCGTAGTTAATCCTGCACATGTAAAACAAAACTTCGATCAAGACAATTAATCCTAAGCAATTAACCAAGTTGTCCGGCATGTCATTGGTCCCTCGACGCTTCATCTGATTCTTCGGCGCATCGTCCTTTCCTGTAGCCTATTGCCCAATCGGCCAGTTGACTCCGCAACTCCGATATCCTTGGCACAATATATGCTATTCTTGGCCCGATGCCCGAGTCCACGGCCCGAAGCCTTCTGTCGATACGTCGACCGATCCACTGGCCGGACGTCCAATCTTCTGACATGTTCCTCCGACACAACATGATTTTCCTGTTTTAATTGTCTCATCCTGATCGAAGCATCCTGCGTCACTCAAAACACAGATTAAATCATAAACATATATCAAGTAGTTTCATCATCAAAATACAAGATTCAACAATTGGTTGGCGCTTCGTCCGATTCTTCAGCGCATCGTCCTCTCTTGCGGCTTGTTGCCCAATCGGCAATCCCGCTCTCCTTGGCCCGATGCCCGATGTCCGAAGCCTTCTGCCGTCCAATATCCTAACATGATCTCCTCCGTCGCAACGTCAATTCCTCCTGCATTAACTGTCTAATCCTGATCGAGTAGACCTGCATCACTCAAAATGCAGTTAAACATATAAACACAATCAATTAGTTTCATCATCAAAATCCGAGATTCAACAGGTGTGAGGCTTGTAAGGGTTGTCTCCTAAACTTGTGAAAAGGAAAAAGTATTGTAAGAGGGTGGTTGGTTTTTGCCCATTAAAGGAAGACCATTAGTGGATGCTAGTGTCCTTAACAGAGAAGGAATCAGAAGTGGACGTAAGTCACAATGACCAAACCACTATAAATCTAATACGTTCTTTCCTTGCTACTTACTTTCATTACTTAGCTACACTCTGCATTATAGATTTACTTCAAGTTGACATCTTCTCGATATAATTTCTTTGTTACATTTTTATCAACTCAAAAAGATTTGGAATCACAATCGTTATTTTTATCATTGCACTAATTCACCTCCCCCTCTTAGTATCGTATTGATCCTAACAATTGGTATCAGAGTAAGATTACTCTCAATTTGGTGTAAAACCCAAGAGAGATAGTTTTTGTCGACAATCATGAGGTTCATTCTATCACACGCCCTCCCATGTTCAATGGAACGGATTACACATATTGGAAAACTAGAATGAGGATTTTCTTGATTTATATGGATTTTAAGTTATGAAATATCATAGAAAATAGACTTCAAAAGTTTTCTCTTCCAATGAATGATTGGAATGATTTGGAGAAGAATGAACACCAAAATTATGAATGCTTTATTTTGTACTTTGGATAAAAATGAATTCATTCGAGTTTCTATTTACGAAACGACTTATGACATTTAGCATACACTTGAAATCACACACGAAGGTACGAGTAGAGTTAAGGAGTCAAAAATCAATCTTTTGGTTCATAGTTATGAATTATTTCGCATGAAACTAAGCGAGACCATTGGAGACATATATACCCGATTTACGAATGTCATCAATGGTCTAAAAGCACTTGGTAAAAGTTTTTCTAATTTTAAACTCATTAACAAGATATTAAGATCCCTTCCAAATAGATGGGATCCTAAAGTAATCGCAATTCAAGAAGCCAAGGACTTGAACAACTTTCCACTCGAAGAACTTATCGGGTCTTTGATGACCTATGAAATGACATATACTGCACATGAAAAACTTAAGAACAACCTTCCAAAGAATATGAAGGATTTGACACTTAGAACTCAAGAAGACCACTTGAGAGAAAACTCAAGTGATGATGGTGATGATGATGATGACTCGGTACTTCTAACAAGAAAATTTAAAAAAATTATAAAAAGAAACAAAACTAAACATGACATTAAAAACAAAAATGAACTTAAAAAGGACCAAATAATTTGCTACAAATGCAAGAAGTCGGGGCACTTCAAAAGTGAATGTACCCAAGTGAAGAAGAAGTAGAAAACGCTAAAAGCTACTTCGGATGATTCAAGCGCATCCGAAGACGAGGAGCCAACCAACAAAGAAGTTGATAACTATACCTTAATGGTGCTTGGCGATGAGATATGTCTACAATCATAAGTTATGAGAAAGAGATGGTACCTTGATAGTGGTTGCTTAAGGCACATGACCAAAGATCCAACTCAATTCTCTAAGCTTACTAGCCAAGACGAAGGGTTTGTCATAAGTAGTGATCATGGTGGTGAGTTTCAAAACTGTGATTTTTAAAACTTTTGTGAATTAAATGGGTACAACCATAATTTCTCTACTTCAAGAAACCCACAAAAAAATGGAGTAGTTGAAAGAAAAAATAGGAGCTTACAAGAAATGGCAAGAACCATGTTTAACGAATATAGTGTACCCAAATATTTTTGGGCCGAAACTATTAACACAATATGCTATGTCATATTTTCAGTTGTAAATGTTTCATATTTTAAAGTTTTCAGTTGAAAATATTATTTTTAAATAAAAAAGATGTCTTAGGAAAATTTGATGCAAAATCTGATGAAGATATTTTTCTGGATATTCTTCCACTTCTAAAGCATTTCGTTTGTTTAATAAGAGAACTTTAGTCATAGAAGAATCTATTCATATTATTTTCAATGAGGGTTCCAAATTTAAGAAAAATAATTTTGATGATGATTTTGATTTTGATAATTTAAATTTGAATGAAAACTTTCCTCCCACTAGCAACTTGGATGCATCTTCTTCTGAAGAATTCTTACCTAAGGATTAAAAGTATGTAGATGCTCATCCTAAAGAGCTAATCATTGGAGACACATCAAAAGGTATTCAAACTCGTTCTTCTCTCAAAAATTTTTGTGTGAATGCACTCTTTTTATCTCAAATTGAACCTAAATGCATTGATGAGGCCCTAAAAGATGATTCATGGGTTCTTACAATGCATGAGGAATTAAATCAATTTGAGAGAAATAAGGTGTGGAAGCTTATTCCTAGACCTAGTGATTATTCAGTAATTGATACTAAATGAGTATTTAGAAATAAGCAAAATGAACTTGGTATCGTGGTTCGAAATAAGGCTATATTAATGGCCAAAAGTTTCAACCAAGACGAAGGTATCGATTATGAAGATACCTTCACTCTTGTGGCTAGACTTGAAGCCATAAGGATTCTCCTTAACTATGCTAGTTGTAATAATTTTAAGTTATTTCAAATAGATGTTAAAAGTGCTTTTATTAATGGCTTTATTTCTGAAGAAGTTTATATTGAACAACCTCTCAGATTTGAGAATGCTAACTTTCCGAATCATGTGTTTAAGTTTACAAAGGCTCTCTATAAATTAAAACAAGCCCCTAGGGCTTGGTATGAGAGGCTTAGTTCTTTCCTTATTCAAAATAATTTTATGAAAGACAAGGTCAATGCTACATTGTTTTTTAAACATTTCAAAAATAATTTTTTTATTATCCAAATTTATGTTGATGATATCATTTTTGGTTCTTCAAGTGAATCTTTGTGTGAATCGTTTACCAAAAGCATGAGTCAAGAGTTTGAAATTAGCTTAATGGACAAATTAATTTTTTTCTTAAGATTGTAAATTAAATAACTAAGTGATGAAATTTTTATTAGTCAGACTAAGTATGCTTTAGATATATTGAAATAATTTAATATGGATAGTGCTAAAGCTATTAATACACCCATGAGCACTTCTACAAAACTAGATATGGACACTAATGGAGAATGTTTTGATCAAAAGACTTATAGGGTATGATAGGTAGTTTATTATACCTCATAACAACTAAACCCAATATCATGTTTAGTATTAGACTATGCATTATATTTTAATCTAATCCCAAGTAATCTCACTTAAAAGCCATTAAAAAGATTTTTAGATATTTAAAAGAAACTCCTAATCTAGGACTATGGTATTCAAATTCTGAAAACTTTAAGTTACTTGCTTATGCCTATACTGATTTTGCTGATTATCAAATAGATAAAAAAAGCACATCAGGAATATGTCAACTCTTAGGTCATGCACTTGTCTCTTGGTCTTCCAAGAAACAAAACTCGGTTGCATTATCTTCAACCGAAGCTGAGTATATAACAGCAGGTGCATATTGTATACAAGTTATCTAGACGAGAAACACTTTAGAAGATTATGAAATTCAATTGAAAAACATCCCTATAAAATGCTATAACACTAGTGCAATATATTTAACTAAGAATCTCATTCAATACTCTAGAACTAAACATATTGACATTAGGCATCATTTTATTAGAGATCATGTTAATAATCATGATATATCTCTAGAATTTATTGATACAAATTATCAATTAGCAGATATTTTTATAAAACCATTGAATGAGGAATAATTTGATTTTATTAGAAGAGAATTAGGCATGTTAAATGTTTCAAATACATAAATTCCTCTATACATTTTTTGGATCTCTCAGTTTTTCGCAATTTAAGTTTTCTTTTAAATTGAGATCATTTTCTTCATTCATTCATCTTGCAATTCACAAAAGAAAAGATTTGATTCATGGACTTTTGGTATTCAACTTGATTCCTTATTTTTCATGTAATGATCATGAGTCCTTCCTCCTATTTGCAAAGGGAGAGCCTTGATTCATGGATCTTTGGATTAATACTTGATCCTTTATGTGATAATCCTTATATTTACAAGAAAAGGGATTTGATTCATGAATTTTTAATATGCACATCTCAATCTTTTATGATAAATCCTTTCTCTTTGCGATAGTAGAAACTTGATTCAATGAAACTTATTTATCATGGATTTGGTTTGGTTCAAATCCTCTCATGAATTTGGTTCTTGATTTTTCTTATGAAGAATGAATTCCTCCCTTACTCTTCTTCCTCTTCTTCTTATTCTTATGACAAAAGGGAGAAAGAAACTTGCACTAAAAAGTGCTTGCACATCTAAAGCAATAATGCTAGCTTGCCCATTTCAAAAAGCAGAAGGAGTTATCTTGTAAAATTTTTGCTTAACTTCTCATTTCACAAATTTGCTAGTGTGCATAAATTAGTGTAAAGCTTACTCGAATAGTTTAAAATACCTGCATTAATGATTGAATCATTCTCTTTTTTGTTGATGACAAAGGGGGAGAAATAATGAATGTTTGGTATCATGAAATGATGAATAGTATTATGATCAAATGTTGATGCACGAAGTGATAAATGCTTAAAATTTTAATGTTTTAGTATCATGTATGTTATGCCCAAAGTGATGTTGATTTATTTTTGATATCATGAAGTGAGGATGAAATGTAATATTTTGAAATTGTGCATGTTTTAATTTGAAATTATAATGATGCACAACATATGAAATTTTGATATGATATATTGCATTTGATCACTTGAATTTAAAGGTCATGATTCTTTTTGAATTCAAGTTTGTCTTATCTCAATATGACATATAGATAGGGGGAGTTAAGGTTAACTCCGTCATCAATTGGTTGTAATCATCAAAAAGGGAAAGATTGTTGAATCTCAGATTTTGATGATGAAATCAATTGATAAATTATTAATCTAATATATATGTTGAGATAAGTGATGCAGGACTAACTATGTGAAAAAAGGTAAAATAATTATGGTAGAATCAGACATTGAGCCGAAGTCACAGATTGGACATCGGGTTGGAAGAATCGGAGGATACGCCGAGTGTCAGGAAAAGAGTTAGCACTAAGAGAGGGGGGGGTGAATTAGTGCAGTGGTAAAAATTATATCGGTTCAAAACTTCGTTTCGATTAAATCCATTTCCGACAAAAAACCGTTTCATAAAGCTAATAACTTTGAAAGTGCATGGAAGAGCATAATGGATGTTAAGCAAGTAAAGTGGTTTGCAGTTAAAGTAAATTGCTCAAGAGAAACGTAAACTAGATTTTTATAGTGGTTCGGTCGTCGTGACCTACATCCACTCCATTGATTCCTCTTCCGTCAAAGCCACCGACATCCACTATTGGTCTTCCTTCAATAGGCGAAGACCACCCACCTTTTACAGCCCTCTTCTCCTTTTCACAAGTTTAGGAGACAACCTTTTACAATCCTCTTTTATAATATCCTTCTCACACCTCCCTTAGAACTCTCACAGAGTTTATAACTTTGTGAGGAGGGAACTAACCTTTCTAAGGTTTATAACTTTAGAGTCACAGAGTTTTGCTCAATATTTCTTACTTATCCATTTAATGGGATCACCTCCCATTCCTAACTTAATCTACATGCTAACTTTGATATTTAAGACATTAATACTGCAACTTGCTCCGATGCGTCAATCGCTTCTTCCGGCGAGCTTTCGGCGAACTTCCACCGAACATTCGATGAACCCTCGGCGATGCTCCGGCGGACTTCCGCCAAACTCCTGGACTTGCGACGATCCACTTGGTGAGTTCTGACGAGCTTCTTTGGCAAGCTCTTAGACTTCTTGGATTTATTCCCGTAGAACCTCCGACGACTGTCCAGACTTCCGTCGAACTCTCGAACCCCTAACGTGATCATGGTCTTAACTCCGGTGCAACTCCTGCTGCATGTCTTACTTCCATCGTAGTTTTTCCTGTACACTTATCTCAATATATGGATTAGATAACAAATGACAATTGACTTCATCATCAAAATCTGAGATTCAACAACCATTGCCCAGACTAGCGGTACCACCGCCCAGACAGTCTCGGAGACTAAGTTTGGGTGGTACCACCGCCTGACACAGTCTCGGAGACTATGCCACGACGGTTTCACCTGTTTGGTCATTATTTGGGCCTTTTTCTTAGCCCAACACAGTCCAAACTTGGCCCAACTGTCCCTTAATTGGGTTGACCCAATTCTAATCCCTATTATGTGCTAATTATAAATTTTAAGACATTTACTAAGCTAAACAAAGTCTGTAAGTCTAGGTTTCTTCTGGTGAGCTTCCTACGATCTTCCGACGAACTTCCAATGATCTCTCGGTAATGTTCCTGTAGACTCTCGGCAAGCTCCTGGACTTCATGATGATCTTCTAGCAAGTTCCGACGAGCTTCTTTAGCAAGCTTCGGGACTTTTCGGTCAATTCTGACAGAACTTCTGATGAACGTTCGGACTTCCAACGAACTCTTGAACTCCTAACGAAATCGCATTCTTGACTCCGGGACTTCATTTTGCTTTATGCCTTGTTATTGTAGTTAATCCTACACATGTAAAAACACACTTTGATCTAGACAATTATTACTAAGCATGAATCATGTTGTCCGGTATGTCATTGGTCCATCGACGCTTTGTCTGATTCTTCGACGCATCGTCCTCTCTTGCAGCCTATTGCCCAATCGGCCAGTTGACCTCCGCAACTCTGATATCCTTAGCGTAATTTCCGCTCTTCTTAGCCCGATGCCCGAATCCATGGCCCGAAATATTCTATTGATACGTCATCCGATCCTCCGACTAGATGTCCAATCTTCTGACATGTTCCACCGGCCCAACATGATTCTTCTTGCTTTAATTGTCTCATCCTGATCGAAGCATCCAGTGTCACTCAAAATGCAAATTAATTCATAAACACTTATCAATTAGTTTCATCATCGAAATCTGAGATTCAACAATCTTTCCTTTTTTTATGATGACAACCAATTGATGACAGAGTTTAAACAAACTCTCCTATCAATATGCTATAATGATAGAGACTCTTAGATTCAAAAATCCAAGCAATATGTTATCATAAACTTATGCATAGAATCATACTTCTCCCCCTTTGTCACCAATAAAAAGGAGAAGTGCAACTAGCAAGTGTTTCTAGACATCCAAGTTCAAATCATTGTATAAAAAACATAATATCAAGTTTTATCATCATGCAATTTGTAAGCTAGAAAATTTAGCAAGTGTTACATCATGAAAGCTATCAAGTTTTAGATATGTAAGGTAGTAAGATAGTAAGTTTACAACATACAAGCGAGCAAAAATTTTGAAAGTAAATGCAAGATAGCTTTCTTGTTGAAGTGTGTAAGCTAACGATTCTTGCTTCCTATTGCAATGTGCAATGTGCAAGTTGCAAGTTTTGCTTCTTGAGATTGGCAAGATAGTGATGTTCAAGATAGCAAGCTTTTTCTGCTCTTTTGAGAAGTGCCATTTTTGCTTCCTTTGTAAAGTGCAAGCTAGCAAAATTTTATATTATTTTACAACATTCAAGCTAGCAATTTGGCAAGTGTTACTTCTCTTTGAAGTATGAAGACTAGCAAGTTTTTGAAAAGTAATGCAAGATAACAAGCTAGCAAGATACAATGTTTTATATGAAGTAAGCTACATGAAGTACGTTTGCATCTTCTCTTTAGATGTGCAAGCAAGCAAGCAAGTTTTTGCATCTTCTTGACTTGTGCAAGCTAGCTAGCAAGCTAGCTATCTCCCCCTTTGTCATTGTCAAAAAGAAGGGAAGAATACAATTTTGTATCTCTTTTTCCCTTTACAACAATTTTCAAATCATGACAAAGGATGAATAACAAAGTTGAAAAATCAAGTTATGAATGTCAAAACAATTTTTCATCATGAATATTTTATCATTGCATGCATCATTATCATAAGTTGAAGTATTGCATGCATAATATCAAATCATCATTCATAATTACATCAATGTTTCAATCATTATTTCAATATGCTTGTGCATCATAATAGTTTCAATTTACAATATGCATAATTTTAAAACTTTACATATCATCCTTACTCTATGCATGATACTAAAAATAAATTAATCATCATGTCATACATGATACTCATAAACTAACAAATTTATATCATTTTAGAGCATCAAAACAATATCATGAGTATTTCATGCATTCATATTATCAATGTTTCTATCATTATTTCAATCATAAAAATTGAAAGATATTAGTATCAAATCATGAATGCCATAAGACATGATTTATTTCATCAAATCTCTTCTTTTTATAAATAGCAAAAAGAAACATAAGATAGATATGTTTTATTTTAAGTTATTGGTTTCATACAAGTATGCCTTTATCTTTTTATCAAACAAAAATATGCATCATTTTTAAAACAAAAAAAGCCACTTTCATTATGGTAAAAATCGATAATCCATAAATCGCAAGAATCATATGCATAATTTTGAAAGATAAACTAATTAAGCATGATCTCAAATCATCATTACATTATTTCATCAAGTATGATTTCATAAGTCATAAAACATTTTATTGCATAGGAGGTTATTAAGATGGGAGAAAAAGATTTCAATTCATGCATAAGAAATCTTATGATTCATATAGAAAATCTCCTCTTTAGTAAAATACCAAAAAAAATAATAGGAGTACAAAGAAGAGATCTTGAAAAAAAATCTCAAGTAATTCCAAGAAATCAAGATAAAGCTTATTCAAATTCAAATTGTCAAATCAAAATCATTTTCAAGAGATTCAAAAAGAAACATAGATAGATTCATTAATCCTCCTTTTTGAAAAATCGATAAAGTAGAGAAATTTTTCGATGAGAAAGCTTTCTTCTTTTTAGTGATTCAATTCATAAGATTAATTTCATAGAAGTATGCCTTTTTCATTTATGCCAAATAAAAATATGCATCATTCATTAATACCGAAAAAGAACTTTCAAAAGATAGCAAAAATTATCATGCAAAAGTTTAAAATATAAACTCGTTAAGCATGCTTTCAAATCATCATTATATTTTCATTAAGACATCAAGCATAGTTTCGTTGAACATAATATTGAAAGATTCTTAAAGATATGTAAACTTCTTTAGTTTCAATTTGTGTGATTGACTTTATATTAGCATGCCCAAATATTTGTTCTTATGTCAAAACCATGTATCAACGTTTAAAATAGAAAGATAAAAAAATTATCAAGATCAAAAAGTGTAACACATAATTCCAAAACATATGATTTCAAATCATTAATTCAAGTCCTCATGCATAAAAATCATAAAACATGATACAAACGTTTATTTTCAAAACATTCATCATGATAAGGCATACAAGCCAAAGAAATCATTAAACATAAAGCATATTCATTAATCATGGTTTTATTGGGCATAAGACATTTTCAAACAAAATAAAAAATCATCAAGATACACATTATTTCTGTTAGGATCGGAGCGGCACTAAGAGGGGGGGGGGGGGTGAATTAGTGCAGCGGATTAAAACTTTGGTTTTAGAAAAATCTTTCGTACGATAAGAACGGAACTTGAAAAGCTTAACTTGAAGGCGTATTCTTAAAGTTGCGCAGCAAAGGTAATAAGGAACTAAAGCATGTAAGAAGGTTTGCAGTAATGTAAACAGCAATAATGAAATACAAACCAGAGATTACGCCGATTTTAGAGTGGTTCGGTCAAATGACCTACATCCACTTGCGAGGCCCCTCTTCGATGAGGCTCCCACCTTCCACTAGCAAATCTCTTGAAATGGAAGGGTAAATACCCCTCTTACAACCTTTTACAAACAGTTCAACCTCTTACAAATTTTTCAATAAGAAAGAAGGAGGAGAACTCTCTAGCAAATTGAAAACAAGACTTGCTAAGACTTTTTAAGACTTTTCTCTCAATCAAAATGCTTCTCAAAAGTTGTAATCTCAGTTGAGATTTGAGGGGTATTTATAGGCCTCAAGAGGATTCAAATTTGGGCTCCAAAATTCGAATTCTCTTTGGGTTCCCGATGCTAGCGGTGGCACCGCTTGGCTGGTGCCACCGTCCAGCCAAGCGGTGCCACCGCCCAGCGCTCGGGTGCTGGACGGTGCAACCGCCCAACCCAAGAGGTGTCACCGCCCAGCTCTCGGGTGCTAGGCGGTGCCACCGCACCGCTGGCACCGCCTGGCTCTCCGGTTCGCTGGTTTGGCTTAATTTTAGCCCAAACCAAATCTGACTTTGGGCCCAGTTGGCCCCTAACCAGGATATAGGATTATCTCTTAATCCTAATCCTAATTACAAGTGAACTACATAACCAAAACACATTCTAAGCAAGTTTTCAACCGTGAACGTCGAGTCTTGTTCCGGCGAGCTTTCCGACGAACTTTCTTCCGACGGACTCCCATCAAGCTCCCGATCTTGTGATGACTTTAACGAGTAGCCGTGCCTTCTCGGTGATCTCTGTGAACCTCCGACGATCTCTTCGGTGAACTTCCGAAATTTCCGATAGGTTCCCGATTTCTTCTCGGTTGGTTCCGGCAGCATCTCCGACGATTCTTCGGACTCTTAAACGTCCATCGATCTTGACTCCGGTATTCTTGCTTTGTGTTTTCTAGTTATCGTAGTTAATCCTGCACATTTAACTCAATAATATAGATTAGATCAATTAACCCACCAATTGATTATATCATCAAAATCCGAGATTCAACAATCTCCCCCTTTTTGATGATGATAATCAATTGATGACGGAGTTAAACATAACTCCCCCTATCTATATGCCATATTATGAGAAGATAAAAAACACTTAAATTTCATCCCATTAGATTCAAGCATAACCCGATAAGTTCTAACCGTAGAGCTTATCGTGATCCTCATTAAACAATAGTAAGTACGAAACTTCGATGAAAATCATAAGTTAAATGAAAAGAGACAATTTTTACTACGATAGAAGATAAAGATTTTCAACATGAATTTCATGATGTAAATGTAAGGCATGCCTGCAATATGATCAATCAATCTTACGATATTTTCAATGATTTTGCAAGGCATATAAGACATTCATATCACACAAGTTTTTGTAATTCATATAAGTCATGCTATTGTTATGGTGTAAGTCATCACTTAGTCATCACTTCTCCCCCTTTGTCATCAACAAAAAGAGACAAGCCAGCTAATTGATGATCATAGAAAAAAGGTTTAGCATTTAATAGGAACCAAAGTTCATCATTCAAATTTGCCAGAAATAGTTTATCCAAAAGACATCATCATTTATGCAGATCAAAACAGTAGTTATCTAAAAGGAAGGATCATTTATCATTCAATCGATGACAAACTTTGAATTTATTGTTAAAAGCAAACAGAACAGAATAAAAAGATACATCAATTTAATCCTTAGGAGGTAATCCACAGATACAGGATATCTATTTTTTCATTCATTTGTCGTAGTGTCTTCAAAATTTCAACTTGTTGATTCTGAATTTGTACTTGCTGAGATTTGATCTGAGACAGTTCCGCCATAATGAGATCTTCAGAGGAGGAAACAGGAGTTGAAGGTGCTGTGCCAAAGGGACTAGGAGGAGGAGATTCATTTCCCATAAGAATTGGTGTTTCGGGGTGTTCTATTGGTGGAGGAATTGGATCCGTTCTTCTAGGCTGCCTAACCCATATGCCATTGCTAAAAGTGCACCTAAGTCTTTTCAGTAGGTTTTTATTTATTATGTTATATCGATCATTTTGAATAGATTCTTCATCGGGTGGAATGCAAATGTCATAGGCATGAAGAAATCTAGTGATTAACCTCCCATATGGCAATATAGTATCTTTAGCCATAATATCCTGCATGTGTTGGCGAATTAAGTACCCAAAACAATTATGCTGACCGGTCATAATCCAATACATGGTTCCTATCTCTATTTGACTTATTTCGTCAAGATGAAATTGTTTGGGGAATATGATGCTTGTGATAATGTGATGAAGAATTTTAGAGTTGAAAGGCAGTAAGTGTTCACAGCTCTTGGGTAGGAAGTCAAGGTTTGGATTTGCAAAAATTGTTTCTACGGCTTTGGTATAGGTTGCTCCTATTGTGTTGATGTCCCATTTACCTTTAAAATAGCATCCCCTATCTTTTTAAGTTATGCCAATTAGCTCACAAATCGTGCTGTCAAATATTCTAATGGGTGTTCCTAGAAGGTAAGTGCTTAAGCTATCGTTGTCCTCATATAGGTTGGCATAGAACAATCTAACTAATCGCGGATAGATTGGTTCATCTATTTGCAGTAGAGGTAGAGCTTCTAGGTGTGCAAACCACCTAATGGGTTCTAAGTCCTCTAGTTCATCCAGATCAACGTATTTTTCCTTATGGATACATTGTGTTTCAAATTTTGGAAAGCTAAGGGCTACCTCTTTTGATCTAAAAAGATCATGGTCAAATGAATCTCCTTCAATCCTTTTTCCTTTTGTTCTCTTAGGAGCCATTATCTAGACAAGATGATGATGAAATTGTGAAAAATAAGCAAGGGAAAGAGGAAAGAAAAGAGAGAATGGGATACCAAAAAGAGGTATTTCAAGTGTTACCTTATGGAGATTATGTTGAGAGATGGAAAGCTTGGACCACCAAGAATCCTTCTCCAATGCTTCTAAGAGTTAGAATGAGGGTTAGAGGGAATGGGAGAGGGTTTTAAGAGCCTTTTTTTCGGGTTGGGGGCGGTGTCACCGCCGGCCCTAACCCCTCGGGTTAATAAGGGTCGCTCGGTCGGTGCCACCGCTGGCATCCCGCGGAGGAAAGAAAAAAATTTTTCTTCCTCCCTTTTGTTTAGCTTCTTCCCTCAAGATCATAAGTTATACTTTAATGGATCATTTTGAATTGAAGAAGAAGGAAGAAATCAAATCCACAAAAGAAAGGAAAAGGACGAGTCATTTTTCGTGAAGCTCATTTTAGGGACAATTTAACATGCCTAATTCCCTTCTAATGAATTCAAATTGATCTTCGTTCAAAGCTTTTGTAAATATATCTGCTAATTGATGCTTTGTGTCAATGAATTCTAGAACAACATCATTGTTAAGGATATGATCGCGTATGAAATGATGCCTAACGTTGATGTACTTAGTTCTAGAGTGCAGAATTTGATTTTTAGTAAGACATATGGCACTAGTATTATCACATTTTATGGGAATGTTTTTAAAGTGAATTCCATAGTCTTCTAATGTATTTTTCATCCAAATGACTTATGCATAACATGCACTTGCAGCAATGTATTTGGCTTCCGCCGTAGATAGTGCAACTGAATTTTGTTTCTTGGAAGTCCAAGAAACAAGTGCATATCCTAAAAATTGGCATGTTCCGGATGTACTTTTTCTATCGATCCTGCATCCGCCAAAATCGGCGTCTGCATAAGCTATTAGATTAAATTTTTCAGATTTTGGATACCACAATCCTAAATTTGGAGTTCCTTTAAGATACCTGAATATTCTGTTAACACTCTTCAGATGAGATAATTTAGGATTAGATTGAAACCTAGCGCAAAGTCCTACACTAAACATAATATCTGGTCTAGTCGCGGTGAGGTAGAGTAGACTACCTATCATTCCCCTATATGTTTTTTGATCGAAATTTTCACTATTTTCATCCATATCTAACTTAGTCGCAGTACTCATAGGGGTGTTTATTGCTTTTGAATTATCCATGTTAAATCGTTTTAACAATTCTAATGTATATTTAGATTGGTTAAGAAATATGCCATCACTAAGTTGTTTGATTTGTAATCCCAAAAAGAAAGTTAATTCACCCATTAAACTCATTTCAAATTCATGACTCATACATTTGGCAAATGATTCACATAGTGATTCATCCGAAGAGCCAAAAATAATATCGTCAACATAAATTTGCACAATAAGAAAATTATTTTCAAAATGTTTAATAAACAATGTAGTATCAACCTTGCCTTTGGTAAAATTATTTAAAATAAGAAAGGAACTAAGCCTTTCATACCAAGCTCTAGGAGCTTGTTTCAAGCCATAGAGAGCTTTAGTCAATTTGAATACATGATTAGGAAGAAGAGAATTTTCAAATCCGGGAGGTTGTTCGACATATACTTCTTCGGAAATAAAACAATTCAAGAAAGCACTTTTGACATCCATTTGAAATAGTTTAAAATTATTACTTCTAGCATAGGCAAGGAGCATCCTTATGGCTTCTAATCGAGCCACGGGAGCGAAGGTTTCTTCATAATCGATACCTTCTTTCTGGTTGAAACCTTTGGCCACTAATCTAGCCTTGTTTCTAACCACGATACCATTTTCGTCTTGCTTGTTTCTAAAGACCCACTTAGTACCTATGACTAAGTGGTCACTTGGTCTAGGAACAAGCTTCCATACCTCATTCCTCTCAAATTTGTTCAATTCTTCTTGCATTGCAATGACCCAAAAATCATCTTTTAAGGCTTCGTCAATGCATTTAGGTTCAATTTGAGAAAGGAAAGCGGTGTTGGCACAAAAATTCTTGAAAGAAGAACGAGTTTGAACCCCTTTTGTTGTATCTCCTATAATTAGCTCCTTTGGATGAGCATCTACATACTTCCATTCGTTGGGTAAAGAAATTTCGGAAGAAGATGCATTCAAATGGCTATTTTGAGGAGGGGGTTCGTTTAAATTCAAATTATCAAAACCAAGATCATCATCAAAATCATTTTTCTTTAAATCAGAAATTTCATTAAAAACTACATTGATAGACTCTTCTATTACTAAGGTCCTTTTGTTAAAGACACGAAAGGCCTTAGAAACGGAGGAGTAACCAAGAAAAATGCCTTCATCGGATTTAGCATCAAATTTACCTAGGGCATCCTTTTCATTTAAAATGAAGCATTTACAACCAAAAACTTTAAAATAAGAAATATTTGGTTTTTTATTATTCCATAATTCATAGGGAGTTTTTGATAGAGATGGTCTTATTAGGACCCTATTCATGATATAACAAGCCATATTTACGGCTTCGGCCCAAAAATATTTGGGTAAACTATGTTTATTTAACATAGTTCTTGCCATTTCTTATAGGTTTCTATTTTTCCTTTCAACTACTCCATTTTGTTGAGGATTTCTTGGAGTTGAGAAGTTGTGATTGTACCCATTAACTTCGCAAAAATTTTGAAAGTCACGGTTTTGGAATTCACCACCTTGATCACTCCAAATTGATGAGATCATGAAGCCTTTTTCGTTTTGAGTGAGTTTACAAAATTTAGAGAAACACTTGAAGCAATCACTTTTGTGAGCTAAGAAATAGGTCCAAGTGTATCTAGAGTAGTCATCCACAATCACAAAAGCATATTTGCTTCCACCTAGACTTGTTGTATCAATTGGTCCGAATAAGTCTAAATGGATCAATTGTAATGGTCTAGTGGTGCTAATTTGATTTTTTGGTTTGAAGCTTGTTTTTATTTGTTTGCCTAGTTGACATGCATCGCATACCTTATCCTTAATAAACTTCATATTCGGAATCCCTCGTACTAATTCTTGAGATGAGATTTTAGATATTGTTTTCATGCTTGCATGACCTAATCTCCTATGCCAAAGCCAAGCATTATCATTTACGGCGGAGAAACACATTTCATTACTTAGTTCATCAAGATTGATGGTATAGACATTATTTTGTTTTAAAGCAATCATAGTCATGTTATGATTTGGTTTTTCAATAATGCACATATTTGATTCAAATCTAACGATATAACCTTTATCGCATAATTGACTAATACTCAAGAGATTGTATTTCAATCCATCAACTAGTAAAACATCATCAATGGAAAAACTAAATTTGTTACCAATAATTCCCTTGCCAATGATTTTGCCTTTGTTGTTGTCTCCGAAGGTCACGTACCCTTCTTCTTTGCTAGTGAGCATAGAGAAATGAGATGGATCTCCAGTCATATGTCTTGAGCATCTACTATCGAGATATCATCTCTTCCTCCTAGCTTGTGGGTTTGTCTATAAAAGAGGATGATTTTTAGGTACCCATTTGATTTTGAGTGCCTCAAAAATTGACCCACTAACTTTGTTATTTATTATTGAATCCTTTATAGTTCCTTTAGGAACCAATATTAATTTTTGTGAACTAATTTTCCTAAATGGACATTTGTAGGCAATATGTCCGGATTTGCAACAGAAGTTGCATTTCATATAAGAGGAAACATGTAATGTAGGTCCTTTTATGAAAGTGGTAGGATTTTGATGTAATTCTTTTACAAATCCAATTCCATTTCTATTTGCGATGTGACCCTTGTGTGCAAGGATCATATCTAATCCTTTGCTACCAACCTTAAACTTGTTTAAGGTTTCTTTAAGAAGCAAATTTTCAATTTTTATTGCTTCTAAATGCTCACACTTAGAGCATGGAGGAGTTTGAAGATTATCAAACTTATCTTGTAGCAAAGCATGCTCTTTCTTTAAGATACTTAACTTCTTGCTAACAGTTCTACATTCATCAAATAATTCATGAAAAGCGATAGAGAGTTCTTCAAAAGATAAATCTTCATTAAATAAATCGCATACCTCTTCTCCTAAAGCCATTAGCGCATAATGAGCAACTTGCTCGGTGTTAGACTCCTCTTCTTCGGACGGACTTGAATCATCCCACGTTGCCTTGAGCGCCTTCTTCTTTGATGTTCTCTTCTTGGCTTAAGGACAATCGTTCTTGTAGTGTCCCAGTTTTTTGCATTCATAGCAAATCACTTGGTCCTTCTTTTGTTCAAATTTATTTTTTGTATTATTTTTAAATTTGGTCTTTCTTAAGTATTTCTTAAATTTTTGAGTCAAAAGTGCAATGTCATTGTCACTGTCCTCATCACTTGATGTTCCTTTCAAGTGGTCTTCTTGTGATTTAAGTGCCATATCCTTCCTGTTCTTTGGAAGGGGGTTCTTGAGCTCGTCATGAGCTTGACATGTCATTTCGTAGGTCATTAGAGACCCAATGAGTTCTTCAGGAGGGAATGCTTTAAGGTCTTTGGCCTCTTGAATGGCCGTAACTTTTGGATCCCAACTTTTAGGGAGAGATCTTAAGATTTTAGTTACTAGTTCAAAGTTAGTAAAATCTTTACCAAGAGCTTTGAGTCTATTGATGCATCCGTAAACCGGGTGTACATGTCTCCGATGGACTCACTTGGTTTCATTCGGAAAAGTTCGTAAGAGTGCACAAGGATGTTGATTTTGGACTCTTTCACTCGGCTAGTGCCTTCATGAGTGACCTCAAGAGTTCTCCAAATATCAAAGGCCGAATCACAAATTGAAACACGATTAAATTCATTTTTGTCTAGTGCACAAAACAAGGCATTCATAGCCTTTGCATTTAAAGCAAAAACCTTCTTCTTCGATTCATTCCATTCGCTTATCGGAAGAGAAGATTTTTGAAATCCGTTTTCAACAATAGACCAAAGCTCAAAGTCCATAGAAATGAGGAAGATCCTCATGTGAGTCTTCCAATATGTGTAATCCGACCCATTAAACAAAGGTGGTCGTGCAATAGAGTGGCCCTCTTGCATGCCGGAGTAAGCCATCTCTCTTGGGTATTAAACCAAATATGAGAGATAACCTAGCTCTGATACCACTTGTTAGGATTGGAGCGGCACTAAGAGGGGGGGGAGGGTGAATTAGTGCAGCGGATTAAAACTTCGGTTTTAGAAAAATCTTTTGTACGATAAGAACGGAACTTGAAAAGCTTAACTTGAAGGCGTATTCTTAAAGTTGCGCAGCAAAGGTAATAAGGAACTAAAGCATGTAAGTAGGTTTGCAGTAATGTAAACATCAATAATGTAATGCAAACCAAAGATTACGCCGATTTTAGAGTGGTTCGGTCAAATGACCTACATCCACTTGCGAGGCCCCTCTTCGATGAGGCTCCCACCTTCCACTAGCAAATCTCTTGAAATGGAAGGGTAAATACCCCTCTTACAACCTTTTACAAACAGTTTAACCTCTTACAAATTTTTCAATAAGAAAGAAGGAGGAGAACTCTCTAGTAAATTGAAAACAAGACTTGCTAAGACTTTTCTCTCAATCAAAATGCTTCTCAAAAGTTGTAATCTTAGCTGAGATTTGAGGGGTATTTATAGGCCTCAAGAGGATTCAAATTTGGGCTCCAAAATTTGAATTCTCTTTGGGTTCCCGATGCTGGTGGTGCCACCGCCCAGCCAAGCGGTGCCACCGCCCAGCGCTCGGGTGCTGGACGGTGCA
The DNA here is from genome assembly GCF_036884655.1 of Musa acuminata AAA Group. Taxonomy (NCBI): domain Eukaryota; kingdom Viridiplantae; phylum Streptophyta; class Magnoliopsida; order Zingiberales; family Musaceae; genus Musa; species Musa acuminata. The sequence continues at coordinate 32,490,081 of NC_088357.1, forward strand.
ACCGCCCAGCCCAGGAGGTGTCACCGCCCAGCTCTCGGGTGCTAGGCGGTGCCACCGCCCAGCCAGGCGGTGCCGCCGCCTGGCTCTCCGGTTCGTTGGTTTGGCTTAATTTTAGCCCAAACCAAATCTGACTTTGGGACCAGTTGGCCCCTAACCAGGATATAGGATTATCTCTTAATCCTAATCCTAATTACAAGTGAACTACATAACCAAAACACATTCTAAGCAAGTTTTCAACCGTGAACGTCGAGTCTTGTTCCGGCGAGCTTTCCGACGAACTTTCTTCTGACGGACTCCCATCAAGCTCCCGATCTTATGATGACTTTAACGAGTAGCCGAGCCTTCTCGGTGATCTCCGTGAACCTCCGACGATCTCTTCGGTGAACTTCCGAAATTTTCGATAGGTTCCCGATTTCTTCTCGGTTGGTTTCGGCAGCATCTCCGACGATTCTTCGGACTCTTAAACGTCCATCGATCTTGACTCCGGTATTCTTGCTTTGTGTCTTCTGGTTATCGTAGTTAATCCTGCACACTTAACTCAATAATATGGATTAGATCAATTAACCCACCAATTGATTATATCATCAAAATCCGAGATTCAACAATTTCTTCTTGAAATACATACATAGGATTATTATTAGATTTAAATCTAACATTTTATTTCTTTATCATAAAACATGTAATTTTCATTATCATTTTCAAAATTACTAGCATGATAAGCATGATCCTATTTTATTTTTGCATTTTCATTACATCATTAAACATATAATTTTCAAGAAAAATAATTAAAAATAACTCATTAAAAGCATCATGTAATTTCGTAATAAATAAAAGGAGTTTTGTTTACCTCGTCGTCAAATGCCATTAAGGCGTAGTTTGCCACCTCGCCTTTGTTTTTCTCCTTGTCTTCGGATGAGCTTGGTTCGTCCCAATTTGTATTCTTTTTAAGTTTTTTTTAATTTTTTGATTATTGTTTCATGAACTTTTTAAATTTCATAAGGAGTTCAAGTTCACCATCACTTGAGCTTATGCTCATGTGGTCTTCAATTGTTCCAAGTCCAAAATCCTTCCTATTCTTTGGAAGGTGGTTCTCAAGTTCTTCACGTGTATTGCACATCATTTCATAGGTCATTAGAGACCCAATAAGTTCTTCGATCAAAAAAGTATTTAAATTTTTTGATTCTTGAATAGCCATTATTTTCGAATCCCATTTTTTAGAAAGCGATCGTAAAATCTTGTTAACGAGTTCTAAATTAGAAAAGCATTTGCCAAGAGCTTTTAAACTATTGAGAACATCCGTAAAACAGGTGTACATGTCAACAATGGTTTCGCTCAACTTCATTTGAAATAATTCAAAATCATGCATTAAAAGATTGACCTTCAAAACTTTTAATCTACTAGTACCTTTGTAAATGGCTTTAAGAATATGCCAAATGTCGAAAGCCATTTCGCAAGTAAAAACCCGATTAAACTCGTTTTCGTCTAAGGCACAAAATAGAGCATTCATAGCTCTAGCATTTAAAGAAAAAATTATCTTCTCTAAATCATTTCATTCGTTCATTTAAAGAAAACTCTCATTCGAGTTTTCCAATATGTGTAGTCCATCCCATTGAACAAGGGAGGACGAATGAGAGAGTGACCCTCTTGAAAGTCAAAAAGAGCCATTTCTCTTGGGTGTTATACCAAATGAGAAATACGAGGCTCTGATACCAATTTTTAGGAAAAGAATCAGCACTAAGAGGGGGGGTGAATTAGTGTAACGATAAAAATTACGTCAGTTCAAAACTTCATTGTGATTAAATCCATTTTTGATGAAAAATAATTTCGTAAAGGTAATAACTTTGAAAGTGCATGGAAGAGCATAGTGGATGTAAACCAAGTAAAGTGGTTTGCAGTTAAAGTAAATTGCTCAAGGGAAACGCAAACCAGATTTTTATAGTGGTTCGATCGTCGTGATCTACATCCACTCCGTCGATTCCTCTTCCGCCAAGGCCACCGGCATCCACTATCGGTCTTCCTTCAATAGGCGAAGACCAACCACCTTTTACACCTCTGTTCTCCTTTTTATAGGTTTAGGAGACAACCTTGTACAACCCTCTTTTACAAGGTATCCCTCTCACACCTCCCTTAGAATTCTCACTAAGCTTTGGGAGGAGAGAACTAAACTTTCTAAGGTTTACAACTTTAGAATCATAGAATTTTGCTCAATATTTCTTACTTATCCATGCAGGAATAGCTGGGGTATTTATAGGCTTCAAATGGATTCAAATTTGGAGCCCAAAATTCAAACCCCCAAAATTTCAGGGTACGGGCGGTACCACCGCCTGCACTGGGTGGTACCACCACCTGCACTGGGTGGTACCACCACCTGCAGCCTGACACTAGGCGGTATCACTGCCTAGACTGGTGGTACCACCACCTGATATAGTCTCGGAGACTATGCCATGACGGTTTCACTTGTTTAGTCATTGTTTGGGCCTTTCTCTTGGCTTAACACAGCCCAAACTTGGCCCAACTGTCCCCTAACTGGGTTGGCCCAATTCTAATCCCTATTATGTACTAACTATAAATTTTAAGATATTTACTAAGTTAAACAAAGTCTGTAAGTCTAGATTTCTTCCGACGAGCTTCTAGCGATCTTCCGGTGAACTTCCGATGATCTCTCGGCAATGTTCCAGCGGACTCCCGGCAAGCTCCTGGACTTCATGATGATATTCTTGGCGAGTTCTAATAAGCTTCTTTGGCAAGCTTTGGGACTTCTCAGTCAATTTTGACAGAACTTTCGATGAACTCTCGAACTCCCAATGAAATCACATTCTTGATTTCGGGACTTCATTTTGCTTTATGCCTTGCTATCATAGTTAATCCTGCACATGTAAAAACATACTTCGATCTAGACAATTATTACTAAGCATGAATCATGTTGTTCGGCATGTCATTGGTCCATCGACACTTCGTCTGATTCTTCGACGCATTATCCTCTCTTGCAGCCTATTGCCCAATCAGCTAGTTGACCTCCACAACTTCGATATCCTTGCCGCAATTTCTACTCTTCTTAGCTCGATGCTCGAATCCATGGCTCGAAGCATTCTATCGATACATCATCCGATCCTCTAGCTAGATGTCCAATCTTCTGACATGTTCCACCGGCCTAACATGACTCTTCCTACTTTAATTATCTCATCCTGATCGAAGCATCCTACGTCACTCAAAATGTAAATAAATTCATAAACATTTATCAATTGGTTTCATCATCAAAATCTGATATTCAACACTGAGAATGGATGTTCCAAGAGTCAACATGCCGGAGGATTGGGCGATATGTCGAATATCTAAACAATGTGCCGGAGTTCACCCGAAGCTCGTTGGGAGTTCACCGAAAGTGTGCTAGAAGTTTCTCTAGGAGATCAGATAACCAATTGATGAGCCGGACAACTAGATTGCTTAATTGTAATTATTTTAGCCTTAATTGATGTAGTTAGGTCTTAATTTGAGTTAGATTTGGGAGAAATCCTACCAACTCAATTAGGGGCTAACTGGGCCCAAAATAGGGCTGAGTTGGGCTTGATGGATGGGCCACTCTATCACTTAGAGCCATGCCAGGTGGTGGTACCACCCAGGGTGGGTGGTGGAACCGCTTGAGGCTTAGCCTCCTAGGTGGTCTGGAGGTGGTACCGCCCAGACTGGGTGGTGGTACCGTCAATAGTTAATGCTATCAGGCGGTGGTACTAACAGAGCCCAGTCTCCGAGGCTCTATTAGGCGGTAGTACCGTCAGACTAGGTAGTGGTACCGCCCAGTGTCAGAGTGTCAGGCGGTGGTACTACCCAATACTGGCGATGGTACCACAAGTACCTTGGAAATCCGGGATGAGACACTTTTTGGCTCTAATTTTGAAGCCATTGGAGCCTAAAATATCCCACTCTTTTCTAGATGAAAGAAAAACAAAGTGTGAACAAAAATCTTGAAGTGTTGGGGTGTGATAGTGTTGTAAAAGTACTAAGTATCCTCCTCTTCCCTTTCTAAGTCTCGTGTCTATTCAAGTGAGGTGTGAGGCTTGTAAGGGTTGTCTCCTAAACCCATGAAAAGGATAAAGTGTTGTAAGAGGGTAGTTGGTCTTCGCCCATTAAAGGAAGACTATTAGTGGATGCAGGTGACCTTGACGGAGGAGGAATCGAAAGTGGAGGTAGGTCACAACAACCAAACCACTATAAATCTGGTGTGTTCTTTCCTTACCGCTTACTTTCATTACTTAGCTGCACTATGCATTATAGATTTACTTCAAGTCGACATTTTCTCAATATGATTTCATTATTACATTTTTATCAACTCAAAAGATTTGGAATCGCAACCATCATTTTTATCGATGCACTAATTTACCCCCCTCTCTTAGTGTCGTATAGATCTTAACATCATATTCTTCTCAAATATATTAATCATATTTTGACATATTAGATATTCAAAGCAATTCTTATATCTTGTAATAATCCAATACATGGTATCTATTTTCAGAGTATTCACTTAATCAAGATGGTATTGTTTAGGAAGCAGAATACTAATCATGATATAATGAAATAATTTTGTGTTAAACGATAATAGATGCTCATAACTCTTTAGAACAATAGATAGATTAGGATTTTCAAAAATAGTGCCAATAGTCTTAAAATATGTAATCCCAACTAACTCAGTGTCTCATTGTTTTCTAAAATTTAAACCTCGTCATTTTTTAATAACTCCTATAAGGTTACAAATTACGTCATGTGTAGTAGGTATATGATGCCCTAGAAGATAATTGGATACCCTATCATGTTCATCAACATGTAAATTATTATAAAATAATTTAACTAGTTTAGGGTAGATAGATTAACTAATTTGAAGAATAGAAGAACATCTAAGTTAGCAAACCATTGAATTATTTCTAAATCACCAAAATCTTCTAGATCTATATACTTTCTTTTGTGGACAATCCTAAATTCGAAGTTTAAAAATTTAAAGGCATGATCATATGAATAAAAAAGGTTAGTGTCATAAGTTTCATCTTGTTGAATCTCGGATTTTGAAGATAAAATAAATTGATAAATTATTTGATCAAATCTATATGTTGAGAAAAGTGTGCAGAATTAACTACAATAGCAATCAAGGCATAAAGTAAAATGAAGTGCTAGAGTCAAGATCAATATTTCGTTAGAAGTTCAAGAGTTCATCGGAAGTCCGGACGTTCATCAGAAGTTCTATCGGAATTGACCGCGAAGTCCAGGAGTTTGCTAAAGAAGCTCGTCATAACTCACCAAGAAGATCGTCATGAAATCCAGGAGCTTACCGAGAGTCCGCTGGAACATTACCGAGAGATCGTCGGAAGTTCGCGGAAGCTCGCCGAAAGAAACCTATACTAACCAGACTTGATTTGCTTAGTGTATGCCTTAAGAATCATAGTTAGTACATAATTAGAATTAGATTTGGGAGGTAATCCCACTAACTCTATTAGGGGCCAATTGGACCCGTAATTGGACTGGTTTGGGCTAGATTCAAGGCCCAACTAGGTGGCTAGACCTTATCTAGCGATGGCACCACTAGACTGGGGTGGTGGAACCGCCCAGGGAATGGTCTCCCAGGTGGTCTCGATGGTGGAACCGCCCAGACTGGGCAGTGTACCGTCGATAGTTATTACCTGCCAAGTAGTGGTATAGCCCTGTTAGGCGGTAGTACCGCCCAGTATTAGAATGTCAAGCGATGGTATCGCCCAGTATTAGAATGTCAAGCGATGGTACCACCCAATACTGGCGGTGGTACTGCCAATACCCTAGAAATCTGGGTTGAGACACTTTTTGGCTCCAATTTTGATGCCACTAGGGCCTATAAATACCCCACCATTTTCTGCATAAAAGGGTAACAAATTGCAATCGAAGTGTGAAAAAAACTCTAAGTATTGGGGTGTTAAAAGTATTGTAAAAGTAAGAAGAGTTCTCTTCCTCCTTTCTTTGGCTTTATAATCATCCAAGAAGAGGTGTGAGGCTTATAAGAGTTATCTCCTAAACCCATGAAAAGAAAAAAGCACTATAAAAAGGTAGTTAGTCTTCACCTATTAAAGGAAGACCATTAGTGGACACTAGTGACCTCGATGGAGGAGGAATCAGAAGTGGATGTAGGTCACAACGATCGAACCACTATAAATTCCGGTGTGTTCATTCCATACCGCTTAATCTCTTTACTATGTTCAACTTTACTTCATTACAAACTGTCCAATCCCTTCTTCTCTACTCATTTAAGAAAAATGAAACAATTTTCATTAGAATCAAATTTTATCGTATGAAGGTTTTGAAATTGATAGAATTTTTCTGTTGCACTAATTCAACTCTCTCTCTTAGTGCCGCTCTTGATCCTAACAATTGATATCAGAGCAAGGTCACTCTCATTTTGGTTTAAAACCCAAGAAAGATGGCATTTCCTAGCAACCAAAAGGGTCACTCAATTACATGTCCACCCATGTTCAATGTGACAGATTACACCTATTGGAAGACTAGAATGAGGATTTTTATAATTTCTATAAATTTTTAGTTATGGAACATTATGGAAAATGGCTTTCAAAAGTCTTCTCTTTCAATGAACGATTGGAATGAGTTGGAGAAGAAGACTTTCACTTTAAATACTAAGGCTATGAATGCCTTGTTTTATGCTTTAGATAAAAACAAGTTCAATCGAGTGTCTATTTATGAAACAACTTTCGATATTTGGCATATAGTCGAAATCACTCATAAGGGCACTAGTAGAGTAAAGGAGTCCAAAATTAATCTTTTAGTCTATACTTTATGAATTGTTTCAGATGAAACCAAGTGAGACCATTGGAGACATGTAAACCCGGTTTATGGATGTTATCAATGGTCTAAAAGGACTTGGTAAAAGTTTTTCTAATTTCAAACTTGTTAATAAAATATTGAGATCCCTTCCAAAGAGTTAGAACCCTAAAGTAATGGTCATTCAAGAGGCCAAGGACTTGAACAACTTTCTGCTTGAAGAACTTATTTGGTCTTTGATGACCTACAAAATGAATTGCATGCTCATAAAGAGCTTGAGAATAACCTTCCAAAAAACATAAAGAATATGACAGTAAGAACTCATGAAGATCACTTGAAAGAAAACTCAAGTGATGAGGACTCAAGAAGGATATTTAGCATAAACTCTTGACAAGAAAGTTCAAAAAATTCATAAAAAGAAATAAATCTAAAAATGACACTAGAAACAAAATTGAACCCAAGAAAGAACAAGTTATATGCTATGAATGTAAGAAGTTGGGATATTTCAAAAGCGAATGTCCCCAAGTAAAGAAGAAAAAACCAAAGAAGAAGAAGGCGCTCAAAGCAACGTGGGATGACTCAAGCGATTCCAAAGACGAAGAACAAAAACAACAAGGAGATCGCCAACTACGCACTAATGGCTATCGGAGATGAGGTAAGTAGTTCATTAGATACAAATTTATCTTTCAATGAGCTTTTAAGTACTTTTAATGAATTGTTTGATGAATGTAGAACTTTGAGTAAAAAGTATAATTCTTTGAAAAAGGAGCATGCCCTTTTAAATATTGATTTTAAAAAATTTAAACATAATAATCCTTCTTTGCCTCCATGCACTAAGTGTGAACACTTAGAGGCACTTGAGAAGGAATACTTACTACTCAAAGAAACCTTAGAAAAGTTTGAGGTTGGTAGTAAGTCCTTGAATATGATCCTTGCCAATAAGGGTCACGTTCATAAAAGAGGCGGAATCGGATTTGTGAGTAGCTCTTATCAAAATCCAACCACCTTTGTAAAAGGTCATACCTTGCATGTATCACCCTGCATCAAATGCAACTTTTGTTGCAAACTTGGACATGTTGCCTATAAATGTCCACTTAAGAGATATAGTCCACATAAATTATTTTGCATTCCTAAAGGAACCATAAAAAACTCTATGCAAAATGATAAGTTGAGTAGATCGATTTTTGAGGTACCCAAGGTCAAATGATTACCTAAAAATCACCCTTTTTTGTAGAAATGTTTACCATCACAAGCTAGGAGCAAAAGATAGTACCTTGATAGTGGATACTCAAGGCACATGACCGGAGATCCATCTAACTTCGCTAAGCTCACTAGCCTAGACAAAGGGTATGTCACATTCAGAGACAACAACAAGGGTAAAGTCATTTGTAAAGGAACCATAGGTAACAAATATAACTTTTTGATTAAAGATATGTTATTGGTTGACAGATTTGTTAGGAACGAGTCGACACTAGGGGGGGGGGGGTGAATTTGTGCAGCGGTAAAAATTACGTCAGTTCAAAATCTCGTTGTGATTAAACCTATTTCGGAAGAGTGTAGTGGATGTAAAACAAGTAAAGAAGGACATTTTGCAGTAAATGTAAATTGCAAGAAGTAAATGCAAACCAAGTTATAGTGGTTCGATCATCGTGATCTACATCCACTCCACCGATTCCTCTTCCGTCGAGGCCACCGGCATCCACTAATGATATTCCTTTAATATGCAAAGATCAACCTCCTTCTTACAACTCTATTCTCCTTTTGTAAGCTTGGGAGAGAACCTTTACACCCCCACTTACTCCTCTCTCAAACTATACTAACACTTAGATCTTCGATAGGAGTTCACACAAGATTACAATAGCATTTTCTTTCTTTTTCATTCTCGATTCTTGTGTCTGTTAACTAGAGATGAGAGGGTTATTTATAAGCCTCAAGTGGATTCAAACTTTGAGCCTAAAAATGTCTCATCCCGGGTTTCCCGTGCCCTAGCGGTACCACCGCCTGTGTTGGGCGGTACCACTGCTTGTAGCACTGACACTAAGTAGTACCACCGTCTAGTCTGGTGGTACCACAGCTTGGGAGACTGTGTCTAGGTGGTACCATCGCCCAGACTAGCAGTACCATCGCTTGACATAGTCTCGGAGATTGTGCCACGACGGTGCCACCTATTTGGTCACTGTTCGGGCCTTTCATTGGGCCCAACACAATCCAAACTTGGGCCCAACTGTCCCCTAATTGGGTTGGCACAATTCTAACCTAATTATGTGCTATGAAATTTAAAGCATATAATAAGCTAAATAAGTCCGGTAAGTCTAGGTTTCTACCGGTGAGCTTTCGACGATCTTCCGGTGAACTTCCGACGATCTCTCGGCAATATTCCAGCGGACTCCCAGTAAGCTCCTGGACTTTACGATAATCTTCTTGGTGAGTTTCGATGAGCTTCTTTGGTAAGCTCTTGGGTTTCTCGGTCAATTCTAGCAGAACTTCCGATAAACTCTCGAACTCCCAACGAGATCTCGTTCTTAACTCCGGGACTTTATTTTGCTTTATGCCTTGATCACTATCATAGTTAATCCTACACAAATAAAACCTACTTCGATCTAGACAATTATTACAAAGCAAATTAAATATTGTCCGACATGTCATTGGTTTATTGGTGCTTTGTCCGAATCTTCGGCGCATCGTCCTCTCTTGCGGCATATTGCCCAATCAGCCAATTGACCTCCGCAACACCGATTTACTTGGCATAATTTTTGCTTTTCTTGGTCCGATGTCCGAATTCACAGCCCGAAGCCTTCTGCCGATACGTCAACCGATCCTCCAACTCGACGTCCAATCTTCTAACATGTTTCTCTTTGACCCAATATGATTCTTCCTACTTTAATTATCTCTCCCTAATCGAAGCTTCCTATGTCACTCAAAATGTAAATTAAATCATAAACACTCTCAATTAGTTTCATTATCAAAATCCGAGATTCAACAATCTCCCCCATTTTGATGATGACAACCAATTGATGATGAAGTTAACCTTAACTCCCCCTATCAATGTGCCATATTAGTAGAACTCTTGGATTCAAAAATCCAAGCAACATGTCATGATAAAATAATGCATAACATCATACTTCTCCCCCTTTGTCATCAATAAAAAGGAGAAGTTCAACTATCAAGCGTTTAGACATACAAGTTTAAATCATTGCATAATCTCTAGTTTTATCAACATGCAAGTTTTATAATATACAGCTAGCAAATTTGTTCATTTCAGAGTATGCAAGCTAGCAAATTTTATTTTGCTTCTTTGCAAAGCGCAAGCTAATGAAATTTTACATCATTTAACAACATGCAAGCTAGCAAGTTTTTCACAAATGAAAGTTGGCAAAATCTTTGCATCTTTTAAGATGAGCAAGCTAGCAAGTTTTAGCTTCTTCTTGCATATGTCATCATGCAAGCTAGCAGATTTTATCTCCCCATTTGTCATTGTCAAAAAGAAGGGAAGAATATAATTTTGTAATTCTTTTTTCCTTTACAATAATTTTGAAATTATGATAAAGGTAAAGTATCAAACTTATTTTTGCATCATTATAGTTTCAAATTAAAACATACACAATTTTAAAACCTTACATTTGCATCCTTACTTCATGCATGATACAAATAACTCAATCATCACTATGGGCATATCATACATGATACTAATGTTAGGATCGGAGCGGCACTAAGAGGGGGGGGGGGGTGAATTAGTGCAGTGGATTAAAACGTCGGTTTTGACAAATCTTTCGTACGATAAAAATCAAACTCGGAAGTGCTTAACTTGAAAGCGTATTTGCAAAGTTGTGCAGCAAAGGTAATGAGGAAATAAAGCAAGTAAGAAAGTTTGCAGTAATGTAAATAGCAGTAATGAAATGCAAACCAGAGATTACATCGATTTTAAAGTGGTTCGGTCAAATGACCTACATCCACTTGCGAGGTCCCTCTTCGATGAGGCTCCCACCTTCCACTAGCAAATCTCTTGAAGGGAAGGGTAAATACCCCTCTTACAACTTTTTACAAGCGGTTCACTCTCTTATAGATTTTCAGCAAGAAAGAAGGAGGTGAACACTAGCAAATTGAAAACAAGACTAGCTAAGACTTTTCTGTTGGGAAATCATTGGGGGTGACATCATATGCGCAGCGGAAGAACAAGAAAACAAAATCCCCGATTCCCAAAAAGATGTTCGTCGTCGTGCGAAGATTGGTGCGCAAAAATCCGCAAAACACAAAACTGCGTATAAAGATTGTGTTACCTAGGGAGATCGTATATCCCTGTTTCCTTGCAGATCCTTAGGAGAGGGTGAAGGAGGTCAAGCGTCCTCCTCTCTAGCGGTGATCCACACAGCAGGGTTGCGACGACGCTCCTCAAAACTCCAGGCCTACTCTGAGGTGGAGAGGGAGAGGAGAATAGGAAGGGCAAGCAAAGACTCTAGCCTATGAGGCTGTGAATCCCTCCTATTTATAGAGATCCTGTGTCAAAACCCTAATGGGTCCTTTCCCTAGTGGGTATTGGATCTGCATCCAATAAGACAAGGGCTCCGTCGGATATCTCATATCCAAACCTCTACTCATCGCAATGCCTACCATATGTGTGTGACCCTCTAGGCCCAATATCGAGCTGGCCGTGAGTCATACCTGTCAGAACTCCTTCTAACTAAGTGAATTATTATCTCTGTAATAATTCACTCGACTCATCGACTACGGAAGTACTAGGCCACTACGCCGTAGTCCCCAGACGATACAGGGGAATCCAATCCATTGGACCTGTCTGTCCTCAGTTACCATGTACCTATAGTCCCTCATCCATCTAATATCCCAGAGACCGTATATCGAGCATGGTGCTGTCAGACCCATACGGTTTCTACTCGAGTCTCGCTCTAATCGGATTCTCCCGGAGAACTCTTTCTCTCTCAACCCGAATGACCCTGGCCAGGGATTTGTCTGAGCAAGAACACATGGGATATTCCTCTCATGATACCGAGAGTGGATGATCCTCTATCGACACTCAATAGCCCTCGTAAGGTCGACTACTACTCCCAATGACCAGCTGTACTAGATCTGGGAACAGCCAAACCTATAAGTCTGGTATCAAAGAGTGGAGCACTCATACAGGACATCCTTGGTGTCTCAAGTCTAAGAACCAGATACACCACTAGGACTACGGAATTGTTGTCTGACAATAAGGCATCATCAACCATCCAGCATTCCGTAAGCGGATCAATCAGTGAACTCATTCTCCAATGAGCACCTGTACTGTATCCCTAGTGTCCCTACACGAGCAGCTATGAGACCAGCTGCATCCATCATATGGACGGGTATACAGCACACCAGTCTATCCGGTTATCACGATGTCCCTCTCGAGTAACCTATGACCGGGATTATTTAGGATATGTGTTTAAAGGTGAATCGATCTCATTATCGTGATCTCATCACGATCCGATTCCCATTGCACAAATCCAAGGACATCACAATATATATGCATTTATGCAATAGTTATAAAGTGATATACGCCAAAATATAATAAGCAAAAAGATTCTGTATCAAGTCACACGTGCTATCACTCACGTGATTGGCTTGCTGGGCACTTATGACTAGCAATCTCCCACTTGACCTAAAGCCAATCACCTATGTGTCTGATCCCCATCAGACCCCTGTGACGCTCAAAGACAATCTGAGACAATGGCTTTGTTAGTGGATCTGCAATGTTATCTTCGGATGGAACTCTTTCCACTGCTACATCTCCTCGGGTCACGATCTCTCTGATAAGGTGGAACCTCCTCAGAACATGCTTAGATTTCTGATGAGACCTAGGTTCCTTCGCTTGAGCAATTGCCCCGTTGTTGTCGCAATATAGGGAAATCGGCTCCTCACTATCCGGCACGACTCCCAAATCTGTGATGAACTTCTTCAACCAGACTCCCTCCTTTGCTGCATCTGATGCAGCAATGTACTCCGCCTCTGTGGTCGAGTCAGCAGTGGTATCTTGCTTGGAACTCTTCCAGCATACTGCTCCTCCATTCAAGGTGTACACATACCCTGAATTCGACTTGCTATCATCGACATCAGACTGAAAACTTGAGTCAGTGTAGCCTTCAACCTTAAGGCTATTACCTCCATATACTAGTAAAAGATCCTTAGTCCTTCTCAAGTACTTAAGGATACACTTTACTGCTTTCCAGTGCTCCAAGCCTGGATCCGCCTGATACCTGCTCGTGACACTCAGAGCATGCGCTATATCAGGCCTAGTACATAGCATTGCATACATGATAGACCCTATTGCTGAGGCATAAGGTATCATATCCATGTTCGCCCTTTCTTCTGGAGTCTTTGGGGACATACTCGTAGAAAGCGATATCCCATGTCTCATCGGTATGAGACCTCTTTTGGAATTTTCCATGCCAAACCTTTTGACAATAGTTTCTATGTACCTGGACTGGGACAAGCCAAGCATCCTTTTGGATCTATCTCTATAGATTCTAATCCCCAAGATATAAGATGCTTCTCCTAAGTCCTTCATGGAGAAGTGTCTAGATAACCAAGCCTTTATTGTGGATAGCATTCCTATGTCATTCCCAATGATGAGGATGTCATCCACATATAACACCAAAAAGCTAATAGCGCTCCCACTTACCTTTCTGTATACACAAGGCTCATCTTCGTTTTTAACGAAGTCATAAGATCTGATTGCCTCATCAAATCTTATGTTCCAACTTCGGGAAGCTTGCTTTAGTCCATAAATGGATCTAAGCAACCTACACACCTTATCTGGGCAGTTCTTGGACACGAATCCCTCAGGTTGCATCATATACACCTCCTCCTCCAGGTTCCCGTTGAGGAATGCGGTTTTCACATCCATCTGCCAGATCTCATAATCATAGTGTGCTGCAATAGCCAATAGAATTCTGATGGATTTTAGCATTGCTACGGGTGAGAAAGTTTCGTCGTAGTCAACACCTTGCCTTTGACGATACCCCTTAGCCACTAGCCTTGCTTTATAGGTCTCTACCTTTCCATCTACTCCGATCTTTTTCTTAAAGATCCACTTGCAACCGATGGGTACAATACCTTCGGGTGCATCAACTAGGTTCCAAACCTTATTGGAGTACATAGAATCCATCTCAGAATTCATGGCTTCTTTCCACTTCCCGGAGTCTATACTCATAATAGCCTCCTCGTAGGTCTGAGGATCAATATCCTCTACATCCTCTGCTCTAATATGTCCCACATATCTCTCAGGAGGATGGGATACTCTATCAGACCTGCGTAAAGTTGAAACTTGTGTATTAGATACCTGAACAGACTCGGGCTGTAGAGTGGTGCTTGAGCTTGGTTCTCCAACCTCGCTCAATTCTATCATTCTCCCACTGTCTCCGTCAAGAATGTGTTCCTTCTCAAGGAACACTGCTCTCTTAGCTACAAAGACCTTTTGGTCCTCGAGATGATAGAAGTAATACCCACAAGTTTCCTTGGGGTATCCCACAAATTTACATCGCCCTGTCCTTGATTCTAACTTATCGGGGTTGTGTCTTTTAACATGGGCAGAGCAACCCCAAATCTTAACTACTTTAAGATCAGGCTTCTTCCCTTTCCATATCTCATATGGTGTAGACACCACCGACTTAGTTGGAACTCTGTTCAGAAGGTAAGCTGCGGTTTCTAGGTCATATCCCTAGAATAAGATGGGTAGGTCAGCGAAACTCATCATGGACCGTACCATATCTAATAATGTACGATTTCTCCTTTCAGAGACACCATTGAGCTGAGGTGTATAAGGAGGTGTCCATTGGGATAATATCCCATGGTCCTTGAGGAAGTGAGTAAACTCTGTACTTAAGTACTCACCTCCTCGATCTGATCGAAGAGTTTTGATACTCTTTCCAGTCTGGTTCTCCACCTCATTCTTATACTCTCTGAATTTCTCAAAGGCCTCGGACTTGTACTTCATTAAGTACACATATCCATACCTTGAGAAATCATTAGTAAATGTAATGAAGTAGGAGTAACCTCCAATGGCATGAGTTGACATGGGTCCACATACATCACTATGTATGAGTTCCAACAACTCAGTGGCTCTCTCTCCAATTCCACTAAATGGAGAGTTGGTCAGTTTTCCACGAATGCAAGGCTCACAAGTTGCATATGACACATAGTCGAATGGATCTAGATATCCATCATTTAGCAACTTTTGAATCCTTCTTTCATGGATGTGACCTAGCCTACAATGCCACAGGTATGCACTGTTCAACTCATCTCATTTCCTTTTGGACACATTTATATTCATGATATGTGGAGTGGTGTCTAACATAAATAAACCATTATGCAATGTTCCTTTCGTGATGATCTTATCATCTAATAATATCGAACAACCATTGTTCTCAAAAACAAATTTATATCCACTAACTGTTAAACATGAAATGGAGATAATGTTTTTGATAATAGAAGGAACAAAATAACATGCATCTAATGCAATAAAAGCTCCACTAGGCAGATGTAGGGCGACCTCGCCAACAGCTAATACAGCAACTTTTGCTCCATTACCCATCTTGAGGTCCATCTCGCCTCTCTCTAGTCTCCTAGGCCTTGCCAGAACCTGCAACGAATTACATATATGATAAGCACTACCGGTATCTAATACCCATGTGTTATCATAAGAGTCTGACAAATGGAGACTGATCATGAATGTACCTGAAGCTTCATCAAGCTTTTGTTTCGCCCTTTCTGCAAGGTACTCTTTGTAGTTTCTCTTCCAGTGCCCATCTTTACCACAGTGGAAGCACTGGCCTTTGTCCTTTGTTGGGTCTTTCTTAGCAACCTTTGCTTTACCTTGTTTGCCCTTGCCCTTTCCCTTCTTAAGGGACCTTTCTGCTTTCCTTTTCTTTCTGGTCTCACCAGTGTAGAGAACTGGCTTCTCTTTCTTAATAGTACTCTCTGCCTCCCTCAACATATTGAGGAGCTCTGGGAGAGTCACCTCAAGCTTGTTCATATTAAAGTTCATTATGAACTGTAAAAAGGAATCTGGTAGGGACTGAAGCACAATGTCCACACATAAGTTATCCTCTAGGACCATTTCTAGACCTGTGAGTTTCTCTATCCACTCAATCATCTTTAGGACATGGTTCTGAACCGGTGTCCCCTCAGTCATCCTAGCGCGGAAAAGGCTCTTGGATATCTCATATCGTTGAGTCCTTCCCTGTTCCTCAAACAATTTACGGACATGTAGGAGAATGGATCTGGCATCCATCTTTTCATGTTGTCTCTGTAACTCTGGAGTCATAGAGCCCAACATATAGCACTGAGCAAGAGTGGAGTCATCAATGTACTTCACGTAGCGAGCGATCTCATCCTCGCTTGCCCCTTCTTCGGGCGTAGGCATCACTGTATCAAGGACGTACACGATTTTCTCCGCTGTGAGAACAATTCTCAAGTTACGGAGCCAATCCGTATAATTTGGACCAGTGAGGCGGTTGACATCAAGTATGCCACGTAAGGGATTTGAAAGCGACATTTTCTGAAAATAAAGATGTAGCAAAAATGAATAACATGCAGATTTTGCAAGAAATAAACTATCAAGATATGGACTTCTATCTTAATATGCTCCCACTATTTTACTAACGAGTCACGCGACACCCTCAGCATGTGAAACGGAAGTCTCCGACAGACTTCTAGTGGGGATCAGGATCCAATCAGCGTCTTAGTGTAACCTCGAGGGACTCGACCAATCACACTAAGCCTAAAAGGTAGACAACTCTTGCCGATCACAACTCCTTGTGATTCCCGTCCTGTTCGGCCTCCGAATCACCATGGCCTCGAGGGACTCGACCAACCATGATGCTCGGTTAAGTCAACACCTTCGTTACAAGATGAGTCTGATTTGATGATATACCCTCGAGGGACTCGACCAAGCATATCATGCCCTCAGGTCACCGGTGACATCTCTATGTCGTAAGCAAGATAGCGAATCGCGATATAGGTGAGTCTCGAGGGACTCGACCAACTCAACCTACACCGGGATTCGGTTCCTACTCATAACGATGGAAGGCCACGTGGGTCAATCTAATTGCCTCACGTTTACCGACTTAATATTATCGAGAGATGTTTCTATGATTTGGTCTCCTAATATGACATGTCACACATATACATATTTAATATATATCTACATCGCATGCAAATATATATACATATCTAGTATGTGTATAAGCAATCACACCAGATGATCATGGACCACAACCTAATATGATTAGGCCCGAGCCAGTAGGCCTAATCACTCACATCAAGATCTATGTGTGCAACGGTGCATCTCCATGCCTTGTGATCGTCCATCTCGTCCTCGTCGGTTCCGTCGACATCTTGATGCATCTCCATGCATTACGATCGTCCGTCTCGTGGGTCCCGCTATGGCTTCCACGCTCCCGCTGCGCCTCCTCATGTGATTACAACTTAATCATAGGCACGCAGGCCCGACAATAAACGAGAAATATAATGGAGGTTCGCAGACCTCAATAATAATAATCACAAGTACACACATCACACGGTCCATGATCATCCGTCCACTCATCATACATCACATATATAAATAATCATCATCATGTAGGACTACTAGATAATAATAAAATAATAATCAACTAAACCTTTTAATTAATTAATATTTTCTGAAATCAGGGATATATAGGGAATTTCTCAATTCCTAAGGGTATTTTCGTAATTTGGACAAAAGACAGAAACTGGAATTTCTCAAATTCCGAGGGGCAAAACTGTCTTTTGCGCAGAAAACCCTAATACCCTTTCCCCTTTTCGCTGCTGCCGCCGCCGCCACCCTGCCGGCGGCGGCCTGTGCGGCGGGGCGAGGGCACTGCCCTCGCCTGCAGGCGGCACGCCCGCTGGCGGCGATGCCGCTGCGAGTGGGCGCCCTCTTCGGGCGCCGCTGCCTCCGCAGGCGGTGCTGTCCCGCCGGGCGGCCGCCCCTGTGGGGGGGGTTTCGCCCGCGGGAGCAGCGGCGGCAGGCGTCGCGCGTCGTTGCCCTGCGGCGGCAGGCGTCGCGTGTCGCTGCCCTGCGGCGGCAGGCGCCGCTTCCTTTCGGCGGTAGGCGCCGCTGCCCTGCGGCGCCTCTGCCCGTGGGTTGCCAGCCCCGCCGGCAGCAAGCCTGCTGCAAGCAGGCCGCCGGCCGGCTGCTGCAGGCACAGCGCTTGCGCATGCGCCGGCGCTGTGCTGCCTGGCTGCGGCTGCGGCTGCCGCTGCAGGTGGCTGCAGGCATGCAGATCGAGGGCAGCAACTGTTGTTGCCCTTCCTTGCTTTTGCGTCAACGATTTTGACGTCAAAATTCTTCCTAAACACAATACACGTAGTTCAAAACCAATCATTCGCACGAACAACCTGGCTCTGATACCACTGTTGGGAAATCATTGGGGGCGACATCATATGCGCAGCGGAAGAACAAGAAAACAAAATCCCCGATTCCCAAAAAGATGTTCGTCGTCGTGCGAAGATTGGTGCGCAAAAATTCGCAAAACACAAAACTGCGTATAAAGATTGTGTTACCTAGGGAGATCGTATATCCCTGTTTCCTTGCAGATCCTTAGGAGAGGGTGAAGGAGGTCAAGCGTCCTCCTCTCTAGCGGTGATCCACACAGCAGGGTTGCGACGACGCTCCTCAAAACTCCAGGCCTACTCTGAGGTGGAGAGGGAGAGGAGAATAGGAAGGGCAAGCAAAGACTCTAGCCTATGAGGCTGTGAATCCCTCCTATTTATAGAGATCCCGTGTCAAAACCCTAATGGGTCCTTTCCCTAGTGGGTATTGGATCTGCATCCAATAAGACAAGGGCTCCGTCGGATATCTCATATCCAAACCTCTACTCATCGCAATGCCTACCATATGTGTGTGACCCTCTAGGCCCAATATCGAGCTGGCCGTGAGTCATACCTGTCAGAACTCCTTCTAACTAAGTGAATTATTATCTCTGTAATAATTCACTCGACTCATCGACTACGGAAGTACTAGGCCACTACGCCGTAGTCCCCAGACGATACAGGGGAATCCAATCCATTGGACCTGTCTGTCCTCAGTTACCATGTACCTATAGTCCCTCATCCATCTAATATCCCAGAGACCGTATATCGAGCATGGTGCTGTCAGACCCATACGGTTTCTACTCGAGTCTCGCTCTAATCGGATTCTCCCGGAGAACTCTTTCTCTCTCAACCCGAATGACCCTGGCCAGGGATTTGTCTGAGCAAGAACACATGGGATATTCCTCTCATGATACCGAGAGTGGATGATCCTCTATCGACACTCAATAGCCCTCGTAAGGTCGACTACTACTCCCAATGACCAACTGTACTAGATCTGGGAACAGCCAAACCTATAAGTCTGGTATCAAAGAGTGGAGCACTCATACAGGACATCCTTGGTGTCTCAAGTCTAAGAACCAGATACACCACTAGGACTACGGAATTGTTGTCTGACAATAAGGCATCATCAACCATCCAGCATTCCGTAAGCGGATCAATCAGTGAACTCATTCTCCAATGAGCACCTGTACTGTATCCCTAGTGTCCCTACACGAGCAGCTATGAGACCAGCTGCATCCATCATATGGACGGGTATACAGCACACCAGTCTATCCGGTTATCACGATGTCCCTCTCGAGTAACCTATGACCGGGATTATTTAGGATATGTGTTTAAAGGTGAATCGATCTCATTATCGTGATCTCATCACGATCCGATTCCCATTGCACAAATCCAAGGACATCACAATATATATGCATTTATGCAATAGTTATAAAGTGATATACGCCAAAATATAATAAGCAAAAAGATTCTGTATCAAGTCACACGTGCTATCACTCACGTGATTGGCTTGCTGGGCACTTATGACTAGCATTTTCTAAGACCTTTCTCTCAATCAATTGCTTCTCAAAAAGTTGTAATCTCAGCTGAGATTTGAGGGGTATTTATAGGCCTTAAGAGGATTCAAATTTGGGCTCCAAAATTTGAATTCTGTTTGGTTCCCGATGCTGGCGGTGCCACTGCCTGTCAGTGGCGGTGCCACCGCCTGTCAGTGTCTGACACTGACAGTGGATTGGCGGTGCCACCGCCTAGCCCAGGCGGTGCCACCGCCCAGTTCTCGGGTGCTGGGCGCGCCGGACCCTTCGGTTCACTGGTTGGGCTTTAAATTTAGCCCAAACCAAGTCTAATTTTAGGCCCAATTGGTCCCTAACCAAGATATAGGATTATCTCTTAATCCTAATCCTAATTACAAGTGAACTACATAACTAAAAACATCCTAAGCAAGTTTTCAACCACGAACGTCGAGTCTTGTTCCGGTGAGCTTTCCGACGAACTTCTTCCGACAGACTCCCAGCAAGCTCCCGATCTTGTGATGACTTTAATGAGTAGCCAAGCCTTCTCTGTGATCTCCGTGAACCTCCGACGATCTCTTCAGCGAACTTTCGAAAATTCCAACAGGTTCCCGATTTCTTCTCGGTTGGTTCCGGCAGCATCTCCGATGATTCTTCGGACTCTTAAACGTCCATCGAACTTGACTCCGATATCCTTGCTTTATGTTTTCTGCTTATCGTAGTTAATCCTGCACACTTAACTCAATAATATGGATTAGATAAATTAACCCATCAATTGATTATATCATCAAAATCCGAGATTCAACAATCTCCCCCTTTTTGATGATGGCAATCAATTGATGACGGAGTTAAACATAACTCCCCCTATCTATATGCCATATTATGAGAAGATAAAAACACTTGAATTCCATCCCATTGGATTCAAGCATAACCCGATAAGTTCTAACCGTAGAGCTTATCGTGATCCTCATTAAACAATAGTAAGTACGAAACTTCGATGAAAATCATAAGTTAAATGAAAAGGGACGAATTTTACTACGACAGAAGATAAAGATTTTCAATATAAATTTCATGATATAGATGTAAGGCATGCTTTCAATATGATCAATCAATCTTGTGATATTTTCAAGGATTTTGCAAGGCATATAAGACATTCATATCATACAAGTTTTTGTAATTCATATAAGTCATGCTATCGTTATGGTGTAAGTCATCACTTAGTCATCAACAAAAAGAGACAAGCCAGCTAATTGATGATCATAGAAAAAAGGTTTAGCATTTAATAGTAAACAAAGTTCATCATTCAAATTTGCCAGAAATAGTTTATCCAAAAAAAATCATCATTTATGCATATCAAAACAGTAGTTATCTAAAGGAAGGATCAGTTATCGTTCAATCGATGACAAACTTTGAACTTGTTGTTAAAAGCAAACAGAATAGAATAAAAAGATACATCAATTTAATCCTTAGGAGGTAATCCACAGTGCTGATACATGATATCTAGTTTTTCATTCATTTGTCGTAGTGTCTTCAAAATTTCAACTTGTTGATTTTGAATTTGTTCTTGCTGTGATTTGATCTGAGACAGTTCCGCCATAATGAGATCTTCAGAGGAGGAAACAGGAGCTGAAGGTGCTGCGCCAAAAGGACTAGGAGGAGGAGATTCATTTCCCATAAGAATTGGTGTTTCGGGGTGTTCTATTGGTGGAGGAATTAGATCCGTCCTTCTAGGCTGCCTAACCCATATGCCATTCCTAAAAGTGCACCTAAGTCTTTTCAGTAGGTTTTTATTTATTATGTTATATCGATCATTTTGAATAGATTCTTCATCGGGTGGGATGCAAATGTCATAGGCATGAAGAAATTTAGTGATTAACCTCCCATATGGCAACATAGTATCTTTAGCCATAATATCCTGCATGTGTTGCCGAATTGAGTACCCAAAACAATTATGCTGACCGGTCATAATCCAATACATGGTACTTATCTCTATTTGACTTATTTCATCAAGATGAAATTGTTTGGGGAATATGATGCTTGTGATAATGTGATGAAGAATTTTAGAGTTGAAAGGCAGTAAGTGTTCACAGCTCTTGGGTAGGAAGTCAAGGTTTGGATTTGCAAAATTGTTTCTACGGCTTCGGTATAGGTTGCTCCTATTGTGTTGACGTCCCATTTACCTTTAAAATAGCATCCCCTATCTTTTTCAGTTATACCAATTAGCTCACAAATAGTGCTGTCAAATATTCTAATGGGTGTTCCTAGAAGGTAAGTGCTTAGGCTATCGTTGTCCTCATATAGGTTGGCATAGAACAATCTAACTAATCGCGGATAGATTGGTTCATCTATTTGTAGTAGAGGTAGAGCTTCTAGGTGTGCAAACCACCTAATGGGTTCTAAGTCCTCTAGTTCATCCAGATCAACGTATTTTCCCTTATGGATATATCGTGTTTCAAATTTTGGAAAGTTAAGGGCTACCTCTTTTGATCTAAAAAGATCATGGTCAAATGAATCTCCTTCAATCCTTTTTCCTTTTGATCTCTTAGGAGCCATTATCTAGACAAGATGATGATGAAATTGTGAAAAATAAGCAAGGGAAAGAGAAAAGAAAAGAGGGAATGGGATACCAAAAAGAGGGATTTCAAGTGTTACCTTATGGAGATTATGTTGAGAGATGGAAAGCTTGGACCACCAAGAATCCTTCTCCAATGCTTCTAAGAGTTAGAATGAGGGTTAGAGGGAATGGGAGAGGGTTTTGAGAGCTTTTTCTTCGGGTTGGGGGCGGTGTCACCGCCGGCCCTAACCCCTCGGGTTAATAAGGGTCGCTCGGTCGGTGCCACCACCAAACCGAGCGGTGTCACCGCCTGGTGCCCGAGCACTCAGGCGGTGCAACCGCCGGATCTGGCGGTGCCACCATTGGCATCCCGCGGAGGAAAGAAAAAAAATTTTTCTTCCTCCCTTTTGTTTAGCTTCTTCCCTCAAGATAATAAGTTATACTTAATGGATCATTTTGAATTGAAGAAAAAGGAAGAAATCAAATCCACAAAAGAAAGGAAAAAGGACGAGTCATTTTTCGTGAAGCTCATTTTAGGGACAATTTAACATGCCTAATTCCCTTCTAATGAATTCAAATTGATCTTCATTCAAAGCTTTTGTAAATATATATGGTAATTGATGCTTTGTGTCAATGAATTCTAGAACAACATCGTTGTTAAGGACATGATCGCGTATGAAATGATGCCTAACGTCGATGTGCTTAGTTCTAGAGTGCAGAATTGGATTTTTAGTAAGACATATGGCACTAGAATTATCACATTTTATGGGAATATTTTTAAAGTGAATTCCATAGTCTTCTAATGTATTTTTCATCCAAATGACTTGTGCACAACATGCACTTGCAGCAATGTATTCGGCTTCCGCCGTAGATAGTGCAACTGAATTTTGTTTCTTGGAAGTCTAAGAAACAAGTGCATGTCCTAAAAATTGGTATGTTCTGGATGTACTTTTTCTATCTATCCTGCATCCGCCAAAATCGGCATCTGCATAAGCTATTAGATCGAATTTTTCAGATTTTGGATACCACAATCCTAAATTTGGAGTTCCTTTAAGATACCTAAATATTCTTTTAACACTCTTCTGATGAGATAATTTAGGATTAGATTGAAACCTAGCGCAAAGTCCTACACTAAACATAATATCTGGTTTAGTCATGGTGAGGTAGAGTAGACTACCTATCATTCCCCTATATGTTTTTTGATCGAAATTTTCACTATTTTCATCCATATCTAACTTAGTCGCAGTACTCATAGGGGTGTTTATTGCTTTTGAATTATCCATGTTAAATCATTTTAACAATTCTAATGTATATTTGGATTGGTTAAGAAATATACCATCACTAAGTTGTTGGATTTGTAATCCTAAAAAGAAAGTTAATTCACTCATTAAACTCATTTCAAATTCATGACTCATACATTTGGCAAATGATTCACATAGTGATTCATCCGAAGAGCCAAAAATAATATCGTCAACATAAATTTGCACAATAAGAAAATTATTTTTAAAATGTTTAATAAACAATGTAGTATCAACCTTGCCTTTGGTAAAATTATTTAAAATAAGAAAGGAACTAAGCCTTTCATACTAAGCTCTAGGAGCTTGTTTCAAGCCATAGAGAGCTTTAGTCAATTTGAATACATGATTAGGAAGAAGAGAATTTTCAAATCCGGGAGGTTGTTCGACATATACTTCTTCGGAAATAAAACCATTCAAGAAAGCACTTTTGACATCCATTTGAAATAGTTTAAAATTATTACTACTAGCATAGGCAAGGAGCATCCTTATGGCTTCTAATCGAGCCACGGGAGCGAAGGTTTCTTCGTAATCGATACCTTCTTCTTGGTTAAAACCTTTGGCCACTAATCTAGCCTTGTTTCTAACCACGATACCATTTTCGTCTTGCTTGTTTCTAAAGACCCACTTAGTACCTATGACTAAGTGGTCACTTGGTCTAGGAACAAGCTTCCATACCTCATTCCTCTCAAATTGGTTCAATTCTTCTTACATTGCAATGACCCAAAAATCATCTTTTAAGGCTTCATCAATGCATTTAGGTTTATTTTGAGAAAGGAAAGCGGCGTTAGCACAAAAATTCTTGAAAGAAGAACGAGTTTGAACCCCTTTTGTTGTATCTCCTATAATTAGCTCCTTTTGATGAGCATCTACATACTTCCATTCTTTGGGTAAAGAAATTTCGGAAGAAGATGCATTCAAATGGCAATTTTGAGGAGGGGGTTCGTTTAAATTCAAATTATCAAAACCAAGATCATCATCAAAATCATTTTTCTTTAAATCAGAAATTTAATTAAAAACTACATGAATAGACTCTTCTATTACTAAGGTCCTTTTGTTAAAGACACGAAAGGCCTTAGAAACGGAGGAGTAACCAAGAAAAATGCCTTCATTGGATTTAGCATCAAATTTACCTAGGGCATCCTTTTCATTTAAAATGAAGCATTTACAACCAAAAACTTTAAAATAAGAAATATTTGGTTTTTTGTTATTCCATAATTCATAGGGAGTTTTTAATAGAGATGGTCTTATTAGGACCCTATTCATGATGTAACAAGCCGTATTTACGGCTTCGGCCCAAAAATATTTGGGTAAACTATGTTCATTTAACATAGTTCTTGCCATTTCTTGTAGGTTTCTATTTTTCCTTTCAACTACTTCATTTTGTTGAGGATTTCTTTGAGTTGAGAAGTTGTGATTGTACCCATTAACTTTGCAAAAATTTTGAAAGTCACGATTTTGAAATTCACCACCGTGATCACTCCGAATTGATGAAATCATGAAGCCTTGAAGCAATCACTTTTGTGAGCTAAGAAATAGGTCCAAGTGTATCTAGAGTAGTCATCCACAATCACAAAAGCATATTTGCTTCCACCTAGACTTGTTGTATCAATTGGTCCAAATAAGTCCAAATGGATCAATTGTAATGGTCTAGTGGTGCTAATTTGATTTTTTGGTTTGAAGCTTGTTTTTATTTGTTTGCCTAGTTGACATGCATTGCATACCTTATCCTTAATAAACTTCATATTCGGAATCCCTCGTACTAATTCTTGAGATGAGATTTTAGATATTGTTTTCATGCTTGCATGACCTAATCTCCTATGCCAAAGCCAAGCATCATCATTTACGGCGGAGAAACACATTTCATTACTTAGTTCATCAAGATTGATGGTATAGACATTATTTTGTTTTAAAGCAATCATAGTCATGTTATGATTTGGTTTTTCAATAATGCACATATTTGATTCAAATCTAACGATGTAACCTTTATCGCATAGTTGACTAATACTCAAGAGATTGTGTTTCAATCCATCAACTAGTAAAACATCATCAATGGAAAAACTAAATTTGTTACCAATAGTTCCCTTGCCAATGATTTTGCCTTTGTTGTTGTCTCCGAAGGTGACGTATCCTTCTTCTTTGCTAGTGAGCATAGAGAAATGAGATGGATCTCCAGTCATATATCTTGAGCATCCACTATCGAGATACCATCGCTTCCTCCTAGCTTGTGGGTTTGTCTACAAAAGAGGATGATTTTTAGGTACCCATTTGATTTTGGGTGCCTCAAAAATTGACCCACTAACTTTGTTATTTATTATTGAATCCTTTATAGTTCCTTTAGGAACCCATATAAATTTTTGTGAACTAATTTTCCTAAATGGACATTTGTAGGCAATATGTCCGGATTTGCAAAAGAAATTACATTTCATATAAGAGGAAACATGTAATGTAGGTCCTTTTATGAAAGTGGTAGGATTTTGATGTAATCCTTTTACAAATCCAATTCCATTTCTATTTGCGATGTGACCCTTGTGTGCAAGGATCATATCTAATCCTTTGCTACCAACCTTAAGAAGCAAATTTTCATTTTTTATTGCTTCTAAATGCTCACACTTAGAGCATGGAGGAATTTGAAGATTCTCAAACTTATCTTGTAGCAAAGCATGCTCTTTCTTTAAGATACTTAACTTCTTGCTAACAATTCTACATTCATCAAATAATTCATGAAAAGCGATAGAGAGTTCTTCAAAAGATAAATCTTTATTAAATAAATCACATACCTCTTCTCCTAAAGCCATTAGCGCATAATGAGCAACTTGCTCGGTGTTGGACTCCTCTTCTTCGGACGCGCTTGAATCATCCCACATTGCCTTGTGCGCCTTCTTCTTTGATGTTCTCTTTTTGGCTTGAGGACAATCGTTCTTGTAGTGTCCCGGTTTTTTGCATTCATAGCAAATCACTTGGTCCTTCTTTTGTTCAAATTTGTTTTTAAATTTGTTCTTTCTTAAGTATTTCTTAAATTTTTGAGTCAAAAGTGCAATGTCATTGTCACTGTCCTCATCACTTGATGTTCCTTTCAAGTGGTCTTCTTGTGATTTGAGTGCCATATCCTTCCTATTCTTTGGAAGGGGGTTCTCGAGCTCGTCATGAGCTTGACATGTCATTTCGTAGGTCATTAGAGACCCAATGAGTTCTTCAAGAGGGAATGCTTTAAGGTCTTTGGCCTCTTGAATGGCCGTAACTTTTGGATCCCAACTTTTAGGGAGAGATCTTAAGATTTTAGTTACTAGTTCAAAGTTAGTAAAATCTTTACCAAGAGCTTTGAGTCCATTGATGACATCCGTAAACCGGGTGTACATGTCTCCGATGGACTCACTTGGTTTCATTCGGAAAAGTTCGTAAGAGTGCACAAGGATGTTGATTTTGGACTCTTTCACTCGGCTAGTGCCTTCATGAGTGACCTCAAGAGTTCTCCAAATATCAAAGGTCGAATCACAAATTGAAACATGATTAAATTCATTTTTGTCTAGTGCACAAAACAAGGCATTCATAGCCTTTGCATTTAAAGCAAAAACCTTCTTCTCCGATTCATTCCATTCACTCATCGGAAGAGAAGATTTTTGAAATCCGTTTTCAACAATAAACCAAAGCTCAAAGTCCATAGAAATGAGGAAGATTCTCATGCGAGTCTTCCAATATGTGTAATCTGACCCATTAAACAAAGGTGGTCGTGCAATAGAGTGGCCCTCTTGCATGCCGGAGTAAGCCATCTCTCTTGGGTATTAAACCAAATATGAGAGATAACCTCACTTTGATACCACTTGTTAGGATCGGAGCGGCACTAAGAGGGGGGGGGGTGAATTAGTGCAGCGGATTAAAACTTCGGTTTTAGAAAAATCTTTCGTATGATAAGAACGAAACTTGAAAGACTTAACTTGAAAGCGTATTCTTGAAGTTGCGCAGCAAAGGTAATAAGGAACTAAAGCATGTAAGAAGGTTTGCAGTAATGTAAACAGCAATAATGAAATGCAAACCAGAGATTACGCCGATTTTAGAGTGGTTCGGTCAAATGACCTACATCCACTTGCGAGGCTCCTCTTCGATGAGGCTCCCACCTTCCACTAGCAAATCTTTTGAAATGGAAGGGTCAATACCCCTCTTACAACCTTTTACAAATAGCTCAACCTCTTACAAATTTTCAATAAGAAAGAAGGAGGAGAACTCTCTAGCAAATTGAAAACAAGACTTGCTAAGACTTTCTAAGACTTTTCTCTCAATCAAAATGCTTCTCAAAAGCTGTAACCTCAGCTGAGATTTGAGGGGTATTTATAGGCCTCAAGAGGATTCAAATTTTGGGCTCCAAAATTTGAATTCTCTTTGGGTTCCCGATACTGGCGGTGCCACCGCCCAGCCAAGCGGTGCCACCGCCCAGCGTTCGGGTGCTGGGAGGTGCAACCGCCCAGCCCAGGAGGTGTCACCGCCCAGCTCTCGAGTGCTAGGCGGTGCTACCGCCCAGCTCTCCGATTTCACTAGTTCGGCTTAATTTTAGCCCAAACCATATCTGACTTTGGGCCCAGTTGGCCCCTAACCAGGATATAGGATTATCTCTTAATCCTAATCCTAATTACAAGTGAACTACATAACAAAAACACATCCTAAGCAAGCTTCCAACCGCGAACGTCGAGTCTTGTTTCGGCGAGCTTTCCGACGAGCTTCTTCCGACGGACTCCCATCAAGCTTCCGATCTTGTGATGACTTTAACGAGTAGTCGAGCCTTCTCGGTGATCTCCGTGAACCTCCGACGATCTCTTCGGCGAACTTCCGAAAATTCCGATAGGTTCCCGATTTCTTCTCGGTTGGTTCCAACAGCATCTCCGACGATTCTTCGGACTCTTAAACGTCCATCGATCTTGACTCCGGTATTCTTGCTTTGTGTTTTCTGGTTATCATAGTTAATCCTGCACACTTAACTCAATAATATGGATTAGATCAATTAACCCATCAATTGATTTCATAATCAAAATCCGAGATTCAACAGTATAGTCATCCATAATTACAAACACATATTTGCTTCCTCCTAGACTTGTCATGTCAATTGGTCTAAATAAGTCCAAATGAATCAATTGTAATAGTCTAGTGGTGCTAATTTGAGTTTTTGGTTTGAAACTAGTTTTTATTTGTTTACCTAGTTGACATGCATCGCATACTTTGTTCTTAATAAACTTTATATTTGGAATTCCTCGCACTAATTCTCTAGATGAGATCTTAGATATTAGTTTCATTCTTGCATGGCCTAGTCTCCTATGCCAAAGCCAAGCATCATCATTTAAAGCGGAGAAGCACATTTCATTACTCAGTTCATCAAGGTTGATGGTGTAGACATTATTTTGTTTTAATGCAATCATAGTTATGTTATGGTTTGGTTTTTCAATAATACACACATTTGATTCAAATCTAACGATATAACCTTTATTGCATAATTGACTAACACTCAAGAGATTATGTTTCAATCCATCAACTAGTAAGACATCATCAATAAAAAAATTTAATTTGTTACCTATGGTTCCCTTGCCAATGATTTTGCCATGGTTGTTGTCTCCGAAGGTGACGTACCCTTATTCTTTGCTAGTGAGCATAGAGAAATGAGATGGATCTCCAGTCATATGTCTTGAGCATCGACTATCTAGATACCATCTCTTGCTCCTAGCTTGTGATGGTGTATGTTTCTACAAGAAGCGATTATTTTTAGGTACCCATTTTCTTTTGGGTGCCTTAAAAACTGATTTAACTTGTTCATCATATTGCATAGAATTGATCATGGTTCCTTTAGGAACCCAAATTAGTTTGTTCGGACTAATTTTCTTGAATGGACATTTATAAGTTTTATGTCCATATTTGCAACAAAAGTTACAATTGCTTTGGTGCCGAACATGTAAGACGAGGCCTTTAATGAAGGTCGTTGGATTTTGGTGAGGACTTCTCATAAATCTGATTCCACTTCTTTTAGGAACGTGACCCTTATTTGTAAGGATCATGTTCAAAGATTTGCTACCAACCTCGAATTTCTTCAAGGTGTCCTTAAGTAGCAAGTTCTCTTTTTGGAGAGATTCTAGATCATGACATTTTATACATGGAGCTAAACTATCATGATATTCAGTTTTTAATTTATCGATATCACAAGTGAGACTATCATGCTCCTTTTTTAGCAATTTGTATTTTCTACTAATTATCTTACATTCATCAAATAACTCATGGAAAGCATTTAATAATTCATGATAAGGTAAATTTGCATCAATTAAATCTGTTACCTCTTCTCCGATGGCCATTAGGGCGTAATGAGCAACTTGCTCGGTGTTGGACTCCTCTTCTTCGGACGCGCTTGAATCATCTCACGTTGCCTTGAGCGCCTTCTTCTTTGATGTTCTCTTTTTGATTTGAGGACAATCGTTCTTGTAGTGTCCCGGTTTTTTACACTCATAGCAAATTACTTGGTCCTTCTTGTGTTCGAACTTAGTTTTTGTATTATTTTTAAATTTGTTCTTTCTTAAATATTTTTTAAATTTTTGAGTCAAAAGTGCAATGTAATTGTCACTGTCCTCATCACTTGATGTTCCTTTCAAGTGGTCTTCTTATGATGTGAGTGTCATATCCTTCCTGTTCTTTGAAAGGCGGTTCTCGAGCTCGTCATGAGCTTGACATGTCATTTCATAGGTCATTAGAGACCCAATAAGTTCTTCAAGAGGGAATATTTTAAGGTCTTTGGCCTCTTGAATTGCCGTAACTTTTGGATCTCAACTTTTAGGGAGGGATCTTAAGATTTTAGTTACTAGTTCAAAGTTAGTAAAATCTTTACTAAGAGCTTTGAGTCCATTGATGACATCCGTGAACCGGGTGTACATGTCTCCGATGGACTCACTTGGTTTCATTCGGAAAAGTTCGTAAGAGTGCACAAGGATGTTGATTTTGGACTCTTTCACTCGACTAGTGCCTTCATGAGTGACCACAAGAGTTCTCCAAATATCAAAAGCCGAATCACAAATTGAAACACGATTAAATTCATTTTTGTCTAGTGCACAAAACAAGGCATTCATAGCATTTGCATTTAAAGCAAAAACCTTCTTCTCCGATTCATTCCATTCACTCATCGGAAGAGAAGATTTTTGAAATCCGTTTTCAACAATAGTCCAAAGCTCGAAATCCATGGAAATGAGGAAGATCCTCATATAAGTCTTCTAATAAGTATAATCCAACCCATTAAACAAGGGTGGACGTGTCATAGAATGACCCTCATGCATGCCGGAGTAAGCCATCTCTCTTGGGTATTAAACCAAATATGAGAGTGAGCCTAGCTCTGATACCAATTGTTAGGATCGGAGTGGCACTAAGAGGGGGGGGGGTGAATTAGTGCAATGGATTAAAACATCAGTTTTGACAAATCTTTCGTATGATAAAAATCGAACTCGGAAGTGCTTAACTTGAAAGCGTATTCGCAAAGTTGTGCAGCAAAGGTAATGAGGAAATAAAGCAAGTAAGAAGGTTTGCAGTAATGTAAATAGCAGTAATGAAATGCAAACCAGAGATTACGCCGATTTTAAAGTGGTTCGATCAAATGACCTACATCCACTTGCGAGGCCCCTCTTCGATGAGGCTCCCACCTTCCACTAGCAAATCTCTTGAAGGGGAAGGGTAAATACCCCTCTTACAACTTTTTACAAGCGGTTCACTCTCTTACAGATTTTCAGCAAGAAAGAAAGAGGTGAACACTAGCAAATTGAAAATAAGACTAGCTAAGACTTTTCTAAGACCTTTCTCTCAATCAATTGCTTCTCAAAAAGTTGTAATCTCAGCTGAGATTTGAGGGGTATTTATAGGCCTCAAGAGGATTCAAATTTGGGCTCCAAAATTTGAATTCTCTTTGGTTCTCGATGCTGGCGATGCCATCGCCTGTCAGTGTCTGACACTTACAGTGGACTGGCGGTGCCACCGCCCAGCTCTCGGGTGTTGGGCGGTGCCACCGCTAGACCCTTCGGTTTACTGGTTGGGCTTTAAATTTAGCCCAAACCAAGTCTAATTTTGGGCCCAGTTGGCCCCTAACCAGGATATAGGATTATCTCTTAATCCTAATCCTAATTACAAGTGAACTAGATAACTAAAAACATCCTAAGCAAGTTTTCAACCGCGAACGTCGAGTCTTGTTCCGGCGAGCTTTCCGACGAACTTCTTCCGACGGACTCCCAGCAAGCTCCTGATCTTGTGATGACTTTAATGAGTAGCTGAGCCTTCTTGGTGATCTCTGTGAACCTCTGACGATCTCTTCTGCGAACTTCCGAAAATTCCGACAGGTTCCCGATTTCTTCTCGGTTGGTTCCGGCAACATCTCCAACGATTCTTCAGACTCTTAAACGTCCATCGAACTTGACTCCGGTATTCTTGCTTTGTGTTTTCTGGTTATCATAGTTAATCCTGTATACTTAACTCAATAATATGGATTAGATCAATTAACCCATCAATTGATTTTATCATCAAAATCCGAGATTCAATAACTAAAGCATTCACGATACCAAATATTAAATCAACACTTTTAAGCATTTATCACTTCAAGATTGTTGGTACCAAACATTCATCATTTATTTTCTCCTCCTTTGTCATAGGCTAAAAGGAGAATCATTCAACAATGCAAGTGTTTGAAAGCATATCAAGTAAGTTTTACACTAATTTATCCAAGCAAGCAAAAACTCTCCCTTAATAGGTATAACACATTAAGCTCAAGGCTTCTTCAAACTATCAAGAGTAAAAAAGTATAACACATTAGTGTAAAACTATCAAGAGTAAAAAAGTATAACACATTAAGCTCAAGGCTTCTTCAAACAAGAGATTTGATTCATCATTTTAATTCCAATGATAATATATTTTCCTTTTTATGTGTTTTATTTTAAGTGATTGATTTCATATAAGCATGCTCAAGTTTTTTGTATGAAAACCATATATCGTAGTTTAAAATCGAAAGAGCAAATCTCATCATGGAAATCATCAAGATCAATAAACTATAAATTATCCAAAAATTATTATTACTTCAAATCATCATGCATAATTAAATATAAAATCATCAAGCATGATACTTACATTATTTCATATAATCATGTCTCTTTCATTTATGCCAAATCAAAACATGCATCATTTTTAAAACCGAAAAAGCAACTTTCATTATGGTAAAAACCGATAAGTCATAAATTACAAGAATTATCATGCATAATTTCGAAATATAAACTCATTAAGTATGATCATTATACATTATTAAATCATCAAGCATAATTTCATTAAACATGAAGCATTTTTAATCACATTCGGAAATCATCAATTTAGATACACATTATTTTTTCTTCAAAACATACATAGGGTTAATCACTAGATTTATATTTTATTATATTTTCATAAAATATGAAATTGTCATTTTCAAAATTAGCTAGAAAAGAAAAGCATGATCCTCTTTTATTTATTTATTTATTTTTACATTTTATACACTAATTTAAAAATAAAATATGAAATGAATCAAGTAATTTCAAAATAAATTAAGGGGATTTCAGGTGAGTCATTTACCTCATCGTCGAGAGTCGTTAAGGCAAAGTTTGTTGTTTCATCTTGATCGATTTACTCCTCGTCATCGGATGAGCTTGATTCATCCCAAAGTGCTTCCTTCTTGCGTTCATAGCAAGTAGTTACATTCTTTTTAAGTTTATTTTTGTTCTTTGATTCTTGTTTTAAAAACTTTTTAATCTTTATTGTGAGAAGTTCAAGTTCATCATCACTTGAGCTTTCACTCGAGTGGTCCTTTTTTGTTCTAAGTGCAAAATTCTTGTTCTTTGGAAGATAGTTCTCGAGTTGTTCATATGCATTGTGCGTCATTTCATAAGTTATCAATGAACTAAAAAGTTCTTCAAGGTGAAAAGTATTCAAATTATTGGCCTCTTGAATGGCCGTTACTTTAGGATCCCAAGTTTTAGAAAGAGATCGTAAAAATTTATTAACAAGTTCAAAATTTGAAAAACATTTACCAAGAGCTTTTAGACTATTGAAGACATCCATAAAATGGGTATACATGTCTCTAATAGTCTCGGTTGGTTCCATTCGAAACAATTCAAAATCATGCATCAAAATATTAATCTTTGAATCTTTAACTCTGATAGTGCCTTCGTGTGTGATTTCAAGAGTGTGCCAAATATCGAAAGTCATTTTGCAAGTAGAAACCCGATTGAATTCATTTTTGTCTAAGGTGCAAAATAAGGCATTCATAGCCTTTGTATTTAAAGAGAAAGTCTTCTTCTCCAACTCATTCCAATCGTTCATTAGAAGAGAAGACTTTTGAAAATCAAATTCGACTATATTCCATAAATCAAGATTCAATGAAAGGAAGAAAACTCTCATTCAAATTTTCCAATATGTGTAGTCCGTCTCGTTGAACATGGGAGGACGAATAAGAGAGTAACTCTCGTGAAAGTCGAAAAGAGTCATTTCTTTTTGGTGTTAAACCGAATGAGAAAAATGTGGCTCTGATACCAACTATTCGGAATGAGTCGGCACTAAGAGGGGGGATGAATTAGTGCAGCGGTAAAAATTACATTAGTTCAAAATCTCATTGCAATTAAACTCGTTTCGGAAGATGTTAACTTGAAAGCATACAGAAGAGTGTAGTGGATGTAAAGCAAGTAAAGAAGGGTAGTTTGTAGTAAATGTAAATTGCAAGAAGTAAATGCAAATTGAGTTATAGTGGTTCGGTCATCATGACCTACATCCACTCCGCTCGAGGCCAACGACATCCACTAACGATCTTCCTTTAATAGGTGAAGATCAACCTCCTTCTTACAACTCTATTCTCCTTTTATAGGCTTAGGAGAGAACCTTTACACCCCCACTTACTCCTCTCTCAAACTATACTAACACTTAGATCTTTGAGAGGAGTTCACACAAGATTATAGCAGCGATTTCTTTCTTTTGCACTCTCAATTCTTGTGTCTGTTAACCAAAGATGAGAGGGGTATTTATAGGCCTCAAGTGGATTCAAACTTGAAGCCTAAAAATGTCTCATCCTGGGTTTCCCGTGCCCTGACGGTTCCATCGCCTGCAGCACTGACACTGGGTGGTACTACCACCCAGTCTAGCGGTACCACTACCCAGACTAGCAATACCACTGCCTGACACTGACATTGGGTGGTACCACCGCCCAAACTAGCGGTACCACCGCTTGACATAGTCTCAAAGATTATGCCATAACGGTGCCACCTATTTAGTCAATGTTTGGGCCTTTCATTGGGCCCAACACAACCCAAACTTACGTCCAACTATCCCCTAATTGGGTTGGCCCAATTCCAACCTAATTATATGCTAAGTATGAAATTTAAGGTTTATAGTAAGCTAAATAAGTCCAGTAAGTCTAGGTTTCTTTCGGCGAGCTTCCGACGATCTTCCGGTGAACTTCCGACGATCTATCGGCAATGTTCCAGTGGACTCCTAGCAAGCTCATGGACTTCACAACAATCTTCTTGGTAAGTTCTGATAAGCTTATTTAGCAAGCTCCTAGACTTCTTGATCAGTTTCGGCATAACTTCCGATGAACGTTCGGACTTCTGAAGAACTCTCAAACTCCCAACGAGATCTCGTTCTTAACTCCGGGACTTCATTTTACTTTATGCCTTAATTTCTATCATAGTTAATCCTGCACAAATAAAACCTACTTCAATCTAGATAATTATTACAAAGCAAATCAAATATTGTCCGGTATGTCATTGGTTCATCGGCGCTTCGTCCGAATCTTCGACACATCATCCTCTCTTTCGGCCTATTGCCCAATCGGTCAATTGACCTTTGCAACTCTAATTTACTTGGCGTAATTTTCACTTTTCTTGGTCTGATGCTTGAATTCACAGCCCAAAGCCCTCTGCCGATATGCCGATCGATCCTTTGGCTCGACGTCTAATATTCTGAAATGTTTCTCTCTAGCCCAACATGATTCTTCCTGCTTTAATTGTCTCTCCATGATCGAAGCTTCCTACATCACTCAAAATATAGATTAAATCATATACACTCTTAATTGGTTTCATCATCAAAATCTGAGATTCAATAGGATTAAAGCATAATATTTTGAGCATTAGTGTGATAAAGGTTACATCATTATATTTGAATCCAATGCTTGCATTATTGAACAACCACACAAAAACAAATCTATGATTGTTCTAAAACAAAATAATAAATACACTATTGACATTGATGATCTTTATAATAAAATATATTTTTCGATTTTGAATGACGATGTTTGGCTTTGGCATAGGAGGTTAGATCATGCTAGCATGAAACTAATCTCTCAAATCTCATCAAAAGAACTTGTAAGATGTATTCCTAGCATTAAGTTTGTTAAAGATAATATGTGTGATGCATGTCAACTAGGAAAACAAATAAAATGTAGTTTCAAACCAAAGAATCAAATAAGCACCTCTAGACCATTGTAATTGATTCATATGGATTTGTTTGGACCAATTGATACATCAAGCCTAGGAGGTAGCAAATACGCCTTTGTAATTGTAGACGATTACAGTAGGTACACTTGGACATATTTCTTGGCACACAAAAAATGATTGCTTTAGGTATTTTTCTAAATTTTATAAACTTATTCAAAATAAAAAAGGCTTTATGATTTCATTAATACAGAGTGATCATGGTGGCGAATTTTAAAACTGTGATTTCTAAAATTTTTGTGAATCTAATGGATAGAACCATAATTTTTCTACTCCGAGAAATCCTCAACAAAATGGAGTAGTAGAAAGAAAAAATAAAAATTTACAAGAAATGACAAGAACCATGTTGAAGGAACATAGCCTACCCAAATATTTTTGGGCTGAAGCTTTTAATACGACGTGCTATGTCATTAATAGGATTCTAGAAACATCATTACTTTCCAAAACTCCTTATGAACTATAGAATGATAAAAAAACCCAATGTTTCATACTTTAAAGTTTCCGATTGTAAATTTTTTATCTTGAATAAAAAAGATGCCTTAGGAAAGTTTGATGCAAAATCCAATAAAGGCATTTTTCTTGGTTATTCTTCTATTTCAAAAGTCTTTCATATCTTTAATAAAAGAACCTTGGTCATAGGAGAGTCTATTCATATTGTCTTTAATGAAGTCATTGAATTTAAGAAAAATGAGTTTGATGATACTCTTAGTTTTAATGTTTCGAATTTAAATGAACCCTCTCCTCCAACTAGCAACTTGGATACATCTTCTTCGGAAACATCCTTACCCAAGGAATGAAAGTATATATATGATCATCCTAAGGAGCTAATCATAGGAGACACATCAAAAGAGGTTCAAACTTATTCTTCTCTTAAAACATTTTATGCCAACGTCAATTTTCTTTCCCAAATTGAGCCAAAATGCATTGACGAAGCCTTGAAAGATAATTCATGGGTTATCGCAATGCAAGAAGAGTTAAACCAATTTGAGAGAAACGAGGTATGAAAGCTTGTTCCAAGGCCAAATGACCATTTAGTTATTGGTACTAAATGGATCTTAAGAAACAAGCAAGATAAATTTGGTATCGTGGTTAGAAACAAAGCTAGATTAGTCGCCAAGGGTTTCAACTAAGAAGAAGGTATCAATTATGAAGAAACCTTTAATCCTGTAGCAAGATTAGAAGCCATATGAATGCTCCTTGCTTATACTAGTAGTAATAATTTTAAGTTATTTTAAATGGATGTGAAAAGTGCTTTCTTAAATGGATTTATTTTCGATAAAGTATATATTGAACAACCACCTAGAGAACTCTTTTTTTTCTAATCATGTGTTTAAGTTAACTAAAGCTCTTTATGGATTAAAACAAGCCCTGAGGGCTTGGTATGAAAGACTTAGCTCCTTTCTTATCCAGAATAATTTCTCTAAAGGCAAGGTTGATACTATATTTTTTATTAAAATTTTTAAAAATAAATTTATTGTTATTCAAATTTATGTTGATGATATTATTTTTGGTTCTACAAATGAATCATTATGCGAATCGTTTGCTAAAAGTATGAGTCAAGAGTTTGAGATGAGTTTAATGTGTGAACTAACTTTCTTTTTAGGCTTACAAATCAAACAACTTAGTGATGGTATTTTTCTTAGTCAAACCAAATATGCATTAGAATTGCTAAACCAAATATTTATTTGATGATTTTATTCTATGCATGAGATTTTGAAGTTATACATGATGATATTTGTGATTTATTGATCTTGATGATTTTTGTAATAATACTTACACATCAAATAAGACTAATTCCTTATACGAAACAATTATGTGTATCTTGATGATTTTGTATTGCTTTTCGGTTTTAAACATGATGGATGGTTTTTTTTAGCATACTTATATGAAATCAATCACATAAAATGAAATACATAAAAAGGAAAATATATTATCATTGGAATCAAAATGATAAATCAAATCGCTTGTTTAAAAGAAGCCTTATGTTTAATGTGATTGGTCATGATGATTTTGATGATAAAATTTATGTTTCAGTTTTAATCAATGGTGAATGGATTTGACATAAAATAAAAGGGCATCAATCACATAAATTGAAACAAAAAAGAGGAAAGCATTTTTCTTTAAAATTTCTCAATCCCTACCTTATCGAGTTTTTAAAAAGGGATATTGATGAATCTATTCGTATTATGTTTGATGATTTTATATTTTGATATTGTGCATGATGAGTTGAAGTGATGATGGTTTAAAAAATATTTATTCAAATGCATGAATCGACAATCTTTTTGTAAAATGAATCAAGATTTTTCTTATGAATTTTTGGAATTATAACATGGGATTTTTTTTATGAATTAAGATCATTTACTATGATTCTTCTTTTCATTATTTGAGTCATCCAAAAAGAATCATAATTTTTCTCTTGATTTTTTGATATTCACAAATTAAAATTTGGTTTGTGACTCCCTTGTATTCATGTATATCTCATCACCCAATTAATTTTTCTTGATATTCTTCATATGATGATTTGGAATGATGCATATAATACTATGATTTTTTGATAAAATTATATATCATGAATGTTTGAGCATCATGTCTGATATACCCATAGTGATGATTGATTTACTTGTATCATGTATGAAATAAGGATGCAAATGTAAGGTTTTGAAATTGTGCATGTCTTAATTTAAAACTATAATGATGCACAAACATATTAAATTAAGAATGATACTTTATCTTTGTCATGCTTTAAAAATTATTGTAAAGGAAAAAAGAATTATAAAATTATATTCTTCCCTTCTTTTTCACAATGACAAAGGGGGAGTAAAATTTGCAAGCTTGCATATTCTAAAAATGATACATTGCTATCTTGCTAGCTTGCTATCTTGCATTCGTTTTAAAAACTTGCTGGCCTTTACACTTCAAAGAGAAGTAATACTTGCCAAATTGCTAGCTTGCATGTTGTAAAATGATGTAAAATTTTTCTAGTTTGTGCTTTGCAAAGGAAGCAAAAATTGTACTTCTCAAAAGAAAAGAAAAAACTTGCTATCTTGAACATCACCAAATATTACTAGCTTGCCTATCTTAAGAAGCAAAAATGCAAACTTACAAAATTTACAATATTGCACATCTTTAAACTTAAATGATGATTTGGTAATTATGCATGTTCTAAAGTGATGGAAAATTTGCTAAGTTCCTAAGCATATATCTTTAAATCTTGAAAGTTGCACTTCTCCTTTTTATTGATGACAAAGGGGGAGAAGTATGATGATGTTATGTATGATTTTATGATAACATGTTGCTTTGATTTTTGAATTCAAGAGTTCTATCAATATGGCATATTGATAGGCGAAGTTAAGGTTAACTCCGTCATTAATTGGTTGTCATCATAAAAAATGGGGAGATTGTTGAATCTCAGATTTTGATGATGAAACCAATTAATAGTGTTTATGATTTAATCTATGTTTTGAGTGACGTAGGAAGCTTCAATCAAGGAAAGATAATTAAAAGCAGGAAGAATCATGTTGGGTTGGAATAGAATATTTCAGAAGATTGGACGTCGAGCCGGAGGATTGGTCGACGTATCGATAGAAGGCTTCGGGACCATGAGTTCAGGCATTGGGCTAAGAAGAGTGAAAATTACGCAAAGGATATTGGAGTTGCAGAGGTCAACTGGCTGATTGGGCAATACGCCACAAGATAGGACGATGCGCCGAAGATTCGGACGAAGCGTCGATGAACCAATGACATGTCGGACAACATTTGATAGCTTTATAATAATTTTCTAAATCGAAGTAGGTTTTAAGTGTGCATGATTAACTATGATAGAGATCAAGAAAAAAAGCAAAATAAAGTCCCGGAGTCAAGAAAGAGACTTCGTTGGGAGTTCGAGAGTTCATCGAAAGTTTGGACGTTTATCAAGAGTTCAGCCGGAATTGACCGAGAAGTCCAAGAGCTTGCCAAAGAAGCTCGTCAAAACTCACCAAGAAGATTGTCGTGAAGTCTAGAAGCTTGCCGGGAGTCCACTAGAACATTGCCAAGAGATCGTCGGAAGATCACTGGAAGCTCACCGGAAGAAACCTAGATTTACCGGACTTATTTAGCTTAGTGTATGCCATAAAATTTGTAGTTAGCGCATAATTAGGTTGGAATTGGGCCAATTAAATTAGAGGCCAATCGGGCCCAAGTTTGGGAAGTGTTGGGCTAAGTGAAAAGGTCTAAACAGTAACCTAATAGGTGAAACCGTCATGGCACAGTCTCCGAGACTATGTCAGGCGGTGGTACTACCATTCTGGGCGAAGGTACTACCCAGACAGTCTCCGAGAGACTGTCAAGCAATGGTACCGCCAGACTGGGTGATCGTACTACCTAGTGGTAGGGTGTCAGGTGGTGGTACCGCTAGACTGGGTGATCATACCGCCTAGTGTCAATGCTGCAGGCAGTGGTACCGCCCAGCACAAGCGGTGGTACCGCTAGGACCTGAGAAACCCAGGATGAAACCTTTTTAAGTTTCAAGTTTAAATCCACTTAAGGCCTATAAATACCTCTCTCATCATTAGTTAACAAACACAAGAATTGAGAGCAAAAAAGTAGAAAAACTTTGTTGTAATCTTGTGATAACTCCTCTCAAGCTTTAAGTGTTAGTCTTGTTTAAGAGAGGAGTGAAGGGGGTTGTAAGGGTTCTCTCCTAAATCTGTTAAAAGTAGAATTGAGTTGTAAGGGTAGTTGACCTTTGTCCATTGAAGGAAGATCGTTAGTGGATGCTGGTGGCCTCGACGGAAGAGGAATCGGTGGAGTGGATGTAGGTCATGACGACCGAACCACTATAAAATCTGGTTTGCATTTATGCTTTGCTATTTACATTTATTGCAAACTACCATACTTCCTAATTACTTTAGCAACACACTCTTCCATACGTGTTTCAAGTTAATATCTTTTTGAAACCGATTTTAATCAAATGAAATATTTTTGAACCGATGTAATTTTATTCGCTGCACTAATTCACACCCCCCCCCCTTAGTGTTGACTCGATCCTAACATATCTCTAACTCTAGCTCAATATCTGATTCTTTTGCTTCAATCATTTTTTCTTTTTATGATCAAAGTTAGTCTTGCGTCACTTTTCTCAAATAACACATTAGATTGTAAACTCATTAATTGATTTTATTATCAAAATATGAGATTCAACAAATGTCAGATCTCTAACTCTAGCCCAACGTCTAATTATCCTACTTTAATCGTTTTGCCTTTCTACGATCGAAGTTAGTCCTGCATTACTTTTCTCAAATGTTGATTAGATCACAAACTCATTAATTGATTTCATCATCAAAATCTAGGATTCAATAATGTGTTCATCCTAAATGGAGGAGCAGTATGTTGGATGAGTTCTGAGTAAGATACTACTATTGACTCGACCACAAAGGCGTAGTATAATGCTATGACAAATACAACAATTAAGGGAGTCTAGATGAAGAAGTTCATCATAGATTTGGGAGTCGTGCCAAGTAGTGAGGAGCTGATTCCTTATATTGTAACAACAACGGGACGATTGCTCAAGAGAAGGAACCCAAGTCTTATCAAAAGTCTAAGCACATTCTGAGGGGGTTCCACCTAATCAAAGAGATCATGGCTTGAGGAGATATATGTTAGGAAATCTAGGGGTGACATCACATATGCAGCAAAAGAATATAAAACAAAAACCCAAAATTTCCCAATACGTATTT
Source organism: Musa acuminata AAA Group (assembly GCF_036884655.1). NCBI lineage: Eukaryota > Viridiplantae > Streptophyta > Magnoliopsida > Zingiberales > Musaceae > Musa > Musa acuminata. The sequence goes on from NC_088357.1 coordinate 32,531,823, forward strand.
ATCATCATACGTAGATTGGTGCGCAAAACCCACAAAATAGAAAATCAGGTGTGAGATAATTGTGTTACCTAGGGAGATCGTATATCCCTAAATCCCTACATATATGTAAGAGTGGATAAAGGAGGTCAAGCGTCCTCCTCTCTAGTAGTGATCGACACAACAGGGCTGTAATGATGCTCCTTAAATCTCCAGGCCTGCTATTTGAGGAGGAGAAGGGGAGAGAAGATAGGAGGTGGCAACTTAGAAGCCCCAGCGTATGGGCTTTCAGTTCCCTCCGATTTATAGAGGCCCCTAGTTAACCCTAATGGATCCTGCCCTATTGGGTATTGAATCTCCATCCAATTACCCAAGCCACTTTTATTAGTGGGTCTCTACCTAATAATCTCTTATTAGCTCTTATTGGATCTCATCCATGGGATCCAAGAATTCAAGGGCTTATTGGATATCCAATAAGATAGGGGCTCCATCAGATATCTCATATCGGAACCTCTACTTGTCGCAACACCTACCATATATGTGTGACCCTCTAAGCCCAATATCGAGTTGGTTGTAAGTCATACCTATCAGAACTCTTTAGTAAATTATTATCTTCATAATAATTCACTCGACTCATCGACTACGGACGTACTAGGCCATTACGCCGCAGTCCCCAAACGATACAAGGGAATCCAATCCTTTGGACCTATCTGTCCTCAGTTACCATGTACCTATAGTCCCTCAACCATCTAATATCCTATAGACCATATATTAGGCATAGTGCTATTAGGCCCACACGGTTTCTCCTCGAGTCTCGATCTAATCGGATTCTCCCGGAGAACTCTTTCTCTCTCAATCCGAATGACCTTGGCTAATGATTTATCTTAGCAAGAACACACGGGATATTCTTTTTATGATACCAAGAGCAGATCCTCTATCGACACTCAATAACTCTCGTAAGGTTGGCTGCCACTCCCAATAACCGGTTGTACTAGATTTGGAACTTCCAAACCTATAAGTCTGGTATCAAAGAGTGGAGTACTCATACAGGAAATCCTTGGTTTCTCAAATCTAATGACCAGATACACTACTGAGACTATGGAATCGTAGTCTGACAATAAGACATCATCAACCATCCAGTATTCTGTGAGCGGATCAATTAATGAACTCATTCTCTAATAAGCACCTGCATTGTATCCTTAGTATCCCCACACGAGCAGCTATGAGACCAGTTGCCTCCATCATATGGTCGAGTTTACAACATACCAGTCTATCTGGTTATCTCAATGTCTCTCTCGAGTAACCTATGACCAAGATTATTTAGAGTCTGTGTTTAAAGGTAAACCAGTCTCATTATCATGATATCATCACGATCTGATTCTCATTGCACAAATCCATAAACATCACAATATATATATATGCATATATGTAAAAAGTAATATAAAGTGATAAAATGCTAAAATATAATAAGCAAAAAGAATGCGTTTCTTGTCACACGTATCATCACTCACGTGATTGGCTTGTAGGACACCTATGACTAGCAATGTAGTGTTAGGATCGAAGCGGCAATAAGAGGGGGGGGGGGTTAATTAGTACAACGGATTAAAGCTCGTAAGTTTGAAATCGATTTCGCAAATGTGTAGATATTTTGATTCGACGAAGGATGACTTAGCTAAAATAGCTCTAGTAAAGGTAGTCAAGAGTAGAGAGATGAAAACAAATGATTTGCAGCTAAGTAAAGAAATGGTTCAGAAAATTAAACACTCACACATTTAAGGAACACCACGATGTATAGTGGTTCAGTCAAATGACCTACATCCACTTTCGAAGCCTTCTTCGATGAGGCTCCCAACTTCCACTAGCAAATCAATTTGAAGGGGAAGGACCAAATACCCCTCTTACAACCATCTTACAAGTGGTTCACACTCTTACAGATTTTTCAAAGAGAAAAAGGGAGGTGAACACTTAAGCTATTGAAAACAAGACTTTGCAAGAGCTTTTTCTCACTTTCTAACTTATCAAAAAAGTGTTATCTTTATTGAGAATTGAGGGGTATTTATAGACCCCAAGAGGATTTAAATTTGGGCTCTAAATTTGAATTAATTTTGGGTTTCCCAGTGTTGGCGATGCCACCGCCTATCAGTGTCTGACACTGATAGTGTACTGACAATGCCACCGCTAGACCTCTCGGGTTCTTGGTGGTGCCACTATTGAATCTCGTATTTTGATGATGAAACCACTTGATATGTGTTGATAATTTAAACTACATTTTGAGTGATTCAAGTCTACTCGATCAGGATTAGACAGTTAACGTAGGAGGAATTGACGTTGCGCCGGAAGAGATCACGTCAGGATATTGGATGGTTGAACGCTTCGGACGTCGGGCATCGGGCCAAGGAGAGCGGAATTGCGTCAAGGATATCGGGGTTGTGGAGGTCAACTGCCGATTGGGAAACAAGCCGCAAGAGAGGACGATGCGCTGAAGAATCGGACGAAGCGCCAACCAATGACGTGCCGGGCAACAAAATGTCAATTCGCGTTGTAATAATCGTCTAGATCGGAGTAGAGTTTTTGCTTGTGTGTGCAGGATTAACTACGATAATGATGAAGACATAAAGCAAAACAAAGTGTCGGAGTCAAGCATGAAGGATTCGTTGCGAGTTCGAGAGTTCGACGGAAGTCCGAAGGTTCGTTGGGAATGCTGCCGGAACTAGCCAAGAATAAGTAGGGAGCTTGCCGAAGGGTTTTTCGAAAGCTCACCGGAAGGTTCATTGGAAGTTCGCGAAGCTCGCCGAGAAAGATCGGAGCTGGCCAAAGAAGCTCGTTGGAACTCGCCAAGATCAAATCGTGAAGTCTAGGAGCTTGCCGGGAGTCCGCAGAATGGTTTCCGAGAGTTTATCGGAAGACCGTCGGAAGTTCGTCAGAAGCTCGCCGAAAGAAGTCTTGACTTACAGACTTTGTAATAGCTTAGAAAATGTCTTTAAATTCGTAGTTAGCATGTTAATTAGGGTTAGGATTAGGTGTTAATCCTATAACCCAAGTAGGGGACAATTGGGCCCGAGTTCGGACTAGTTTGGGCCAAGTTTGGAGCCCAACCAGTGAGCTGATTTGGCCTAGGCGGTGGTACCGCCTAGACTGGGCGGTGGCACCGCTTGACTGGGCGGTGGCACCACCCAGCATTATCAATGTCTGACAGTGACAAGCGGTAGCACCGCCACAGACAGGCGGTGGCACCACCAGCATCGGGAACCCAAAGAGAATTCAAATTTTGGAGCCCAAATTTGAATCCTCTTGAGGCCTATAAATACCCCTCAAATCTCAGCTGAGATTACAACTTTTTGAGCAGCAAGTGTTTGAGAGAAAGGCCTTAGAAAAGTCTTAGCTAGTCTTGTTTTCAATTTGCTAGTGTTCACCTCCTTCTTTCTTGATGAAAATCTGTAAGAGAGTGAACCGCTTGTAAAAAGTTGTAAGAGGGGTATTCACCCTTCCCTTTCAAGAGATTTGCTAGTGGAAAGGTGGGAGCCTCATCGAAGAGGGGCCTCGCAAGTGGATGTAGGTCATTTGACCGAACCACTGTAAAATCGGCGTGATTTCTGGTTTGCATTTACTTATTGTCAATTACATTACTGCAAACCATTTGCACTTTAATGCTCTACTTCCTTGTCTCCGTCTTACTTATCTCTTCAAGTTAAAATGCAATCGAAACGGTTTCAAACGAAAACGTTACTTTTATCGTACGAAGTTTTCGAAAGTGTTTAAATCGTCAAAAGTTTATCACACTTTACCGCTGCACTAATTCATCCCCCCCCCTCTTAGTGTCGCTCCGATCCTAACAATTGGTATCAGAGCCCGGTATTTCTCATTTCGGATTTACACCCGAGAGAAATGGCTCTTCATGGCTTTCAAGAGGGCTTATCGGTTTTTCGTCCACCGTTGTTTAACGGATTGGACTACACTTATTGGAAAACTCGAATTAGAGTTTTCTTGATCTCTATGAATTTGGATATATGGAATATTGTTGAAAATGGTTTTCAACTTCCCTCTAAACCGATGAACGAATGGTTGGATTTGGAGAAGAAGTATTTTTCTTTAAACGCAAAGGCTATGAATGCCTTATTTTGCGCTTTGGACAAAAATGAGTTCAATCGGATTTCTTTGTGCGAAACGGCTTTCGACATATGGCACACTCTTGAAATCACACACGAAGGCACTTCTAGAGTTAAAGATTCGAAAATCAACATTTTAATGTATGATTTCGAGCTTTTTCAAATGAAGCCGAGCGAAACCATTATTGACATGTACACCCGTTTTACGGATGTCGTCAATGGTTTACAAGCTCTTGGCAAATGTTTCTCGAATTTTGAACTTGTTAGTAAAGTTTTACGATCACTCTCTAAAGCTTGGGAATCAAAAGTAACGGCAATACAAGAAACAAAAGATTTAAATATTTTTCCACTTGAAGAACTTATCGGCTCATTGATGACATATGAAATGGTGCGCAATGCACATGATGAACACAATGAACACTTGAACCACCTTCCAAAGAATAGGAAGGATTTGGAACTCCGGACAAATGAATACCACTTGAGCGATGACTCAAGTGATGAGGACAATGATAAACTTGAACTTCGAACACTAACTCTTAATAAGTTTATTAAACAAAAATCTAAAATAAACAATGAACTTGAACGGAGGAAGAGGCCAAAGAAAAGGAAGGCACCCAAGGATGAATCAAGAACTTCCAAAGGTGAAACAGTGAATTGGGCTTTGAGGAGCTTCGACTACAAGGTAAGTAACTTAACTCTCTTGAATTATTTTGAAATTACTTGAAGTTTTTCATGAGTTCTTAATTTAGATAGTAGGAATAGGAAATAAAAATTTATTTTTCAAAAATTATATCATGTTTTTCTTTTTAGCATCTTTGAAAAAATTAAAAATTTGATCATGAAAAGTATATCGCTAAGGTTTCATGCATGTTATGTTTTGAAATGTTGAATAATGTATGCAACATTATGGATAATAGTTATATGATATGTGATAATGCTTAGGATTAATCTATGCATGTGTATTTTGATGATTTTATGTCATGCATGAGTTTTTGAAGTAAATGTTGATTTGATACTCTCATTTTGGATTAACATGTTTTTGGTTTAATCATTTTTATGACGAATTAAGATGACATTCTCATGACATATTAAGATGACATAGTGCATGTACATCTATGTATAAATTTCTTGATAGTCTTTTGATGATAGATGTGATATCATGATGTTTTATTTTTGATGTGTTTGGTCTTGACGGCTTTATGACGAAACTTATGTTTTGACTTTAAATGATGATACAAATGTTTTCACAAAAAGACTTGAACACCCTCACATGAAATCAATTGTATGAAATGGAAATGAATTTTATATCCTATTGAGATTAATGAATTTATTTTACCAATCTTGTGAATCTCATGAAAATAAACATGATGAATATTTTGAAAATAAATGAGTGTATCATGCATTTGGTCTTAATGATTTCTCTTGAACATACTTTTTGAAATCATACTTGATAATGAATATCAAGATATTAAAAGGATGTTATCATGGAATCATGCTTGATAATTTATTTTACGAAATTTACCTTTCTATCTTGAATGTTGACATTTTTTTTAAAGCAAAGGCATGCTCATAAGAAGCAAATCACATGAATAGAAATTTATAAAAATGAAATGTAATCCTCTATCTTATTGATTTTTCAATAAATCTATGCTTGTCATATATGAATTTATTGAATGTAATTTTGAGGATGATTTCAGATTTGACAAATGCTTGATTCGTATTTACGACATAAGATACATTTTAAATATGAATCATGCTTCAATCATGTTAAATGCTTCAATCATTTTCTATCTCTAGAGTTCTCGATTTTGATGAAATACAAGTGATAAATTCATTTATGATATCTTGTAAATCACTTGAATTATAAATAAGTTTTTTTTTATGATGTGTTAAAAGAATCACTTAAAAAGAAAATGCTTTTTCCATCTTATCGAGATTAATGATTTCATGATATTGTGTGAATCTCGAAATTGAGTTTGATGAAATAGTAATAACGTTATTCATGTTATGAATCTCAAAAATGATGATTTGATTATGATTTTTTTTATTAACTTGAATGAAATTTTGTTTTAACCGAATCATGAACTTTCCCTTGACTTCTTGACTTAAGAATTTTGAAGAAACATGATGATTACTTGATATTTGATTCTTGAAATTTCTTGTAAAATGTGATCTTGATAAGAATGTTTCAATTTGCTCTTTGTGCTATATCTTTTCAAATGAATCTTGAGCCTTGATATCATATATTTCATAATATAGAAATAACAAGATTTCTTTGCCTTGTATGTCTTGTGTGATGATTGTACATCAATTTGCTTTATTATGAATTATATGAATCTTGATCATGAACTTGTTAAGAAGAATTTTAATGAACCATGAATCATATCTTTGGTATTCACGAATTGATCCTTATTGATATCTTTCATGAATTCTTTGCATATTTGGCTTGTTGAATGGTTGAAATTTTTAGCCATTGAGTTCTCCCTTCTTTTCGATAATGACAAAGGGGGAGTTAGTTTACTAGCCTACATATTTCAAAGGAAGAAAAATTTGCTAGCTCGATCATTTCATTGAAAGAACTTGCTATCATAAACACTACCAATGAATTACAAATCTTGCAATATAAAGAGAAGCAAAGAATTGCTATTTCGAAAGAAGCAAAAAAAAAAATGCAAAACTTAGAAAACTTGCAATATAATTGCTCTTGCCATGCTTTGTATCAAAAATAGGTTGATATCCTTAAAAGCATTGCATTAAAGTTTTTAGTGTCTCTCAATGTATCACATGTATCACAAATTGAAAATTTTGAGACTATTATCATATCATGTTTAACAATTGATATCTTTCATTGATATGATAAATTATCATCTCATGATATATCGCATAATTATATCATGCTTTGCGATTGTATCATGTGATCTTTGCTGAACTTTCACATTAATATTCTTCATGACATGATTTCTTTGCATTGTTGCATGCTTCATGTGATAATATGAATACATGAAACACTTATGATATGATTTTTATACAATTCCATGTATTCATAAAATATTTATCTCATCACCCAATAACTCTTCTTGATATTCCTTATGAGATGAAATGAAATAATGCATGAAATATAAATGAGAAGTTAATGATCATGCATGATAGGATGTAATGAATTTTGACGTTTAGATACCATCATTTGAATAGCTATGATCATGTTGCCAAAATGATATATCATGAATGCTTGAATATCATGTTTGATATGCTCATAATGATGATTGATTTTTTGGTATGGTGCATAAAAAAAATGAAATGCAATGTTAATGAATTTGTGCATTGAAACTATAATGATGCACAAATAAGAATGATTACTTACCTTTGTCATGATTTAGAAATTGATGTAAAGGGTTTTTCCCTTCTTTTTTGACAATAACAAAGGGGGAGATAGCTAGCTTACACAATTCAAGAAGAAAGCAAAAATTACACTTCTCAAAAGAGAAGAAATTGCTATCTTGAACATCACCGAGTATTGCTAGCTTGAAACATCAAGAAAATACAAAAATGTGCTATCGTGCTTATCTCAAGAAAAGCAAATATGCCAACTTGTATATATTTGAATTTGCTAGCTTATAAAACTTGCATATTTCAAGAAGCAAGAGTTGTTTTCTTGAACATCTCTAAATTGCTAGCTTGCAAGTTCTAAAATGTTGTAAAATTGCTAGATTGCATGATGATAAAAATTTAATATTATGTTTTTTCATGCAATGAGTTAAACCCATATAACAAACACTTGATTGTGGTACTTCTCCTTTTTTTTGATGACAAAGGGGGAGAAGTATGTTGATGACATGACATGTGATGCATAAGTTTATGCATATGTTCATGATGAATATTGCAATGACTTGAATTCAGTTTGAATTCAAGGTTCTATCAATATGACATATTGATAGGGGGAGTTTGTTTAAACTCCGGGAGTTAAGGTTAACTCCGTCATTAAGTGGTTGTCATCATCAAAAAGGGGAAGATTGTTGAATCTCGTATTTTGATGATGAAACCACTTGATATGTGTTGATAATTTAAACTACATTTTGAGTGATGTAGGTCTACTCGATCAGGATTAGACAGTTAACGCAGGAGGAATTGACGTTGCGCCGGAAGAGATCACGTCAGGATATTGGATGGCTGAACGCTTCGGACGTCGGGCATCGGGCCAAGGAGAGCGAAATTGCGCCAAGGATATCGGGGTTGCGGAGGTCAACTGCCGATTGGGAAACAAGCCGCAAGAGAGGATGATGCGCTGAAGAATCGGACGAAGCGCCAACCAATGACGTGCCGGGCAACAAAATGTCAATTCACGTTGTAATAATCGTCTAGATCGGAGTAGAGTTTTTGCTTGTGTGTGCAGGATTAACTACGATAATGATGAAGACATAAAGCAAAACAAAGTGTCGGAGTCAAGCACGAAGGATTCGTTGCGAGTACGAGAGTTCGACGGAAGTCCGAAGGTTCGTCGGGAATGCTGCCGGAACTAGCCAAGAATAAGTAGGGAGCTTGCCGAAGGGTTTTTCAAAATCTCACCGGAAGGTTCGTTGGAAGTTCACGGAGCTCGCCGAGAAAGATCGGAGCTGGCCAAAGAAGCTCATTGGAACTCGCCAAGATCAAATCGTGAAGTCTAGGAGCTTGCCGGGAGTCCGCAGAATGGTTTCCGAGAGTTTATTGGAAGACCGTCGGAAGTTCGTCGGAAGCTCGCCAGAAGAAGTCTTGACTTAAGGACTTTGTAATAGCTTAGAAAATGTCTTTAAATTCGTAGTTAGTATGTTAATTAGGGTTAAGATTAGGTGTTAATCCTATAACCCAAGTAGGGGACAATTGGGCCCGAGTTCGGACTGGTTTGGGCCAAGTTTGGAGCCCAACCAGTGAGCTGATTTGGCCTATGCGGTGGCACCGCCTAGACTGGGCGGTGGCACCGCCCAGCACCCGAGAGCTGGGCGGTGGCACCGCTTGACTGGGCGGTGGCACCGCCCAGCACTGTCAATGTCTGATAGTGACAGGCGGTGGCACCGCCACTGACAGGCGGTGGCACCGCCAGCCTCGGAAACCCAAGAAAATTCAAATTTTGGAGCCCAAATTTGAATCCTCTTGGGGCCTATAAATACTCCTCAATTCTCAGCAGAGGTGACAACCTTTTGAGAAGCTAGAAGTTGAGAAAAGCTTTAGGAAAAGTCTTGTTTTCAATAGCTTGAGTGTTCACCTCCTTTCTTTTCATTGAAATCTTTGTAAAAGGGTGAATCACTTGTAAGAGGTTGTAAAAGGGGTGTAAGAAGGAGATTGATCTTCGCCTAGTAAAGGAAGATCATTAGTGGATGCCGGTGGCCTCGACTGAAGAGGAATCGGAGGAGTGGATGTAGGTCACGATTGACCGAACCACTATAAACTACCGTCTTCTCTGGTTTGCATTTATCTTATTGTCATTTAAATTACTACAAACCATCTTCACTTTGATGCTCTACTTCTTTGTCTCCTTCTTACATATGCCTTCAAGTTAAAACGCAATCGAAACGGTTTCAAACGAAACATTGCTTTTATCGTACGAAGTTTCCGTAAGTGTTTAAATCATCGAAAGTTCATCATACTTTATCATTGCACTAATTCACCCCCCCCTCTTAGTGTCGTTCCGGTCCTAACAGCCACCGCCCAGTCCGGCAGTGTACCAGCGGTGCCACCGCCGGACCTCTCGAGTTTTGGGCGGTGCCACCGCCCAGTCCGATGGTGCCACTGCCTGGACTATTCCAGCTCATTGGTTGTGCTCCAAACTTAGCCTAAACCAGTCCAAACTTGGGCCCAATTGGCCCCTAACCGAGTTATAGGATAACCCTTAATCCTAACCCAAATTACATGCAAACTATGAAATTAAGACATAGTCCTAAGCAAATTTTTAAGTGATAATGTCGAGTTTCCTTCCGGCAAGCTTTCCAGCGAACTTCCAGCGGACTTCCGATACACCCTCAGATTTCTTCCGGCGGACTCCTAGTAGGTTCCCGGTCTTGTGGCAAGTTCAACGAGTCTTTGGCAAGTATCTGAACCTTCTCGGTGATCTTTGTGAACCTCCGACGATCTTTTCAATGGACTTCCGAAAACTTTGCCAAGTCCCCGATTCTTTCTCGGTTGGTTCCAGCAGCACTTCTAACGATTCTTCGGACTTTCGGCGAACTCTCGAAAACCCATCGAACTTGACTCCAGTAAACTTACTTTATATCTTTAAGCTATCATAGTTAATTATGCACATGTAAAACACACTTTGATCTAGATAATTAATCCCAAGCATCTAATCAAGTTGTTCGACATGTCATTGGTCCCTTGATGATTCGTTCGATTCTTTGGCGCATCGTCCTCTCCTACGGCCTATTGCCCAATCGGCCAGTTGACTTCGCAACTCCGATATCCTTGGTGCAATATCCGCTCTTCTTGGCCCGATGCCCAAATCCACGGCTTGAAGCCTTCTATCGATACGTCGACCGATCCATCGGCCCGACGTCCAATCTTCTGACATGTTCCTCCGGCCCAATATGATTTTCTTGCTTTAATTGTCTCATCCTAATCGAAGCATCCTGTGTCACTCAAAATGTAGATTAAAACATAAACACATATTGATTGGTTTCATCATCCAAATATGAGATTCAACAATCTCCCCCTTTTTGATGATGACAACCAATTCTTGGATTCAAAAATCCAAGCAACATGTCATGATAAAATCATGACATATAATCAACATACTTCTTCCCCTTTGTCATCAACAAAAAGGAGAAGTACCATAATCTAAGTGTTTGTGATATATAAGTTCAACTCATTGCATGAAAAACATAATATCCATTTTTATCATCATGCAAGTTTGCTATCATCATAAATATACATGGTAGTACGATAGCAAGTTTACAATATACAAGCTAGCAAAATTTTTTTAATATTTTAAGACACGCAAGCTAGCAATTTTGAGATGTTCAAGAAAGCAACTCTTGCTTCTTGAAATATAAGTTTTGCTAGATGTGCAAGTTAACTTTTTGCTTCTTGAGATAGGTAAGATATCACTCCTCGGTGATGTTGAAGATAGCAATTTCTTCTCTTTTGAGAAGTGTAATTTTTCTTTTTTGCTTGAATTGTATGAGCTAGCAAATTAGCTTTCTAGCATGTTTTGTTCCCCCTTTGTCATTGTCCAAAAGAAGGGAAGACCCTTTACGTAAATTTCTAAATTATGACAAAGGTAAATAGCATAGATGGAAATTCAAGTCTTGAATGTCAAAACAATTATTTTATCATGAATATTTCATCATTGCGTGCATCATTATCAAATGTTAAAGTATTGCATGCATAATACCAAATTATCATATATATTTTCAAAACAAATAAACTCATCATTATATGCATGTTTCTAAATCATCATATATATCGCAGTTTAAAATCGAAAGAGCAAATCTCATCATGGAAATCATCAAGATCAATAAACTATAAATTATCCAAAAATTATTATTACTTCAAATCATCATGCATAATTAAATATAAAATCATCAAGCATGATACTTACATTATTTCATATAATCATGTCTCTTTCATTTATGCCAAATCAAAACATGCATCATTTTTAAAACCGAAAAAGCAACTTTCATTATGGTAAAAACCGATAAGTCATAAATTACAAGAATCATCATGCATAATTTTGAAATATAAACTCATTAAGTATGATCATTATACATTATTAAATCATCAAGCATAATTTCATTAAACATGAAGCATTTTTAATCACATTCGGAAATCATCAATTTAGATACACATTATTTTTTCTTCAAAACATACATAGGGTTAATCACTAGATTTATATTTTATTATATTTTCATAAAATATGAAATTGTCATTTTCAAAATTAGCTAGAAAAGAAAAGCATGATCCTCTTTTATTTATTTATTTTTACATTTTATACACTAATTTAAAAATAAAATATGAAATGAATCAAGTAATTTCAAAATAAATTAAGGGGATTTCAGGTGAGTCATTTACCTCATCGTCGAGAGTCGTTAAGACAAAGTTTGTTGTTTCATCTTGATCGGTTTACTCCTCGTCAACGGATAAGCTCGATTCATCCCAAAGTGCTTCCTTCTTGCATTCATAGCAAGTAGTTACATTCTTTTTAAGTTTATTTTTGTTCTTTGATTCTTGTTTTAAAAACTTTTTAATCTTTATTGTGAGAAGTTCAAGTTCATCATCACTTGAGCTTTCACTCGAGTGGTCCTTTTTTGTTCTAAGTGCAAAATTCTTGTTCTTTGGAAGATAGTTCTCGAGTTGTTCATATGCATTGTGCGCCATTTCATAAGTTATCAATGAACCAAAAAGTTCTTCAAGGTGAAAAGTATTCAAATTATTGGCCTCTTGAATGGCCGTTACTTTAAGATCCCAAGTTTTAGAAGGAGATCGTAAAAATTTATTAACAAGTTTAAAATTCGAAAAACATTTGCCAAGAGCTTTTAGACTATTGAAGACATCCATAAAATGGGTATACATGTCTCTAATAGTCTCGGTTGGTTCCATTCGAAACAATTCAAAATCATGCATCAAAATATTAATCTTCGAATCTTTAATTCTGATAGTGCCTTCGTGTGTGATTTCAAGAGTGTGCCAAATATCGAAAGTCATTTTGCAAATAGAAACCCGATTGAATTCATTTTTGTCTAAGGTGCAAAATAAGGCATTCAAAGCCTTTGCATTTAAAGAGAAAGTATTCTTCTCCAACTCATTCCAATCGTTCATTAGAAGAGAAGACTTTTGAAAACCAAATTCGACTATATTCCATAAATCAAGATTCAACGAAAGGAAGAAAACTCTCATTCGAATTTTCCAATATGTGTAGTCTGTCTCATTGAACATGGGAGGACGAATAAGAGAGTGACCCTCTTGAAAGTCGAAAAGAGTCATTTCTTTTTTGTGTTAAACCGAATGAGAAAAATATGGCTCTAATACCAACTATTCGGAATGAGTCGGCACTAAGAGGGGGGATGAATTAGTGCAGCGGTAAAAATTACATTAGTTCAAAATCTCATTGCAATTAAACTCGTTTCGGAAGATGTTAACTTGAAAGCATATAGAAGAGTGTAGTGGATGTAAAGCAAGTAAAGAAGGGTAGTTTATAGTAAATGTAAATTGTAAGAAGTAAATTCAAAATTGAGTTATAGTGGTTCGGTCATTATGACCTACATCCACTCCACTCGAGGCCAACGACATCCACTAACGATCTTCCTTTAAAAGGTGAAGATCAACCTCCTTCTTACAACTCTATTCTCCTTTTATAGGCTTAGAAGAGAACCTTTACACCCCCACTTACTCCTCTCTCAAACTATACTAACACTTAGATCTTTGAGAGGAGTTCACACAAGATTATAGCAGCGATTTCTTTCTTTTGTACTCTCAATTCTTTTGTCTGTTAACCAAAGATGAGAGGGGTATTTATAGGCCTCAAGTGGATTCAAACTTGAAGCCTAAAAATGTCTCATCCTGGGTTTCCCGTGCCCTGACGGTTCCATATCCTACAGCACTAACACTGGGTGGTACTACCACCCAGTCTGGCGGTACCACCACTTGGGAGACTATGTCTGGGCGGTATTATTGCCCAGACTAGCAATACCACTGCCTGACACTGACATTGGGTGGTACCACCGCCCAAACTAGCGGTACCACCGCTTGACATAGTCTCGAAGATTGTGCCATAACGGTGCCACTTGTTTAGTCAATGTTTGGGTATTTCATTGGGCCCAACACAACCCAAACTTACGTCCAACTATCCCCTAATTGGGTTGGCCCAATTCCAACCTAATTATGTGCTAAGTATGAAATTTAAGGTTTACAATAAGCTAAATAAGTCCAGTAAGTCTAAGTTTCTTTCGGCGAGCTTCCGACAATCTTCCGGTGAACTTCCGACGATCTATCGACAATGTTCCAGTGGACTCCTAGCAAGCTCATGGACTTCACAACAATCTTCTTGGTAAGTTCCGATAAGCTTCTTTAGCAAGCTCCTGGACTTCTTGATCAGTTCCGGCATAACTTCCGATGAACGTTCGGACTTCTGATGAACTCTCAAACTCCCAACGAGATCTCGTTCTTAACTCCGGGACTTCATTTTGCTTTATGCCTTGATTTCTATCATAGTTAATCCTGCACAAATAAAACCTACTTCGATCTAGATAATTATTACAAAGCAAATCAAATATTGTCCGGTATGTCATTCGTTCATCGGCGCTTCGTTCGAATCTTCGACGCATCATCCTCTCTTTCGGCCTATTGCCCAATCGGTCAATTGACCTTCGCAACTCTAATTTACTTGGCGTAATTTTCACTTTTCTTAGTCTGATGCTTGAATTCACAGCCCAAAGCCCTCTGCCAATATGCCGACCGATCCTTTGGCTCGACGTCTAATCTTTTGAAATGTTTCTCTCTGGCCCAACATGATTCTTCCTGCTTTAATTGTCTCTCCATGATCGAAGCTTCCTGCATCACTCAAAATACAGATTAAATCATATACACTCTTAATTGGTTTCATCATCAAAATCTGAGATTCAATAGGATTAAAGCATAATATTTTGAGCATTAGTCAATTGTGTGATAAAGGTTATATCATTATATTTGAATCCAATGCTTGCATTATTGAACAACCACACAAAAACAAATCTATGATTGTCCTAAAACAAAATAATAAATACACTATTGACATTGATGATCTTTATAATAAAATGTGTTTTTCGGTTTTGAATGACGATGTTTGGCTTTGGCATAGGAGATTAGATCATGCTAGCATGAAACTAATCTCTCAAATCTCATCAAAAGAACTTGTAAGATGTATTCCTAGCATTAAGTTTGTTAAAGATAATATGTGTGATGCATGTCAACTAGGAAAACAAATAAAATGTAGTTTCAAACCAAAGAATCAAATAAGCACCTCTAGACCATTGTAATTGATTCATATGGATTTGTTTGGACCAATTGATATATCAAGCCTAGGAGGTAGCAAATACGCCTTTGTAATTGTAGACGATTACAGTAGGTACACTTGGACATATTTCTTGGCACACAAAAAATGATTGCTTTAGGTATTTTTCTAAATTTTATAAACTTATTCAAAATAAAAAAGGCTTTATGATTTCATCAATACAGAGTGATCATGGTGGCGAATTTTAAAACTATGATTTCTAAAATTTTTGTGAATCTAATGGATAGAACTATAATTTTTCTACTCCGAGAAATCCTCAACAAAATGGAGTAGTAGAAAGAAAAAATAAAAATTTACAAGAAATGACAAGAACCATGTTGAAGGAACATAGCCTACCCAAAAAGATGCCTTAGGAAAGTTTGATGCAAAATCAAATAAAGACATTTTTCTTGGTTATTCTTCTATTTCAAAAGTCTTTCATATCTTTAATAAAAGAACCTTGGTCATAGGAGAGTCTATTCATATTGTCTTTAATGAAGTCTTTGAATTTAAGAAAAATGAGTTTGATGATACTCTTAATTTTAATGCTTCGAATTTAAATGAACCCTCTCTTCCAACTAGCAACTTGGATACATCTTCTTCGGAAATATCCTTACCTAAGGAATGGAAGTATATATATGCTCATCCTAAGGAGCTAATCATAGGAGACACATCAAGAGAGGTTCAAACTTATTCTTCTCTTAAAACTTTTTATGCCAACGTCAATTTTCTTTCCCAAATTGAACCAAAATGCATTGACGAAGCCTTGAAAGATAATTCATGGGTTATCGCAATGCAAGAATAGTTGATCCAATTTGAGAGAAACGAGGTGTGAAAGCTTGTTCCGAGGCCAAATGACCATTTAGTTTTTGGTACTAAATGGGTCTTTAGAAACAAGCAAGATAAATTTGGTATCGTGGTTAGAAACAAAGCTAGATTAGTCACCAAGGGTTTCAACTAAGAAGAATGTATCAATTATGAAGAAACCTTCACTCCTGTAGCAAGATTAGAAGCCATATGAATGCTCCTTGCTTATTCTAGTAGTAATAATTTTAAGTTATTTTAAATGGATGTGAAAAGTGCTTTCTTAAATGGATTTATTTCCGATAAAGTATATATTGAACAACCATCTAGAGAACTCTTTTTTTTCTAATCATGTGTTTAAGTTAACTAAAGCTCTTTATGGATTAAAACAAGCCCTGAGGGCTTGGTATGAAAGACTTAGTTCCTTTCTTATCCAGAATAATTTCTCTAAAGGCAAGGTCGATACTATATTTTTTATTAAAATTTTTAAAAATAAATTTATTATTATTCAAATTTATGTTGATGATATTATTTTTGGTTCTACAAATGAATCCTTATGCGAATCGTTTGCTAAAAGTATGAGTCAAGAGTTTGAGATGAGTTTAATGGGTGAACTAACTTTCTTTTTAGGCTTACAAATCAAACAACTTAGTGATGGTATTTTTCTTAGTCAAACCAAATATGCATTAGAATTGCTAAACCAAATATTTATTTGATGATTTTATTCTATGCATGAGATTTTGAAGTTATACATGATGATATTTGTGATTTATTGATCTTGATGATTTTTGTAATAATACTTACACATCAAATAAGACTAATTCCTTATACGAAAAAATTATATGTATCTTGATGATTTTGTATTGCTTTTTGGTTTTAAACATGATGGATGGTTTTTTTTAGCATACTTATATGAAATCAATCACATAAAATGAAACACATAAAAAGGAAAATATATTATCATTGGAATCAAAATGATAAATCAAATCGCTTGTTTAAAAGAAGCCTTGTGTTTAATGTGATTGGTCATGATAATTTTGATGATAAAATTTATGTTTCAGTTTTAATCAATGGTGAATTGATTTGACATAAAATAAAAGGGCATCAATCACATAAATTGAAACAAAAAAGAGGAAAGCATTTTTCTTTAAAATTTCTCAATCCCTACCTTATCGAGTTTTTAAAAAGGGATATTGATGAATATATTTGTATTATGTTTGATGATTTTATATTTTGATATTGTGCATGATGAGTTGAAGTGATGATGGTTTAAAAAATATTTATTCAAATGCATGAATCGACAATCTTTTTGGAAAATGAATCAAGATTTTTCTTATGAATTTTTGGAATTATAACATGGGATTTTTTTATGAATTAAGATCATTTACTATGATTCATCTTTTCATTATTTGAGTCGTCCAAAAAGAATCATAATTTTTCTCTTGATTTTTTGATATTCACAACTTAAAATTTGGTTTGTGACTCCCTTGTATTCATGTATATCTCATCACCCAATTAATTTTTCTTGATATTCTTCATATGATGATTTGGAATGATGCATGTAATACTATGATTTTTTGATAAAATTATATATCATGAATGTTTGAGCATCATGTCTGATATGCCCATAGTGATGATTGATTTACTTGTATCATGTATGAAATAAGGATGCAAATGTAAGGTTTTGAAATTGTGCATGTCTTAATTTAAAACTATAATGATGCACAAACATATTAAATTAAGAATGATACTTTATCTTTGTCATTCTTTGAAAATTATTATAAAGGAAAAAAGAATTATAAAATTGTATTCTTCCCTTCTTTTTCACAATGACAAAGGGGGAGTAAAATTTACAAGCTTGCATATTCTAAAAATGATACATTGCTATCTTGCTAGCTTGCTATCTTGCATTCTTTTTAAAAACTTGCTGGCCTTTACACTTCAAAGAGAAGTAATACTTGCCAAATTGCTAGCTTGCATGTTGTAAAATGATGTAAAATTTTTTTAGTTTGTGCTTTGCAAAGGAAGCAAAAATTATACTTCTCAAAAGAAAAGTAAGAACTTGCTATCTTAAACATCACCAAATATTACTAGCTTGCCTATCTTAAGAAGCAAAAATGCAAACTTACAAAATTTGCAATATTGCGCATCTTTAAACTTAAATGATGATTTGGTAATTATGCATGTTCTAAAGTGATGGAAAATTTGCTAAGTTCCTAAGCTTATATCTTTAAATCTTGAAAGTTGCACTTCTCCTTTTTATTGATGACAAAGGAGGAGAAGTATGATGATGTTAGGTATGATTTTATGATAACATGTTGCTTTGATTTTTGAATTCAAGAGTTCTATCAATATGGCATATTGATAGGCGAAGTTAAGGTTAACTCCATCATTAATTGGTTGTCATCATAAAAAATGGGGAGATTGTTGAATCTCATATTTTGATGATGAAACCAATTAATAGTGTTTATGATTTAATCTGTATTTTGAGTGATGTAGGAAGCTTCAATCAAGGAAAGATAATTAAAAGCAGGAAGAATCATGTTGGGCTGGAATAGAATATTTCAGAAGATTAGACGTCGAGCCGGAGGATTGGTCGACGTATCGACAGAAGGCTTCGGGACCATGAGTTCAGGCATCGGGCTAAGAAGAGCGAAAATTACGCAAAGGATATCAGAGTTGCAGAGGTCAACTAGCTGATTGGGTAATACGCCGCAAGATAGGACGATGCGCCGAAGATTCGGATGAAGCGTCGATGAACCAATGACATGTCGGACAACATTTGATAGCTTTATAATAATTTTCTAGATCGAAGTAGGTTTTAAGTGTGCATGATTAACTATGATAGAGATCAAGGAAAATAGCAAAATGAAGTCCCGGAGTCAAGAAAGAGACTTCGTTAGGAGTTCGAGAGTTCATCGAAAGTTTGGACGTTCATCAAGAGTTCAACCGGAATTGACCGAGAAGTCCAGGAGCTTGCCAAAGAAGCTCGTCAAAACTCACCAAGAAGATTATCGTGAAGTCTAGAAGCTTGCCGGGAGTCCACTAAAACATTGCCAAGAGATCGTCAGAAGATCACTAGAAGCTCACCGGAAGAAACCTAGATTTATCGGACTTATTTAGCTTAGTGTATGCCTTAAAATTTGTAGTTAGCACATAATTAGGTTGGAATTGGGCCAATTCAATTAGAGGCCAATCGGGCCCAAGTTTGGGAAGTGTTGGGCTAAGTAAAAAGGTCCAAACAATAATCTAATAGGTGAAACCGTCATGGCACAGTCTCCGAGACTATGTCAGGTGATGGTACTACCATTCTGGGCGAAGGTACTACCCAGACATTCTCCGATAGACTGTCAAGCAATGGTACCGCCAGACTGGGTGATCGTACTACCTAGTGGTAGGGTGTCAGGTGGTGGTACCGCCAGACTGGGTGATCATACCGCCCAGTGTCAATGCTGCAGGCAGTGGTACCGCCTAGCACAAGCGGTGGTACCGCTAGGACCTGGGAAACCCAGGATGAAACCTTTTTAAGTTTCAAGTTTAAATCCACTTAAGGCCTATAAATACCTCTCTCATCCTTAGTAAACAAACACAAGAATTGAGAGCAAAAAAGTAGAAAAACTTTGTTGTAATCTTGTGATAACTCCTCTTAAGCTTTAAGTGTTAGTCTTGTTTAAGAGAGGACTGAAGGGGGTTGTAAAGGTTCTCTCCTAAATCTGTTAAAAGTAGAATTGAGTTGTAAGGGTAGTTGACCTTTGTCCATTGAAGGAAGATTGTTAGTGGATGTTGGTGGCCTCGACGGAAGAGGAATCGGTGGAGTGGATGTAGGTCATAACGACCGAACCACTATAAAATCTAGTTTGCATTTATGATTTGCTATTTACATTTATTGCAAACTACCATACTTCCTAATTACTTTAGCTACACACTCTTCCATACATGTTTCAAGTTAATATCTTTTTGAAATTGATTTTAATCGAATGAAATATTTTTGAACCGATGTAATTTTATTCGCTGCACTAATTCACACCCCCCCCCCCTTAGTGTTGACTCGATCCTAACATATCTCTAACTCTAGCTCAATATCTGATTCTTCTGCTTCAATCATTTTTTCTTTTTATGATCAAAGTTAGTCTTGCATCACTTTTCTCAAACAGCACATTAGATTGTAAACTCATTAATTGATTTTATTATCAAAATATGGGATTCAACATATGTCTGATCTCTAACTCTAGCCCAACGTCTAATTATCCTACTTTAATCGTTTTGCCTTTCTACGATCGAAGTTAGTCCTGCATTACTTTTCTCAAATGTTGATTAGATCACAAACTCATTAATTGATTTCATCATCAAAATCTAGGATTCAATAATGTGTTCATCCTAAATGGAGGAGCAGTATGTTAGATGAGTTCTCAGTAAGATACTACTATTGACTCGACCACAAAGGCGGTGTATAATGCTATGACAAATACAACAATTAAGGGAGTCTAGATGAAGAAGTTCATCATAGATTTGGGAGTCGTGCCAGGTAGTGAGGAGATGATTCCTTATATTATAACAACAACGGGACGATTGCTCAAGAGAAGGAACCCAAGTCTTATCAAAAGTCTAAGCACATTCTGAGGGGGTTCCACCTAATCAAAGAGATCATGGCTTGAAGAGATATATGTTGGGAAATCTAGGGGTGACATCACATATGCAGCAAAAGAATATAAAACAAAAACCCAAAATTTCCCAATACGTATTTATCATCATACGTAGATTGGTGCGCAAAACCCACAAAATAGAAAATCAGGTGTGAGATAATTGTGTTGCCTAGGGAGATCGTATATCCCTAAATCCCTACATATATGTAAGAGTGGATAAAGGAGGTCAAGCGTCCTCCTCTCTAGTAGTGATCGACACAACAGGGCTGTAATGACGCTCCTTAAATCTCCAGGCCTGCTATTTGAGGAGGAGAAGGGGAGAGAAGATAGGAGGTGGCAACTTAGAAGCCCCAACATATGGGCTTTCAGTTCCCTCCGATTTATAGAGGCCCCTAGTTAACCCTAATGGATCCTGCCCTATTGGGTATTGAATCTCCATCCTATTACCCAAGCCTCTTTTATTAATAGGTCTCTACCTAATAATCTCTTATTAGCTCTTATTGGATCTTATCCATGGGATCCAATAATTCAAGGGCTTATTGGATATCCAATAAGATAGGGGCTCCATCGGATATCTCATATCGGAACCTCTACTTGTTGCAACACCTACCATATATGTGTGACCCTCTAGGCCCAATATCGAGTTGGTTGTAAGTCATACCTATCAGAACTCCTTAGTAAATTATTATCTTCATAATAATTCACTCGACTCATCGACTACGGAAGTACTAGGCCATTACGCCGTAATCCCCAAACGATACAAGGGAATCCAATCCTTTGGACCTATCTGTCCTCAGTTACCGTGTACCTATAGTCCCTCAACCATCTAATATCCTATAGACCATATAATAGGCATAGTGCTATCAAGCCCACACGGTTTCTCCCCGAGTCTCGATCTAATCGGATTCTCCTAGAGAACTCTTTCTCTCTCAATCCGAATGACCTTGGCCAATGATTTATCTTAGCAAGAACACACGGGATATTCTTTTTATGATACCAAGAGCAGATCCTCTATCGACACTCAATAGCTCTCGTAAGGTTGGCTGCCACTCCCAATAACCGGCTGTACTAGATTTAGAACTTCCAAACCTATAAGTCTGGTATCAAAGAGTGGAGTACTCATACAGGAAATCCTTGGTTTCTCAAATCTAAGGACCAGATACACTACTGAGACTATGGAATCGCAGTCTGATAATAAGATATCATCAACCATCCAGTATTCTGTGAGCGGATCAATTAGTGAACTCATTCTCCAATAAGCACCTGCATTGTATCCTTAGTATCCCCACACGAGCAGCTATGAGACCAGTTGCCTCCATCATATGGTTGAGTTTACAACATACCAGTCTATCTGGTTATCTCAATGTCCCTCTCGAGTAACCTATGACCAAGATTATTTAGAGTCTGTGTTTAAAGGTAAACCAGTCTCATTATCATGATCTCATCACGATCTGATTCTCATTGCACAAATCCATAAACATCACAATATATATATGCATATATGTTAAAAGTAATATAAAGTGATAAAATGCTAAAATATAATAAGCAAAAAGAATGCGTTTCTTGTCACACGTATCATCACTCATGTGATTGGCTTGCAGGACACCTATGACTAGCAATGTAGTGTTAGGATCAAAGCGGCAATAAGAGGGGGGGGGGGGGTTAATTAGTACAGCGGATTAAAGCTCGTAAGTTTGAAATCGATTTCGCAAATGTGTAGAGATTTTGATTCGATGAAGGATAACTTAGCTAAAATAGCTCGAGTAAAGGTAGTCAAGAGTAGAGAGATGAAAACAAATGATTTGCTGCTAAGTAAAGAAATGGTTCAGAAAATCAAACACTCACACATTCAAGGAACATCACGATGTATAGTGGTTCGGTCAAATGACCTACATCCACTTTCGAAGCCTTCTTTGATGAGGCTCCCAACTTCCACTAGCAAATCACTTTGAAGGGGAAGGACCAAATACCCCTCTTACAAACATCTTACAAGTGGTTCACACTCTTACAGATTTTTCAAAGAGAAAAAGGGAGGTGAACACTTAAGCTATTGAAAACAAGACTTTGCAAGAGCTTTTTCTCACTTTCTAACTTGTCAAAAAAGTGTTATCTCTATTGCGAATTGAGGGATATTTATAGACCCCAAGAGGATTTAAATTTGGGCTCTAAATTTGAATTAATTTTGGGTTTCCCAGTGTTGGCGGTGCCACCACCTGTAAGTGTCTGACACTGATAGTGTAATGGCAATGCCACCGCCAGACCTCTCGGGTTCTGGGTGGTGCCACCGCCTAGTCCGGCAGTGTACTAGCGGTGCCACCGTCGGACCTCTCGAGTTTTGGGCGGTGCCATCGCCCAGTACGATGGTGCCACTGCCTGGACTATTCCAGCTCATTGGTTGGGCTCCAAACTTAGACCAAACCAGTCCAAACTCGGGCCCAATTGGCCCCTAACCGAGTTATAGGATAACCCTTAATCCAAACCCAAATTACATGCAAACTATGAAATTAAGACATAGTCCTAAGCAAATTTTTAAGCGATAATGTCGAGTTTCCTTCCGGCAAGCTTTCCAGCGAACTTCTAGCGGACTTCCGATACACCCTCGGATTTCTTCCGGCGGACTCCTCGTAGGCTCCCGGTCTTGTGGCAAGTTCAACGAGTCTTTGGCAAGTATCTGAACCTTCTTGGTGATCTTTTTGAACCTCCGACGATCTTTTCGGCGGACTTCCGAAAACTTCGCCAAGTCCCCGATTCTTTCTCGGTTGGTTCCAACAGCACTTCTAACGATTCTTCGGACTTTCGGTGAACTCTCGAAAACCCATCGAACTTGACTCCAGTAAACTTGCTTTATGTCTATAAGCTATCATAGTTAATTATGCACATGTAAAACACACTTTGATCTAGATAATTAATCCTAAGCATCTAATCAAGTTGTTCGACATGTCATTGGTCCCTTGACGATTCGTCCGATTCTTTGGCGCATCATCCTCTTCTACGGCCTATTGCCCAATCGGCCAGTTGACTCTGCAACTCCGATATCCTTGGTGCAATGTCCGCTCTTATTGGCCCGATGCCCAAATCCACGGCTTGAAGCCTTCTATCGATACGTCGACCGATCCACCGACCCGACGTCCAATCTTCTGACATGTTCCTCCGGCCCAATATGATTTTCTTGCTTTAATTGTCTCATCCTGATCGAAGCATCCTGTGTCACTCAAAATGTAGATTAAAACATAAACACATATTGATTGGTTTCATCATCCAAATCTGAGATTCAACAATCTCCCCCTTTTTGATGATGACAACCAATTCTTGGATTCAAAAATCCAAGCAACATGTCATGATAAAATCATGACATATAATCAACATACTTCTTCCCCTTTGTCATCAACAAAAAGGAGAAGTACCATAATCTAAGTGTTTGTGATATATAAGTTCAACTCATTGCATGAAAAACATAATATCCATTTTTATCATCATGCAAGTTTGCTATCATCATAAATATACATGGTGGTACGATAGCAAGTTTACAATATACAAGCTAGCAAAAATTTTTCAATATTTTAAGACACACAAGCTAGCAATTTTGAGATGTTCAAGAAAGCAACTCTTGCTTCTTGAAATATAAGTTTTGCTAGATGTGGAAGTTAACTTTTTGCTTCTTGAGATAGGCAAGATATCACTCCTCGGTGATGTTGAAGATAGCAATTTCTTCTCTTTTGAGAAGTGTAATTTTTCTTTTTTTGCTTGAATTGTGTGAGCTATCAAATTAGCTTTCTAGCATGTTTTGTTCCCCCTTTGTCATTGTCGAAAAGAAGGGAAGACCCTTTACGTAAATTTCTAAATTATGACAAAGGTAAATAGCATAGATGGAAATTCAAGTCTTGAATGTCAAAACAATTATTTTATCATGAATATTTCATCATTGCGTGCATCATTATCATATGTTAAAGTATTGCATGCATAATACCAAATCATCATATATATTTTCAAAACATATAAACTCATCATTATATGCATGATTCCAAATCATCATTCATATTATTTCAATCATCACTATAACTCATCATGCGTAAAATCATCTAACATGATACAAACATTTATTTTCAAAATATTTAACATCATTTTCATGTATGATAATAAAGTATTCATGATACCGAACATTAAATCAATATTTTTAAGTATTTATCACTTCGTGATTGTTGGTACCAAACATTTATCATTTAAAGCATTCATAATACACATCATATACAATACATCACATACATCATCATAATAAACAACATATGCATCATTCCAAATCATAAATATTTCAAATCATCATGGTATTAATCTGTCAAATTACATCTTGCCATGTATGATCATAACTTTTCCCATTTTATCATTGTAAACAAGAAAGAATAAGGGAAGAATAAAATAGTGTAAAATATTTCAATTATTTCAAGGCATACAAGCCATAAAATCCAACGGTATCATGTCATGAAAGATAAGACATCTTGAATTACAAAAGACATGATTCATTTTATCAAATCTCTTCTTTTTATAAATAACAAAAATTGTAGGTGTACAAAGAAGAGATCATGGTTAAAAAAAATCTCAAGTAGTAAATCCAAGAAATCAAGATCATGATTTGAATACAAACTCATTCAAATTCCAATCGTCAAATTCATCAAAATCTCAACATTACTTTCAAGAGATTTAAAATGGTATATATAGATTTATCATAATAATCATCAGGATCAATAAGATAGAGAAAAATATTTTTTTTAAAAAAATTCTCTTTTTAGTTGTTTCAATTCATATGATTTTATTTCATTTATGCCAAATAAAAACATGTATCATGTTTAAAACCAAAAGTGTAAGATTTATTATGACGTAGATCAATAAGGCACTTTCATTATGGTAAAAATCAATAATCCCTAAATCGCAAGATTCATCATGCATAATTTCGAATTATAAAACCATTAAACATGATTTCAAATCAATATGCTCAAGTTTTTTTTGTATGAAAACATACATCATACTTAAAACCGAAAATGTAATATTTCATCATGATAAAAATCGATAATCCATAAATTACTTAAAAATCACCATGCATAATTTTGAAATTTATTAAGCATGATCATTATGCAGACATTAAAACATGGTCTCAAAATGTTTAATATTTTCATTACATAATTTCATCATTATGCATCATCATATTTTCAAATTCGAACATGCACAATTTCAAAACCATACATTTCATTTTTTATGCATGATACAAATAAATCAATCATCATTATGAGTATATCATACATAATATTTAAGCATTCATGATACATCATTTTGGCAACATGATCATAGCTTTTCAATTGATGGTATCTAAATGTCAAAGTTCATTACATCCTATCATACATGATCATTAACTTCTCATTTTTATTTCAGGCATAATTTGATTTCATCACATTAGGAACATCAAGAAGAATTAATTGGGTGATGAGATAAATATTTCATAAATACATGGAATTGTATAAAAATCATATCATGAGCGTTTCATGCATTCATATCATCACATGAAGAATATCAAAAAGAATTTTGGTGATGAGATGCATAAATAGTGAACATAAATTTTGAATATCAAGAGACATATTATGATTCTTTTTTAATAACTCAAATAGTGAAAAGAAAGAATCATAATAGATAATCTTGATTTATAAAATAAATTTTCAAGTTATACTTTTCAGAAATCAAGATAAATTAGATGAAACTCATTCAAATCATCAAAATCATTAAAATCACTTTTAAGATGATCAAATAGATTCATTAAAGTCAATAAGATATAGAAAAAGAATTTTTAAGAAAAATACTTTTCTCTTTTTAGTTGTTTCAATTTACGTGATTGATTTTATATTAGCATGCTCAAATATTTGTTCTTATATTCAAACCATACATCAACGTTTAGGATTGAAAAATAAATTTCGTCATGAAAACCATCAAGATCAATAAACCACAAAAATCATCATGTATAACTTTAAAATCTCATGCATAAACTCATCAAATCATGGTATCAAAATTTCAATATTTTCATTACAACTTTATGCATCATTAAGTATATAATCGTCAAGCATGACACTTACACTATTTCATATAAGCATGCCTATTTCATTTATGTCACATCAAAACATGTATCATCATTTTTTTTAACCGAAAAAGCCACTTTTATTATCGTAAAAATCAATAATCCATAAATCATAAAAATCAATATGTATCATTTCGAAAGAAAACTCATTAAGCATGATCATTATGCATTACTTCAAATCAAACATGATTTCATTTATTTTCAAAATATTCATCATTATATGACATATAAGGCAAAGAAATCATTAAACATAAAGGATATTCATCAATCATGGTTTTATTGAGCATAAGGTATTTTCAACCAAAATCATTTTGTTATTTGTTGTAGTCATGCATTTTTCTCTTTAGGTGAATCTATCTTTTCATGCATAGTTTTCCATACAAAAGCCATACATCGTCATTAAGCATGATATTAAACTTCTTAATATTTTTATTAAAACATCAAGCATGGTTTCAATCAAAATCGGAAATCATCAAGATACACATTTTTTTTTAAGAAAAACATACATATGATCATTAGATTTAAATCTACCATTTTATTCCATTAACATAAAATATGTAATTTTCATTATTATTTTCAAAATTACGATTGTGATCCTATTTTTGCATTTTCAATTTTTTAAACATGTAATTTTTAAGAAAAATAATTATTCTAAAAAAAATACATCATGGAAAACATCAAGTAATTTCAAAATAAATTAAAGGGGTTTCGATTACCTCATCATTGAAAGCAGTTAAGGCATAGTTTGCCACCTTGCCTTTCTTGATTTTCTCCTCATCTTTAGAGGAGTTCAATTCATCCCAATTTTTTTTTTTTTCTTGTGTTCAAAGCAAGTACTTCCGTTCTTTTTGCTTTTTAATTTTTGTTTCATTTATAATTTAAGTTCACCATCACTTGAACTTATGCTCGAGTGGTCTTCAAATATTTTATGTCCCAAATCCTTCCTGTTCTTTGGAAGGTTGTTCTCGAGTTTTCTTTTTGCCACATTGTTCATTTCGTAGGTCATTAGAGACCCAATAAGTTTTTCGAGAGGAAATGTTTTAAGGTCCTTTGCCTCTTGAATAGCCGTAAATTTTGGATCCCAACTATTTGGAAGGGATCTTAAAATTTTAGTTACTAGTTCAAAGTTAGAAAAACCTTTACCAAGAGCTTTGAGTCCATTGATGACATCCGTGAAACGGATATACATGTCTCCGATGGACTCACTTGGTTTCATCCGGAAAAGTTCATAAGAATACACAAGAATGTTGATTTTGGACTCTTTTACTTAACTAATGCCTTTATGAGTGACCTAAAGAGTTCTCTAAATATCAAAAGCCGAATCACAAATCGAAACGTGATTAAATTCGTTTTTGTCTAGTGCACAAAACAAGGCATTCATAGCCTTTACGTTTAAAGCAAAAATCTTCTTCTCCGATTCATCCCATTCGCTCATCGGAAGAGAAGATTTTTGAAATCCATTTTCGACAATTTTCCAAAGCTCAAAATCCATAGAAATAAGGAAGATCCTCATATGAGCCTTCCAATATGTGTAATCCGACCCATTAAACATAGGTGGACGTGTAATAGAGTGACCCTCTTGCATACCGGAGTAAGCTATCTCTCTTGGGTATTAAACCAAATTTGAGAGTGAGCCTTGCTTTGATACCAATTTTTAGGATCGGAGTGGCACTGGGGGGGGGGTGTGAATTAGTGCAGCGGATTAAAACTCGTAAGTTTGAAATCGATTTCGTAAATGTATAGAGATTTCGATTCGATGAGGGATGACTTAGCTAAAATAGCACGAGTAAAGGTAGTCAAAAATAGAGAGATAAAAACTGAACGATTTGTAGCTAAGTAAAGAAATGGTTCAGAAAATTAAAAACTCACACGTTCAAGGAACACCATGATGTATAGTGGTTCGGTCAAACGACCTACATCCACTTTCGAAGCTTTCTTCAATGAGGCTCCCAACTTTCACTAACAAATCACTTTAAAGGGGAAGGACCAAATACCCCTCTTACAACCTTCTTAAAAGTGGTTCACACTCTTACAGATTTTTCAAAGAGAAAGAGGGGGGTGAATACTTAAGCTATTGAAAATAAGACTTTGCTAGAGCTTTTTCTCACTTTCTAACTTGTCAAAAAGGCGTTATCTCTGTTGAGAATTGAGGGATATTTATAAGCCCCAAGAGAATTCAAATTTAAGCTCCAAATTTGAATTGCTTTTGGGTTTCCCGATGCTGGCGGTGCCACCGCTTGTCAGTGTCTGACACTGACAGTGTACTAGTGGTGCCACCGCCAGACCTCTCGGGTTCTGGGCAGTGCCATCGCCCAGTCCGGCAGTGTACTAGCAGTGCCACCACCGGACCTCTCGGGTTCTAGGTGGTGCCACCACCCAGTCCAGTAGTGCCACCGCCTGGACTATTCCAGCTCACTAGTTAGGCTCCAAACTTGGCTCAAACTAGTCCAAACTCGAGCCCAATTGGCCCCTAACTGGGTTATCGGATTAACCCTTAATCCTAACCTAAATTATATGTAAACTATGAAATTAAGACATAGTCCTAAGCAAATTTTTAAGCGAAAACGTCCAATTTCCTTCCAACGAGCTTTCCAACGAACTTCTAGTGGACTTCCGATACACCCTCGGATTTCTTCCGGTGGACTCCCAGCAGGCTCCCGGTCTTGTGGCGAGTTCAACGAGTCTTTGACAAGTATTCAAACCTTCTCGGTGATCTCTGCGAACCTCCGATGATCTTTCTGGCGGACTTCCGAAAACTTCAGCAAGTCCCCGATTCTTTCTAGGTTGGTTCTAGCAGCACTTCCGACAATTCTTTGGACTTTCGGTAGACTCTCGAACACCCATCGAACTTGACTCCAATAAACTTGCTTTATGTCTTCAAGCTATCATAGTTAATCCTGCACATATAAAACATACTTTGATCTATACAATTAATCCTAAGCATCTAATCAAGTTGTCCGGCATGTCATTGGTCCCTTAACGCTTCGTCCGATTCTTCGGTGCATTGTCCTCTCCTGCAACCTATTGTCCAATCGGCCAGTTAACTCCGCAACTCTGATATCCTTAGCGTAATGTCCGCTCTTCTTGGCCCGATACTCGAATCCACGGCTCGAAGCCTTTTGTCGATACGTCGACCGATCCATTGGCCCGACATCCAATCTTCTAATATGTTCCTCCAGCCCAACATGATTTTTCTGCTTTAATTGTCTCATCCTGATCAAAGCATCCTGCGTCACTCAAAATGCAGATTAAAACATAAACACATATTGATTGGTTTCATCATCAAAATCCGAGATTCAACATATAGT
Source organism: Musa acuminata AAA Group (assembly GCF_036884655.1). NCBI lineage: Eukaryota > Viridiplantae > Streptophyta > Magnoliopsida > Zingiberales > Musaceae > Musa > Musa acuminata. The sequence goes on from NC_088357.1 coordinate 32,561,765, forward strand.
AGTGGAAAAATTTTCATCCGAAGATAACATCACAGATCCAATGATGAAGCCATTGTCTTAGATTGTCTTTAGGCATCATAGGAGTCTAATGTGGTTCAGACATATAAGTGATTGGCTTTAGATTAAGTGGGAGATTGCTAGTCATAGGTGCCCTGGAAGCCAATCACGTGAGTGATGACACGTGTGACATATACACACACTTTTTGCTTATTATTTATTTGATTTTTTTCTTACTTTATATTTCCTATTGCATGTATTGTGATGTCCATTGATTTATGCAATAGAAATTGGATCATGATGAGATCACGATAATGAGACAAATTCACCTTTAAACACAAACCCTAAATAATTTTGGTCATAGGTCAATCGAGAGGGACATTTAGATGATTGGATAGACTGGTGTACTATACACCTATCCATATAATAGAGCCAGTTGATCTTATAGCTGCTCGTGTAGAGACACTAGGAATACCACACAGGTGCTCATTAGATAATGAGTTCACTAATTGATCCGCTCACAGAATGTTCAATGGTTGATGATATCTCATTGTCAGATAGTGATTCCGTCATCCTAGTGGTGCATATGGTCTTTAGACTTAAGACACCAAGGATGTCCTACATGAGTGCTTCACTCTTTGATACCGAACTTATAGACTTGTAAATTTTAGATCTAGCATAGTTGGTCATCGGGAGTGTCAGCCAACCATAAGAGGGCTACTGAGTGTCGATAGAGGATCATCCACTCTCGGTGTCATGAGAAAAATATCTCATGTGTTCTTACTCAGGAAAATCCTTGGCCAAAGTCATTCGGATTGAGAGAGAAAGAGTTCTCCAAGGGAATCCGATTAGATCGAGACTCGAGTAGAAACTATGTGGGGCTAATAGCATCATGCTCGATATACAGTCTTTGGGATATTAGATGGATGAGGGACTATAGATATATGATAACTAAGGATAAACAAGTCCAATGGATTAGATTCCCTTGTATCATTTGGGGAATACGACATAGTGGCCTAGTATGTCTATAGTCGATTAGTCGAGTGAATTATTATAGAGAGAATAATTCAATGAGCCAAAAGGAGTTCTGATAGGTATGACTCATGACCAACTCGATATTGGGCCTAGAGAGTCACACACACATGGTAGGTGTTGCAACGAGTAGAGGTTCAGATATAAGATATCCGTTGGAGCCCCTATCTTATTAGATATCTAATAAGACCATAAATTATTGGATCCTATGGATGAGATCCAATAAGAGCCAATGAGAAATTATTGGGTAGAGATCCACTAATCTAAAAGGCTTGGGTTGGCTTGGGATAAGAGCAGCCTAACTGCCTAATCATTTTGGTCTTTGATCTTGATAAGGTAAGGCGGTTATTATCAGTTATTGATGTGGGGCACATCGAGGCACGCTATGACAGATGAGCTGGAATGGAGCAACATTGTCCCTATCAATACTGATATCTGCGAACCACTCCATATTCTTTGTTTTAATGAAGAAAAATATTTCATCATATTTATAAATGACTTATCTAGATATGATTATGTGTATCTAATACATGAAAATTCTCAGGTTGTTAACACTCTTGAACTATACATAAATGAGATTGAGAGATAATTAGCTAAAAGTCAAAATTATCAAATCTGATAAGAGTGGTGAATCTTATGATAAATATGATAAATTCGATTAGAATGCTGATCTCTTTGTTAGATTCTTAGAAAAACAAGGTATTTATGCTCAATATGTCTTACCAAGTGCGTCATAATAGAATGGCATTGCTAAAAGGTGAAATCATACTCTTATGAACATAATTAGGAGCATAATAAGCAATTTTTCTATACTTGAGTTAATGTGAGATGAAGCTCTTAGGACAGTTATGTATATCTTATACATAGTTTCTAGTAAGTCAGTTCCATCAACTCCATTTGAGTTATGAGCTGGTGGAAAACCTACTCTGAGACATCTACATATTTGGGGGTGTCTTTCAAAGATAAGAGTCTTCAATCGACATAAAAAGAAATTAGATTCAAGAACTATTTTTAAATATTTTATTGATTATCTAGAAAAATCCAAGGGATATAGATTTTATTGCCCTAATCATAATATGAGAATAGTAGAATCTAGTAATGTAAGATTCCTAGAAAATGATGAAATCAATGAGTAAAAAATCACGAATAATCAATTTTGATATCAAGGAGATATAGGTTAATACTCGATCATCTTTTATTCGAGAGATTGTTATTCCTCAAATCACTGAGAGAATTAATAAGGATGAACAATAAAATGATATTAATAAAATATCATATGATTTATTTATGATGATTATGAAGTTGTGATGTTGATATTATCACTAATGATTTTGTAGAATAACCACAATTGGTAATTTTGAAAAGATCTCAAAGGGAAAAAAGACATACCATTTTTTATAATTATATAGTATATCTACAAGAATTAAATTATAATATGGGGATGAAAGGGACTTCTTAACATTTTTACAAGCTATAGAAAGTAACGATGCTAAAAAGTGATATAATAACTATAAAAGAATGGTGTCTAGGAACTTATTAAATTACCCAATAACTATAAAAAGTCAGTTGTAAATAGGTCTTGAAGACAAAATATGACTTAACAAGCAATATCGAACGATATAAAGCTATACTTATAGCTAAAGATTTTTCTTAGACCTTTTCTCTAATTTCTAAAAAGGATTTGTTATGGATTGACATGGCATTAGTAGATCTTGAGTTACATCATATGGATGTGAAAATAATATTTCTAAATGGGAATCTAGATGAAAAAATCTATATGGAATAATCTAAAGAATTTATAGAAAAGGAAAAAAGAAAGTTGGGCTTACAAACATAGGAAATCTATTTATGATCTTAAACAAGCTTCCAAGCAATGGTATATAAAATTTCATAATACCATTACTTTCTTCCAATTTAAGAAAAATATTATTAATTAGTGCATATATCTAAATATTAGTGAGAGTAAGTTTATTATATTGGTCTTATATGTGGATAATATTTTGCTTGCTAGCAGTGATACTAATTTATTACATGAAACTAAGATGTGTCTCAATAAGAATTTTAAAATGCTTGATATGAATAGGGCAATTTATATTATTAGTATTAAGATATTCAAGGAAAGATCTTAACGATTGTTAAGACTATCTCAGAAAAGATATATTGATCACGTCTTATAGAGATTTAGCATGAAGTTTTATTCAGCTAAGGATACACCTATTACTTGAGGTGAAAATTTTAGTCAAAGACGGTGTTCAAAAAATGACTTAAAAAGGAATCAAATGAAAGATATGCTTTATGCATGTACAGTTGGAAGTCTATTATATGCTAAAACTTATATAATATCATATATTAATTTTACAATTATAATACTAAGTAGATAGCAGAGTAATCCAAGAATGAAATATTGGAAAGTTACTAAGAAAATAATGAGATATTTATAGGGGACGAAAGATTACATACTCATATACAAAAAATCAAATCAGCTTGAAGTGATAGGATATTCATATATTAATTTTATAAATTATCTCAATAATAGAATGTTCATTTCAAGATTTCTATTTATGTTAACTGGAGGGGTAATTTCTTAGAAAAGTATAAAGCAATCGCTTATTGCATCATCAATAATAAAAGTTGAATTTGTGATATATTTTGAAGCCACAAATCAAGCTTTACGCTTATAGAATTTCATATGGTGTAATCAACTTAATTGTCAAGCCACCAAAAATATTTTGTAACAATATCGCAATAGTTTTCTTCTCTAATAATAACAAGTACTCTAGTTGTTCCAAGCACATCGAGATAAAATACTTTTTGGTTAGAGAAAGAGTTCATAAATAACAAGTATCAATCAAGAACTTAAGCACCACTTTGATGGTTATTAGTCTATTTACTAAAGCTTTATAATCTAAAATGTTTAAATAATATGTTCTTAGAATGGGGCTTGTGAGCAAGCAATGAAAGATATAGTGATATATATTTAAGTAGATGCTATTATTAATATTTTTCTTATTTTATTAAGGTTATTTATTTCTATTTGTGAGGATCGAGTCGGCACTAAGAGGGGGGGGGGTGAATTAGTACAGCGGATAAAAATCACATCGAGTCAAAAAATCTTCGTATGATGAAAATCGATCTCGGAAGATGTTAACTTGAAAGCATATGAAAGCATAGTGAGAGTGAGAAATTAGTTTGTAATGTAAAGTAGATTGTAATAAAGGTAAATAGCAAAATAGAAATACAAACCGATATATAATGGTTCGGTCATCGTGACCTACATCCACTCCCGATTCCTCTTACGTTGGGCCATTGGCTTCCACTATCGATCTTCTTTCAACGATCGAATATCAACTACCCTTTTATACCCCTCTTCTCATTTTCATAGGTTTAGGGGATAACCTTTTACAAGCACTCACTCATCCCTAAACAGAATTCTAAACTTAGAACTAAATGAGGGATTCTCTCAAGTGATTGCTATAGTGTTTTCCCACTTTTAAATTCTATGTACTTATGTTTGTTAACCAGGGATGAGAGGGGTATTTATAGACCTCAAGTGGATTCAAACTTTGAGCCTAAAAGTGTCTCATCCCCAGTTTCAGAGTACTGATAGTACCACCGCCTGGGAGATTGTGTCTGGGCGGTACCACCGCCTAGACTAGCGGTACCACCGCTTGATAGTCTTGGAGACTATGCCACCGGTGGTTCTATGTATTGGGTTACTGTTTGAGCCTTTCACTTGGCCCAACATAGCCCAAACTTGGGCCCAATTGGCCCCTAATTAAGTTGGCTCAATTCCAACCCAATTATGCCTAAAACCTACTACGATCTAGACAATTATTACAAAGCCAATCAAATGTTGTCTGGCATGTCATTGGTTCATCGATGCCTCATCCGATTCTTCGGCGCATCGTCCTCTCTTGCGGCCTATTGCCCAATCGGTAGTTAACCTTCGCAACTTCGATTTCCTTGGTGTAATTTTCACTCTTCTTGGCCCGATGCCCGATCTTATGGCCCGAGGCCTTCTGTTGATACATCGACCGATCCTCCGGCTCGACATCCAATCTTCTGACATGTTCCACTCCGGCCCAACATGATTCTTCCTGCTTTAATTGTATCTCCTTAATCGAAGCTTCCTGCGTCACTCAAAATGCAGATCAGATAAACATTATCAATTGGTTTTATCATCAAAATATGAGATTCAACAATCTTCCCCTTTTTGATGATGACAACTAATTGATAATGGAGTTAACCTTAATTGCCCTTATCAATATGTCATATTGATAGAACCTTGAATTCAAGTTGAATTCAAGTCAAAGCATTATTTCATCATGAATATATGCAACACATTATATGTATATCATTGCATTACATGCATCATTATTATAAGTTTTGCATGCATCATCATAAATATTTCAAATCATCATGGTATCAAAATATCAAAGTATATTACATCCTACCATATATGATTCTCATATCATCATATCTTCTCCCCCTTTGTCATTAACAAAAATGAAAGTGCAACTATCAAGTTTTAGAGACATATAGGCTTAGCTATTTAGCAAATTTTTCATCACTTTAGAACATTCAAGCTAGTGAGTTTCTTTTCCTTTTGTAATGGGCAAGTTTCCAAATTTTGCATCTTGAGCTAGCAATTTTTGAAATGTACAAGATAGCATGTTTTTGCATTTTCTTTAAATGTGTAGCTTAGCAAACATTGCTTCTCTTGATATTTGCAAGATAGCACTTCTTGCTTCTCTTTTGAGATGAGCAAGATAGCCTATTTTTGCATCTTCTTGAAATTAGCAAGCTAGCAAGTTTTTTTCTCTCTTTGTGATGTGCAAGCTAGCATAATTTGCTTCTTCTTGAATTGTGCAAGTAAGCAAATTTTATCTCCCCTTTGTCATTGTCAAAAAGAGGGGAAGAATATAATTTTGTAATACTTTTTTCCTTTACAACAATTTTCAAAGTATGATAAAGATAAATAACAAATTTACATCAATATTCCAATCATTTTTCTAATCATCAAAAATGAAAGATCAAGTCATGATTTTTGACATGTCTCTTCTTTTGTATATAGAAGGAATGATAGGGAAACGATCTTGATTCTGTTGAATCTCGTATTTTGATGATGAAACCACTTGATATGTGTTTATAATTTAAACTGCATTTTGAGTTATGCAGGTCTACTCGATCAGGATTAGACAGTTAACGTAGGAGTAATTGACGTTGCACCGGAGGAGATCACGTCAGGATATTGGACGGCAGAAGGCTTCGGACGTCGGGCATCGGGCCAAGGAGAGCGGAATTACACCAAGGATATCGGGGTTGCGGAGGTCAACCGTCGATTGGGCAACAAGCCGCAAGAGAGGACGATGCGCTGAAGAATCGGACGAAGCGCCAACCAATGACGTGCCGGGCAACAGAATGTCAATTCGTGTTGTAATAATTGTCTAGATCGGAGTAGAGTTTTTACTTGTGTGTGCAGGATTAACTACGATAACGATGAAGACATAAAGCGAAACAAAGTGTCAGAGTCAAGCGCGAAGGATTTGTTGCGAGTTCGAGAGTTCGACGGAAGTCCGAAGGTTCGTCGAGAATGCTGCCGGAACTAGCCGAGAATGAGTAGGGAGCTTGCCGAAGGGTTTTTCGGAAGCTCGCCGGAAGGTTCATTGGAAGTTCGCAGAGCTCGCCGAGAAAGATCGGAGCTTGCCGAAAAAGCTCATCGGAACTCGCCAAGATCAAATCTGAAGTCTAGGAGCTTGCCGGGAGTCCGCAGAATGGTTTCCGAGAGTTTATCGGAAGACCGCCGGAAGTTCGTCGGAAGCTCGTCGGAAGCTCGTCGGAAGAAGTCTTGAATTACGGACTTTGTAATAGCTTAGAAAATATCTTTAAATTCGTAGTTAGCATGTTAATTAGGGTTAGGATTAGCTGTTAATCCTATAACCCAAGTAGGGGCCAATTGGGCCCGAGTTCGGACTGGTTTGGGCCAAGTTTGGAGCCCAACCAGTGAGCTGAATTGGCCTAGGCGGTGGCACCGCCCAGCACTTGAGAGCTGGGCGGTGGCACCGCCAGTCCACTGTCAGTGTCAGACACTGACAGGCGGTGCACTGCCACTGATAGGCAGTGGCACCGTCGGCCTCGGAAACCAAAGAGAATTCAAATTTTGGAGCCCAAATTTGAATCCTCTTGAGGCCTATAAATACCCCTCATTTCTCAGCAGAGAATACAACCTTTTGAGAAGCTAGAAGTTGAGAAAAGCTTTAGGAAAAGTCTTGTTTTCAATAGCTTGAGTGTTCACCTCCTTTCTTTTCATTGAAATCTTTGTAAAAGGGTGAACCACTTGTAAGAGGTTGTAAGAGGGTGTAAGAAGGAGGTTGATCTTCGCCTAGTAAAGGAAGATCATTAGTGGATGCCGGTGGCCTCGACGAAAGAGGAATCGGAGGAGTGGATGTAGGTCACGATTGACCGAACCACTATAAACTACCGTCTTCTCTGGTTTGCATTTTGTTCTTGCCATTTACATACTGCAAACTACTTTACTTAGTCACTACGCTTCCATACGCTTCTAAGTTATTAAGCTTTTCAAGTTCGGTTTTTTATCATACGAAAGATTTTGTCAAAACCAACGTTTTAATCCACTGCACTAATTCACCCCCCCCCCCCCTCTTAGTGCCGCTCCGATCCTAATAGATTCAAAAAGAAGATTCAAGTCTAAAAATTTAGAAATCAAGATCATGATCCAAAAAATATATAAGAAGAATTTATGCATTTGGGAGATCTAACATGTCTAAGTTTATCATTCAAGCTAGCAAATTTGATTCTCTTGAGATGCTAGCTATTTTCTTTCCCCCTTTTATCATTGTAAACAAGAAAGAAGAAGAGAAGAACATAATGGTGTAAATGTTCAAGTCATCATAAAAAAAATATATTAATTTGGTGATGAGATATACAATTTATGAATACAAAGGAATATCATTAATAAATCATGACATGAAAGATATTAATATCAAATCATGAATGCCACAAGACATGATTTATTTCAAAAAATATTTTTTTAATAAATAGCAAAAAAATCATAGGAGATCAAATGATATAATATCTTGATTCATGCATAAGAAATCTAAAGTTATAAATCTTTAAAAATTAAAATAAAACTTATTCAAATTTAAATCGTCAAATCAAAATCATTTTCAAGAGATTCATAAAAAAGACATAGATAGATTCATTAATCTCTCTTTTTTTTCATCAATGATTCAATTATATTATGAGATATGCAAATCATAATTGCAAAGGAGTCATATAAAAATCATGACATGAAGGATATTAATATGAAAGATCAATTCGTAAATGATTCATCTTGACAAATCTCCTTTTTTAGTAAATAATGAATAGAATCATAGAAGATCAAATAAGATATCTTGATTCAAATAAATCTTAAATTATTAATGTCAAGAATCAAGATTCGTTTGGATAAATCTTCTCTTAGACAAGTAAATCATACGTGAATCAAGAAAAAATATTTTATATAAAATACATGTTAAGTCACAAACATCAGTAAATGATTCGATTGGATATATCGTCTCATCATTAAAATGAATCATACGAAAAGGAATCTAAAATCATCATCAAAATCACTTTTTGAAAAATTCAATGAAAGCGATAGATTCCTATAAGATTAAAGATAGCTCAAGTTCTTTTAGTTCCAAATTTTGTGTTTGATTTCATGTTCAAGTCTTTCATTCAAAGGCCATACTTCATTATTTATAATCGAAAAGCAATACGGAAATCATAGAAATCATCAAGCTCAATAAACTATATATTATCCAAAAATCATCATTACTTCAAATCACCATGCATAATTATAAAATCGTCAAGCATGATACCAAGACTTTTTAACATTTTCATTACACCATTACATCATTATGGATTATTAAATCATCAAGCATGATTTCATTAAATATGAAACATTTTTAATAAAAATTATTTTGTTTATTATAGTAATGTATTTTTCTTTTTAAGTGAATCTAACATTTCATGCTTAGTGCTACGAGTTAACATGCAATTGTCATGATCAATTTTTTAATTTTTCAAAAAACACTAGAAAGAAAAGCATGATCCCTTTTATTTAATTTTCACTAACTAATTTAAAAATAACTTATGAAAAGAATCAAGTAATTTTTAAAAAAACTAATGGGGTTTCGAGTGAGTCATTTATCTCATCGTCAAGAGCCGTTAATGTCACGCCCCTAAAAAAATATCGATAATACTAAAAATTTCATCACAAACCAATCCAGGATCCAAACTAACATTTGAGGACACTGAAAAACATTCTATCAAATTTACATCTATAAAACTTGTGCAGTTTATAATTATATATCACATCACTCGATAATTCACATTTATGGCAACCCAAGCCAACTTAACAAACATGAGCAACATTTATAAATCCATAAGCTAATTAATTTATACAATCATAACTCCAACCATTTACCACAAGTTCATATCATCGTAAACTAGACTTTACATTCCGAAATTTCAAATAAGAGATCTTCTAACACTTTTACAAGGTATATCCATTTCGGTTCATCGACAATATTTCATTACATACAAAATATACTTATACAACAATAACATAACAACCAACAAGACTTGCCCATAATTCTGAATAGCTCTCCACTACCTCAGCCCAATTCAAACATCTCAAAGAGTGACAACTTGACCTGAAAAATTTATATAACAATGGAGTGAGCTAAAAACAGCTCAGCAAGTGACAAAGCATATTCAGAACAAAAGGAACGGTTTCAAACAAGTAAGATATCATAATGCAAGGCAGAATACAAGAATTCTCAAGGATACCATCTCATTAGATACAAAATCATATGTGTCATGTCATTCAAAATATATTTGGTTCATAACAAACGGAGTACAGAGTAATTGGAGCATATCAATAGCGTATGAAATGTTTCGGAGCATATCAACGACATATGGAACATTTAGGAGCATAACAATAGCAAATAAAATATTTCAAAGTTTATCAAAGGCGTATGAAATGTTTCGGAGCATATCAATGATAAATGAAACATTTCGAAACATATCAATGGCATATGGACCATTTCGGAGCATATCAAAGAACGAATACGAAATAGAAGCTCAAACGTCGAATTTGACGTTACATTCATATCATTCTTATCCAAAGCATGTATAGAAACACATAACCAAAGCTCTGGATATCATATCAAACATACAGAAGGTGAAGTAGGACCATAACATAATATGGTACATCTATTTCTGAATGACCACCAAACATAAGTCTCCCACGTCTGGGAGGTCTCCCACGTCTGGGAGCTCCATCCACCTACGTCTGAGTGAAGTCATAAGGGCCGGCAGAGCATCACAAGCTCTATGCATAACTCCCTTCACCATTTCTAGCAAATGTTCACAATATCCCACAAATAGCATAGTACAAAAGGATAGTATGAACAATGAATAGCACATGTCGAAAGCACACGCCGGACAACAAAATGTACATGTGCCTTTACGAGTCAATACGAAGTAAGCAATAATCTTTCACAATTGTATTCAGATTTGAAAGGAAATGAAAGCAAGAGCATTCAAGGATTCCAAGCAATCACATATAACTCAATTCAAATAAGAAGGTTAGATGAATTCAATGTCCAAAGGAATGAAACTGGAATAGGCACATATCGAAAGCAAATGTGGAATAATGGGATATACATGTGCTTATATGAGTCAATACGATATAGCATAAACGTTACACAATAGTTTTCAAGAATGCAAATAGTTTTAAGGATAAGAGCATTCAAGAATTCAAAGTAGTAATATAAAACTCAATTGAACAAGAAAGCTAAAGGAAATCAATTTCCAAAGGAATGAAACCAGAATATGTGAAATCGACCAAAGCTCGATTTCTAGCAGAATTCAAGAGGCACATTGAACAAATGATTCAAACTATCAATTGTACTCCAATATACTCAAGAAAGCTATCAAAAGAAAGGTTTATGAGTCTATATTCTGATCAAATAAGTTTTGTCCAAATCAGAGATCAATACATGAAGTTATAATCATAATAAGGTAGAAAGGTCAGAATCTCAGAAGTTTCACAGATTCGGATCGATACGTCTAAACAGGAGATGTATCAAATGCAAGGCTAGAATAATTCAAAGTTCCTCATATTCAAAGCAAATGTAGAGATAAAATTACAGTAAAAGAAGATCATGACACTTACAATAGGAAAGATTAGAAAGCTTGCAATAGGAAGGATCGGAACACTTGCCTTTTAAAGATTTTGATCCGAAGATCCAAAGAAGGTGTCAGCCCAAATCCTTCTACTTTTCCTCCATGTCCTCACCCTATTTCATTTTCTATATGTTTTCTCTTTTTCCTCCATAACTACAGCTCATGTAGAACATAGAGGCATAGTCACCTGCTCTCTCTCACTCTCATTCCTTTGTTTTCTTTCCCAAACGCAGCTGCCACAGCCACTGCCACTGCCGCTGCCACAGTCGCAGCCCCTTCCACCATACTGCCTTCTTCCTCCCCTTCTTTCGCAGACACAGCTGCTGCATACGTAGTCACTACCACCATGGCCGCAACCCCGTCCGTAGCCCCTTTTTCCCCCTTTACTTTCTTTTCTTTCCCAGCTGCAACTGCTGCAGTCGCAGTCGCAGCCATGGCCGCGGCCACCACAACCACAGCCTCTTCTTCCTCTCCTACTCTGTTTCCTCTCCTTCTCTTCCAGCTACGGCTGCCACTGCCACAACTGCCTCCCCTTCTCCTCTTCCTCTCTTCTTCCCTTTTCCTTTCTCTTCTTCTTCCTTTCCTTCTCTTCTTTCCAAGCTACACTACTGCAGTCGCAGCCTCAGCCACGGCCGCAGCCTCTTCTTCCTCCCCTACTCATCTTCCTCTCCTTCTTCTCTTCCAACTGCAGCTGCCATCGCCGCAGCCGCAACCCCTTCTTCCCCTTCTCTTCTTCTTCTCCCCACGCCCCACCGCTCCTCTCTTTGTTTCTCGAAGAAACAGAGAGATCATGGGAGGCAGTGGGATAAAACCGAAATTTTTGATTTTCTTTATTTTTTTTCTTTTTGTAACTTAACAATTTAGTCCTTTAAATTTCTATATTTACATATAGGTCCTCCAATTTACATATAAATCCTTATTAATAAATTTTTAAAAGTGAGGGATATTATAGTTAAGGCATAGTTTGCCACCTTACCTTTGTTGGTTTATTCTTTATCTTCGGATGAGCTCGATTCGTCCTTTGGCAACTTCTTCTTCAGTTTTATATAGTCATCTTTGGAGTGACCCGGCTTCTTGTGTTATTTTTAAATTTGTTTTTATTCTTTGATTCTTGTTTTAGGAACTTTTTAAGATTTATTATGAAAAGTTCAAGGTCATCATCACTTGAGCGAAAGCTCAAGTGGTCTTCTTTTATTCTAAGTGTAAAATCCTTCCTGTTCTTTGGAAGGTTGTTCTCAAGTTCGTTATGTGCTATATAAGTCATTTTGTAGGTCATCAAAGACCCGATAAGTTCTTCGAGAGGAAAAGTGTTTAAATACTTAGCCTCTTAAATGGCTATTACTTTAGGATCCCAATTTTTAGAAAGAGATCATAAAACTTTATTAACAAGTTCAAGATTCGAAAAATATTTACCAAGAGCTTTTAAGCCATTGACGACATCCGTAAAACGTGTGTACATGTCAACAATGGTTTCGCTTGGCTTCATTCGAAATAGTTCAAAATCATACATTGAAAGATTGACTTTAGACTCTTTAACTCTATTAGTGCCTTCGTGAGTGATTTCCAATGTGTGCTAAATATCAAAAGTCATTTCACAAATAGACACTCGATTGAACTTATTTTTATCTAAAGCACAAAACAAGTCATTCATAGCCTTGCATTTAAAGAGAAAGTCTTCTTCTCCAACTCATTCCAATCGTTCATTGGAAGAGAAGACTTTTGAAAACCGTTTTCCACAATATTCCATAAATTTAAATCAATAGAAAGCAAGAAAACTCTCATTCAAGTTTTTCAATATGTGTAGTCGGTCCCATTGAACATAGAAGGACGAATGATAGAAAATCCCTCTTGAAAGCCGAAAAGAGCTATTTCTCTTGGGTGTTAAACCAAACAAGAAAACCGTGGCTCTAATACCAATTGTTAGGATCGAGTCGGTACTAAGAGGGGGGTGAATTAGTGCAGTAGATAAAAATCACGTCGAGTCAAAAATCTTCATATGATGAAAATCGATCTCGGAAGATGTTAACTTGAAAGCGTATGAGAGTGTAGTGAGAGTAAGAAATCAGTTTGTAATGTAAAGTATATTACAACAAAGGTAAATAGCAAAACAGAAATACAAACCGATTTATAGTGGTTCGATCGTCGTGACCAACATCCACTCCCGATTCCTCTTATGTCGATGCCATCGATTTCTACTATCGATCTTCTTTCAATGAACAAAGATCAACTATCCTTTTACACCCCTCTTCTCCTTTTCACAGGTTTAGGAGAGAACTTTTTACAATCACTCACTCCTCCCTAAATAGAATTCTAAACTTAGAACTAGAGGAGAGATTCTCTCAAGTGATTGCTATAGCATTTTCTCATTTTTAAGCTTTTTGTGTTTGTGTTTGTTAACTAGGGATGAGAGGGGTATTTATAGGCCTCAAATGGATTCAAACTTGGAGCCTAAAAGTGTCTCATCCCCAGTTTTCGGGGTACTAGCGCTACCATCGCCTGTGCTGGGCGGTACCACCGCCTGCAGCACTGACACTAAGCGGTACCACCACCCAATCTAGTGGTACCACTGCTTGGGAGACTGTGTCTGGGCGGTACCACCGCCTAACAGTCTTAGAGACTGAGTTTGGGCGGCACCACCACCCAAACCAGCCCGCTTGACACAGTCTCGAAGACTGTGACACCGATGGTTCCATCTGTTGGGTTACTATTTAGGCATTTCACTTAGCCCAACACAGCCCAAACTTGGGCCCAATTGACCTCTAATTGAGTTGGCCTAATTCCAACCCAATAACGCCTAAAACATACTTCAATCTAGATAATTATTACAAAGCCAATCAAATGTTGTCCGGCATGTCATTGGTTCATCGATGCCTCATCTGATTTTTTGACGCATCGTCCTCTCTTGCAGCCTATTGCCCAATCGACTAGTTGATCTCTATAACTCTGATTTCCTTGGTGCAATTTCTGCTCTTCTTGGCCCAATGCCTGATCTTATAGCCCGAGGCCTTCTGTCGATACGTCGACCGATCCTCCAGCTCGACGTTCAATCTTCTAACATGTTCCACTCCGGCCCAACATGATTCTTCCTGCTTTAATTATCTCTCCCTGATCGAAGCTTCCTATGTCACTCAAAACGTAGATCAGATAAATACTATCAATTGGTTCATCATCAAAATTTGAGATTCAACACTATTATCATATTTACATTTATGTTTATGTATATTATAGTTGAATGTAATAATAAGATTGTTTTACCAAGATAAATTTCAAGGTTATTATGGACTACAATAGAAAATACTAATAATATTATAATATATAAAATAAAGTATGACATTGATGACATACAATTGCTACGACTCACATTAGTAGTTAGACTTAATATAATATTATTATACTTTTTTGACTTATTAGCTTGTTTTATAATATTATAGATTTGATTCGATTTTGATAAAGGTTATCAATCAAGAAATCTAATTATAGTATGATTCCTTAGTAGATGACATTGGGAGAGACTATCCTAATTATTTATCCTAGATTCTTTACTCTTGTGTATAAATAGAAGAACTTGATGGGAAGGACTTGTTGAATCTCGGATTTTGATGATGAAACTAATTGATTGTGTTTAGATATTTAACTGCATTTTGAGTGATGCAGGTCTACTCGATCAGGATTAGACAGTTAACGCAGGAGGAATTGACGTTGTGCCGGAGGAGATCACGTTAGGATATTGGATAGCAGAAGGCTTCGGACGTCGGGGATCGGGCCAAGAGCGGAATTGCGCCAAGGATATCGGGGTTGCGGAGGTCAACCACCGATTGGGCAACAAGTCGCAAGAGAGGATGATGCGCCGAAGAATCGGACAAAGCGCCAACCAATGACGTGCCGGGCAACAGAATGTCAATTCGCTTTGTAATAATTGTCTAGATCAGAGTAGAGTTTTGGCTTGTGTGTGCAGGATTAACTACGATAATGACGAAGACATAAAGCGAAACAAAGTGTCGGAGTCAAGCGCGAAGGATTTGTTGTGAGTTCGAGAGTTTGACGAAAGTCCGAAGGTTCGTCGGGAATGAGTAGGGAGCTTGCCGAAGGGTTTTCGTAAGCTCGCCGGAAGGTTCGTTAGAAGTTCGCAGAGCTCGCCGAGAAAGATCGGAGCTTGCCGAAGAAGCTCATTGGAACTTACCAAGATCAAATCGTGAAGTCTAGGAGCTTGCTGGGAGTCCGTAGAATGGTTTCCGAGAGCTCGTCAAAAGACTATCGGAAGTTCGCCGGAAGCTTGCCGAAAAAAGTCTTGACTTGCGGACTTTGTAATAGCTTAGAAAATGTCTTTAAATTCGTAGTTAGCACGTTAATTAGGGTTAGGATTAGGTGTTAATCCTATAACTCAAGTTGGGGCCAATTGGGCCCGAGTTCGGACTGGTTTGGGCCAAGTTTGGAGCCCAACCAATGAGCTGAAATAGTGTAGACGGTGGCACCGCCTAGAACCCGAGAACCAAGTGGTGGCACCGCTTGGCTGGGCGGTGGCACCGCCTAGCACCCGAGAGCTAGGCGATGGCACCGCCAGTACACTGTTAGTGTCAGACACTGATAGGCGGTGGCACCGCCACTGACAGGCGGTGGCACTGCCAGCATCGGGAACCAAAGAGAATTCAAATTTTGGAGCCCAAATTTGAATCCTCTTAAGGCCTATAAATACCCCTCCATTCTCAGCAGAGAACACAACCTTTTGAGAAGTAAGAGATTGAGATAAAAGTCTTAGCAAAGTCTTTAGCAAGTTTTTGTTTTCAATTGCTTGAGTGTTCACCTTCTTCTTTCTCTTTGAAAATTTGTAAGAGAGTGAACCACTTGTAAAAGGTTGTAAGAGGGGTATTTGTCCTTCCCCTTCAAAGTGATTTGCTAGTGAAGTTGGGAGCCTCATCGAAGAAGGCTTCGCAAGTGGATGTAGGTCGCATGACCGAACCACTATAAATCGGTTTGCATTTATCTTATTGTCATTTATATTACTGCAAACCATCTTCATTTTGATGCTCTACTTCTTTGTCTCCTTCTTACGTATCTCTTCAAGTTAAAACGCAATTGAAACGGTTTCAAACGAAACGTTGCTTTTATCGTACGAAGTTTCCGAAAGTGTTTAAATAGTCAAAAGTTTATCATACTTTACCGCTGCACTAATTCACCCCCCCCCCCTCTTAGTGCCACTCTGATTCTAACAATTGGTATCAGAGCACGGTATTTCTCATTTCGGATTTACACCCGAGAGAAATGTCTCTTCATGGCTTTCAAGAGGGCTTATCGGTTGTTCGTCCACCGTTGTTTAACGGATTGGACTACACTTATTGGAAAACTCGAATGAGAGTTTTCTTGATTTCTATGAATTTGGATTTATGGAATATCGTTGAAAACGGTTTTCAACTTCCCTCTAAATCGATGAATGAATGGTTGGATTTGGAGAAGAAATATTTTTCTTTAAACGCAAAGGCTATGAATGCCTTATTTTGCGCTTTGGATAAAAATGAGTTCAATCGGATTTCTACATACGAAACGACTTTTGATATTTGGCGAACACTTGAAATCACACACGAGGGAACTAGTAGAGTCAAAGACTCGAAAGTTAACATTTTATTGCATGATTTTAAGCTTTTTCGAATGCAACCAAGCGAGACTATATGCGACATGTACACCCGTTTCACGGATGTCGTCAATAATCTAAGAGTTCTTAGTAAATCTTTTTCAAATTTTGATCTTGTAAGCAAGATCTTAAGATCCCTTCCAAAAAGGTGGGATCCTAAAATAACCGCAATACAAGAAACAAAAGATTTAAATATTTTTCCACTTGAAGAACTAATTGGTTCGTTGGTGACATATGAAATGGTGCACAATACATATGATGAACATGATGAATGAAATCACCTTCCAAAGAACATGAAGGATTTGGAACTCCGGATAAATGAATACCACTTGAGCGATGACTCAAGTGATGAGGACAATGATGAACTTGAACTTCGAACACTAAATCTTAATAAGTTTATTAAACAAAAATCTAAAATAAACAATGAATTTGAACGGAGGAAGAGGCCAAAGAAGAGGAAGGCAACCAAGGATGAATCAAAAACTTCCAAAGGCGAAACGGCTAATTGGGCTTTGATGGGCTTCGACTACAATGTAAGTAACTCAACTCTCTTGAATTATTTTGAAATTACTTGAAGTTTTACATGAGTGCTTAATTTAGATAGTAGGAATAGGAAATAAAAAATTATTTTTAAAAATTATATCATGTTTTTATTTTTAGCATCTTTGAAAAATTAAAAAAATTGATCATGAAAAGTATATTGCTAAGGTTTCTTGCATGTTATGTTTTGAAATGTTGAATGATGTATGCAACATTAGGGATGATAATTATATGATATGTGATAATGCTTAGGATTAATCTATGCATGTGTATCTTGATAATTTTATGTCATGCATGAGTTTTTCAAGTAAATGTTGATTTGAAACTCACATTTTAGATTAACATGTTTTTGGTCTAATCATTTTTATGATAAATTAAAATGACATTCTCATGATATATTAAGATGACATAGTGCATGTACATCTATGTATTAATTTCTTGATAGTCTTTTGATGATAAATGTGATATTATGACGTGTTTGGTCTTGACGGCTTCATGACGAAACTTATATTTCGATTTCAAATAATGATACATGTTTTCACAAAAGACTTAAATACCCTCACATTAAATCAATTGTATGAAATAGAAATGAATTTTCTATCCTATTGAAATTAATGAATTTATTTTACCAATCTTGTGAATCTCATGAAAATAAACATGATGAATATTTTGAAAATAAATGAGTGTTTCATGCATTTGGTCTTAATGATTTCTCTTGAACATACTTTTTGAAATCATACTTGATGATGAATATCAAGATATTAAAAGGATATTATCATGGAATCATGCTTGATGATTTGTTTTACGAAATTTACCTTTCCGTCTTAAATGTTGACACTTGTTTTATTAAAGGTAAAGACATGTTTATAAGAAGCAAATCACATGAATAGAAATTTATAAAAATGAAATGTGATCCTCTATCTTATTCACTTTTCAATAAATCTATGCTTGTCATGTATGAATTTATTGAATGTGACTTTGAGGATGATTTCGGATTTCACAAATGCTTGATTCATACTTATGACATGAGACACATTTTAAATATGAATCATGTTTAATTCTTCAATCATGTTATATCTCCCTTAATTCATTTTGTTCTCATAGATTTATTTACCAAAGAGGAGAATCTTCCGAAAATCAAATGATACAAATGAATCACTTATCGATATATTTTTTTGAAATATTTTTTTAATGTGATGTTGGTAATTTGAGATGCCTATTGGAATTCATGACATGAGATAATTGAATCCTTGACTTACTCTGGCTTGAAAATAGATGTTTAAAATCTTGCTTGATGAGTTGTTTTATAAGATTTTGCCTTTACATCTTGAACTTTCATGCTTATCTTGATTTGACATATAATGACTAAGGCATGCTTAGATGAAAAAGAATCACTTAAAAAATACTTTTCCCATCTGATCGAGATTAATGATTTCATGATATTTTATGAATCTCAAAATTGATTTTGATGACTTGATTATGAATTTCAAGTTAACAATTTGATTTGAATGAGTTTTATCTAAATCATAATCTTGATCTTGAAAAATTGGAATCACAAATAATATCTTTTGGTATTCATGAATTGATACTCACAATATGAAAGTTTTGAAATTCATGACTTGAATCTTCTTTTCTTTTTGCCAATGACAAAGGGAGAGAAAGAGTTGCTAATGTGCTATCTTGAATTGATATAAAGGGTCATCTCAAAGAGAAATTAGCTACCTTGCACAAGTCAAGAAAATGTAAAAACTTATTTACTCTCTTGCACATCTAAAGAAAAGATACAAATGTAACACTTGCCAAATTGTTTGCTTGCCTCATGTAAAACATGGTCCCTTGCTAGTTTGGTATTTTGCTAAGGAAGCAAAAATGACACTTCTCAAAAGAGAAGAAAGAGCTTGCTTTCTTGAACATCTTTAATTTGCTAGCTAGCATGATGTACAATTTGCTATCTTGAACATTACAAATAAATACTATCATGCACATTGCAAAGAAAAGCAAATATACCAACTTGCACATCTTTAAATTTGCTATCGTAAAAGTTGCTAGCTTGTAGAGAAGCAAAGAATTGCTATCTCGAAAGAAGCAAAAAATGCAAAACTTAGAAAACTTGCAATATAATTGCTCTTGCCATGCTTTGTATCAAAAATAGGTTGATATCCTTAAAAGCATCGCATTAAATTTTTTAGTATCCGCAATGTATCACATGTATCGTAAATTGAAATTTTTGAGACTATTATCATATCATGTTTAACAATTGATGTCTTTCATGACATGATTTCTTTGCATTTTTATCTTGTATATATCATGTGATGATTGAAATATTGATTGATGCAAATTCATAATTTATGTAAAAGTCTAAATCATTGGTTCCTCTCCTTCTTTTCGGCAATGACATAGGGAGAGAAAGATTGCTAGCTTAGGGCAAATGCTGGCTAGCTTGTACTCTTCCCTTCTTTTCGACAAAAACAAAGGGGAGAAAGCTTTTGCTAGTTAGAACATGCAAAGAAAAGCAAAGTGCAATCTTGCACAAAAATTCAAGTGTTGAATTGCCATGAACTTAAGAATCTTGCTATGCTTTTGTGCTTATATGTTGTGATCTAGCTTCATGTTGCAAAAATTTGCATATCTTTTAAAATAGCTAGAGCTACTTCTTCTTTTTGTTGATGACATAGGGGGAGAAGTATATTGATGACTTCATGCATTGAATTGAATATTTTATATATATTCGCATGATGATTTAAATATTTTTCATAATATGTGATGAATGTTACTTGGATTTGGGATAATCTAAGTGTTCTATCAATGGCATATTGATAGGGGGAGTTTGGTTAAACTCCGAAAAATTAAGGTTAACTCCGTTAGTCATCAATTAGTTGTCATCATCAAAAAGGGGGAGATTGTTGAATCTCAGATTTTGATGATGAAACTAATTGATTGTGTTTAGATGTTTAACTGCATTTTGAGTGATGTAGGTCTACTCGATCAGGATTAGACAGTTAACACAAGAGAAATTGACGTTGTACTGGAAGAGATCACGTTAGGATATTGGATGGCAGAAGGCTTCGGACGTCGGGCATCGGGCCAAGAGCGGAATTGCGTCAATGATATCGGGGTTGCGGAGGTCAACCGTCGATTGGGCAACAAGCCACAAGAGAGGATGATGCGTCGAAGAATCGGACGAAATGCCAACCAATGACATGTCGGGCAATAGAATGTCAATTAGCTTTGTAATAATTGTCTAGATCGGAGTAGAGTTTTGGCTTCTGTGTGCAGGATTAACTACGATAACGATGAAGACATAAAGCGAAACAAAGTGTCGGAGTCAAATGCAAAGGATTTATTATGAGTTCGAGTGTTTGACGAAAGTCCGAAGGTTCATCGGGAATGCTACCGGAACTAGCCGAGAATGAGTAGGGAGCTTGCCGAAGGGTTTTTCGGAAGCTCGCCGGAAGGTTTGTTGGAAGTTCGCGGTGCTCGCCGAGAAAGATCGAAGCTTGCCAAAGAAGCTCATTGGAACTCGCCAAGATCAAATCGTGAAGTCTAGGAGATTTCCGGGAGTCCGTAGAATGGTTTTCGAGAGTTCGTTGGAAAACTGTCAGAAGTTCGCCGGAAGCTCGCCGAAAAAAGTCTTGACTTACGGACTTTGTAATAGCTTAGAAAATGTCTTGAAATTCATAGTTAGCATGTTAATTAGGGTTAGGATTAGGTGTTAATCCTATAACTCAAGTAGGGGCCAATTGGGCACGAGTTCGGACTGGTTTGGGCCAAGTTTGGCGCCCAACCAGTGAGCTGAAATAATGTAAGCGGTGGCACCGCCTAGAACCCGAGAACCAAGCGGTGGAATCGCTTGGCTGGGCGGTGGCACCGCCCAGCACCTGAGAGCTAGGCGGTGGCACCGCTTGGCTGGGCGGTGGCTACGCTAGTACACTGTTAGTGTCAGACACTGACAGCGGTGGCACCACTTGCAACGGGAACCAAAGAGAATTCAAATTTTGGAGCCCAAATTTGAATCCCCTTAAGGCCTATAAATACCCCTCAATTCTCAATAGAGAACACAACCTTTTGAAGAGTAAGAGATTGAGATAAAAGTCTTAGCAAAGTCTTTAGCAAGTTTTTATTTTTAATTGCTTGAGTGTTCACCTCCTTCTTTCTCTTTGAAAAATTATAAAAGAGTGAACCACTTGTAAAAGGTTGTAAGAGGGGTATTTGTCCTTCCCCTTCAAAGTGATTTGCTAGTGGAAGTTGGGAGCCTCATCGAAGAAGCCTTCGCAAGTGGATGTAGGTCGCATGACCGAACCACTATAAATCGATTTACGTTTATCTTATTGTCATTTATATTACTGCAAACCATCTTCACTTTGATGCTCTACTTCTTTGTCTCCTTCTTTCGTATCCCTTCAAGTTAAAATGCAATCGAAATGGTTTCAAACAAAACATTGCTTTTATCGTACGAAGTATTCGAAAGTGTTTAAATCGTCAAAACTTTATCGTACTTTACCGCTGCACTAATTCATCCCCCCCTCTTAGTGCCGCTCCGATCCTAACAATTGGTATCAAAGCACGGTATTTCTCATTTCGGATTTACACCCGAGAGAAATGGCTCTTCATTGCTTTCAAGAGGGCTTATCGGTTGTTCGTCCACCGTTGTTTAACGGATTGGACTACACTTATTGGAAAACTCGAATGAGAGTTTTCTTGATTTCTATGAATTTAGATTTATGGAATATCGTTGAAAACGGTTTTCAACTGCCCTCTAAACCGATGAATGAATGGTTGGATTTGGAGAAGAAATATTTTTCTTTAAACGCAAAGGCTATGAATGCCTTATTTTGCGCTTTGGATAAAAATGAGTTCAATCGGATTTCTACATACGAAACGGCTTTTGATATTTGGCGAACACTTGAAATCACACACGAGGGAACTAGTAGAGTCAAAGACTCGAAAGTTAACATTTTATTGCATGATTTTGAGCTTTTTCGAATGCAACCAAGCGAGACTATAGGCAACATGTACACCCGTTTCACGGATGTATTCAATAATCTAATAGTTCTTGGTAAATCTTTTTCAAATTTTGATCATGTAAACAAGATCTTAAGATCCATTCCAAAAAGGTGGGATCCTAAAATAATCGCAATACAAGAAACAAAATATTTAAATATTTTTTCACTTGAAGAACTAATTGGTTCGTTGATGACATTTGAAATGGTGCACAATACACATGATGAACATGATGAACGAAATCACCTTCCAAAGAACAGGAAGGATTTGGAACTCCGGACAAATGAATACCACTTGAGCGAGGACTCAAGTGATGAGGACAATGATGAACTTAAACTTCGAACACTAAATCTAAATAAGTTTATTAAACAAAAATCTAAAATAAACAATGAACTTGATCGGAGGAAGAGGCCAAAAAAGAGGAAGGCAACCAAGGATGAATCAAAAACTTCCAAAGGCAAAACGGCAAATTGGGCTTTGATGGGCTTCGACTAAAAGGTAAGTAACTCAACTCTCTTGAATTATTTTGAAATTACTTGAAGTATTTCATGAGTGCTTAATTTAGATAGTAGGAATAAGAAATAAAAAATTATTTTTTAAAAATTATATCATGTTTTTCTTTTTAGCATCTTTGAAAAATTAAAAAAATTGATCATGAAAAGTATATTGCTAAGGTTTCTTGCATGTTATGTTTTGAAATGTTGAATGATGTATATAACATTATGGATGATAATTATATGATATGTGATAATGCTTAGGATTAATCTATGCATGTGTATCTTGATGATTTTATGTCATGCATGAGTTTTTGAAGTAAATGTTGATTTGAAACTCACATTTTAGATTAACATGTTTTTGGTCTAATCATTTTTATGATAAATTAAGATGACATTCTCATGATATATTAAGATGACATAGTGCATGTACATCTATGTATGAATTTCTTGATAGTCTTTTGATGATAGATGTGATATTATGATGTGTTTGGTCTTTGATGACTTCATGACGAAACTTATATTTCGATTTTAAATAATGATACATGTTTTCACAAAAGACTTGAATACCCTCTCATGAAATCAATTGTATGAAATAGAAATGAATTTTCTATTCTATTGAAATTAATGAATTTATTTTACTAATCTTGTGAATCTCATGAAAATAAACATGATGAATATTTTGAAAATAAATGAGTGTTTCATGCATTTGGTCTTAATGATTTCTCTTGAACATACTTTTTGAAATCATACTTGATGATGAATATCAAGATATTAAAAGGATATTATCATGGAATCATGCTTGATGATTTGTTTTACGAAATTTACCTTTCCGTCTTAAATGTTGACACTTGTTTTCTTAAAGGTAAAGACATGTTTATAAGAAGCAAATCACATGAATAGAAATTTATAAAAATGAAATGCGATCCTCTATCTTATCGACTTTTCAATAAATCTATGCTTGTCATGTATGAATTTATTGAATGTGACTTTGAGGATGATTTCGGATTTCACAAATGCTTGATTCATACTTATGACATGAGACATATTTTAAATATAAATCATGTTCAATTCTTCAATCATGTTATATCTCCCTTAATTCATTTTGTTCTCATAGATTTATTTACCAAAGAGGAGAATCTTCCGAAAATGAAATGATACAAATGAATCACTTATCGATATGTCTTTTTGAAATATCTTTTTAATGTGATGTTGATAATTTGAGATGCCTATTGGAATTCATGACATGAGATAATTGAATCCTTGACTTACTCTGGTTTGAAAATAGATGTTTAAAATCTTGCTTGATGAGTTGTTTTATAAGATTTTACCTTTACGTCTTGAACTTTCATGCTTATCTTGATTTGACATATAATGACTAAGGCATGCTTAGATGAAAAAGAATCACTTAAAAAATACTTTTCCCATCTGATCGAGATTAATGATTTCATGATATTTTGTGAATCTCAAAATTAATTTTGATGACTTGATTATGAATTTCAAGTTAACAATTTGATTTGAATGAGTTTTATCTAAATCATAATCTTGATCTTGCAAAATTGGAATCACAAATAATATCTTTTGGTATTAATGAATTGATACTCACAATGTGAAAGTTTTGATATTCATGACTTGAATCTTCCTTTCTTTTTGCCAATGACAAAGGGAGAGAAAGAGTTGCTAATGTGCTATCTTGAATTGATATAAAGGGTCATCTCAAAGAGAAATTAGCTACCTTGCACAAGTCAAGAAAATGTAAAAACTTGCTTACTCTCTTGCACATCTAAAGAAAAGATACAAATGTAACACTTGCCAAATTGTTTGCTTGCCTCATGTAAAACATGGTCCCTTGCTAGTTTGGTATTTTACTAAGGAAGTAAAAATGACACTTTTCAAAAGAGAAGAAAGAGCTTGCTTTCTTGAACATCTTTAATTTGCTAGCTAGCATGATGTACAATTTGCTATCTTGAATATTACAAATAAATACTATCATGCACATTGCAAAGAAAAGCAAATATACCAACTTGCACATCTTTAAATTTGCTATCGTAAAAGTTGCTAGCTTGTAGAGAAGCAAAGAATTGCTATCTCGAAAGAAGCAAAAAATGCAAAACATAGAAAACTTACAATATAATTGCTCTTGCCATGCTTTGTATCAAAAATAGGTTGATATCCTTAAAAGCATCGCATTAAATTTTTTAGTATCCGCTATGTATCACATGTATCGCAAATTAAAATTTTTGAGACTATTATCATATCATGTTTAACAATTGATGTCTTTCATGACATGATTTCTTTACATTTTTGTCTTGTATATATCATGTGATGATTGAAATATTGATTGATGCAAATTCATAATTTATGTAAAAGTCTAAATCATTGGTTCCTCTCCTTCTTTTCGGCAATGACATAGGGGGAGAAAGATTGCTAGCTTAGGGCAAATGCTGGCTAGCTTGTACTCTTCCCTTCTTTTCGACAAAAACAAAGGGGGGAAAGCTTTTGCTAGTTAGAACATGCAAAGAAAAGCAAAGTGCAATCTTGCACAAAAATTCAAGTGTTGAATTGCCATGAACTTAAGAATCTTGCTATGCTTTTGTGCTTATATGTTGTGATCTAGCTTCATGTTGCAAAAATTTGCATATCTTTTAAAATAGTTAGAGCTACTTCTCCTTTTTGTTGATGACATAGGGGGAGAAGTATATTGATGACTTCATGCATTGAATTGAATATTTTATATATATTTGCATGACGGTTTAAATATTTTTCATAATATGTGATGAATGTTACTTGGATTTGGGATAATCCAAGTGTTCTATCAATGGCATATTGATAGGGGGAGTTTGGTTAAACTCCGGGAAGTTAAGGTTAACTCCGTTAGTCATCAATTAGTTGTCATCATCAAAAAGGGGGAGATTGTTGAATCTCGAATTTTGATGATGAAACTAATTGATTGTGTTTAGATGTTTAACTGCATTTTGAGTGATGCAGGTCTACTCGATCAGGATTAGACAGTTAACGCAGGAATTGACGTTGTGCCGGAGGAGATCACATTAGGATATTGGATGGCAGAAGGCTTCGGACGTCGGACATCGGGCCAAGAGCGAAATTGCGCCAAGGATATCGGGGTTGCGGAGGTCAACCGCCGATTGGGCAACAAGCCGCAAGAGAGGACGATGCGCCGAAGAATCGGACGAAGCGCCAACCAATGACGTGCCGGGCAACAGAATGTCAATTAGCTTTGTAATAATTGTCTAGATCGGAGTAGAGTTTTGGCTTATGTGTGCAGGATTAACTACGATAACGATGAAGACATAAAGCGAAACAAATTGTCGGAGTCAAACGCGAAGGATTTGTTGTGAGTTCGAGAGTTTGACGAAAGTCCGAAGGTTCGTCGGGAATGCTGCCGGAACTAGCCGAGAATGAGTAGGGAGCTAGCCGAAGGGTTTTTCGGAAGCTCGCCGGAAGGTTCGTTGGAAGTTCGCAGAGCTCACCGAGAAAGATCGGAGCTTGCCGGGAGTCCGTAGAATGGTTTCCGAGAGTTCGTCGGAAGACTGTCGGAAGTTCGCCGGAAGCTCGCCGGAAAAAGTCTTGACTTGCAGACTTTGTAATAGCTTAGAAAATATCTTTAAATTCGTAGTTAGCATGTTAATTAGGGTTAAGATTAGGTGTTAATCCTATAACTCAAGTAGGGGCCAATTGGGCCCGAGTTCGGACTGGTTTGGGCCAAGTTTGGAGCCCAACCAGTGAGCTGAAATAGTGTAGGCAGTGGCACCGCTAGATTAGGCGGTGGCACTGCCTAGAACCTGAGAACCAAGCAGTAGCACCGCTTTGCTGGGCGGTGGCACCGCCCAGCACCCGAGAGCCAGGCAGTGGCACTGCTTGGCTAGGCGGTGGCACCGCCAGTACACTGTTAGTGTCAGACACTGACAAGCGGTGGCACCGGCAGCATCGGGAACCAAAGAGAATTCAAATTTTGTAGCCCAAATTTGAATCCTCTTGAGGCCTATAAATACCCCTCAATTCTCAGTAGAGAACACAACCTTTTGAGGGGTAAGAGATTGAGATAAAAGTCTTAGTAAAGTCTTTAGCAAGTTTTTGTTTTCAATTGCTTGAGTGTTCACCTCCTTCTTTCTCTTTGAAAATTTGTAAGAGAGTGAACCACTTATAAAAGGTTGTAAGAGGGGTATTTGTCCTTCCCCTTCAAAGTGATTTGCTAGTGGAAGTTGGGAGCCTCATCGAAGAAGGCTTCGCAAGTGGATGTAGGTCGCATGACCGAACCACTATTAATCGGTTTGCGTTTATCTTATTGTCATTTATATTACTGCAAACCATCTTCACTTTGATGCTCTACTTCTTTGTCTCCTTCTTACGTATCCCTTCAAGTTAAAACGCAATTGAAATGGTTTCAAACGAAACGTTGCTTTTATCGTACGAAGTTTCCAAAAGTGTTTAAATCGTCAAAAGTTTATCGTACTTTACCGCTGCACTAATTCACCCCCCCCCCCCCCCTCTCCCTCTTAGTGCCGCTCCGATCCTAACAGGACTCTCCTAATTACTTATCCTCTTTCTCCCCCATATATAAATAGATATGACCTCCTACGGACTTAGAGCAGATATGTCGATACATGATATTATTGAGAGATTACAAATCTTCTATCATCTTCCTTTAGTCACGTGATTCATTAATTAAGAAATTATAGATATTCTCACATCTCCCCTTGTACCTAATTTATCGCTCATAACGGTCTTGTGAAGGATAAAAAGAGGGAAAAAGATAAATATACTTCTCCTTGCATCGACATCACTATGACTTTCGGATCCAATAAGGATTCCCCTACAAATCAAATAAAGATTTTCCGGATGACATCGAAAGATACGCATGTTAGGACTCTAGCTTGGAGAGTCCTAATTGAGAGGGACATTCATGTAAAACTGTTAGGACTCTAGCTAGGAGAGTCCTAATTGAGAGGGACATTCTGTTAGGACTCTAGCTAGGAGAGTCCTAATTGAGAGGGGCATTCATGTAGGAGGTGTTTTCTTATAGAAGAATTAGGATTTGTAAGGGAATAGGAGTCTTGACTAGGAGTCCTATTAGGAGTTGGTTAGAAGTAAGAGTCTTAAGTAGGAGTCCTATTAGGAGTTAGGGTTTAGAAGCCCTATAAATAGCCATGTATTCCTTCTCTTTTCTTAAGCAATAGATGAATCTTTTCTGCAGCCTTTGAGCAGCAATTTGGAGGGAGGAACCCCTATAGAGTTCCAAGGAGGCCGATCCCCTAAAGAGATCAACCCCAAGTTTAGAATCTGCAAGGGTTCTAACACCTGGTATCAGAGCAGCGTTCTTGGCGTCTCGCTGCCCTTTCACAGCCATCCATCAACCCTCCACAACCGCTCAAAGCAATTCCCACAATTGCTTAAAAGATCGTCGTCGAATTCCGCCATCATCTCCACCACCGCGGATCATCCTTTGATCTCCCCGTGAATTGCAACAGGTTCTGGTTTCCTACCTTACTGCTGCTGCAATTTAGTTATCCTTATTCGAAAATCCAAAAAAAAAAAAACTGTTCCTATATTGCTGCACAAACCTTTCGTCACAAAGTTTTCATCTCTACGACAAAAGATACATTGCAGAATTCCAGCCGCATAGTACCATCTGTTTGATCTTGCTACTATGCTTTTTCTATCCAAATTTCTATGAAATTTTTATGACATCTTTGACACTTCCTAACAGCAGATTTCCCTTTGGATTTTTCAAAAAATTCTCAATATAAACCATTGATCTTTTATGTCAAATCTACTATACTTGAAAATCTGCACTGTAAAATTTCAGCCGCATAGCACTGTTTGTTTGATCTTGATACTACATTGTTTCTATCCAAATCTCTACGAAATTTTTATGATAGCTTTGATACTTCCTAACAGTAGATTTGTCTTTGGTTTCATCAAAAAATTCTCAATATAAACCACTGATCTTTTACGTCCAATCTGCTATACCTAAAAATCTGTGCTGCAGAAAATTTGAGCCGCATATTGTTGCCTTAACCCATCTATTTGCAATCTTTTTTGAATGAAATTTCTTATACACTTCATAGATCATCTTGGCTTCCATCTAAGATTGATCTATTAAGAAATTCATCTCTAAAAACGATTTTATGTTGCTACAAATTTTCGTCGTAGCCCGCTGAAATTTTTCAACGAGAATTCTGCAATCGCAACTTGCACCAATTTCCTTGC
The DNA here is from genome assembly GCF_036884655.1 of Musa acuminata AAA Group. Classification (NCBI taxonomy): domain Eukaryota; kingdom Viridiplantae; phylum Streptophyta; class Magnoliopsida; order Zingiberales; family Musaceae; genus Musa; species Musa acuminata. Next base: position 32,590,940 of record NC_088357.1, read on the forward strand.
TGTTATACTACCGAAATTTTCTTGATTAAATTAGATATCCTTGCTGTCATATAAACTGTGATTTTTCTATCAATTCCCTCCTCAATTCTCTCATGTTTTTGGTGGAAATTACGTCGAGAAACCATTGTTTCTTCGACGACAATTCTACTCTTACAAGACAGCACATACTTGCTGCAACTTCCACTGACAACCTGACAGTTTATATGACAGCAAGGATATCTAATTTAATCAAGAAAATTTTGATTTGGAGGCATATACTATGGCATCTAAGGAGGTAATCAATGCTAAATTTGAAGCCTTGGAGGCGCGAATGGAGGATAAGATTCGGACGCTCTTTACCGAACTCAGATTAGGCCGACCACTAAGCCCGAAAAAATCATATCATGGAGAGAGCTTTGCCCAATCGCACCAGGCTCGAAGAGATGAGTTCCAAGGGAGGGGAGGCTCTATGACTGAACCCAACTATCCATGCATGAGAGTGGACTTCCCTATATGGGAAGAAGGAGACCCAATTGGTTGGATCTCGCGCGTGGAGCGATATTTTCAATACCACAAAATCGCGGATGCATATATGGTGAAAATTGCAGCTATACATCTTGAAGGGGATGCTATACAATGGTTTGACTGGTTTGAACATACTTATGGAGTCCTTTCATGACAACAATTCAAAGAAGGACTGCTGATCCGCTTCAGACCAACCGATTACGAGAATATTGATGGACAACTAGCAAAGATCCGACAAACTTCCACCATTCAGGAGTACCAAACCAGGTTTGAAAGGTTATCTAATCAAACTCATGATTGGTCTCAAAAACAGCTATTGAGGACCTTCATTGAGGGCTTGAAGCTGGAGATCCGAGGAGAAGTTAAAGCGCGACAACCGTATACGCTTATGGCAGCCATCTCTTTCGCACGACATCAAGAGGAGCAATTGAACCATGAATCTCGGAGGACTAGGGTCGCTCCTCAACCAGTAATATTGAAGCCCTCAGCCCTCCCTACTATTGGCCAAGTCCCTACACCAAAGAGGTTAACAAGAGAAGAGCTTCGGGAACGATCTGCAAAGGGGTTATGTTGGCATTGCGACGAGCCGTGGAGCCACGAGCATCACTGTAAAAAAGGTAGACTTCTTATGATTGAACCAGTAGAAGAAGAGGTCATTGAACATCTAGAAGAGAGCCATGAACATGAAGAAGAAGATATGGAAGAAGAGCCACAGCCGACCGACATTACGGTACACGCACTAGCTGGCTACTCAAATCCGCAAACGATGAAAGTTGGAGGCCTTCTCAAACAACAACCGATCATTGTTCTCATCGACACGGGTAGCACTAATAACTTCCTAAATAGTAAGGTTGCTGCTCGGACGACACTGCATATTGAAGGTTGCAGCAAGTTCGATGTAAAGGTTGCCGACGGCAGAATCCTAAAGTGCGACCAAAGATGCCCGCGGGTGAAACTATTACTGCAAGACCAAGAAATTATCACAAATTTCTTCCTCCTACCAATTGATGACTATGAGGCAGTGCTTGGTATAGAATGGCTAACTACACTAGGTGATGTCTCTTGGAACTTTTCTAAATTAATTATGAAATTCTACTATAAGGGCAAACAGATCATCCTACGCGGGAAGCGCGGAAGTAACGTTACCACTGTTTCGACCCAATGAATGTTTGATGCATCTCCAGCCATCACAAGAAAGTTTTGCACTGTTTCGACCCAATTAATTTCTAAATTAATTATGAAAGTTTTGCACAAGGTAAATAGTGGCTTTTTGATGCATCTCCAGCCATAACAAGAAGAGAAGAAAATAGAAATTGAAGATCAAAATCTTACCCAATTGCTTACTGAATTTACCGACATATTTGCTGAACCGCGCGGTCTTCCTCCTTCTCGGCAACATGACCATTGAATTCCAATCCTTTCGAGCAAGCCACCAGCGAACACTCGACCGTACCGATATCCTTACCTCCAGAAAGATGAAATTGAAAAGATCGTAAAGGAGATGCTTGAAACAGGGGTGATTCGACCAAGTTGCAGCCCCTATTCCTCACCGATGCTACTTGTACGCAAGAAGGACGGAACTTGGCGGATGTGCATCGACTACCGAGCTTTAAATGACATCATCGTCAAGGACAAGTACCCAATACCAGTGGTGGATGAACTTCTTGATGAATTAAAAGGAGCTTGAGTCTTCACGAAGTTGGACCTCCGATCCAGTTACCACCAAATTCGGGTATGTGACGATGACATTCCAAAAACTGCATTTCGCACACATAATGGCCATTATGAATTCTTGGTAATGCCTTTTGGACTCACTAATGCTCCTTCAACCTTTCAAAGTCTCATGAATGATATTTTTCGAAGCTTTCTTCGTAAATTTGTGCTGGTATTTTTCGATGATATTCTCGTTTACAGCCCTTCTCTTGAGACTCACTTTCAGCATTTACGGATTGTTTTGACGATCCTTCGGGAGAATACTCTTTTTGTAAAGCAACCAAAGTGCAGCTTTCTCCAACAAAAAGTAGAGTACCTTGGGCATATAATATCAGAAGAAGGAGTGGCAGTAGACCCAACAAAAATTGAGGCAATGCAAGGCTGGCCGAAACCTACAAACGTGAAATTACTGCGGGGGTTCCTTGGACTAACAGGCTACTACCGAAAATTTGTTAAGGACTATGGGAAGATCAGTGCACCACTCACTTCTTTACTGAAAAAAGATGCTTTCCAATGGTCGGACAAAGCCTCTGTTGCCTTCGACAAACTTAAAGCAGCCATGATAACGATGCCGGTGCTAGTGCTACCAGATTTCAACCGACCCTTCATCAATAAGGCCGATGCATCTGGAGACAGAATGGGAGACGTTCTCATGCATGATGGTCGACCACTCACATACATTAGCAAGACATTGTCTCTCCCCTATCAAAATATGTTAACATATGATAAGGAGATGCTCGCCATTGTGCACGCAGCAACAAGGTGAAGATCGTACTTGATCAAGCGATACTTTCAAATCAAAACCGACCATAAAAGCCTAAAATATCTCTTGGAGCAGAAGATATCTTCCTCCGAGCAGCAAAAATGGGTAACAAAATTTCTTAGATTTGATTATGAAATAACTTACAAAAGGTGGAAAGAGAATGTTGTTACACATGCCCTTTCGCAGCTACTTGAGCAAGCTGAATTTTCGGTCGTTTTACTTCCAACCAGTGACTTCCTTGAGGATATTAAGATGGAATGGCAGGAAGATTCGGAGACTAGTAAGATACAAAAAAAATTAGAGGAAGCACCAAGCTCCGTGGCTCATTACAATCGGGACTCAAAAGAATTATGCTATAAGGGACGCATTGTGCTTGTGACAAATTCTACTTGCATCTTCAAGAGCAGATTTTGGACAAAGTTATTCCATATGCAGGGTACTAAATTGAAAAGGAGTATGACATATCACCCACAAACCAACAGCCAGACGGAAGTTTTAAATAGGTGCTTGGAGACTGCCCAAAGCCACCCACCAAATATGACTACCCAAAGAGAACTCCAAACCCAACCAAGTGCCATTATTGATCGACGGATCGTGACTCGACGACTACGACCCACTAATGAAGTGCTAATACAGTGGGCGAACCTACCAATAGAAATGCCACTTGGAAGAACTATGACGACTTGAAGATCAAATTTCCAGAATTCATGAATCATCAGCCTCGAGGACAAGGCTGATTTGAAGAGGGCGGGTCTATTAGGACTCTAGCTTGGAGAGTCCTAATTGAGAGGGACATTCATGTAAAACTGTTAGGACTCTAGCTAGGAGAGTCCTAATTGAGAGGGACATTCTATTAGGACTCTAGCTAGGAAGTCCTAATTGAGAGAGGCATTCATGTATGAGGTGTTTTCTTAGAGAAGAATTAGGATTTGTAAGGGAATAGGAGTCTTGACTAGGAGTCCTATTAGGAGTTGGTTAGAAGTAAGAGTCTTAAGTAGGAGTCCTATTAGGAGTTAGGGTTTAGAAGCCCTATAAATAGTCATGTATTCCTTCTCTTTTCTTAAGCAATAGATGAATCTTTTCTGCAGCCTTTGAGTAGCAATTTAGAGGGAGGAACCCCTATAGAGTTCCAAGGAGGCCGATCCCCTAAAGAGATCAACCGCAAGTTTAGAATCTGTAAGGGTTCTAACAACATATCATAAATTTAATATGTTATTATTTAATTTTAATTTTAACATTAAAATTTTTCATATAATAGAATGTATTATATTTTTTAATGCTTATAACTTAAAATTCAATCAAGTACAATGAGGATATGCAGGTTTTACCCATCCTGTGCTATTCGTTCTCTACGTTCTTCTCTTCTGATGTGAAAGAAGATCACAGTAGCGGTGACATGATTAAGGCGATCAACGAGATGCTTACTTGGTTAATTTCTCTCATAAAATTGTTGTGGCTTTGTTTATTTTCATTCTACGAGGGCCATAAGAGACGCAAATCCTGTGAGAAACATACTATTACTCTTAATCAAAGTTAGTGATTTGCGCTTCAATACTGGCTTTTTCTGGTTTGTGTCCATCTGTAGTTGAAATTTCAAGTTGGTACTCAGACCCGTTTAGAGTGACACTTTTTAAGATAACCCACCTATTATCAAAATTAAAGACAAAAACATTATCTCTCAATCATTCTCTTTTGTTTCTTTGATGAAATATCTCAATCACTTTTCGTGCACTGAACAATGTTTTGCAACAGCCCTTGCAGTGCCTCTTTTATATGTATCTTAGTGCCTCTTATATATATAAGTGCAAGGACCTGGACTGGACTGGACTTGAACCCCATGTTTGTCACTTGTCTTTTTGACAGAGAGAGAGAGAGAGAGAGAGAGAGAGAGAGAGAGAGGAGGGGGAGAATCTTTTATTTCTATTATAATTATCATTATCATTTAGCTTCCATATGAGTTCATCACATCTATAGAGTTGAGAATCTCTGTATGCTTCTGCTCCCAACGCTGCAACTGGGGAGGGAGTTTGCAAACCTAATTCATGTTTCCATCTTGAACGCCAACATAGGGTGCTCAGTTTATTCTAAGAGAATCTTATATTTTGCGATGGAGAACTAGTCAAAACTCCCTTAGATGGATGAACTAAGCTAGATATCACATTATTCCCTAAACTAATAAGGTGGCCTTTCTATTTTCTACTGAAGTTTCACTTTTGACCAACAAATGCAAGTCCCGTTGAATTTGGTCTCTAACAGTATAATGTACTTTTAAATACACCCTAAAGGCAATTGAGCAATTCATCAAACCAAATTATTCAGCTTCCAAGAGAAAAGAAAAGGAACATTAGGAAGGATGATATTGAGAACATAGTATTAGAAAGAAAGAAAAATCAAGACAATATATTATGACAGTATTGTGTGATTTCATGATATTAAGAATATCATGATTATCATTATTCTCTTAATCATATGAATTATAAAATATGTTTTCAAGATTCTCAACCATAAAAATTATGTTGACATTTTATCATAATTCTCTCAAATCATAGGAACCATGATAATAATCTTATTGTGATTTCCTTGATCATGAAATGATTTGAATGAATATTTCACGTTTATTATTGATTAAGAAAATTATATAATTATCCTATTTTGTAATCTCTGGGTGAATAAATTCATACACATTGTCCTCGAAAATTCTATCTAATCATTTCTTTGGAGAGGAAGCAAACCTGAAACAGCATGTCAAACTTTTGTCAACAATATTGATTCTGTTTATTCAGGTCACCATCCCAAGTTTTGGAGTTGCTCTTTGTCAGGCATTATAGACAAAATCAAATACTCATACCTGATTTGTTGAACCGACCAAATGAGAAATCACATCCTCGAGGCACAAGATATGTGATGATAATGTGTCTTTCAAATCTGTGGCATCAGATTGAGCTAGAGCATCGTTCATTACCTTCACACCGCTCTGCAGTAATTCCATTCCTTCACAAATTCTGTCCAGAAGCTTCCTCTTCCTATTCTTGACACAGTTTTTGTCATCGTTCACAAGTTGCTTAGAACCAGAAACTTTTGAATTATTACATGCTCCTTTGACTAGTTTTCTCAGCACAATCCCTTCTTGTAAGAGATATAACTGCTCTTTGGATGGAGTCACATCACACAATGCTACTTCCTTTTCAAGAACACATTTTAACTCCGACATAAATAGGTCTTCATTGGCCTCAGTTCCTGTGTTGGTATCAAATGAGAGAGTTGCATCATGAGGAACAAATCTCCAAAGCTGAGTACAAGATGTACGGGCAGCAAAATAACCAAAAGCAACTATAACTAGATGAACAATTGCCCAATGCCGTTCCCTCAGTAACATGTGATAAAGATCCCATACTGCAGTACAAAGTGTCTGCCCTTCACCTTCTGCTATTTCCATGTGACTGAGGCTAGCCATGAAATATGCAAGAGAAGGCTTGCATTGATACAACATACCATCAGCATCAGTGGGACATTGCATGAAAAGGGTATGTAGCTCCACAATTAGTTTTTCCATTTCAGCAGAACCATAAAAATTCCTCATGTTTGAAATGATAACCAATGTTGCGCTTAGAAGTGTGGCAAAGATGTCTTTCTTACGATCAACGGCACTTTTATATCCATGAATAACGACAACTGCAAAGTTCACAACGTGTGCCATATTCTTGTCACCAGCAATATCAGAATCCTTAACCTGACTGAAGAATGTAAGAAACGGTTAGCCACAATTTTCTCAAATAGCCACATGATTCATTTGAGAAAATTGATGTCATTATGATATATTTTGAGCAATGAGTTGCTTACCGACACTGTAGAGCAGATGAGAGTGCATGCACTGGTAGTCCAACAAAACTGGAGTAACCAAATTCTGTGGACTTAAGTAGTACAAGTTCCTGTTCTTTAGCTTTGTTCTCTGTGAAATGATAAAATGAAGTAACTAATTTGCGAATAGCAAGCATTTTACTCTCATCAGGTAATGATTCCAATGGGAAACCCTCTACAAGTAGTGCTAAATACATTATCTGTGACAAATTAGGCTCATCCTCACTTTCCACAAGATTGTAAAATCTGTCAACCGCAGCAGGACACACATAAGAAAGTGAAACACATACTAGTCTTGATGTCTTTCTTAAAGTGTCGAGAGGTCTGAGATCTGGTTCTGAGGATGCTACAAATTTCAGTACTGAACAAAGTTTATCAAGAATGTAATTGGTCATATTTGTTTCCCCATGACGCAAAAGGAAGCAATACATTTCTGTAATAATTTCCAGACAAAGAAAGTGAGGATGGCAGATGTTCCGGAGTAAGAAGAATTCCACCTCCATCCAAGCTGGACCTGAAGAAGCAGCAACAATCATGAAAGTTTTCAAGGAATGCAAGATGAAATAGAACATCAGTTGCCAAGCTACTCCAGAGTTTGGTCCAACAACACAATTAACAGGTATCTCCAAACCAAGAGCCAAAGAGTAGACTTCTTCATGCATCATCATATGCAAAAGACTATCCAGCTTCCCCGAGATTCCAATAACTATTTCTTCCCTCAAAACTGGAGAAGTCTTCAGAAGATTCAAGAAAAGCATAAGTCGTCCAAGTAATACAGCTCTCGCCATTGGGACATCATCACAATTCACAAGAAATATGCTTCCCAGAGAAGTTGAACCTGAGGAGCTATCAGCATTCTCTACCACAACAGTTGATTTAGAATCATTTTCATAACTTAATAACCAATCTAAAATCAGGAGTCTTGACTCGAGATTTATATTTGCTGTATTCAGTAGTGTATGCAGTAGAAGTGATGATGTTGGTTCCAAGAACTCTGCCAGAGCTTCACTTGCAGCTCTCAGTTTGGTCTCCTTGCTAAATAAAATTCCTAAAGATGAGATCAGCAAAGCACAGCGAGTTAACTCCCTATACACATCAATGGCTTCATATGGGTACTCGGATGAGATCCGTACAGCATTTATCAAGTAAAACTTTATTGGGAGAAAGATCCTTTTAGCTTCAGCACCAGTAAGTGTTTCCTGTAATGTCATACACCATGCTTCAGAGGCACTTCTGAGGGACTCAATGGCCAGAGAAACAAGGTTCAGAATAATATCAGCGACGTTTACTTTTTTGGTTAAAAACCCTTTACCAAGCTGCAGCAAAGAAACAACACCTTTCCATGACACATTTAGTAGTGTAACCAGACTTCCTCCGCCAGCAGCTGCAAACATTCCTAGTTCATACAAATACTTTGTGGTGCATGCTGTTATGTTGACCACATGACTAGCAAGATCTACACCTACCTCAGCCATTTCTTTGTTTCTGTCAGCGTTCATCTCATAAAAGTCCCACTTAACAGCTTGACAATAAGTTCTGCATAGCTTTACCGCAGCATCCACTATGACTTGTGTCAACTTAACAACTTCTGAAGCAATTGAGGGAATTTTCTGTTTGATAAATTTTTAATGAACAAATGGAAAGGATAGATGATGCCAATAATTGGCAAGATAATTATAGTACATAGTATACATCAAAGCAACAAAGCATTAACAACAAGAAAGAAATAATACATAAGATTTTTCTGTAGATACCATGTACATTTCTTTCATATATACAGACCATATACATAAGGAATATTTAGTCTGATCTTTAGAACTTCTAAAGATGGTATGATGGAGAACCATTATAAGGGATTTCAGAAAACATTATTCTAGGCAAATAAATCAGCAAAAAATCATCAATTATTTGGCCTAGAGACTTTAAGAGATGTGAAAATTTGAAAAGTATTTGGGTCTTTCTAGGTGTTAAACCTTGAAACTCTATTTTTATATTAAGTGCACTCTTTACTTCTCAGCTATGATAAATTCCTTTAAATCTATTTAGGCAACCTAGAAGCCACATTTTGAGTTTCTAGAAGGTATATAAGTTCCCTTGGAGATTACTCTTGGAAATTATTGCCTTCATTGATTATACTAAGGCTCCTAAACCCCTATAAATAGTGGTGATTGTCAATAGATGAATCACTTCATATTTGAATGAAAAAAAAATGCATCCTCTCTTCTAGCCTCCTTCACTCCTCTCTAATCTCTAATCGCACTCCTCTCTTTCTCACCTCTCTAATCTCTAACCTCAATCCTCTCTTTCTCTCCTCTCTAATCTCTAATCTCACTCCTTTTTTCTCCTCTCTTGTTCTCTATTTCTTTACCCTATTCTACATTAGTTGATATCAAAGCTTATCAAGAAATCTGTCATGTACCTCATTTGGTCCAAACTGGCAACAAAGCTTTGACCAACACTCACAGATCTTTGCACCTCCAGTGTCAACCCCTTGTGTGTGAAGTTAGACTTTGAGGTGACTGTCCTTACGGACTTGGTTTTTATCATTTTTTTCTCCCTTGCTTTCTCTTGTTTTTCTATTTATCACCCTCTCTCACCCCTTTAACTACAACTTGGGTTTGTTGTACCACCCAAAATGGTATGGTAAGAGCAACACATATCGATCTGACAGGTGATCAACACACAGACCACCCCGTTCCAGGTGATTATACATTAGGGACCCCATATCGAAAGATACGAGGTATATACCAAGTGGAACTGTCGAAACTCGACCGTTACCGACTTATACCGATCGATAATGGTTGGATTTTGATCGAGACTGATCAAGGGCTATGATATACCTATTTCTAACGATCAATTCTTTTTTGTTGGAACCAGTTCAAAAGATTTTAAAATCCTTCCCACTCCCTTTTTCAACCCCTTTCACTCTCTCCAATTCTTCGACTCTCTCAAACTCATTCTCACTCACATCTCTCTCTCATTCTTACATTTTCACTCTCTTAAATTCAACAAGGCTACAATTTGTGGATTGGATCAAATTTGGGAGAATTAACACTTAAGTTAGAGTAATATCACTCTAATTAAGATGTATGTAACTATGTATTCCCTTACAGTCAACAGTAGTACAATGATAGTTGATCATTCTTTTCCGAAACTGATCGATCTTATAATACAGAGCAACAAGTTAATGTCGAAAATAGAAGTTATGGCGTTCTACAACCTTCCCACCAATACATGCCACAATCATATTTGCCTCAAGAGTCGCCTCGAACTCGTGTGATTCACGACATTTATACTATAACCATCACTACATTGATGCACCAATGGCATACGGTGTATCAGTATACCAGATCGTAGGAGCAATTCTAAGATTAAATCCGACAAACATACCATATTGACATACAAATCCATATGATCAAGGACCCCGATTCACCGCCTATGGAGTCCCGTCATTCTTTTAAGCGATAGGACCAAGTATATCTATCGATTGATCCATTTATTACTTGATTCATTTAAATCTTAAAGCTTAACTCATAATCTAACAATTCAAGTCATATCTTTGTAGGTAATTCAATATCAACAGAAGAATGGCTCCAAACATGCCACAACATTGCTCTTCAAAACTTGAAAAAGATATGTCACTATTCCTTCCTAATTTAAAATATTTTTGATTAAATTATACTAAACTTACATTTGTTCCAAATAAAAAAAATCCTAATTTAAGTTTTTTTTCTATTTTTCAAGTATTTTTCGAGGTTTTTTGGGCTTTTTATTGTGTCATCGACATGCCCTACTGTATCGACACCATCGATACGAAGCAACACGTGTCGTGCCGCTGATTTAGATCGGTAAGTCGAATCCTGACTATAACCTATAGCACCATTAAGATTTAAAACCTTGAAAGTTGTCCAAAACATGAGAGAACCACTTGAATCATTACACCTCTAAATTATACATTGTAGTAATTAACGACATCATTATCAAAAGGTAATTTGTTGATAACATTAAAATCATGACTAGATGAGGTGAAAATCAATCCAATTCTAATGAATCCCAAAACCAACAAAGTGAGATAAACACCCTTAGGACGAAACTAAAATATCCTGACATAATATAGAACCAATTATGCGATCAAATGATCCAAAGCCTAAGAGCTCTCCAACACCTTAACAAATGAGCCATGAATGAGGAAATTGATAAGTCGGTTAAGTAACATGACCATTCTCCATAATCTATAGCTTTAAATCAAGGAATTTTTCCTACTCCCTAAGTTCCAGTTTGAATAAATCTTAAGTCTAACTATGGGCACCTGTTTAAAATTATGCTCCAACAATTCCTGATAATCAAACTTTTGACTTTAACAATGAATTCTTAGAACCTACTAGAAATCCACAAACTTAAGTAATGGGTCAACGAGTTTGATTTGCTGACAATATAGGAGAAATAGCTAGAAGAGTCAAAGTGGATGTGCTCGACTTTGATAGTATGTTTGACCCAAATATGTTTGTTGACTGGTTAAATAGCATGGAGGACTACTTTGAGTGGTATGGAATGATTATTATTAAATAGATACGGTTTGAAAAGCTGAAACTGGCAAGGTCCACTAGGAAGTATTGGCAACATGTCTAATATAATCTTAAACACCGTCGGGGGCCTTTAATCACTCAATAGGAAGTCATGAAACAAAAACTTAAGTAAAAATATTTGCTAACCTACTTTCAAAGCTAACTAATTAAACAATTGTTAAATCTTAAAAAGTTAAATCCTAGTACAACTAGGTATTTGGCCTAATTTGACGAACTTTTACTCAGATGTGAAATTGATGACTAAATCAACACTATCTAAAAATTTATTAATGGGAAGTCTCTTTTAGTTTTTCCGGCATCATGGAGGAAGCCTCCCGATAAGCCCTTGGGATTGAGAAGTACACCAAACTTTATCCAACTCATCGAGCATCTTTTCATTCTCTCGACAATAGAACTATTTCTCAATCTACCCCAAGAGTGGCTCTATCAAGCCAAACATCCCCACTACTAGCGACACCCCTAGCCCAACCATGAATCATCCAACTCATTCAATCATTGATTCTCAAACTAGTTCGTCTTTATTCCAATATCACTACTACCATAATAAAGGTCACATTGTCTCTCATTGTCCTCAATGTACCCATACCTTAAAAGAACTAGATGATCCAATCGAGGAAGTAGACCAATTAGTTGAACCCAAAACTTACTTAGGTGATGAAAATAAAATAGAATTTAAAGATGCCCATGCCAATATTGTTCATATCTTTTTTTCTACTATTAGTGTTTTTTATGAATGGAAGAAGACAAATATCTTCTATATTATTCGAAGCTAAGAAAGAGCTTAGTAGTTGGTTATAGATGGGAATAGCACTATGAATATAGTCACAAAATCTACTATCGAAAGACTAAATCTTAAGGTAAAATCACATTTGACACCATTCAAGGTAGCCTAGGTTGACAAAGCCACTTTACCCGTGATTGAAAGGTGCTTGGTACCAATCAAAATGAGCGATTACCAAGATGAGATTTAGTGTAACTTCTACCAATAAACGTTGCCTACATTTCTTTAGGTCAACATTGGTTGTATGACCTCAATATTACCGCCTCCTCGTCTGAGGCGACGAGGCCTCGACGACTTCTCATCCGCGCGGGGAGAGAAGAAGCCTCGGCGACGTCGCGAGGAGAAGCGGCTTCTTCTCCCCACACAAGTAGAAGGACTGAGGCTTTTTTTTTTTTTTTACTTTTTTTGCGTAGGGAGAAGAACGGTTTCTTCTCCCCACGCGGGCAAAAACCGAGCGACGTCACCAAGGCAACGTCACCTTTCTTTTTTTTTTTCGTGCGGGGAGAAGGAAACAGTTTCTTCTCCCCACACAAGCAAAAACCGAGTGACGTCGCTTTTCTTTTTTTTTTTCACACGGGGAAACTGGGCAACGTCGCCTTTCTCTCTTTTATTTTTCGCACGGGGAAACCGAGTGACGTCGCCTTTCTCCTTTTTTTTTTTTTTTGCGCGAGGAAACCGGGCGACGTCGCCACCTTTTGCTTTTTTTTTCTCGCGCAAGGAAACCAAGCGACGTCACCTTTCTCTTTTTTTTTTTCTGCGCAAGGAAACCAAGCAACATCGCCTTTCTCTTCTTCTTTTTTCCGCGTGGTGAAACCAGGCGACGTCGCCTCTCTTTTTTTTCGCGCAGGGAAACCGGGAGACGTCGCCTCAACAACATCGCCTTTCTCTTTTTTTTTTGCGCAGAGAGAAGGAAACGACTTCTTCTCCCCACGAGGGCAAAAATTGAGCAACGTCGCTTTTCTTTTTTTTTCGTGCAGGGAGAAGGAAACCTCCTCACGCGGGCAGAGCACGAAGAGTATCGAGGTGACGTAGATTTTGTTTTATATATACATATATATATATATATATATATATATATATATATATATATATATATATATATATATATATATATATATATATACTGAGTGGTATATCGAAACGTACCGCTTGATATAGTTATACCGTACCATACTAAGCTGAGTTCGAAACTCCGGTACAGTACAAAATTATGAACCTTGGTCCCAACCACTAAAGGACTTCACTTATTGAATCCTAAGTCTTTTGAAGTCTTAAACCTAGACCAGGGGATTAAATAGATGCTTGGGCGCTCACCTAGGCGCTTAGGTGAGGTGAGGCAAGGCCCGAGTGCCCCACAGATTCACCAGGTGACACACTTTAATGAAACGTCGCTTGGGCGCTCGCCTGAACCCAAGCGTCGGGCGCCTCGAGCGAGTGCCCGCTGAAACCATGCAACCCTAGAACCTATAATTCAGTTGAACAATAGCTAATTGGTTCGATTAAACCAACTAAGCTACATAAAGTTATTTTACTTGCAAAACCCACCCCATGCAGCCTCGCATGACCCTGAGCAACCCTAGCACAACCTCTGCCTCCGTAACGTCTCTGTCATTGCCTCTGCTACCGATGCACAAGACCAACGCTTCCTCTGTCGCTGCCTCCGCCGTCAATGCATAAGACCGACACTTCATCTGCTGTCAACGAACGAGTCTAAAGGTGTAGCTTTCGTGCGCAGTTCCCTTCAACGCTACTGCTTCCGTGTGTAGCTCCTTCCACCGTCGAGGGAGAGGACCTTAATTTCCTCCGCCACCGATGGACACATATGAAGCTTCCTCTGCCCATGACGTCGTCATCTGCAACTTCCGGCGCTATTGCTATCATTCGTAGCTTCCTCCACCAGTACCGTCGTCGTCCAAAAGTTCCTCCGTCACTGTCGCCCTCTCCTTCCCTACTTTTGTTAGGACTCTAGCTAGGAGAGTCCTAATTGAGAGGGGCAATCATGTTAACCTACCTAGCCGACCCCTATTAAAGAGGTGAAGAGGCCAGCTACGGTTAGGAGGTTATTTCTTAGAGAAGCATTAGGAGTTGTAAAGGAATAGGAGTCTTGAGTAGGAGTCCTATTAGGAGTTGTTCTTAGAAAAGCATTAGGAGTTGTAAATGAATAGGAGTCTTAAGTAGGAGTCCTATTAGGAGTTAGGGTTTAGAAGCCCTATAAATAGCCATATATTCATCCTCTTTTAACAAGCAATAGATGAATCTTTTCTACAGCCTTTGAGCAGCAATTTGGAAGAAGGAACCCCTATAGAGTTCAAAGGAGGCCGATCCCCTAAAGAGATCAAACCCAAGCTTAGAATATGCAAGGGTTCTAACATCTGGTATCAGAGCAGCATTCTTGGCATCTCGCTGCCCTTCCACAGCCATCCATTAGCCCTCCACAGTCGCCCAAAGCAATTCCCACAATTGCTTAAAAGATCGTTGCTGAATTCCGCCGTCATCTCTACCACCGCGGATCATCCTTTGATCTCCTCGTGAATTGCAACAGGTTCTGGTTTCCTACCTTACTGCTGCTGCAATTTAGTTATCCTTATTCGAAAATTCAAAAAAAAATTGTTCCTATATTCCTACGAATTCCTTTCGTCACAAAAGTTATCATCTTTACGAACGAAGGATTGCTGCAAAAAATTTCAGTCGTATATTGTTGCCTTAACCGATCTATTTGCAACCCTCTTTGAACGAAATTTCTTATACACTTCATAGATCATCTTGGGAGTACTGAAGCCCTCACTACTGTCAACCGAGCCCCTGCACCAAAAAGGTTGTCAAGAGAAGAGCTTCGGGAGCAATCTGCGAAGGGGTTATATTGGCACTGCGACGAGCCGTGGAGTCGCGAGTATCGCTATAAAAAAAGGAGACTTCTTGTGATTAAACTAGTAGAAGAAGAGGTCATTGAACATCCAGAAGATAGCCTTGAATATAAAGAAGAAGATGTGGAAGAAGAGCCACAACCGACCGAGTTTACGGTACATGCACTAGCCGACTACTTAAACCCGCAAACGATGAAAGTTGGAGGCCTTCTCAAACAACAACCGATCACTGTTCTCATCAACACAGGCAGCACTAATAACTTCCTAAACAGTAAGGTTGCTGCTCGGATGACGCTCCACATCGAAGGTTGCAGCAAGTTCGACGTAAAGGTCGCCAACGGAAGAATCCTAAAGTGTGACCAAAGATGTCCGCAAGTGAAACTATTACTACAAGACTAAGAAATTATCACTGACTTCTTCCTCCTACCAATTGATGACTATGAGGCCGTACTTGGCATAAAATGGCTGACGACGCTAGGTGATGTCTCTTGGAACTTCTCCAAATTAATTATGAAATTCTACTGCAAAGGCAAACAAATCATCCTACGCGGGAAGCACGGAAGCAACGTAACCACCGTTTCGACCCAACGAATGGAGAAAGTTTTGCACAAGGTAAATGGTGGCTTTTTGATGCATCTCCAACAGCAACCAGAGGGGAAGAAAATAGAAATTAAAGATCAAAATCTCACCAAATTGCTTGCTGAATTTGCCGACATTTTTGCCGAGCCGCGCGGTCTTCCTCCTACTCGGCAACATGACCCTCGAATTCCAATCCTTCCGGGCAAGCCACCAGCGAACACTCGGTCGTACCGATATCCTCACCTCCAGAAGGATGAAATTGAAAAGATCGAAAAGGAGATGCTTGAAACAGGGGTGATTCGGCCAAGTTGCAGCCCCTATTTCTCACCGGTGCTACTTGTACGCAAGAAGGATGAAACTTGGCGGATGTGCATCGACTACCGAGTTTTAAATGGCATCACCGTCAAGGACAAGTACCCAATACCAGTGGTGGATGAACTTCTTGATGAGTTAAAAGGAGCTCGAGTCTTCACGAAGTTGGACCTCCGATCCGATTACCACCAAATTTGGGTATGTAAAGACGATATTCCAAAAACTGCATTCTGCATACATAACGACCATTATGAATTCTTGGTAATGCCTTTTGGACTCATTAATGCTCCTTCAACCTTCCAAAGTCTCATGAACGATATTTTTCAGAGCTTTCTTCACAAATTTGTGCTGGTATTTTTTGATGATATTCTCATTTATAGCCCTTCTCTTGAGACTTACTTTCAGCATTTACGGGTTGTTTTAACGATCCTTCGAGAGAATACTATTTTTGTTAAGTAGTCAAAGTGCAGCTTTCTCCAACAAAAAATAGAGTACCTTGGGCACATAATATCAGAAGGAGTGGCGGTAGACCCAACAAAAATTGAAGCAATACAAGGCTGGCCGAAACCTACAAACGTGAAATTACTACGCGGGTTCCTTGGACTAACGGGCTACTACCGAAAATTTGTTAAGGACTATGGGAAGATTAGCGCACCCCTCATTTCTCTACTGAAAAAAGATACCTTCCAATGGTCGGACAAAACCTCCGTTGCTTTCGACAAACTTAAGGCAGCCATGACGACAACGACGTCGGTGCTAACGCTACCAGATTTCAACCGACCCTTCATCATTGAGGTCGACGCATCTGGAGTCGAAATTGGAGTCGTTCTCATGCAAGATGGTCGACCACTCGCATACACCAGTAAGGTATTATCTCCCTCCCATCAAAATATGTCAATATATGATAAGGAGATTGTTAGGACTCTAGCTAGAAGAGTCTTAATAAAGAGGGACATTCACGTAAAACCTATCTAAAGTGAGATTTTGCTGTTAATTCCCTCCTCAAATCTCTCAAGTTTTTGGTGGAAATTTCGTCGAAAAACTACTGTTTCTTCGACGACAATTCTGCTCTTACAAGACAACACATACCTGCAGCAACTTCCACTGATTTCTATCAAACCCTTGCTGCCATATACCACAGATTTAAAATTTTCATCCACAGTCCTAAAACTCCATCAAACCACACCCTCAAACTACACCCAAAACAGCCACAAAACAAGCCTAAACCACAGCCTCAATCCACCAATCCACCAACCCTATCGACCATCAAAAGAGAGATCTTAATATCACAGATTTGGAGGCATATACTATGGCATCTGAGGAGGCAATCAATGCTAAATTCGAAGCCTTAAACACGCGAATGGAGGATAAGATTCGGACGCTCTTTATCCAACTCAGATTGGGCCGACCACAAAGCCCGAAGAAATCACATTAAGGAGAGAGCTCTGCCCAATCACACCAAGCCCGAAGAGATGACTTCCAAGGGAGGGGAGCCTCTATGACCGACCCCAACTATCCACGCATGAGGGTGGACTTCCCTAGATGGGAAGAAGGAGACCCGATTGGTTGGATCTCGCGCGCGAAGCGATATTTTTGGTACCACAAAACCGCGGACGTAACTATGGTAGAAATTGCAGCTATATATCTTGAAGGGAATGTCATACAGTGGTTTGACTGGTTTGAACACACTCATGGAGTCCTCCCATAGTGACAATTCAAAGAAGGACTACTGATCCACTTCGGACCAACCTATTACAAGAACATTGACGGACAACTAGCAAAGATCCGACAAACCTCCACCATTCAGGAGTACCAAACCAGGTTTGAAAGATTATCTAATCAAACTCGTGATTGGTCTGAAAAACAACTATTAGGGACCTTCATTGAGGGCTTGAAGCCGGAGATCCGGGGAGAAGTTAAAGCATGACAACCGTACACATTTATGGCAGCCATCTCTTTCGCACGATTTCAAGAGGAGAGATTGAACCATGAAGCCCGAAGGGCTAGGGTCGCTCCCCGACCAGTAATACTGAAGCCCTCAGCCCCCCCTACTGTCAACCGAGTCCCTGCACCAAAAAGGTTGACAAGAGAAGAGCTTCGGGAGCGATCTGCGAAGGGGTTATGTTGCCACTGCAACGAGCCGTGAAGCCGCGAGCATCGTTGTAGAAAAGGGAGACTTCTTATGATTGAACCAGTAGAAGAAGAGATCATTGAACATCTGGAAGAGAGCCTTGAACATGAAGAAGACGATACGGAAGAAGAGCCACAACCGACCGACGTTACGGTACACGCACTAGCTGGCTACTCAAACCCGTAAACGATGAAAGTTGAAAGCCTTCTCAAACAACAACCGATCACTGTTCTCATCGACACAGGCAGCACTAATAACTTCCTAAACAATAAGGTTACTACTCGGATGGCACTCCACATCGAAGGTTGCAGCAAGTTCGACGTAAAGGTCGCCGACAGAAGAATCCTAAAGTACGACCAAAGATGTCCGTAGGTGAAACTATTACTGCAAGACCAAGAAATTATCACCGACTTCTTCCTCCTGCCAATTGATAACTATGAGGTCGTACTTGGCATAGAATGGCTGACGACGCTAGGTGATGTCTCTTGGAACTTCTCCAAATTAATTATGAAATTCTACTGCAAAGGCAAACAGATCATCCTACGTGGAAAGCGCGAAAGCAACATAACCACCGTTTCGACCCAACGAATGGAGAAAGTTTTACACAAGGTAAATGGTGGCTTTTTGATGCATCTCCAGCAGCAACTAGAGGGGAAGAAAATAAAAATTGAAGATCAAAATCTTGCCCAATTGCTTACTAAATCTGCCAACATTTTTGCTAAGCCGCGCAGTCTTCCTCCTACACGGCAACATGACAATCGGATTTCAATCCTTCTGGGCAAGCCACCAGCGAACACTCGGTCGTACCGATATCCTCACCTCCAGAAGGATGAAATTGAAAAGATCGTAAAGGAGATGCTTGAAACATGGGTGGTTCGGCCAAGTTGCAGCCCTTATTCCTCACCAGTGCTACTTGTACTCAAGAAGGACGGAACTTGGCGGATGTGCATCGACTACTGAGCTTTAAATGGCATCACCGTCAAGGACAAATACCCTATTCCAGTAGTAGATGAATTTCTAGATGAAAGGGAGTACGAATCTTCACAAAGCTGGACCTTTGATCCGGGTATCATCAAATACGAGTGTGAAGAAGACATATCGAAAATCACCTTTCAAACACACAACGGCCACTACGAATTTTTGCTTTCTTTAACAGAAGGTGGAATATCTTGGACATATTATATCAGAGGAAGGTGTGGCGGTAGACCCCTCCATAATTGAAGCAATGCAGAACTGGCCGACCCCGAGGAACATAAAATTGCTACATGGCTTTCTGGGTTTAACAGGCTGCTACCACAAGTTCGTAAAAAACTATGAAAAGATCAGTGCACCACTTACTTCCTTGTTAAAAAAAGATGCTTTCCAATGGTCGGACAAAGCCACCACCACCTTCGACGAACTTAAAGCCACAATGACAATAGCGCCCGACTTCGACAAGACTTTTGTTATTGAAGCTAATGCCTCCGGAGTCGAAATTGGTGCTGTACTAATGCAAGATGGCCGCCCCCTCACTTATACCAGTAAGGCATTATCTCCTTCCCATCTCAAGATGACTATTTACGACAAGGAGATGCTTGTGATTGTGCATGCTGTGGCCAAGTGAAGACCGTACTTGATCAGGCGACGCTTTCAAATCAAAACCGACCATAAAAGCCTTAAGTACTTTTTGGAGCAAAAGATATCATCCCCTGAGCAGCAAAAATGGGTAACCAAACTTCTTAGATTTTATTATGAAATTATTTACAAAAATGGGAAAGAAAAGTTGCAAATGCACTCTTACGGCTACTTGAAAAAGCTAAGGTTTCAGCCATCTCCCTTCCTACCACCAGCTTCCTCGAGGACAATAAGGAAGAATGGAAGAAGGATCCAGAGATCAGCAACATCATAAAAAAATTGGAGGAGGATCCAAGTGCAATAGCCCTCTACACTTGGGATTCGAGGGATCTACGCTACAAAGGTCGCATTGTGCTTATACCTGACTCCCCTTGCATCAAAATCATCCTGCATGAAATGCACTCCACACCTTCAACAGGACACTCCGAATTCCTGAGAACCTACAAAAGAGTGAAGCAAAATTTTTATTGGAGAGAGATGAAAAAAATTATTGTTGAATATCTGGCACAATGTGATGTATGTCAATAGCACAAGGGTGAAATAGTGGCAAGTCTAAGGAAGCTACAACCACTACCCATACCGAACTCGGTGTGGACTGACATCCATGGACTTCATCGAAGGGCTGCCACCTTCCAAAGGTAAAAGCATAATTCTCGTGGTGGTTGATCGGCTTACGAAATATGCTCATTTTTGTGCAGTGCGAAATCCCTACACTGCTGCTAGTATTGCCCATATTTTCATAGAAAATATTGTTAAACTGCATGAGATGCCAAGGTCCATTGTAAGTGATCGTGACAGGATATTCACCAGTAAATTTTGGACCGAGTTATTTCAGTTACAAGGCACCAAACTTAAGATGAGCACAACGTATCATCCACAAACTGACGGCCAAACAGAGGTGGTAAACAGGTGTTTAGAGACGTACCTTCGGTGTTTCGCCAGCGACCGACCAAAGGAGTGGCCGAAATAGCTTCCCTGGGCCGAATAGTGGTATAATACTACATATCATTCATCTACCAAATGTGCCCCTTATGAAGCACTGTCTGGTCGGCCGACCCTTGTGATTCCAAAGTATGTAATTGGCTCGGCCAAGGTAGATCAGGTTGACCAAGAATTGATTGACAGGGACAAACTCCTACAACTGTTAAAGGATAATCTCTCTATCGCTTAAGCTAGAATGAAGTAGCAAGCCAACACACGACGAAGCGAAAAAGAATTTTCAGTAAAAGATTGGGTTTATCTTCGCCTACAGTGTAACATCCCTCATTTCTGAATTTTCGTATAAGTTTCTAATTGTAATGTAAGTATCTATTTTAAATTTGATAAAAAGTCAAAGTATGAATCTGAGAACTTATTCATAAGAGTTGGAGGATTTGTTAAAAAAAAAAAAAAATCTGAGGACCTATATGTAAACCCTGAGGACCTAATCGTAAATATAATAAATACAAGGACTAAACTGCAAAATGCACAAAAATATAAATCCCACCGTTTAAGCCTCTCTGCCTTCGTTCATAAGGAACCAGAGAAGGCAGCTACGTGGAAGCACAGGAGAAAGAAAGAAAGAAGAAGAGAAGAAAAAGGGGGAAGAAGAAAAAGAAAAAAAAATTGGGGCTTTGAGGTTTCTTACTCAAATCTTCTCATTTATGGTCAAAATTCTCAAAGGCAAGTGTTCTAACCCCATCCTACAGAAGTATTAGTCTATGTTCCTATATTGATTTTGAAAGATTTATGCTTAGAACCTGATATTTCTCTCTTTGGGCAAAAAAACCAAGGATCTGAAATTTTTTCGGTAAACTGACCCCTATACACTGTTTCAACTATAATTTTTAGTACCAAATGTGGATTCAGGCAGGACCTATTTTGTTTGAAAATAGACTCTTATATCTTTCGTTTGACACTGATTTTGTAGATTTTGGACACCAAATACTTACCCAAACATCTGTTTCAAATGAGCCTATAGATACTGTAGAACAGGGATCAAAATTTCTGACCTTTCGATACTAAAATACCTATAAGTCCCTGTTGGAAATTCTGATTTGTACCAAACTGACTTCGTCCGAAACTAGACTTGTAGAACTTTCTTTTGAAATATAGTTTGAAAATTTTGGAATTCAAATGCCTACCCTATTATCTGTTGAATCCGACCCTATGAATTCTGCAAAACAGTGATTGTGTTTTTGACCTTGTGTTACCAAATCAAAGGTAACTCCTTGTTGGAAACCATGATTCGTACGAAACTTATTTCAATAGAAAATAGATTGATATATCTTTCAATAGTAGCTTTCTTAAGGGTATTGGAGCATAATTGATAATCTGAAGTATTTGTTCAATGTGCCTCTTGAATTCTGTTAGAAATCGAGCTTTGGTCGATTTCGCGTATTCTGTTTCATTCGTTGGAAATAGATTCCATTCAGTCCCTTTCGCTCAATTGAGGCTTATGTTGGTGCTTGAATTATGGTTTGATCTTGTCTGTAAATTGTTTACATTCTTGAATCCTTTTGTGTAATGTTTATGCTATATCGCATTTACACATATAGGCACATGTATATCCCATTGTTCCGCATTTGCTTTCGATATGTGCCTATTCTAGTTTCATTCCTTTGGATATTGAATTCATCTAACCTTCTTATTTGAATTGAGCTATATATGATTGCTTGGAATCCGTGTATACTCTTACTTTCATTTCATTCCAAATCTGAACACATTTGTGAGAGATTGTTGCTTGCATCGTATTGACTCGTAAAGGCACATGTACATTTGTTGTTCCGCGTGTGCTTCCGATATATGCTATTTATTGTTCATACTGCCCTTTTGTACTCTGGTGTTGTGGGATAATGTGAACCTTTGCCAGAAATGGTAAAGGGAGTTATACATAGAGCCTGCGATGCTCTGCCGGCCTCCTATGACTTCACCTAGACGTGGGTGGATGGAGCTCCCAGACGTGGGAGACTTTTGTCTGGTGGTCATTTAGAAATGGATGAATCACATTCTGTCTGTGGTCCCACTACACCTTCTGTATGTTTGATATGATATCCAGAGCTTTGGTTATGTGTTTTTGTACATACTTTGGATAAGAATGATATGAATGCAACGTCAAAGACGACGTTTGAGCTTCTGTTTGGTATTTGTTATTGATATGCTCCGAAATGTTCCATACGCCATTGATATGCTCCGGAGCATTTCATACGCCACTGATAAGCTCCGAAACATTTCATTTGTTATGTATATGCTCCGAAATGTTTCATTCATTGTTGATATGCTTCGAAATGTTTCATATGCCGTTGATATGCTCCGGAACATTTCATACGCCATTGATAAGCTCCGAAATGTTTCATTCATTGTTGATAAGCTTCGAAATGTTCCATATGCCGTTGATATGCTCCGGAACATTTCATACGCCATTGATAAGCTCCGAAATGTTTCATTCATTGTTGATATGCTTCGAAATGTTCCATATGCCGTTGATATGCTCCGGAACATTTCATACGCCATTGATAAGCCACGAAATGTTTCATTCATTGTTGATATGCTTCGAAATGTTCCATATGCCGTTTATATGCTCCGGAACATTTCATATGTCATTGATAAGCTCCGAAATGTTTCATTTGTTATTGATATGCTCCGTTACGTTTCATTCGTTGCTGATATGCTCCAATTACTCTATGCCCCATCTGTTATGAACCAAATATGTATGATTGAAATCAAGGTTCGCCGTACCGTACCGTACCGGCGTTTCGACCCGGGCTCGGTACCGGTACGGTACGGTATACCGCTCGGTACACCCAGGTGTACCGAGCGGTACACCCAGGTGTACCGAGCGGTACACCCAGGTGTACCGAGCACTATAGCAGTGCTACAGTGCTACAGTGCGCTGCTACAGTGCTCGGTACGGGCGGACCAGTACAGGGCGGTCCGCGTACCGCTAGCCTGTCGGACCGGTACGTACCGCCCGTACCGGGCGGTACAGTCCGGTACGGCAAACCTTGATTGAAATGACAATTGTGATTCTGCACCTAATGATATTACGTCTATGAATTCGTATATTCTGCCTTGCATTTTGAAACTTTATTTCTTTGGAAATTGTCCTCTTTTGACATGGATATGTTAGTCACTTGCTGAGCTTTATATGCTCACCCCGTTGTTGTATACATTTTTCAGGATAGCTTGTCGCTTGCTTTAATGTTAAGATTGGGCTGAGGCAGTGGAAAGCTAAAAGATTTTGGGCAGATCTTCTTTAGTATATATGTTTTTGTTGTATAAGCACATATTGCATCTAATGAAATGTTGACGATGAATCTAAACTTGTGGATTTTGTATAAGTTTAAAGGACCTCTCATGTTTAAGATTCTGGAATGTTAAGTTTAATTCGTGTAACGATATGAAAACACTTGTGAATTTATGTTGTGGTTATTATTTTGGTGAGTTGGGTTCAGATTTTATGAATCATCGAGCGATGTGTTGTATATTTATGAATTGCACAGATTTTATAGATGTGAATTTGATAGAATGTTTTTCAGTGTCCTCAAATGTGTGTTTGGATCCTGGATTGGTTTGTGTTGAAAATTTTAATATCATGGATATTTCTGAGGGGCGTGACAGAGGTGGTATCAAAGCATGGTTTGAGGATCACTGAAATATTTGATATGTTGACGTGCAAAATATATTGAGGTCTAGTGAACTATAGTGATCGGTGGAAATTTTCTTTGATGCATTTTAGGAATCTAGGATGACGAGGACATTTAGTCCTCCTATTTCATCTGGTTTTGATTAATTAAGTGGGATGAAAGGGGTAATCGGGGATATTGAATCAGAGTGGCGCAGCAGAAGCATGGTGCACCTAATCCATTGGTGGTAGAAAAATGGATGATTCGAATAGAGAAGATAATTGATGTTCAAAATTGTTTCGATGATCAAAAGATTTCTTTTGCCATCTTATATTGGAAGTAGAGGCTGATCATTAATGAGAACAATGAAAAGAATTTTTGGAGATCAGTGGCAAGAATGATAAGGACAAGTTTACCAATAAAAATATGATTGGAAATAAATCAGAAAGTAATAACAAGAGGGTCAAGACATTTGGATTTGAAATGGGAAGTCACCACAAAAGACTCAATCATGTATGAATTACAAGTTAAATTATGAAACAAATTTGTGTTTTCGGGTGACTGGAGTCTATTTTGCTTTTAGAAAGTTGGATCATAAAATAAAAGACTGCCCCTTGAATAAGAAGAAAGAGTCACTGCCTCCTAAATCATCAGCCCATGTCAGAGTGTATGCTATCACTGAATATGATACTAAAACTTCTGAATTAGTGATCGAAGGTATTATGCATGCTTATGAAAGAATGTAAATATTTGTTTGACCATGGGTCCTATCTACGATTTGATTCGTAATATTTTGCTTATCACTTGGGTATGCAACCTAGACCATTGCATTATGTGCTATATGTAAATATGATCATTGGAGATTCTTTGATAACGAATTTGAATCTGGTCCTCTTGTCTGATTTTATTGGAGAACTTGAACTTTTTGCCGATTTAGTTCTCCTAGAGATTTGGAGTTTTGATATTATACTTGGTATGGATTGACTATCTTCCTATCATACCAGTATGGATTGGGATATAACAAATGATCACTTTTTGTACATTTGATCAACCGATCTTTTATTTTGAGAGTATTGGACATGATTTATCTCCTTGCCTAATGTATCCCAGGATGACTTGCTTGGATTACCTCCAGATAGAGAGGGTGGATTTGATTTTGATTTGATCCTTGGAACAACCCCAATATCTAAGCCTCCCTACAGAATGACATCATTTGAGTAAGTGGAATTAGAAAAGCAACTAGAAGGAATATTAAATAAGGATTTTATTTGGCTTAATATTTCATCATGGGGTGCTTCGGTGTTAGTTAAAAAGATAGAGGGAACATTGAGGCTTTGTATTGATTATGGACAGTTGAATCAGGTGACCATCAAAAACAAGTATCCCATACCCAGAATTGATGATTTGTTTGATCAACTGCAGGGTGCACGAGTATTCTCTAAGATTAACCTGAGGTAAGGTTACTATCAGTTGAAGATCAAGGAGGAGGATATTCCAAAAACAGTTTTCAAAACTCGATATGATCACTATGAATTCTTGGTGATGTCTTTTGGTTTGACCAATGCCCCTGCAGCTTTTATGGAACTAATGAATAGGATATTTCAACCGCTCTTGGATGTCTTTGTAATTATATTTATTGATGACATATTGGTGTATTCAAGGAGTAATCAGGAGCATGAGGAACACTTGAGAAATGTATTGTCCATACTAAGAGAAAAGAAGTTGTATGCAAAGTTCAGCAAATGTGAATTGTGGTTGAATGAAGTTGCTTTCTTAGGCCATGTGATTTCAGGGAAGGGTATATCTGTTGATCCAAAGAAAATAGAAGTTGTAGTTGAATGGGAAGTACCAATAAATTAATAGAAATTAGAAGCTTCTTGGGCATGGCAGTTTATTATAGGAGATTTGTGGAGGGATTTTCTTGAATCGCTCAACCTCTCACCAAACTCACTAAAAAGAATGTGAAATTTGTATGGGGTGATGATTGTGAGCAAAGTTATCAAGAGTTAAAAAGAAGATTGACTAGTGCTCCTATTCTCACTATTCCAAGTGGTAGTGAGGGATTTGTAGTTTATACTGATGCTTCAAGAAAGGGCTTTGGATGTGTTTTGATGTAGGAAGGGAGAGTGATTGCTTAAGCTTCTAGGCAACTAAAAGATTATGAATTGAATTATCCAACTCATGATTTGGAATTGGCAGCAATTATTTTTGCTCTAAAGATTTGGAAACATTATTTGTATAGTCGACAATTTGAAATCTTTACTGATCACAAGAGTTTAAAATATATTTTCACTCAGAAAGAGTTAAACATGAGGCAACGAAGATGGATAGAACTTCTGAAGGATTATGATTGTGCCATCCGTTATCACCCGGGCAAAGCCAATGTTATGGCTGATGCACTTAGTAGAAAATCTACAAGTTTTATGGCTAGTCTGGTCGTGAAGCAATGGAAGTTATTAGAAGAAAATTTTGATTTGAAAGCTTTGAGGAAAAAGCAAGACTCGATGATATTGATGGCCTCCATTTAAGTGCAATCTGATTTTATTCAACAAATTAAGGAAGGATAATTACGAGATCCACATTTAATCTACTTGAGGAATGAAGTAGAAAAGGAATTGAAGCCAAAATTTCAAGTTTCAAAGGATGGCCTATTAAGATTTGGGGAGAGAGTATATGTACCAAATGAACCAGATATCAAGAATCAAATCTTAAAGGAAAGTCATACTTCAAAGTACACCATGCATCCAGGGAGCTAGAGGTATGATAAATTTAGAGGACTAAATTTTTCTTTTAAGGGAGGGAGAGTGTAACATCCCCCATTTCTGAATTTTCGTATAAGTTTCTAATTATAATGTAAGTATTTATTTTAAATTTGATAAAAAGTCAAAGTATGAATCTGAGAACTTATTCATAAGAGTTGGAGGATTTGTTTTAAAAAAAAAATCTGAGGACCTATATGTAAACCCTGAGAACATAATCGTAAATATAATAAATACAAGGACTAAACTGCAAAATGCATAAAAATACAAATCCCACCGTTTAAGCCTCTCTGCCTTCGTTCATAAGGAACCAGAGAAGGCAGCTACGTGGAAGCACAGGAGAAAGAAAGAAAGAAGAAGAGAAGAAAAAGGGGGAAGAAGAAGAAAAAAAAAAAATTGGGGCTTTGAGGTTTCTTACTCAAATCTTCTCATTTAGGGTCAAAATTCTCAAAGGCAAGTGTTCTAACCCCATCCTACAGAAGTATTAGTCTATGTTCCTATATTGATTTTGAAAGATTAATGCTTAGAACCTGATATTTCTCTCTTTGGGCAAAAAAAACAAGGATCTGAAATTTTTTCGGTAAACTGACCCCTATACACTGTTTCAGCTATAATTTTTAGTACCAAATGTGGATTCAGGCAGGACCTATTTTGTTTGAAAATAGACTCTTATATCTTTCGTTTGATACTGATTTTGTAGATTTTGGACACCAAATACTTACCCAAACATCTGTTTCAAATGAGCCTATAGATGCTGTAGAACAGGGATCAAAATTTCTGACCTTTCGATACTAAAATACCAATAAGTCCCTGTTGGAAATTCTGATTTGTACCAAACTGACTTCGTCCGAAACTAGACTTGTAGAACTTTCTTTTGAAATATAGTTTGAAAATTTTGGAATTCAAATGCCTACCCTATTATCTGTTGAATCCGACCCTATGAATTCTGCAAAACAGTGATTGTGTTTTTGACCTTGTGTTACCAAATCAAAGGTAACTCCTTGTTGGAAACCATGATTCGTACGAAACTTATTTCAATAGAAAATAGATTGATATATCTTTCAATAGTAGCTTTCTTAAGGGTATTAGAGCATAATTGATAATCTGAAGTATTTGTTCAATGTGCCTCTTGAATTCTGCTAGAAATCGAGCTTTGGTCGATTTCGCGTATTCTGTTTCATTTGTTGGAAATAGATTACATTCAGTCCCTTTCGCTCAATTGAGGCTTATGTTGGTGCTTGAATTATGGTTTGATCTTGTCTGTAAATTGTTTACATTCTTGAATCCTTTTGTGTAATGTTTATGCTATATCGCATTTACACATATAGGCACATGTATATCCCATTGTTCCGCATTTGCTTTCGATATGTGCCTATTCTAGTTTCATTCCTTTGGATATTGAATTCATCTAACCTTCTTATTTGAATTGAGTTATATATGATTGCTTGGAATCCGTGTATACTCTTACTTTCATTTCATTCCAAATCTGAACACATTTGTGAGAGATTGTTGCTTGCATCGTATTGACTCGTAAAGGCACATGTACGTTTGTTGTTCCGCGTGTGCTTCCGATATATGCTATTTATTGTTCATACTGCCCTTTTGTACTCTGGTGTTGTGGGATAATGTGAACCTTTGCCAGAAATGGTAAAGGGAGTTATACATAGAGCCTGCGATGCTCTGCCGGCCCCCTATGACTTCACCTAGACGTAGGTGGATGGAGCTCCCAGACGTGGGAGACTTCTGTCTGGTGGTCATTCAGAAATAGATGAATCACATTCTGTCTGTGGTCCCACTACACCTTCTGTATGTTTGATATGATATTCAGAGCTTTGGTTATGTGTTTTTGTACATACTTTGGATAAGAATGATATGAATGCAACGTCAAAGACGACGTTTGAGCTTCTGTTTGATATTTGTTACTGATATGCTCCGAAATGTTCCATACGCCATTGATATGCTCCGGAACATTTCATACGCCACTGATAAGCTCCGAAACATTTCATTTGTTATGTATATGCTCCGAAATGTTTCATTCATTGTTGATATGCTTCGAAATGTTCCATATGCCGTTGATATGCTCCGGAACATTTCATACGCCATTGATAAGCTCCGAAATGTTTCATTCATTGTTGATAAGCTTCGAAATGTTCCATATGCCGTTTATATGCTCCGGAACATTTCATACGCCATTGATAAGCTCTGAAATGTTTCATTCATTGTTGATATGCTTCAAAATGTTTCATATGCCGTTGATATGCTCCGGAACATTTCATACGCCATTGATAAGCCCCGAAATGTTTCATTCATTGTTGATTTGCTTCGAAATGTTCCATATGCCGTTTATATGCTCCGGAACATTTCATACGTCATTGATAAGCTCCGAAATGTTTCATTTGTTATTGATATGCTCCGTTACGTTTCATTCGTTGCTGATATGCTCCAATTACTCTATGCCCCATCTGTTATGAACTAAATATGTATGATTGAAATGACAATTGTGATTCTGCACCTAATGATATTACGTCTATGAATTCGTATATTCTGCCTTGCATTTTGAAACTTTATCTCTTTGGAAATTGTCCTCTTTTGACATGGATATGTTAGTCACTTGCTGAGCTTTATATGCTCACCCCGTTGTTGTATACATTTTTCAGGATAGCTTGTCGCTTGCTTTAATGTTAAGATTGGGCTGAGGCAGTGGAAAGCTAAAAGATTTTGGGCAGATCTTCTTTAGTATATATGTTTTTGTTGTATAAGCACATGTTGCATCTAATGAAATGTTGACGATGAATCTAAACTTGTGGATTTTGTATAAGTTTAAAGGACCTCTCATGTTTAAGATTCTGGAATGTTAAGTTTAATTCGTGTAACGATATGAAAATACTTGTGAATTTATGTTGTGGTTATTATTTTGGTGAGTTGGGTTCAGATTTTATGAATCATCGAGCGATGTGTTGTATATTTATGAATTGCACAGGTTTTATAGATGTGAATTTGATAGAATGTTTTTCAGTGTCCTCAAATGTGTGTTTGGATCCTGGATTGGTTTGTGTTGAAAATTTTAATATCATGGATATTTCTGAGGGGCATGACATACAGCCATACAAGCAACTCTCCATCGACACTCGAGCCTCCATAAAGCTATCCCCATGTTTTTATGGGCCCTATCATATCACAAAGTGTATTGGAGCTATGGCATACAAACTTAAATTGTCTGAGGATGTCAAAATTCACCCTGTCTTCCATGTGTCATGCCTGAAGCCCAAGTTGGGAGAACACGAGTCACCCCAAATCGAACTGCCCAACACCACTGAGGATGAAGTTATTCAAGACCAACCACAAGCCATCCTCGACCGCAGGATCGTGATGCGTCGCCGACATCCCTCTACTTAAGTACTAGTACATTGGAATAATTTACCACTTGAAGACGCCACATGGAAATCATATGAAGAGCTGAAGACCCGATTTCTTGAGTTCATGGAATCCCAACCTCGAGGACAAGGCTGATTTGAATAAGGCGGGTCTGTTAGGACTCTAGCTAAGAAAGTCCTAATTGAGAGGAGCATTCATGTTAACCTACCTAGCCGACTCCTATTAAAGAGGTGAAGAGGTCAGCTAGGGTTAGGAGGTTATTTCTTAGAGAAGCATTAGGAGTTGTAAAGGAATAGGAGTCTTGAGTATGAGTCCTATTAGGAATTATTCTTAGAGAAGCATTAGGAGTTGTAAAGGAATAGGAGTCTTGAGTAGAAGTCTTATTAGGAGTTAGGGTTTAGAAGCTCTATAAATAGCCATGTATTCATCCTCTTTTAATAACAATAGATGAATCTTTTCTGCAGTCTTTGAGCAGCAATTTGAAAGAAGGAACCCTTATAGAGTTCCAAGGAGGCCGATCCCCTAAAGAGATCAATCCCAAGCTTAGAATCTGCAAAGGTTCTAACAACTTTCCACTATCAGTGATTCTTGGTGATTCTTCTCCTCTATAACTACTATTAGTAGTAGATTAAATATTAAATATTATTAACTACTATTATCATATAATAGTCCCTATTTAGATTTTAACACTGTTAATCTATATTTATCAATTATATTATATATTATTTATATTTTAATATTTCAGAGCGTCTCGTCTCGCTCGGGCTTGAGTATTTTAGGACCTTGGCACCTAACGCTTTTCAAATCACTAGCCTAGATAACAAATTTTGTGTTGCCATCACTACTAGAAAAATATCTAGCCTTTGCACAAATCCTAACTTAACTCCTGAGGTTCCCTTGTTAGATGAATTTTTTAATGTTATAACTTCAGAATAATCTAGTGAATTGCCAACCTAACAAGAAATCCAATATGTCATTGACCTTGTCCCAAAATCACAACCCCTAGATCTCTTACATTATAGGATAAATTCGAAGTCAAGAGCTGAGTTGAAAAGGCAAATTAAAAACCTTTTGGCTAACGGATATGTACGACAAAGCTTCAGCCCTTGCGTTTTCCCTACCTTATTAACCTTTAAGAAAGATAAGTCTTGGAAGATGTATATCAATAGACGAGCAACAAATAAAATAACAACTAAATATCGTTTTTTTTATTTCTCGACTTGAGGATATACTGGACCTTCTCCCTGAATCTAGTTGGTTTTTCAAACTTGACCTAAGAAGCAAATACCACCATATTCGTATTAGACCTGGAGATAAATATAACACTTTATAGAAACTGTTTAGCATAATATTGAAGTTCTCTTTAACATTTCACCCCATACGAATGGTCAACTAAGGTTGTTAATCATTCCTTGGGAAATCACCTTATATGTTTAGCTAGGGAGAAAATGGGAAATTGGGACTTAACCTTATCGATGATAAAGTTTGTATACGATAACTCAATTAACCACTACACCAGAAAAAGCCCATTTGAAGTTTTCCTTGGCTATACCCCTCGCACACCCATTGACCTTACATCCTTCCACTTGACTATTGTACCTCAAAACCAACTAACTCAACATATCTATGATTTACGTGCTAAGATTCAATATAAAATTAATTTAAGTAATGAAAGTTATAAACATGCTACTAATGCACATCGTAATAGTCAAGAGTTTCAAGTTGGTTGTAGTCAAGAGTTTCATGTTGATGATTATATCTTGGTTCCCATTCGCCTTAAGGGGTTCCCTAAAAACTCATTCAAAAAGTTACATACCGCAATTGGACCTTTACTTGTTATCGAAAGACTGAGAATACTGAGATCTAATGCATATATGCTCGATTTACCATCCAAATTAAATATCAGTTCAGTTTTTAATGTGGATGATTTAATCTCGTATCATGATACTTTTGAGCCTCCTTTATCTACCAATGCTCGTACATGTAACAATTCTCCCAAAGCACTGACTCTCCTACAATATAAGGATATCGTAGAGGTCATTCTTGATGACCACCTTATTATGTCTGCCACTAGCATCACTCAACACTTTCTAGTTAAGTAGCGTGATTGTCCAGCTTCCGATATCACTTAGATTACTTTGGAGGAACTCCATGACTTTGCACCAAACTTATTGGACCAGTGCCTTGTAGATCATTCTCCGGGGTCGAATTCTTTTCCATCGGGACAAAATGATGGACGACCATCTAACTTTATAAAGGATTTTAGAAGAGTTTATTCTAGACAAAAAAAAATCCACATAAAGTTGTCAATTACTTGGCCTAGAAACTTTAGTGTTTTGGGTTTTTCTAGGTGTTAACCTTGGAACTCTACTTTTGCATTACTTCTCAGTTGTGATAAGTTTCTTTAAAGCTATTTAGGTATCCTAGAAGTCACATTTTGGGTTTCTAAAAAGCATTAAAATTCTCTAGGAGATTGCTCTTGGGATTCATTGCCTTCATTGATTATGCTAAGGCTCCTAAACCCCTATAAATAATGGAGCTTATCAATGGATGAATCACTTGAAATTTGAATGAAAAAGTATTGCATCTTCTCTCTTCTAGCCTCTTTCTCTCCTCTTTAATCTCTAATAGATCCTCTATATTCTCTTACCTCACTCCTCTTTCTCTCCGCTCTAATCTCTAATCTCACTTCTTTTCTCTCCTCTCTAATCTCTAATCCCACTCCTCTCTTGCTCTCTCTATTTCTCTTCCCTGTTCTACATCATGGTACCGGGAGAGAAACAGATCACTCATCCTCTAGTTATTATAAATTATCATCAGAGCCTCCATTAAATGAAGACCATCTATGAATCACAAGAGTAGAATGAAAATCATCTATGGATCACAAGAATTTGAAAAGACATTGGTTGTTGCCAGAAAAGTGATAAATCTAAAATCTGTTTCTGCTCATCATGTTGTATATCAGTTGATCATCAAAACATCCCTCTGGTCTTCTTTCTTGTAGCTCCTGAATTCTAAGCCCACTATTGTGGTTCACCAGCCAGAAAAGTTCTTGACAGAAAGGTCCATTCTAGACACTAATGCTTACTCTTCTAAGACAAAGTAAAACTATCTGTACTAATCGAATCCAACAGTCAGGCTTACCCTACATTATAAAGTACATGATTTTTTGAAGCCCTCCTAACACATTAACCAGCCTTCCTACGATAGTTATGTTGTATGTAAACCAAACTCATGTGATCACTCTCCACTTAAGCTTTGACCATTTTGTACTGCAAGGGCACTGATATCTAGTTATTACTACTTTCAACATTCTCTTGCTTACAAAAATTGATGGGTCTCAACTATTTGGGATCAGCGACAGTTATCTTTTCTGGCCATTGAACACTTTTTAGAGGCAATACCATTATTCAAACTTAAAGCCAATAAATATTTTTTTGTTGTTTCTACTGAAGTTCTATTAGGTTTTCTTCTGCATCTCCCCACCAATGATCTAATTGGCTCACCTGATCTAATCGGAGCACCTCCAGGTCTCTAGATAGCATTCCATGGTAACAGAGTCTTCTGTTTATAGTCTTAAGATTCAGCTATCATCAGATTCAAATTTTATACTCCTAAGCACATGTAAATCAACAATCCAACAGCTGGATGTTCATATTCCTGTCGATTAGTCTAGTAATGTGCTTCAAAAGGAACAGGGAATCAAATAAATAAGCATAAATTTTCAACTTCATCTATGACATGAAAACATATCAACTTTCCTTTTAATTCGACAAAGTTTCAGAATCCAGACAAACAGATCAAATGTATCATGTTGATACAAATGATTTAAAACAATGTGTACTTGTGGCTTCTCTAAGCCAATCCGGAGAGAATCCAGCCAAACTCTGCTCATTGTTGATGCTAAGATTAGCTATACTAGTAGGCTAAGGAATGTCACAAATCCAATGTTCTGGGCATTTCAGATGTAGCAGATAAGTAATTCAGTTTTGCATGGCCATCTAAAATGCCATCATTGAAGTTTGGTAAACTTTTCTCTTTTATCCTAAAATATGCTTTTCATATGTATATGGACTCAAAATTCTTGCAGCTTTGCTGTTACCACGTTGGTCCTTGGTTACTGCACACAGGATGCACACATCATGACTACGATGATATTCATAGGGTGATGGCTCATGGCACTCGTTCCTTGGTACCAGCATATTTTGGGAAGGATTGTTATGATATTCTTGAGTTTAAGGATATCTATGGAATTGTAAGTGCGCAACCAACTAACTAATAAATTGTGTGGAACAGACTCAACCACGAGGCTGAAAATGCCTAAATTGAGCTATTAGAATATGTAATTCTATCATTTCAGTGCTTAAAATGTGGGAACACAAAGATACACTAATCATATTCCTTCATGAACACTGCACAGGATTGGCCAAGTCTTATATTGAAACTGTCAATTTTTCTAGGGATCAAGAGTGACTGATTTTTCGCTGTTCCTGCGGATCTAGGATGAAATCAATGATCCAGCTAGTTATCTATGGGTACCTGCTCATGCAACAGCATAACCTAAATGGCCCCCATTGCAAAAAACCAAACAAATAAATTTTGCAAGAATTTTCAAGCAACAATTGTGATACAAAGGATTTTTAGTAAGATTGTTACCTTTGTCTCCACTACTGAAGTTTTTGTCAGGTTTAATAGATCCAAAATGAAATCTTCAATAATATTGACCACTTCCTTTTCCTCAAAAACAGGGGATCTTGTCAATGCAAAGATAACAGAAGAAGAGAGGCTTAAAGAATCCAAGATTATCTGTTGCAAAAAAAAGAAATGAGTCCATGATTGTCCACTATATATACATAAATGAAAAGTTAATTCTGCAAATAGTGCCTAGCTAAGTGATTATCATACTTGGATTAAACAAAATAAAGACAGATGGACTGGGAGTTTCAGTGAAAATAAATAAAAAATTTGGTGTAATGTAAATTAAAAGCATATTTTAAAATACCTGTCAAACTACATGACTATCATAATCTACATCTCGTCTCATTTTTATTTTCACATTTAAAGAACTGTATTACAATAATTTGAAAATGTTGATAAGGAAAGGCAGACCAGAATAGTTAAAAATCAACAAAGATGATAATTTTAAGGTGAACTAGTACAATAACTGGAGGAATACTTAAATATAATAAACAACTCAGAAAGTTTTAAAAGAAAACTTTTCTGATAAATCATTTAACATGTGCATTATAAGATGGAGATGTTTTTTTCATTTTTCAAAGGGTATGTAGTAAAAACAGGACTCGATCAAAGTCTTAACAGACTAATCTAGTTGGCATCCTCAAGATTATACTTTTGAACCCCCAAAGGCAGGAGACTCACCAAGATGTATTCATACCTGATAAAATATGCTGGAGCAGTTTTCATCGTGAGATTCACCAATTGAATTAATTGTTATTTCGAGATGCCTTTCACACCATTTGATTGCCTAGAACATGACTCTCGCCAAATTATCCACTAAATGACATTAGCACTAATAGAATAGACTTCATATGAGTTCAAATTACCTTTGTTCCGAGAACAAGAAATTTACTGAGACAATTATGCATATCTGATTCCAAGTATTTTGAAGCAACGCTCAAAATTGTTTTGTTTAACATGCACTGTGGCATGCCCAAGCATGTTGCCTCCTCCCAAAATTCCTACGACTTTGTTAAGATAACCAAATGAGAATTAACTATCCCCAGTCCTCTAGAATATTTCTCCATGATTCTTGGGCCATGTTGGTCAAGAAGCTATAAGCACTATAAAAGCTAGTTATGGAAACAAAGTATCATAAGGACTTATTTTATAACTCAAAAATACTAGAAGAACAATATAATATTTCCCAAACTGGAGGTTTGCAGTTGCTTACTAAAAAAGCCTATAGGAAAGGTAGGTAGAACCTTTTCCCACAAAATTAATAATGCAAAAGAGTATCTGAAAATATCTTAAGTAATGCATTAGGAACTTTGCAAACATTGAGATTTGGGGTCCTGAAACTAAATGTCCAAGACTTATCACAAAGTTATGACAAATAGAACACCATTCTGCGTTACACAAAAGCATGTCCCTTTTACTAGAAAAATAAAATGCAATTCCAAGGCACATAGTCCTTTAGGCAAACTGCAAAAGAAGAAAGCACATGGCTTTGTTTACTTGAAATAAAAAACAATTTCCTGATCAATCAATATTCAGGACTTATGGCTTCTGCCTTCTAACCAAAATTTGATCCAAGATAACTTCAGAACAAGAAAAAAATAAAGTTCAATGTAAAACAATGGCACCATAAGATCTGGATATAGAAAAGTTTCTCTAGGGTCAGATCGATTAGATCACAATAAAATGGAGAACACACTAGAAAATAGGATACAGCAAGGTATTCAAGTAGAAGGGCCTGAAAAGATGATCCAGATTGGTTGAAATCATTGACATTTCCCAGCTGACTGATTAGAGAAATTCGACACTCCAAAACCTGCAAGAAAGTTATCGATAAGAAACTAGAGACAAAATGGTAGCTACAACTTACTAGATTCATGACCTAGGAAAATGAGTTCCATAAAATAGAGAAATTAAACCATGCAGAAAAGATGCAATTGTTGAAAGCACATGTTCAATATATGATACAAGGGCTGTGACAGCTAAGCGGCATTTTTTTCTATCTTTAATCATATTATTAAGTGATTCAATTTTTTATAGAGCCACATAATATTGAACACTATAGAATAGACTGATTTGAAGAAAAATCACAAATGTCGCCATTGCTGAACGGGCAGTTAAACGAAAAAGAAGAGAAAAAAATTGAATTGTGCCTTTATGGAAATGTACATCGAAAGGAAAGCTTATACAAGTTATATCTTGGTATCCTAGCAGATTAAACTCCTTCCACATTTATGTTTGTATCCAAATAGTCCATGATAATTCCAAAATCTACTTGTACTTCCGTGGCAAATTTATCTTGTCCCCCGTAGCAAAGATCATTTCTTAATGACTCACATAGTATGGTTAGATATCAAGCAAAATTAGATCTAGTTCTGTTGATTCATAACAGAAAAGGAAGATAAAGGTTCATAATAAAAAAGAAGAGTAGAAGAAAGATAATACTTAAACTAAGGCCTTTTGAGAAACTTATCCGGGTGGTTTCAATACTCAGGACTGTTGTGTAAACTTGTTCCTTGGATGAAAAAGTAAAGGCTCCTTCAATGTTTCAAACGTTTATAGACATTTTCATTTGCATTTTGAACATGACAAGTAACTGTTACATTAAAGTACCCCACAATATTAATTCTTAAAAAAATTTATCAATAAAAATTGATTGATTCTTTTTCTTGTATTTAAACCCATGAAATATTTTTGTTTTTCCCTCACCTCTCAACATAACAACATATAATTATAAAATGTTATTAGTCAGACTTGATTTATTCTTTTTCCTGTATGTGACCTTGCAGAATCAATTTCTGTCTCACTTCTCAACATTATAACATTAATTTAAAAAAGGATATGCATAAACTCTCATGTGTAACACAGAGCAGAGCCTACCAACTCGAAATAAAAGAAGATATCAATATCAAGAGAATAATCAGATTAGTAGATAGTTGTAAACCATAACAAGCCTCGCTTCATGGTTGAAGATTTGAAGTATTGCATTGTAAAAATCAAATTACTTTCTTAAGGTGATAATACTTGTGTTTCTTTAATTAGTTAAACCCACATGGAAGGAAAATATCCTCTCTCTTTTTCCCTAAATCTGATTAGCTCCAGAAAAAATATAAGAGCCAGCTTTTAACTTTTTATTGATATCAAATATAACAATTACATTCTAAGCCCATCTGCCTTGAAATAATCGAAACTTCAATCTGCCACCCATCAGGTTCATATACCTCGAACCCATCCAAATTCAGTCTGCCCCCCACCCTCAACTGCAAACAAATTCCACGAAGGAAGACAAAAACGTTATCGTTCAAAATTTTCATAGTTGACAGCGAATAATCAATCAAACCCTAAAATCAGGCGACCAGATCGATTCTATCATGCAACAATAACTAAAGACCCGACTTGAATCCGAAGATACCAGCAAAATCACCGAATTAAAGTATATTGTACCCAGAATATGCTATCATCGCACAGATCCAAAGCAAAGAAGGATCAAATAGGGGAGAGGACGAAAGAAAAGAAGAACAGAAAAACTCTTTGCCACGACAGAAAAGACCCCTTACATTTGATCCTTTTATGGCTTCAATCAAGCTTTCCAACTCATTCCTCTTCGTCTCGCCTTCCATCTTTCTCACGAAGCGTACCTCACAGTGTTCTGTGTTTCCCGCCTTTCTGGCCCATAAAAATGCAAATAAAGGGTAGACGAAACCTAAGGTGAGGATTCCCTCCAACCACACCTGTGAAGCGGAACCTTCAAATTCGGACATTACAGTCGTCCACATGTATGAGCCCCACCCGCCCGTGTTGCTCTAGTGGGGCACACGTTGAATAAGGGCATACGATGTCGAGCAAACTTGGACCTTGGTTTGATAATATTAGTTGTGATGGATCAAGTAAAAACAAAAAATGTCTATCCTTTTATATTATTTATTGATCGTTACAATGTGATTTAATTAAAAATTATTATTATTATTATTATTATTATTATTATTATTATTATATATATTTGAGTTCATGGAAAGCGAAGACGTCGAGTCTTAGATATTGGCCAACATAATATGACAATAAAAATGATGTATTCTCTTGATCAACCTATCCGGTCTATGCATCAGTCTATCGTCTCGCAACCTTTGTGCCAAAAGAGTTGGACGAGTCACGACGTTACACAAAATCAATAGAAAGTATTGCAACTTGAGAATCAAAGGTTCAAAAGAAATTTTCTTGAGATGAAGAAAAAAAATGGACATATTGACATTATCAAGACGTCTTGGGAACTTAGAAATATATATTATATTTTATATATTATTTATTTATATTTACTTATTTATTTTCCTTGGATCACCTAACAATTCCATGGTGGGAGGGATAAGGTTTCCCGAATCCTGCGTGCACACTAATTTCATTGCTTTATCCCCACAACCAATAGGATGGGCAAGTTGATCACACCAAAAGCGAGGCTTTGGTTTCCGTGGATGCCTCTATCACATACAAAAGTTATAAAAAGACACGGGGACGCTGGTCGGTGAGAGTGGGATAATGGCAATCCCCAGTGCATCTTGTCTCCTCTTCCTCCTCTCGTCCATACTCTTCCTTCTCACACCCCCTTCCATTGCCAATGATAATAACATTATGCTCACCGGCGATGTCCTCGGCCCCGACGACGAGCTCTCCTACCTCGATACTACCCTTACTATGCAAATTGACTGCAACCTCGTTTTGTATCATTACAAGGGTACTCCGGCCTTCGATTCCAGCACGTACGACCGGGGTGTCGTTAACTGCAGCGTCGCCCTCAACGAGCACGGTCAGTTTGTCATCTCAGACCCGAACGGCAATACCATATGGGTCTCCGGGAGACCCGGCCGGAAAGGCACGTACGCGGCCGTGCTCCAACCCGACAAACAGGTGGGCATATATGGCCCGGTTGTCTGGTCCACCTCTAACCTGGGATCCACCAAATATGCTATGGTAGACGACGAAGACGAGGCTATTCCGACGGTGAAGAACACTTTGTTCTCATCCGAGATCATCGCTGATGGCGCGGAGCTCACCACCAGGGATTACCGATTCATTATGGATGAAAGCTGCAGTTTGGAGCTGCGCAAAAGTGACTTGTACATCTGGGTATCCGGAACGGTAGGCCGAGGCCAGCACTGCTTTCTACGGCTTAATCGCAGGGGGCAGCTCACCATCAAAGACGACATGTATAAGACCATATGGTCCACTGATCCATCACCAGATGGCGTTGGTGACTACGTGTTAATCCTCCAATATAACGGTCAGGCTGCCGTCTATGGACCGTTAATTTGGTCCACCGGCGATGATGGCCAAATCATCTATCCTGCCGTCTCTCCTGCTCCAACCTATTGACTCTTAGGCCGCATGTAATAAGAAGATTTGGATGTCTTCAAGTGATTCAGCCTCTGGTTGCTAATTGTATTGCCACAACGGTTAACTGCATCATATGTCTACTTGGAACGTAGTTTAAGCAAATAAACCAAAAGACAAAACAAGCCGTGAGTCATAAGAAACAGATTCCCAATGAAGGGAAAAAAAATTTGTTTCAGCCAAAAGTACACCCACATCTCTTTTATTGTCAATTTTTTGAAAAAAAAAAAACAAATATCATAAGTTGTTTCGACTGTTGATAATAAAAGAGAAAGTGAGATGAACGATGTCATGAAATTTAAGGTAATATTTTATAATCTTTTGGAGAGCTTTTAAGAGTTATCTTAATTATAAGTTATACGATAGAGAGAGTAGTAGCAGAAATTTTGAATAGATGGGCTGACAGAGTTTTAATGCAATTAAATTAATGTGAGTATGAGGATAAGATAATCTTATCCTAATTTAAGTTGTCATAATACGTCTATAAATAGACATAAAATATATATTTGTATAGATTATCTAAGTTTAAGGTATCTAGAGTCAAAGTCAAAATCTCATAAGTAGTTTCACAAGTTCAATAAAATATTTTTATTTATTTTCACTTTGGTTTCTTCTCTTTTCTCATTTTAGATTTTGGACTAATAATAAATACTATGTGATCCTTTATTTCTTCACACGAGAGTAGTGATCTACAGTTTCAAGTTGTTTTTGATAGAAAAAAAGATTAATTTATTTTTACTATGGATTATAATAATCAAGATAGTATGCTTCGTATGAAATTT
Source organism: Musa acuminata AAA Group (assembly GCF_036884655.1). Taxonomy (NCBI): domain Eukaryota; kingdom Viridiplantae; phylum Streptophyta; class Magnoliopsida; order Zingiberales; family Musaceae; genus Musa; species Musa acuminata. The sequence goes on from NC_088357.1 coordinate 32,632,242, forward strand.
CTCAAATAATATAATCACAATATTGAAAAGACTCGTATGAAGTCTATCTCATAAAGTCGTATCTCATAGGTGAAGATGAGGTACTTGATGGCAATGCAACAATGGCTTCAAATGATATAGATGAAAATTCATGAAACATATCTTTGGTTCTAAGTTTGCTTCAAATATTGGGTTACTATTGATGTATGGCTCAGGTCCAATATTTGAAGAATAAAGATTATTTCATCATAAAATAGATGCTTGAACGAATTATTAATACCATAGAGTTCAAGATCAAGTATAATGTCGAAGTAAATTAGTATTAATCTTCAAAATTATTCTTCAAAAAAGTGTGAAAGTTTAAAAGTACTATATTTTGAAAAGCTTTGAAAGAGTCCAAGTAAATAAAACAAAGTTGTAGGCATTTTGATTGGATGGGATGTGAGAGTTTTAATAAAACCAAATAAATATGAATATGATAAGATAAGATAATTTTATCCTAGTTTAAGGCATCATACTACGTCTATAAATAGATACTTAGCTATATAGATTAACCTAAGTCCAGAATATACATGTCTAGAGGATATTAAGTCCAAAATAGTCAAGTTTAGAGTTAAAAGCTCAAGATCTTGTAAATATTTTAAGAAGTTCAATAGAGTTTTTTTTTTATTTTTTATTTCCACTATCTTTTATAGCTTTGGATCTTTGGTTAATAGTACTCTATTACTACTATTTAAGGAAAGGTTGCACTTTTGTACAATCTTCCTTTTTTCATACATGATTTACGGGTTGTGAAAAATATTTTTAAGCTTTAGAATTTGCATCCCTACTCTTTTCAATGTAAAACCCTAAAACACCACATTAGTGACAAATAATGGTTCCCATATTTGGTTTTGATTTGTATAAAATACTTATGTTCATATACCAAAATCCATAACATGAGTTCAGCATGTCAAGGAAAGCTTGCAGTTTCTAAATTATTGTTATCTTAGAATCTTAGATTGCCACAAAGGGAAAAAAAAATTATTTTTGACCATAAAACATATTTACGTTAAAGTATACATTTTTACAATGAAAGAGAATTATGTAAAACAATTATAGATATGTGCTCCTAGAAAATCACAAAATGACAAATAAAAACATAGCAAAAATGTACATTTGTATTTCAACGTGTACATGTAGATACAATTATAAATGGATAGGTTTAAAAAAAATGATATTTTTTATACTTGTTTTAAATCACGGTCAATGATATTATTTATTATCGAGTCAGGTATGACAATGTCAAGGGCATCTAAAATACATGTAATCGAACTTCTACAGAAAAGTATCATGTTTTTCTCATACATATTAATTGTATTTTCATAAATTAAATAAACAAAACATAAGGAATTTACTTCATTAAGATGAAATTATTTAAAAAGTAAAACATTAGTCAACATATGATGAAGTTGCTTATTATTTAAGGGAAGAGGATGTTCACAAATCTTACAAAGATAACACGGGTTTTAGTAGGTTTTAGCATCCAAATATTATGTCAATAGTCTTATGATAGGTAGCCCCAAGAGTCCTAACATCCACTGACATTTAGGAAACCATTCTTGACTTCATTTCCCGATGCCTAAGACACCACATGTCATATGTTAGAAAATAAAATCTCAAAATTGTGCCTTATTTTTTATGTGAATGACAATGTCATATGTCTCACATGTCAATGTCATATGTCGATAAATAAACTTTTGCATTCCTTATTTTTTAAGAAAATTGTGCCTCATTAAGTGTAGATAGAATCATCAACTTTTGGTTCAATATTACACATCTAAAGTGCAATTACCGATAGGGAAAGCATCGTAAATTCCACCACTCAAATACTTAAGTAGGAATACTCTTTCAATTTGTATTGAGACTTCGTGTTAGAATAAGAATAAGCATTAGAATTACTTTGTGATTCCTTCAATATCTATTTATAGCTTAAGAGTTTACAATATCATAATTCATGCAAACATAAGTAGATGATATGTTATTTTCACAAATATGTATATTATTAAATGGCACCCCTCAACTTTATCTTATTAAATGTGGAAATAATATTTTATGTCAGGATTTAAATCAAATAATTAGATGTAGTTTAACGATGTGTATCTTTAAATGTCAAAAAGAAATCTCTGTTTGATCTACAACAGTATCGTCTTTAGATCCAAGATCACTGTCAATCTGCAAAGGAGAAGTAGATCCTTCTCTTCTCTTCCTATCATTTCACAAGACTGCCTAGATTAATTGTTAGAGAGAAGAGTAAGGAGAGATACTATAATCCCTCAACTATAATCTCTATGAGATGTCAACTCTTATTATTGTATTCAGTCCCTAAAGCTCCTGTCTATGTATAAACGAGAGCAGAGGATCTAGGATAAATTATTAGGAGAGTTTCTCCCATCAAGATTATCTCATAAGGAATTCTACTTTAAGTGGGCTTTATTTCTATTGGCCAATATATTTCATCAGAATCTAATTAGTTATATTATATATATCTTATCCAATTATAAGGGTCACAAAATCTAACATTCTCCCACTTGTCTATTAATTGATAAAATATAAAAGAGATATTTAAAATCAAAATAAATAAAATAAAAAATATTTAAAAATAATTTTATCTAATTGAATTTTAAAGAATTTTGAAAAGCATTTTATACATGGCCATGAATTTTAAAACAAGCCAATAAGTCCAATAAACATAATAATACTATATTAAGTCCAACTATCAATGCGAGTTATAGCGGTTGTATATTATCAATGTCGTACTCCCTTTTATATACCACAACATTATTAGTTTTTTCTAATATAGTCCATAATGACTCTTGTAATTTATCTTGTCAAGATAATCCTATTGTTACATTCAACTATAATATACATAAACATAAATGTAAACAGGATATCAGAAATAAATAACTTTAATTAAGTCAAAAATGTCAGTAATAGCATTCACTTAAACATGCATCACCATATCTTTTATGACTTGCTCACAAATCTCATTCTAAGAACATGTTCTTTAAATATTTTATATTATAAAGTTTTTATCAATAAATCAACAATTATCATAGTGGTGCTTAGGTTTTCATTTGACACTTGATGTTTCTGGACTCTTTCTCTAATCACCAAGTACTTTATCTCAATGTGCTTGAAACCACTAGAGTACTTGTCATTCTTAGAGAAGAAAACTACTGCGATGTTATCACAAAATATCTTCAATGTCCTAGCAATTAAGTCGACCACACCAAGTCCCGAGATGAAATTTCATAGCCATAAAGCTTGATTTGTGGCTTCAAAGCATGCCACAAATTTAGTTTTCATTATTGATGATGTAATAAGTGATTGCTTTATACTTTTTTAAGAAATTACCCCACCAGCTAACATGAATACAAATCCTGAAGTGGACTTCCTACTGTTGAGGCATTTTGCAAAATCAACATATGAGTATCCGGTCACTTCAAGCTGATCCGATCTCCTATATGTGAGCATATATTCTTTCATCCATTGTAGATATCTCATTACTTTCTTTGTAACTTTCCAATATTTCATTCTTGGGTTGTTTTGGTATCTTCCCAACATTGCAACTGTAAAACTGATATATGGTCTTTTATAGGTTTAAGCATATAATAGACTTCCAACTACGCACCCATAAGGAATATTCTTTATTTGATTCTTTTCTAAGTAATTTCTCAGGCACTGGTTTTGACTAAATTTTTCACCTCTAGTAATAGATATATCATTTGAACCAAGCTGCATATTAAATCTCTCCAAGATACGATTAATATATCCTTTTTGAGACAATCCTAATAATCCTTAAGATCTATCCCTGAATATCTTAATGTCAATAACATAGGCTGCCTCTTTCATATCAACCATTTTAAAGTTCTTGTTGAGAAATATCTTAGTTTCGGGTAATAAACTAAGATCACTACTAGCAAGTAAAATATCATCCACATATAAGACCAATATAATAAACTTGCTTCCACTTACCTTCAGGTATATATATTGATCAATATATTTTCCTTAAATCCAAAGGAAGTAATGGTATTATGAAACTTTATATACCATTGTCTAGAAGCTTGTTTAAGGTCATAAATGAATTTCTTAAGTTTACAAGCTTAACCTTCTTTTCCCGTTTCTATGAATCCTTCGGGTTATTCCATATAGATTTTCTTATCCAAATTCCCATTCAGAAATATTGTTTTTACATCTATTTGATGTAACTCAAGATCATAATGAGCTACTAATGTCATGATAATTCTCAATGAGTCTTTTTTAAAAACTGAAGAAAAAGTCTCGTTATAATCGATGTCTTCTTTATGAGAAAAACCTTTGGCTACAAGTTTGGCTTTATATCGTTCGATATTGTCTGTTGAGTCATGTTTTTTCTGAAAGACCCATTTACAACTAATTTTTTTATAATTATTGGGTAATTCAATGAGATCCCAAACATCATTCTAGACCATTGATTTTAACTCTTCTTTCATTGCATCATATCTATTTTTCAGAATCGTTACTTTCTATGGCTTGTGAAAACGATAAGAGGTCTCGTTTTATTCCTATATCATAATCTGATTCTTGTAAATATACCATATAATAATCAGAAATGATATGTTTCCTTTTTCTTTGAGATATTCTCAAAGATGTCAATTGTGATTGTTCTATAAGATCATCAGCGACGACATCAACATCATGTGAGAGTTCTTCGTTGTTATTTTGTTGTTCACCCTCGCCAATGCTCTCATTAATTTGAGGAACAACAATCTCTCGAATAGGAGATGATATGAGAGAATTAACCTGAATCTCCTCAATATCAAAATTGATTCTTCGAGATTTTTCACTCCCACTGATTTCGTCATTTTCTAGGAATTTTGTATTACCAGATTCTACTATCCTCGTACTATGATTAGGGCAATAAAATCTGTATCCCTTGGATTTTTCTGGATAACCAATAAAATATCCTAAAATAGTTCTTGGATCCAATTTCTTTACATGTGGATTGAATACTCTTATCTCTACAAGACACCCCCTAATATGTAAATGTCTTAGACTAGGCTTCCTACCATTCCATAACTCAAATGGAGTTGATAAAACTGACTTACTAGGAACTATGTTCAAGATATACATAGTTGTCCTAAGAGCTTCACCATTCTTCTAACCATATCCATAAGAGTACGATTTCATCTTTCAGTAACACCATTCTACTATGGCACACCGTAATACATATTGAGCACAAATACCCCGTTGTTCTAAGAATCTAGCAAAAGGACCAATGTTTTGACCAGATCTATCATATCCATTATAAAATTCATCACCCCTATCAGATATGACAATTTTAACTTTTCTATCTAATTGTCTCTCGACCTCATTTATGTACATTTCAAGAGTATCAACGACTTAAGACTTTTCATTATTAGATAAACGTAGCCATATTTGGAAAGGTCATCTATAAATATGATAAAATATCTTTTTCCACTAAAATAAGGAATATGGAGTGGTCCGCAAATATAGTATGAATAATCTCAAGGAGTTTACTTCTTGTGGTATTTTTCTTTATATGTTTAGTTTGCTTTCCCTTAATGCAATCTATACAAACATCAAAATCTGTGAAATCTAAATATTCTAAAATATTATCCTTCACTAATTTTTTAATTCTTTCCTTGGAGATATGCCCCAATCGTTTGTGCCACAATATAGAATATCTTTTATTATTGAAACTATGTTTCAATCCAACATTTGATTATAGGGTCAATAATATCTTTGCAAACTCAAGATTCAAACTAATTCTGTACAAACCATTACCTATAATTCCAGAACCAACTTTTATTGAATCATAAAATATATTGAGTTTATCATTACCAAAAGAAAGATAATATCCTAACTCATCAATTCTAGATAGAGAAACTAAATTTCTAGAAATAGTAGGAATATAACATATGTTAACAAGATCCATCAAATGACCCGTCTCTAAGTGTAGACGATAAGTTCCCACTGATATCACTTTCGCTTTATGACGATTTCCTATAATGATGAATCTTTCATGTTCTTTTGGTTTTCGGATTGAAAAAAATCCCTATATATTATTAGTAACATGAGTTGAAGCATCAAAATCAATCCACCAAGTGTTAAAAGGAACTTCTGTAATATTTGATTCGAAACATATTAAGGTCGAGTTAATACCTTTCTTTTTGAACCAAGTCTTACGTTTAATACAGTCCTTCTTCACATATCCTTTCTTGCCACAAAAGAAGCATTTTACTGTAAAATATTTCTTTTCACTAATCTGTTTAACATTTTCAAACCCAACAAATTTTCTTTGATGGATGATGCTTCAATTTTCTTTTCTTATTATCAGCTTCTTGAGTAGCAATCATGATATTATACGAACTTTCTTGTTTTAATCTCAATTCTTACTGAATACACATATCAGTTAACTTATTCAAATCCCACTTATCCTTATTTGTGTTACAATGAATCTTGAATGGGCCAAATTGAGAAGGAAGAGAATTGAGAATGAATTACATGAGGAAAGACTCATCAACATTTATGCCTAATGCTTTAAGTTTTGCAGCTTTATTAGCCATATTAAGGATATAATTCTGAATTCCTCAAGTGCCATCATACTGAGCCATAGTTAGTTCTTTCATTAGTGTGCCAGCCAATGACTTATCAGTAGATTTAAATATGTCTTCAATAACCTTTAAATATTCATGTGCACTAGTTACAATTGGTAATGAAGTCTTTATGTTATTTGTAATCGTCATTCTTATGAACATTAAACTAAGCCTATCAGATCTTTCCCAAGCCTTCATTTCATTAACTTGTTCTATAGTACTTTCATTAGTCAAGTCTACAGGTTTTTCAACAAGCAATGCTAAATCAAGATCTAATACACCCAGTATAAATTTCACATGCTCTAACCATTCTGAATAATTTGATCTAGAGAGTACAGGGACACTAGAAGCATAAGAATGTATGGGCCAAAGTACCATTACAAAATATAAAATAATATTAATACTTTGAGTTTATTAAAAAATTTGATGAACTATTGATATCATCTATATTACACCTTTGGGTAAAATATTGATATATCTAGTGTTCACTCAAAATCATCAATAGAGGACTGATACCATCCTTGTGGAATAGCATTGTTATCTTTGGGTATACAACATAAACTACAAGGATATCCAAAACAGTATCATCCTACCCCATCACATAATTATTTAAAGTAGATTCTCCTTTAGGATTATCTAAATCTCCTAATTATGTATGACATTATGAATATTATTTCCTTAATATTATTTAGGACTGATTCCTTAATATTATTTTATAAGTTATTGGTCTAGGTCACTTTGGTGGCTATAAGACCAATACAATAATATAAAATAAAATTTAAAATATCCTATAAATGATAAAACTTTTATTGTAATTCATATCACAAAAGCCTATCATCCCAAGCCACTTTGGCAACTACAAGTCAGATAAAACTTAAGGAGATGAATTACAAATAATATTCATCAAATTTCTTCAATTTAATTTATGCTAAGTAGTTTAATAATGGAATGACAACTATAATAATTATTGAATATTAATCAACAAAAGAAAACTCATATGATAATCATGATAACATATAAATTATGCCTTCATGTGAAAGATAAATATTATTTCATAATTTCAAATATATACATGTGAATAACCAAATAAATATCCAAGAACAATAATTGGATTTTATTCATCATATGTAAAAATATAATCAATAATTCATATGAGAAAAACTATAAAAGTGAACCATAATTTATATTTTTTTAATTAAATCCAATCAAATAATAAAAAATATAATCATGATTAAATTCAATCATAATTATAATCATATTTATTAATTTTATAATTAAGAATATAAATTAAATTTTTTTAATTTCATAATGGTAAAACTATAAATATTTGACAGGATATAAATCGAAAATATATGATTTATGAAGGACAAAATTATAATTTGATAAAACCTAGACTTAGAGCAAAACCATAATTTTGCCAAAAAACCTAATATGCAGCGCCGTCGCTGCCTGCATGCATGGTCGCTGCCACCTGCGCATGCGGTGTTACGGCTGCTGGCCACCTACGCTTGCGGCGCTACCAACGCCGCCTACGCGTGCGGCATTGCCGCTGCCGGCGCGTGGCCGTCGCTTGGGTGTGGCCTACCCACGCGCGGTCGACGCTTATGCACCGCTTTTGCTTGTGTGTGGCCGTTGCCGGGGCTGACTACCTTGGTGCGGCCTGTCCACGAGCAGCCGCAACCGGGGCTGGCTGCCTTCGTGCTGTCGCCTACTGCGCTCGCTGCCCAACATAGCCTTTGCAGTGAATAGATTCACAGCAAGGTCGATGGTGACCATTACTGCTTCGCGATCATTGGAGAATAGGAATCATTTATGCATCGTAAACAAAAATAATAGATCTAATGTATTTGATCTTAAGAACTTAGGCTTCGATACCAATTGTAAGCATCAAAATCTGTAATATTCTGTATTAAATACGAAAATAATCTTTTATGCCAGATTGAAATTAAATAATTAGATCTAGTTTAACGATGCGTACCTTTTGATACCATTTGAAAAAGAGATCTCTATTTGATCTGCAACGGCACTATCTTTATATCCAAGATCGCTGTCAATCTGCAAAGGGAACTAGATCCTTCTCCTCTCTTCCTATCCTTTCACAAGACCATCTAGATTGATGGTTAGGGAGAAAAGTTGAGAGAGATATTGTAATCTCTCAACTATAATCTCTGTGAGATGTCAACTCTTCTTATTATATTCAGTTCCTAGAGGTCCTGTCTATATATAGGCGAGAGCAAATGATCTAGGATGAGTTATTATGAGAGTTCCTCCCATCAAGGTTACCTCCTAAGGAATCCTACTTTAAGTAGACTTCTTTTCTATTGGCTAATATATTTCATTAGAATCTAATTAATTATATTATATATATCTTATTCAATTATAAGGTCCATAAAATCTAACATCTTGGGGATGGAAGAGAAGAGAGGAGGATGAGATATTTAGAAGGAGGATTAGGAGAGTAACGATGAGAGGAGGTTTGGAGGGAAGAGAGGTTGTAGAAGGAAGATGTGGGCCAAGGGTGAGAGGAGGTTTAGAGGGAAGAAGGGTTATAGAAAAAGAAGTGGCTAAGAGTTTTAGAAGGGGTGTGTTGGGAAATTTGGAATAGTATCACATGTATAGCAGAAAATTAAAAAGTAAAATTTTAAAATTTTTCATAAAAAAAAGGTTTTATCGTCGTGTGAAGATTGGTATGCAAAAATCTGTAAAACGAAAACTACGTGTATAAGAAAGATGTGTCACTTAGAGAGCTCGTATATCCTTGAAAATCTGTAAATCTGTGGGAGAGGATAAAGGAGGTCAACTATCCTCCTCTCTAGCAGTGATCCACATGGCAACGATTGTGAAGATGCTCCTCAAATCACTACTTAAATCTCCTCGCAACATGCACCATGCAATCAAGAAGGGCTCGGCCCTTCTTGCTATCCACATGCCCCAAATAGGAGAATAGAAGGAGAGTGAGAGAGTGAGAGAGGAGAATCGGAGGTGGCAGCCAAACGGGGTCTAGCTTACAACCCTTTGATTCCCTTCTATTTATAGAGGTCCCTTCTCAATTTAACCCTAATGGATTTTGCTTTATTGGGTACTAAATCTCCATCCTGTTGAATCTCGGATTTTGATGATGAAACCAATTAATAGAGTTTATGATCTAATCTATGTTTTGAGTGACGCAGGACTAGCTTCGATTATGAAGAGACAGTTAAAGCAGGAAGAATCCAGTTGGGCTAGAATGGAACATGTCAGAAGATTGGATGTCGGACCAGAAGAAGGTATATTGAATCTTGAATTTTGATGATAAAACCAATTGATAGTGTTTATGATCTAATCTATATTTTGAGTGATGTAGGAAACTTCAATCAGGGAGAGAAAATTAAAGCAGGAAGAATCATGTTGGGCCGGAGTGGAACATGTCAGAAGATTAGACATCAAGCCGGAGGATCGATCGACGTATCGGCAGAAGGCTTTACGCTATGGGTTCGGGCATCAGGCCAATAAGAGCAAAAATTACGCCAAGGAAATCGAAGTTGCAGAGGTTAACTGACTGATTGGGCAATAGGTCACAAGAAAGGATAATGCGTCAAAGAATCGGACGAAGCGTCGATGAACTAATGACATACCGGACAACATTTGATTCAAGCTTTATAATAGTTATCTAGATCAAAGTAGGTTTTAGGCGTAATTGGGTTGGAATTGGGTCAACTCAATTAGGGTCTAATTGGGCCCAAGTTTAGGCTATGTTGGGCCAAGTGAAAGGCCCAAATAATGACCCAACAAGTGGAACCATCGATGGCATAGCTGTTGAATCTCGTATTTTGATGATGAAACCAATTGATAATTATATTTATGTTTAACTGCATTTTGAGAGATGCAGGTCTACTCGATCAAGATTAGACAATTAAGGCAGGAGGAATTGACGTTGCGCCGGAGGAGATCACATTAGGATATTGGATGGCAGAAGGCTTCGGACGTCGGGCATCGGGCCAAGAGCGGAATTGCGCCAAGGATATCGGCGTTACGGAGGTCAACCGCCGATTGGGCAATAAGCCGCAAGAGAGGACGATGCGCCGAAGAATCGGACGAAGTGCCAACCAATGACGTGTTGGGCAACAGAATGTCAATTCGCTTTATAATAATTGTCTAGATCGGAGTAGAGTTTTTGGTTTATGTGTGCAGGATTAACTACGATAACGATGAAGACATAAAGCGAAACAAAGTGCTAGAGTCAAGCGTGAAGGATTCGTTGGGAGTTCGAGAGTTCGACGGAAGTCCGAAGGTTCGTCGGGAATGCTGCCGGAACTAGCCGAGAATGAGTAGGGAGCTTATCGAAGGGTTTTTCGGAAGCTCGCCGGAAGGTTCGTTGGAAGTTCGCGGAGCTTACCGAGAAAGATCGGATCTTATCGAAGAAGCTCGTTGGAACTCGCGAAGATCAAATCGTGAAGTCTAGGAGCTTGCCGGGAGTCCGCAGAATGGTTTCCGAGAGTTTATCGGAAGACCGTTAGAAGTTCGCCGGAAGCTCGCCGGAAGAAGTCTTGACTTACGGACTTTGTAATAGCTTAGAAAATGTCTTTAAATTCATAGTTAGCATATTAATTAGGGTTAGGATTAGGTGTTAATCCTATAACCCAAGTAGGGGCCAATTGGGCCTGAGTTCGGACTGGTTTGGGCCAAGTTTGGAACCCAACCAGTGAGCTGAATTGGCCTAGGCGGTGGCACCGCCCAGCACCCGAGAGCTGGGCGATGGCACCGCTTGACTGGGCGGTGGCACCGCCCAGCACTGTCAATGTCTGACATGACAGGCGGTGGCACCGCCACTGACAAGCGGTGGCACCGTCAGCATCGGGAACCCAAAGAGAACTCAAATTTTGGAGCCCAAATTTGAATCCTCTCGAGGCCTATAAATACCCCTCAAATCTCAACTGAGATAACAACTTTTTGAGTAGCAATTGTTTGAGAGAAAGGTCTTAGAAAAGTCTTTGCTAGTCTTGTTTTCAATTTGCTAGTGTTCACCTCTTTCTTTCTTGCTGAAAATCTGTAAGAGAGTGAACCGCTTGTAAAAAGTTGTAAGAGGGGTATTTGCCCTTCCATTTCAAGAGATTTGCTAGTGGAAGGTGGGAGCCTCATCGAAGAGGGGCCTCGCAAGTGGATATAGGTCATTTGACCGAACCATTGTAAAATCGGCGTGATCTCTGGTTTGCATTTACTTATTGTCATTTACATTATTGCAAACCATTTACACTTTAATGCTCTACTTCTTTGTCTCCGTCTTACTTTTCTCTTCAAGTTAAAATGCAATCGAAACGGTTTCAAACGAAAACGTTACTTTTATCGTACTAAGTTTCCGAAAGTTTTTAAATCGTCAAAAGTTTATCACACTTTACCACTGCACTAATTCACCCCCCCCTCTTAGTGTCGCTCCAATCCTAACAATTGGTATCAGAGCCCGGTATTTCTCATTTCGGATTTACACCCGAGAGAAATGGCTCTTCATGGCTTTCAAGAGGGCTTATCGGTTTTTCGTCCTCCGTTGTTTAACGGATTGGATTACACTTATTGGAAAACTCGAATGAGAGTTTTCTTGATTTCTATGAATTTGGATTTGTGGAATATCGTTGAAAACAGTTTTCAACTTCCCTCTAAACCGATGAACGAATGGTCGGATTTGGAGAAGAAGTATTTTTCTTTAAACGCAAAGGCTATGAATGCCTTATTTTGCGCTTTGGACAAAAATGAGTTCAATCGGATTTCTATTTGCGAAACGGCTTTTGATATTTGGCGAACACTTGAAATCACGCACGAGGGAGCTAGTAGAGTCAAAGACTCGAAAGTTAACATTTTAATGCATGATTTTGAGCTTTTTCGAATGAAGCCAAGCGAAACCGTTGTTGACATGTACACCCGTTTTACGGATATCATCAATGGTTTACAAGCTCTTGGCAAATGTTTCTCGAATTTTGAACTTGTTAGTAAAGTTTTACGATCACTTTCTAAAGCTTGGGAATCAAAAGTAACGGCAATACAAGAAATAAAAGATTTAAATATTTTTTCACTTGAAGAACTAATTGGTTTGTTGATGACATATGAAATGGTGCACAATGCATATGATGAACAAAATCACCTTCCAAAGAACAGGAAGGATTTGGAACTCTGGACAAATGGATACCACTTGAGCAATGACTCAAGTGATGAGGACAATGATGAACTTGAATTTCAAACACTAAATCTTAATAAGTTTATTAAACAAAAATCTAAAATAAACAATGAACTTGAACGGAGGAAGAGGCCAAAGAAGAGGAAGGCAACCAAGGATGAATCAAGAACTTCCAAAGGTGAAACGACGAATTGGGCTTTGATGGGCTTCGACTACAAGGTAAGTAACTCAACTCTCTTGAATTATTTTGAAATTACTTGATGTTTTCCATGATGCATTTTCTCTTTTCTTTTGAATAATTATTTTTATTGAAAATTGTATGTTTTATGTTAATAGAATAAAATGTTAGATTTAAATAATCATATATATGTGCTTGAGAAGCAAGAATGTGTATTTTGATGATTTCCATATTAACCTTCAATGATGATGCATGGTTTTTATATGGAAGGCTTGATGATTTTTTTTAAACCTTGTCTTTGGTTTTCAAACATGATGTATGTTTTTGAAATAAGAACAAAACTTGAGCATGCTAATATAAAGTCAATCACATAAATTAAAACTAAAGAAGTTTTAGTTATCTATAAGAATCATTCAAAATTATATTCAATGAAACCATTACATAATGATGTAATGTAATATTAAACATTTTGAAACCATGTTTTAGTGTCATGCATAATGATCATGCTTAATAAATTTCGAAATTATGCATATGAATCTTGTGATTTATGGATTATTGATTTTTACCATAATGAAAGTGCCTTATTAATCTTTGTTGTAATAAATCTTACACTTTCGGTTTTAAACATTATACATGTTTTTATAAGTGAAATAAAATCATATGAATTGAAACAACTAAAAAGAGGAAAATATTTTTTCCTTGAAAAATTATTTTTCTCTATCCTATTGATCTTGATGTTTATTATGATAAATCTATGTATACCATTTTGAATCTCTTGAAAGTAATGTTGATATTTTGATGATTTTGATGATTTAAATTTGAAATAAGTTTTATCAAAATCATGATATTGATTTCTTGGAATAACATGAGATTACCTTTGATGATCATTTTGATTCATGGAATTTTGGATTCATGACTTGGTCTTACATTTGTTTATGTGATGGTTGAAATCTTTGTACGTTTGAATTCTTCCCTTCTCCTTTCAATTTATGCATGTTATATGTTAAAGATTTAAAACCATATTTTGGTATCATGCATATCTAAGAAATATTGATGTGACAAATTGAATAAGTTGAAAATGAATGATGATTTTTCTCTTGAATATAACTTGTGATATTTTTTTATATAAATCATCATTTTGATTTCTCGACATTCGATACATGAGATTTTATTATAAATCAAAATTTCTCATTAATCGATCTTCTACGATTTTATTTGATATTCTCTTGAGAGGAGATTTTCTAAATGAATCATGATTTTTCCTTGTGAGTTCTTGGAGTTATTACTTGATTTTTCTTTTAAAACAAGATCTCTTCTTTGTACTCCTATGATTTTTCTTAATATTTTATTTAAAGAAGATATTTACTATATGAATCATGTCTTTTAGTATTCAAATGATTTTATCCTTCATGACATGATTTCTTTGTATTTATGGCTTGCATGGCTTGAAATGTTTTGGTATAATGCATGCAATGATGAAATATTCATAAAGTTAAAATGATGTAAGCAATACTTATGATAATGATGTACATGATGTATTTATTGCATATGATGTGTATCATGAATGCTTTAAATGATGAATGTTTGGTATCATGATCAACATGTTGATAAATGCTTAAAAATTTTAATGTTTGAGTATCATGTATGATATGCTTATTAATGATGATTGATTTATTTTTCGGTATCGTGCATGAAAAATAAGGTTATTGAAATTGTGTATGTTTTAATTTGAATATATAATGATGCACAAATAAGAATGATACTTACCTTTGTCATAATATGAAAATTGATATAAGGGTCTTCCCTTCTTTTTGACAATGACAAAGGGGGAGCAAGAATTTCTAGCGTGGACATCATAAAAAGAGGCAAACTAACTAGCTTGCACAATTCAAGATGAAAGCAAAAATTGCACTTCTCAAAAGAGAAGATGCAAATGTAACATTTGCCAAATTGTTTGCTTGCTTCATGTAAAACATTATTTCTTGCTAGTTTGGCATTTTTGCTAGCTTGTATGTTGCAAAATTTGATCACTTTTTCAAACATTTTGCTAGCTTACACTTTGCAAAGAAAGCAAAAATGACACTTCTAGAAGAAAGAGCTTGTTATTTTGAACATCACAAGCTTGCCTATCTTAAGAAACAAAAATTGCAAAAGTGCTATCTTGCCTATCTCAAGAAGCAAAACTTGCAACTTGCACATTGCAATAGGAAGCAAGAATTATGAGCTTACACAAGAAAGCTATCTTGCATTAGCTTTCGAAATTTTTGCTAGCTTGTATGTTGCAAAACTTGATCACTTTTTCAAACATTTTGCTAGCTTACACTTTGCAAAGAAAGCAAAAATGACACTTCTAGAAGAAAGAGCTTGTTATTTTGAACATCACAAGCTTGCCTATCTTAAGAAACAAAAATTGCAAAAGTGCTATCTTGCCTATCTCAAGAAGCAAAACTTGCAACTTGCACATTGCAATAGGAAGCAAGAATTATGAGCTTACAGAAGAAAGCTATCTTGCATTAGCTTTCAAAATTTTTGCTAGCTTGTATATTGTGAAACTTACATATCGTAAAAATTGCTAGCTTGTAGTCTAACGAGAAGCAAAAAGTTGCTATCTCAAAAGAAGCAAATGTGCTATCTTGCCTATCTTAAGAGGCAAAAATGCTAACTTGCACATCTAGCAAAACTTGACAAATTTGCATATTTCAAGAAGCAAGAGTTGCCTTCTTGAACATCTCAATATTGCTAGCTTGCATGATGTAGAACTTGCTATCTTGAACATTACCAAAAGTGCTATCTTGTATGCTGTAAAACTTGCATATCTAAAACTTGATAGCTTGAATGTCCCAAGCATGATGCATTACTTGCTAAATTTTCTAGCTTCAAAACTGCATGATTATAAAACTTAATATTATGTTTTTCATGCAATGAGTTGAACTTATATTACAAACACAAAGAATAGTTGTACTTCTCCTTTTTGTTGATGACAAAGGGGGAGAAGTATGTTGATGACATGATATGCATAAGTCTATGCATGAGTTCATAATGACGTGTTGCAAGTATTCATGATGAATATTGCGATGACTTGAATTCAGTTTGAATTCAAGGTTCTATCAATATGGCATATTGATAGGGGGAGTTTGTTTAAACTCCGGGAGTCAAGTTTAACTCCGTCATCAATTGGTTGTCATCATAAAAAAGGGGGAGATTGTTGAATCTCGTATTTTGATGATGAAACCAATTGATAATTATGTTTATGTTTAACTACATTTTGAGTGATGCAAGTCTACTCGATCAGGATTAGACAATTAAGGCAGGAGGAATTGACGTTGCGCCGGAGGAGATCACGTTAGGATATTGGATGGCAGAAGGCTTCGGACGTCAGGCATCGGGCCAAGAGCGGAATTGCGCCAAGGATATCGGCGTTGCGGAGGTCAACCGCTGATTGGGCAACAAGCCGCAAGAGAGGACGATGCGCCAAAGAATCGGACAAAGCGCCGACCAATAACGTGCCGGGCAACAGAATGTCAATTCACTTTATAATAATTGTCTAGATCGGAGTAGAGTTTTTGGTTTGTGTGTGCAGGATTAACTACGATAACGATGAAGACATAAAGCGAAACAAAGTGCTGGAGTCAAGCACGAAGGATTCGTTGGGAGTTCGAGAGTTCGACGGAAGTCCGAAGGTTCGTCGGGAATGCTGCCGGAACTAGCCGAGAATGAGTAGGGAGCTTGTCGAAGGGTTTTTCGGAAGCTCGCCGGAAGGTTCGTTGGAAGTTCGCGGAGCTCACCGAGAAAGATCAGATCTTACCGAAGAAGCTCATTGGAACTCGCAAAGATCAAATCGTGAAGTCTAGGAGCTTGCCGGGAGTCCGCAGAATGGTTTCCGAGAGTTTATCGGAAGACCGTCGGAAGTTCGCCGGAAGCTCGCCGGAAGAAGTCTTGACTTACGGACTTTGTAATAGCTTAGAAAATATCTTTAAATTCGTAGTTAGCACATTAATTAGGGTTAGGATTAGGTGTTAATCCTATAACCCAAGTAGGGGCCAATTGGGCCTAAGTTCGGACTAGTTTGGGCCAAGTTTGGAGCCCAACCAGTGAGCTGAATTGGCCTAGGCGGTGGCACCGCCTAGGCTGGGCGGTGGCACCACCCAGCACCCGAGAGCTGGGCGATGGCACCGCTTGACTAGACGGTGGCACCGCCCATCACTATCAATGTCTGACAGTGACAGGCGGTGGCACCGTCACTGACAGGCGGTGGCACCGTCAGCATCGGGAACCCAAAGAGAATTCAAATTTTGGAGCCCAAATTTGAATCCTCTTGAGGCCTATAAATACCCCTCAAATCTCAGTTGAGATAACAACTTTTTGAGCAGCAATTGTTTGAGAGAAAGGTCTTAGAAAAGTCTTTGCTAATCTTGTTTTCAATTTGCTAGTGTTCACCTCCTTCTTTCTTGCTGAAAATCTGTAAGAGAGTGAACCGCTTGTAAAAAGTTATAAGAGGGGTATTTGCCCTTCCATTTCAAGAGATTTGCTAGTGGAAGGTGGGAGCCTCATCGAAGAGGGGCCTCGCAAGTGGATGTAGGTCATTTGACCGAACCACTGTAAAATCGGCGTGATCTCTGGTTTGCATTTACTTATTGTCATTTACATTACTGCAAACCATTTGCACTTTAATGCTCTACTTTTTTGTCTCCATCTTACTTATCTCTTCAAGTTAAAACGCAATCGAAACGGTTTCAAACGAAAACGTTACTTTTATCGTATGAAGTTTCCGAAAGTTTTTAAATCGTCAAAAGTTTATCACACTTTACCATTGCACTAATTCACCCCCCCCTCTTAGTGTCGCTCCGATCCTAACAATAGCCTATGAGACAATGTTAGGCGGTGGTACCACCCAGACTCAGTCTCCGAGACTATCAAGCAGTGGTACCGCCCAGACACAGTCTCCCAAGCGATGGTACCGTTGATTATCAGTGCTACATACGGTAGTACCGCCCAACATAGGCGGTGGTACTGCTAGTATCTTGAAAACCGGGGATGAGACTCTTTTAGGCTTCAGGTTTGAATTCATTTGGGGCTTATAAATATCCCTCTCATCCCTGCTCAGATTACACAAGAACTGAGAGCAAAAAGAAAGAAAAAAATGCTGTTGTAATATTTTGAGAACCCCTCTCAAAGCTCTAAGTGTTGGTGACGTTTAAGAGAGGAGGTAGTGGGGGTGTAAAGGTTGTCTTCTGAGCATGTCAAAAGGAGAATATAGTTGTAAGAAGGTGGTTGGTCTTCGCCTATTGAAAGAAGACCGCTAGTAGATACTGGTGGCCTCGGCAAAAGACGAATCGGGAGTGGATGTAGGTCACGATAACCACTATAAAAATCTGGTTTGCATTTAATTTAAGTTTTTTTATTTTAATTGCAAACTGCCTTACTTGCTACACTCTTCCGTACGCTTTCAAGTTAAATTTACATTTCTGTTATCGGTTTTATCGAAATGAAGATGTTTCAAAATCGATATTTTTATCTATTGCACTAATTCAGCCCCCCCCCCCCCCCCCCCCCCCCCCCTTAGTGCTGAATCGATCCTAACAATTGGTATTAGAGCCATGTTTTTTCTCATTTGGTTTAAAAACCAAGAAAAATGACTCTTTTCGGCTTTCAAGAGGGCTACTCTATTATTCGTCCTTCTATATTCAATGGGACGAACTACATATATTGCAAAACTCAAATGAGAGTTTTTTTGCTTTCTTTGGATTTAAATTTATGGAGTATTATAGAAAATGACTTTCAAAAGTCTTCTCTTTCAATGAACGATTAAAATGAGTTGGAGAAGAAGACTTTCTCTTTAAATGCCAAGGCTATGAATGCCTTATTTTGTGCTTTAGATAAAAATGAGTTCAATCAAGTGTCTATTTGTGAAACGACTTTCGATATTTGGCACACACTCAAAATCACTCATGAAGGCACTAGTAGAGTTAAATATTCGAAAATTAATCTTTTGATACATGATTTTGAATTATTTCATATGAAACCAAGTAAAACTATTGGAGACATATACACCCGTTTTACGGATGTCATCAATGGTTTAAAAGCTCTTGGCAAATATTTTTCGAATTTTGAACTTGTTAATAAAGTTTTACGATCATTTTCTAAAAATTCAGATTCGAAAATAACGACAATACAAGAATCAAAGAACTTAAACTATTTTCCACTCGAAGAACTTATTGGATCTTTAATGACTTATGAAATGAGTTGTATAGCACAAAACGAACATGAGAATAACCTTCTAAAGAATATAAAGGATTTGACACTTCGAACAATAGAATACAACCTGAGTGATAACTCAAGTGATGATGAATACTTTGAACTTCTCACTATAAAATTTAAAAAGTTCATGAAACAATAATTAAAAAATAAAAATAAACTTAAATTGGATAAAATAACTTGCTATAGATGCAATCAGCCGGGACACTTCAAAAATGAATATCCACAAATAAAGAAGCTACAAAAGAAGAAAAATGTACTCAAGGTGATAATGGAGGATGAAACGGGTGCATCCAAAGACAACATTGTGAACCATACTTTGGTGGCTTTCAACAACGAGGTAAACAACTCAAACGAAACTCCTTTACTTTATTTTAAAATTATTTGATACATTTAATATGTTATTTTAAATTAGTATAT
Organism: Musa acuminata AAA Group; assembly: GCF_036884655.1. Lineage (NCBI taxonomy): Eukaryota > Viridiplantae > Streptophyta > Magnoliopsida > Zingiberales > Musaceae > Musa > Musa acuminata. Next base: position 32,651,860 of record NC_088357.1, read on the forward strand.
AAAATATACAAATATAAAAAATAAATAAATAAATAAAAGAGGATCATGCTTTTCTCTTTAACATTTTTAAAAAATTAAAAAAATTGATCATGACAATTGTATTTCTTTATGATAAAGAAACAAAATGTTAAATTTAAATCTAATGTTTGTACACCTAATAAGATTAATTCTATGTATGTTTTTTAAGAAGTAATAAGGTGTATCTTGATAATTTTCGTATTGCTTTTTTATTTTGATTAAAGATGCCTTATGTTCAATAAAATCATGCTTAATGAGTTTATATTTCGAAATTATGTATGATGATTTTTGTGATTTATGGCTTATTGATCGTTGTCATAATAAAAGTTACTTTTTTAGTTTTAAATAAGATGGATGGTTTTCATATGAAAAACTTGAGTATACTTATATGAAATCAATCACATAAACTGAAATACATAAAAAGAAAAATGTATTATTATTGGAATTAAAATGATAAATCAAATCTCTTGTTCAAAGAAGCCTTATGTTTAATGTGTTATATTTTTGGTCATGATGATTTTGATGATAAAATTTATTTTTCGGTCTTAAACGCTCGGTGGGGCAGCATCGCTTGCGGGCGCTACCCTGCGGGCAGAATTGCTTACAGAGGCAGCGACGCCCACAAGGGCGCCCACCCGCGCGGGCAGCGCCATCAACAGGGGTGCCCTCCCATGAGGGCAACGCCACCCGCATAGGCGCCCATCTATATGGGCGACGCCGCCAGCGGGCATGCTGCCCACAGGCAGGGGCAATGCTCCCGCCCTCCGCTGCATAGGCCGCTGCCAGTAGGATGGTGGTGCAACGGCAGAAGCAAGGGAAAGGGAGAAAGAGGGTTAGGGTTTTTGAGAAAAAAGATAGTTTTGCCCCTGTGAGTTTGAGAAATTCCTGTACTGTCATTTTTATTATTATCTAGTAGTCCTACATGATGATGATTTATATATGTGATGTATGATGTGTGGACAGATGATCATGGACCGTGTGATGTGTATACTTGTAATTATTATTATTGGGGCCTACGCGCCTCCATTATATTTCTTGTTTATTGTCGGGCCTGTGTGCCTATGATTAAGTTGTAATCACACGAGGAGACATAGCGGGAGTGTGGATGCGATAGCGGGACCCACGAGATGGATGATCGCAATGCATAGAGATGCGTCAAGATGTCGACGGAACCGACGAGGACAAGATGGACGATCACAGGGCATGTAGATGCACTACTGCACACATATATCTTGTTGTGAGTGATCAGACCTACTAGCTCGGGCTTGATCACATTAGGTTGTGATCCATGATCATTTGGTGTAGTTGCTCATGTTATATGTGATTGTTTATACACACACACACACATATATATATATATATATATATATATATATATATATATATATATATATATATATATATATATATATATATATATATATATATGATATAGATATATATATATATATATATATATATATATGATATAGATATATATATATATATATATATATATATATATATATATATATATATATATATATATATATATATATATATATATATATATATATATATATATATATATATATATATATATATATATGATATAGATATATATTAAATATATATATGTGTGACATGTCATATTAGGATACCAAATCAAAGAAACCCCTCTCTCGACAATATTAAGTCGGTAAACGTGAGGCAATTAGATTGACTCACGTGACCTTCCATCGTTATAGGTAGGGACCGATTCTCGATGTAGGTTGAGTTAGTCGAGTCCCTCGAGGCTTACCTATATCGCGATTCGCTATCTTACCTACGACATAGAGATGTCACTGATGACCTGAGAACATGGTAAGCTTGGTCGAGTCCCTCGAGGGTATATCATCGAATCAGACTCATCTTGTAACGATGGCGTTGACTTAACCGAACATCATGGTTGGTCGAGTCCCTCGAGACCATGGTGATTTGGAGGCCGAATAGGATGAGAATCATAAGGAGTTGTGATCGGCAAAAGTTGTTTACCTTTCGGGTTTAGTGTGATTGGTTGAGTCCCTCGAGGTTACACTAAGACGCTGATTGGATCTTGATCTCCACTAAAAGTTCGCCGGAGACTTCCATTTCATATGCTGAGGGTGTCGCATGACTCGTAAATAAAATAGTGGGAGCATATTAAGATAGAAGTCCATATCTTTATTGTTTAATTTTTTATAAAATATGTATGTTATTTATTTCTACTACATCTTTATTTTAAGAAAATGTCACTTTCAAATCCCTTACGTGACATACTTGATGTCAACCGTCTCACTGGTCTAAATTATATGGATCGACTCTGTAACTTGAGAATTGTTCTCATAGCGGAGAAAATTACGTACGTCCTTGATACAGTGATGCATATTATCATGCCCCTCGAATCGATAATATTATAATTTAAATCAACAATCCATTCTAGGATCTAAACACACATTTGAGGACACTGAGAAAATATTCAAGTCATTCACATCCATAATTCCATAATTCATAAAAGCCTGTGCAGTTTAAAATCATATACCACATTACTCGATGAATTATACAATCTAAAACCAACTCACCAAGGCAATAACCACCTCATAAATCCGCAAGCGTGGTATTCTATATAATCACAAAAACCAATGTTTATCACATGTTCACATTATTACACAAATTAAACATAATACTCCAAAATCCTAACCAAGAGAGGTTTTTTAAACTTTTACAAAACTCATAAGTTCAGATTTACCATCAAACATTCCATTAGACACCAAGTGTATTTATATAACAAAAACATATCATCCATAAAAGGTTTGCCCAAAGTCTTCTAGTTCTCCACTAACTCAGCCCAATTTAAACATTTTAGCGAGTGATAAGCTATTATAAAAAAATTATATAACAACGGGGTAAGCATATAAAGCTTAGCAAGTGACTAATATATCCATAGTGAAAGAGGATAGTTTCAAATAAATAAAGTACCAAATACAAGGCATGAATACAAGAGTTCATAGATAGCCACTCAACGAATGTAAAATTATAATATCATTTCATTCGAAGCATGCTTTGTTTATAACAAGGGAGTAAAGACTAATTAGAGCAAATCATTGATGTAAGGAGCATTCCGGGGCATATCAATAGCATATGAAATGTTTCGGAATATATCAATTGACATATAAAATATTTCGGAGCATATCAATGGCAGATGAAACATTTCGGAACATATTAATATCATATGAAATGTTTCGGAATATATTAATGGCATATGAAGCATTTCGAAGAATATCAAATGCATATGAAAAATTTCAGAGCATATCAATGGTAGATGAAACATTTCGAAACATATCAATAGCAGATGAAATGCTTCGAAATATATCAATGATATATTAAGCATTTTGGAGTATATCAATGGCATAGGAAGCATTTCGGAGCATATCAATGGCGGATGAAACATTTCGTAACATATCAATAGTGGATGAAATATTTTGGAATATATCAAGGAACAAATACGAAACAGAAGCTCAAAAGTTGCATTTGACGTTGTATACATTTCATTCTTATCCAAAGCACAGATAAAAGCATATAACCAAAGCTTTGGATATCATATCAAGCAAATGGAAGGTGAAATGAGATCATAACATAATATGATCCATCCATTTTTGAATGACTACCAAACATAATCTAGAGCACCGCAGGCTCTAAGCACATACCCTTTACCATTTCTGGCAAAGGTCAAGATAATCCCTTTACCATTTTTGGCAAAGGTCCATATAATTCCTTTACTATCTCTAGTAAAGGTCCAAATAATCCCACAAATACAAGAGTACAAAAGGGCATTGTGAACATTAAAGTTGGCATATATCGAAAACACATGCGGAACAACGAAATGCATGTGCCTATACGAAACATTGCGATACAAACATAAAGTTTACATAATAGATTCAGGTATGTAAATATTTATAGGACAAGAGTATATAAAAATTTAAAGCAATAATGTAAAGCTGAACTAAAGTAAGGATTTTGCTGAAATCAATTTCCAAAGAGATGAAACAATAATAGGTGAAATCGATATTTCTAACAGAATTTGAGAAGCATATTACATGAATTATTTAGATAATTAATTATGCTCCAAATTACACAAAATGGGTCATTCAAAAGATGTATCAATCTAGTTTAGATAACTTAAGTTTTGTAAGAATAGAAGTTTCCAACAAGGAGTTATAAATAATTTAATAACCAAAGGTCAAAGAACATTATCTCTATTTTATAGAATTCATAGAGTTAATTAGAATAAATGATTCAATAGACATTTATGCTTCAAATCATTCAAATCAGATATTAAACAGAAAGATTTATGAGTCTAGTTTCTAATAAATTATGTTTTACAAAAATTTGAGTTTTCAATAGAGAGTTATAAGCAAAAGAGTACTAAAATGTCAAAACTGATAGTCTTTGTTTTAAAGATTTCATAAGGTCAATTGAAATAATAGTTTCGATGGGTAAATAGACTCCAAATTTATCAATCTTAGTATTAACAGAAAGATCTATGAGTCTATTTTTGGATTCATTTGGCTTTTCTAAAATCAAGAATCTGTGTAGAAAGTAATGGCCTGAAAAATATAAAAAGGTCAAATCTCAAAAAATTCCAGATTCATAATTTTATTCCCAAACGATAGAAATATCAAGTATGAAGACAAAATCTTCTAAAGTTTTCAGAATTAAGATGAAATTAGAGATCAAGATTCTATAGGAAGGGGCTAGAACACTTGCCTTAAATAAATTTGAGTCCCAAAGGTGTGGAATTGATGTAAAATCTCAAGTCAAAGCAAAGCTTTTTCTTCCTCTACTTCAATTCCTCTTGCTTCTCTTCTCAAACCCATGTTTGCAGTAGCTCTTAAGTTTTCCTTTAGTTTATCCTTTAATTACCTAGGTTTAGCTAACAGAAGAATTTTTAGGTAGCAAGCATGCATGAAAGAAGCCTGTGTCATCCTTAGAATAAACATAGACGGCACCAACCTTAGGTTAGCTAGTGACACATGCCTATCATTTTTTAAAAAACCTAATATAAATCTTTCACAAATCATATCATATTACTAATATTTATATTTATGTCCCTACATTACAAATAAGCCCTTACAAAATTTTTAAAATTGAGGGATGTTACACCTACGCTAGAGGAAGTGGTAAGCGAGGATGAAATTGGTCGCTATATGAAGTACATTGATAACTCCACTCTTGCTCAGTGTTACATGTTGGGCTCCATGACTCCTGAGTTATAGAGATACATGAAAAGATGGATGTCAGATCCATTCTCCTACATGTCCGCAAATTGTTTGTGGAACAGGGAAGGACTCAACGATATGAGATATTCAAGTGCCTCTTTCATGCTAGGATGACTGAGGAGATATTGGTTCAGAACCATGTACTAAAGATGATTGAGTGGATAGAAAAACTCACAATTCTAGGAATGGTCCTAAATGATAACCTATGTGTGAATTTTGTGCTTCAGTCTCTACCAGATTCCCTTTCACAGTTCATAATGAATTTTAATATGACTAAGCTTGAGGTGACTCTCCCGGAGCTCCTCAATATGTTGAGGGAGGCAGAGAGCATTATCAAGAAAGAGAAGCCAGTTCTCTACACTAGTGAGACCAGAAAAGAAAGAAAAGCAGAAATGTCCCTTTAGAAGTATAAGGGCAAGGGTAGACCAGGTAAGGCAAAGGTTGCTAAGAAAGACTCAATAAAGGACAAAGGTTAGTGATTCCACTGGGGAAAAGATGAGTACTAGAAAAGGAACTGCAAAGAATACCTTACAGAGAGGGCAAAACAGAAGCATAGAGAAGCTTCATGTACATTCATAATCAATCTCCAATTGTCAGATTTTTGTGATAGTGCATTGGTATTAGATACCGGTATTGCTTATCACATCTATAATTTGTTGTAGATTCTGACAAAGTTGAGAGATTGATGAGAGGAATATTATATAATAGTATGTTTATGCTAGACACTGCTCCATATATCATTAATGTAAGTGTGTATAAGAGGAGACGAGATGAGATGAACACTGCATACCTATGGCATTGTAGGCTTGGTCACATCTATGAGGGAAGAATTCAAAAGTTATGTTAGGACCCTTTTTCTAAGCTTTTGAATAATATTTATCGAGTCTGTTTAGTTTCAAGTCCTGATGGACTCTGGGTGGAACTCTATAAATAGTGATTTAACCCTTTCTTTAATCAATCAATCAATAAAATGTTATTCTACTCTATGGACAAACTCTAGGAGGTCGATCCCCTCGAAGTGATCAAGGAGGGTCGATCCTCTCGAAGTGATCAAGGTGGCCAATCCCCTCGAAGCGATCACTATCATTCCCATTTCTTCTCTTTCTTCCACGATAAGACTTTAGGGTCTTATCATTTGGTATCAGAGCGACGATAAGACTTTAGAGTCCTATCAATTGGTATCAGAGCGACGATAAGACTTTAGGGTCTTATCAATTGGTATCAGAGCGACGATAAGACTTTAGGGTCTTACCAATTGGTATCAGAGCAGCGATCCTCGGCATTCTCATTGCAGTTCATCATTAAAAAAAAAAAGAAGAAAGAAAGAAAGAAAGAAAGAAAGAAAGAAAGAAAAAAAGAAGAGAGAAGAGAGAGAAGAAGAAGAAGCCACAGCCACACACCCCTACTTCCCTTGCTTGCGGCCAGCCCACCGCCGGCCATCGCTGCTCTCCAACCAGTGACCGACCCTGCCCCGCTTCTGGCAAGAGTCCACCATGGCCGTCACCTCCCACTCGAGTCACCACCGTCGCTAGGAGACGATGCTGCCAGTGTCTCATCCTGCCGCAGCCTCGCTCCCCTTCTTAATCACCGCTGCAAGGCAACTTCTTCCCCACCGCCGCTGCTGCTTCCCGGCCGCTCCATCACCGCCGCTCGCCTCCCAGCCGCAACCCTAACCAAGCCCCCCCTGGGTCGCAGCCGCAGCCCCTCGTTGTAGTGGTTGCAGAAATAGAGCTTCCTCTGTTGCCGTAGCCCCTCGTCGATCGCAGCCGCGCCTCGAGCGTCGTCGCCTTCCAGCCGACCCACCACCGTTGCTAGCCACCGTGCGACAACCATCGCTCGCCTCCCAACCGCCGCTTCCCCTGGCTCAAGCGAGAACGAACGTCGCCACTCCCCCTTTCTCTACCACCTTGGTGACCGAAATAGGGCAATCATCTTGCTGCTGCGAAGCAGTCGCTGGTCCTCTTGCTGCTATGAACGCCCATTGCCACTACCGTCGCCATTGTTGCCCAGCCAGTGACGACGCCGCTCGTCGCCCAGCCTACCACCGTTGATTCCTATTTTCCACTGTAGCCTCAACCTCGGCAACACCATCGTAGCCGCCCTCCAATAGCACACACAGTAAGCTCTTGTGCGGCCGCTTCAACCTCGGCGACGCACGCACCGACTCCTCTTCTCAACCTCGGTCATTTTAACGACACCGTCGTGTCCTCAACCGCACGTGTGATCCCTTGGCATCACCAACGCCTCCTTCTATAGTGTAGTAGAGACAAAGCAATGCTGCCTTCCATTCACACCATCGCAACCACCGCACCGACAGGCCCTTGGCGACGTTGCCCCCAGCCACACCACCATCGCTGCCTCCCAGCCCTCAGCAATAGTGATCCCTCCACGTAGCGACCACAGCAAGCATCATTGCCTCCCACTCAGCGAACGCAGCTACATCCCCGCATCCTCGTAGCAGCCCTTTATTCCAATAGTGCTACCACCGATTGCATCACAATAACAGCACCGAGTAGGGCAGTGATTTATGCCCTAGTCTTGACACCAGAAATAGGAGTTGAGATTACAGATTTGCAGTCTTATGAAATAGCCACCGATAACTCAGTGAAAGCATAAATGGAAGCATTAGAAATTAGAATTAAGAACCGGTTGTAAGAAATACTTAATGATTTCAAAAAGGACTTATTGGGGAAGCCTTAGTAAATTTCAACAAGGTGGGAGCTTAAGTTCTACGTTGCACAGATTTGGAAATACTGGAAAAGGGCCCCAAGATTGTGACACAATCTACTCATACATGAAGGTGGATGGACAGCTCGCCAAAATTTGCCAAACTTCTACAGTGTTGGAATATCAGAGTATGTTTGAAAGATTATCAAATCAAGCTAGAGATTGGTCGGAATGATAACTTCTGGATACATTTATTGAAGGGCTTATTCCAGAGATCCGGTGTGAAGTTAAGGCTCGTCAACCCCGCACTATGATAGCTGCAATTTTATTCGCACATCTACATGAGAAAAAAATCAACAGAGAAAGTCATGGAAATAAAAGTGACAACAACCAGATGATCAGTAAGCCACCCACCCCATCTATTCCCAACCAAAGCCTTGACACCCGAGGACTAACCCAAGAAGAACTCAAGAAAAATTCAGCAAAGGGTTTATACTATGATGAAAAGTAGAGTATAGAGTACCGATGTAAACAAGGGCAACTTCTGATGATTGAGCCAATTGGAGAGGAATGGAAGCAAAAGAGTTGGACTCCGATCATGAAGGTGTGAAAACTGATGAAGATATTAAAGCCATCACACATATAGTGCATGCATTGGCTGGCTACACTAACTCACAAACTATAAAAATTAGAGGAACTTTGAAGCATCAGCCTATTAGTATTTTGATTAATATAGGTAGTACTAATAATTTTATGGACAGGAAAGTTGCAGCCCAACTAGCTCACCACATTGAAGGCTGTGGCATATTTGATGTAAAGATCATTAATGAACGGATTTTAACTTGTGATAGCAAAGGCCATGAGTTTCTTGCAATAATTACTACACTGAAAGACCGACCTATTACTTACATTGTCAAAAAGTGGAGACCATACTTACTTGATCAACGGGTTGTGATGCGTTGCAGATAGCCTATGACTGAAGTGTTGAAAGAGAAGCTCCCCGAGATTGATGCTGCTCAGCCTTGAGGATAAGGCTGATTTGAAGAGGGAGGAATTGTTAGGACCCTTTTTCTAAGCTTTTGAATAATATTTATCGAGTCTATTTAGTTCAGTTGTTTATTGAGTCGGTTTGGTTCAGTTAGAGTCAAGTAGAGGTTTATTTAATATTTATTTATTATTAGTGTTCAAGTCTTGATGGACTTTGGGTGGAACTCTATAAATAGTGATATAACCCTTTCTTTAATCAATCAATCAATGAAATGTTATTCCACTCTGTTGACAAACCCTAGGAGGTCGATCCCCTCGAAGTGATCATTATCATTCCTATTTTTCTCTTTCTTCCACGATAAGACTTTAGGGTCTTATCATTTGGTATCAGAGCGATGATAAGACTTTAGAGTCTTATCAATTGGTATCAGAGTGACGATAAGACTTTAGGGTCTTATCAATTGGTATCAGAGCGACGATAAGACTTTAGGGTCTTACCAAGTTACTAAAGGATGGATATCTAGATCCATTCGACTATGAGTCATATGTAACTTGTGAGCCTTGCCTTTGTGGAAAACTAACCAACTCTCTATTTAGTGGAACTAGAGAGAGAGAGAGAGAGCTACTAAGAAATTGGAACTCATACATAGTTATATATATGGACCATGTCAACTCATGCCATTAGTGGTTACTCCTACTTCATTACCTTTACTGATGATTTCTCAAGGTATGGACATATATACTTAATGAAGTATAAGTCCAAGGCATTTGAGAAATTCAGAGAATATAAGAATAAAGTGGAGAATCGGACTGTAAAGAATATCAAGACTCTTCGATCAGATCGAGGAGATGAGTACTTAAGTACAAAGTTTACTCAATTCCTCAAGGACCATGAGATTTTATCCCAATAGACACCTCCTTATACACCTAAGCTCAATGGTGTATCTGAAAGGAGGAATCGTACACTGTTAGACATGGTACGGTCCATAATGAGTTTCACTAACCTACCTATCTCATTCTTGGGATATGCCTTGGAGACTACAACTTATCTTCTGAATAGAGTTCCAACTAAGTCAGTAGTGCCTACACCATATGAGATATGGAAAGGGAAGAAGCTCGATTTTAAGATTGTTAAGATTTGGGACTGCCTTGCCTATGTTAAAAGACACAACCCCGATAAGTTAGAATCGAGGATGGAGTGGTGCAAGTTCATGGGATACCCCAAGGAAACTTGTGGGTATTATTTCCATCATCTCGAGGACCAAAAGGTTTTTGTAGCCAAAAGAGCGGTGTTCCTTAAGAAGAAACACATTCTTAGTGGAGACAGTGGGAGCATGATAGAGTTGAGCGAGGTTGGAGAACCTAGCTCGAGCACCACTTTATAGCCCGAGTTTATTTAGGTACCTAACATACAAGTTCCAATTTTACGTAGGTCTGATAGAGTATCTCGTTCTCCTAAGATATATGTGAGACATATTGGAGGAGAGGATGTTAAGGATATTGATCCTCAGACCTACGAGGAGGCTATTATAAGAATAGACTCCAGGAAGTGACAAGAAGCAATGAAATCTGAGATGGATTCCATGTACTCCAATAAGGTTTGGAACCTAGTTGATGCGCTTGAGGGTATTGTACTTATTGGTTGTAATTGGATCTTTAAGAAAAAGATCAGAGTAGATGAAAAGGTAGAGACCTATAAAACAAGGCTAGTGGCTAAGAGGTATCGTCAAAGGCAAGGTGTTGACTATGACGAAACCTTCTCACCCGTAGCCATGCTAAAATCTATCCGAATTCTATTGACTATTGCAGCACACTATGATTATGAGATGTTAGGACCCTTTTTCTGAGCTTTTGAATAATATTTATTGAGTCTGTTTAGTTCGGTTGTTTATTGAGTTCAGATAGAGGTTTATTTAATATTTATTTATTATTAAGAGTCCAAGTCTTGGTAGACTCAAGGTGGAACTCTATAAATAGTGATGTAACTCTTTTTTTTGAGAATCAATCAATCAATAAAATGTTATTTCACTTTGTGGACAAACCCTAGGAGGCCGATCCCCTCGAAGTGATCAAGGAGGGTTGATCCCCTCGAAGTGATCAAGGAGGCCGATCCCCTCAAAGCAATCATTATCATTCCCTTTTCTCTCCTTTCTTCCATGATAAGACCGTAGGGTCTTATCAATTGGTATTAGAGTGAGGATAAGACTTTAGGGTCTTATCAATTGGTATCAGAACAACGATCCTTGATGCAGCCCGCTACAGCCCTGCTTCCTTTCTTCCCCACCACCACTACAAGGCAACTCTTTCTCCACTGCCGTCGCTATTTCCCCAGCCGTTCGACCACCATCGCCATTGCTGCCCAGCCACCAAGTAGCTATCATCATCCAAAAAAAAAAAAAAAAGTAAAAGAGAGAAAGAAGAAGAAAGAAGGCCGATAGCCTGCATCCCCTGCTTTCGGCCAGCCCACCTGCTGCTATTGCTTCCCGGCTGACGGACCACCACTATCGCTATTGCTGCCCAGCCAGCAGCCACCACTACCGCCGCTGCCCCCCCGGCCAGCAACCTCGCCTCCTCGCTGCTCACATCTCGCTCAAGTGAGAAGGGCCGCGACCGTCGTTTCTCAGCTAGCGGACCACCCATCGTCGCTTCTACCATCGACGATGCTGCCCTAGCCTCACCGCCATCACTGCCTTCCCTTGGTTGCAGCTTTGACCGCACGATCTGTTGGCGTCGCTGTTTTTGTGGTGTGATAGAAACAAAGCAGCCACCGGTCCCTTTGCTGCCATAAGCGCCGGTTGCCTCTACCGCAGCCGCTGCTTCCCTGCCACTTCAATGCCACCCTTCTCCTTTGTTGCCGAGCCACCACCATTGCCAACTACCGTGCAACGACTGCCGCATGCCTCCCAGCCGCCGATCCCCCTTGCTCTGCATCTGTAGTGACAGAAATAGGGCAACTCACCGTTGCCCTTGTTCCCAACCGTGATACCGCTGACTCCTCCTTCTCCACCGCCACCGCTGTTGTGGCTGTTGACACCGGTTGCCCTTGCTCTGCATCCATGACATCAGTTGCCCATCTGGTCGAAAGGGGCCCCTGCCTCCCTTACTTGCGGCGAGCCCCACCGCAGCCACTTCATTCCGGCCAACGACCACCGTCGCCGCTGCTCCCTGGCCAGCAGCCTTCCCTCCTTGATGCTCCACCCTGCTTGAGCGAGAAGGGCCATTGCCGTTGTTTCCCGACCAACGAACTAACCCCCTCGTCGCTTCTACCGTCGGCAACATTGCTCCAACTGTGCCACCATCGCTGCCTCTCCTTGGGTCGCAGCTACAGTCACTTGACCATCCCTCCTTATTGTGATCAACCTAAGGCAACCACGGCCGCCATAGCCACCACCGTTTCCTCAACCGAATGCGATCCCTCGGCGTCACTAGCGCCTCGTTCCATAGTGTGATAGAGACAAAGCAATGCTGCCTTCCATCCGCGCCATCGCAGCCACCGTAGTGGCGAGCCCTTGGTGAGGCTGCCCCAGCTGCACCATCACTATAGGTTGCCATCATCGCAGCCTCAACCCCGCTGCTTGGCGATCGCCCCTTGGGTCCAGCAACTGTAGCCACATCGACGCCGTCACCTTCCAGCCCTAGTGCTCTCAACCCACGCAACGACAGAAATAGGGCAGCAACTCTTCCTCCAATGCAGTGACCACAGCACTGCCCTCGGCGTCCACCTCCTCAGCAACTTCACATTGACAATGCTGATGCCCTTGACCAACATCAAAAAAGGAGTTGAGAACTCAGATTTGCAATCTTGCGCAATGGCCACCGATAACTCAATGAAAGCACAAATGGAAGCATGAGAAATCAGAATTGAGAACCGGCTACAAGAAACACTTAATGATTTCAAAAAGAGCCTACTAGAGAGCCTCAACAAATTTGAACAAGATAGGGGCTCAAGTTCTACATTGCATAGATCAAAAAATATAGGAAAAGGGCCCCAAGATTGTGACACAAACTACTCACACATGAAGGTAGAATTTCTGAGATGGAAAGACGGAGATCTGACTAGTTGGATCTCTAGGGCAGAAAATTTTTTCCATTTTCACAGAACCTTAGAAGAATCTAAGGTAGAAGTGGCCTCAATCCAGCTCAATAGAGATGCAATCTAGTGGTACGATTGGTATGAAACTTTCTACGGAGTTCCTTTGTGGGAGTAGTTCAAAAGAGGGCTTCTTGTTCGCTTTGGCCCATCCGAATATGAAAATGTTGATTGCCAGCTTGCCAAAATTCATCAAAATTCTACAGTATTAGAATATCAGAGTAGGTTTAAAAGATTATCAAATCAAGTAGAGATTGGTCAGACCGACAACTTCTGGATATATTTATTAAAGGGCTTATTCCAGAGATCTGATGTGAAGTTAAGGCTTGTCAACCCCATACTATGATAGCTGCGATCTCATTTGCACATCTGCATGAGAAAAAAATTAGCAAGGAAAGACAACAAGGGGTTTGTACTATGATGAAAAATGGAGTATGGAGCACCGATGTAAACAAGGGCAACTTCTGATGATTGAACCAATTGGAGAGGAGCCGAAAGCTAAGAATGTGGACTCCGATCATGAAGTATTAGGATCCTTTTATTTTTTCTTTTATTTTCTGTGTATTTATTAAGTCTGTTTAGTTTAGCTAAAGTCGGAACTCTATAAATAGGGATGTAACTGCTTCTTTTCGATCATCTATGAAAAATATTATTCTGTCTTTTGACAAACCCTAGGAGGCCGATCCCCTCGAAGCGATCAAGGAGGGCCGATCCCCCCGAAGTGATCAAGGAGGCCGATCCCCTCGAAGTGATCATCCCCTTTCTCTTCTTCTTTTTTACGATAAGACTCTAGGGTCTTATCATTTGGTATAAGAGTGGCGATCTTTGGCGTTCTCGCTGCAACGTAACAAAAAAAATAAAAAAATAAAAAAAGGGAGAAAAGGGTTGTTACCCGACGACCACCGAGAATTCCCTGCTTCCCTTCTTCCTCACCGTCGCCCCTGCTCTCCGGCAGGCCGCGCCCTCCCTTGCTACCTCCTTTCCACCGCCGGCGCTGCTTCCCGGTCGATCGACCAACGTTGCTGTTGCCCCCCCAACCGACGGCGACCTCTCCTCCTCGCTTTCCTATCTCGCTCGAGCGAGAAGGATCACTGGCACCGTCTCCCTGCCAATGGACCACGCCTTCGTTGTTGATACTCTCGGCGATGCTGCCCTAACTTCTCTACCACCGTGCCCCCGCCGAGTCGCAGCTGCAGCCGCCGGTTGCCCCCCTCCTCACGGCGACCGAAACAGGGCAACTCACTACTGCTGCCCTTGTTTCCAACCGCACCTCCACCAGCCGTGCCTCCTCCAGCACTCCTCTTCCCCTCGAGTGCCGTCGCCGCCCAACTGACCCATCACCGCTGTGGGCCACCGTGCGACGACCGCCGCTCGCCTCCCAGCCGCCGCCGCTCCACCTTGCTCTACATCTAACCGAAACAGAGCACACTTGCTCTGCCTTTGTTTTCAGCCGCGCCACAACCGTGTGGGGTCCCTTGCTGCTGCCGGCTATCGCCATCATCGCTGCTACTGCCAGCTACTATGCAGATGCCCTTGACTAGACATCGGAAATAAGAACTGGGGATTACCGACTTGCAATTATAGGCAATGGCTACCAATAACTCAGTGAAGGCACAAATGGAAGCGTTGGAAACCAGAATTGAAAATCAGCTATAAGAAACTCTTCATGATTTCAAAAAGAGCTTGTTGGAGCACTTTACGGGTTTCAACAAGATGGGAGCTCGAGTTCTACGCTGAACAGATCGAGTTCTACGCTGAACAGATCGAGAGATATAGGAAAAGGGCCCCAGGATGGTGACACACACTACTCACGTATTAGGGTAGAATTTCCACGATGGGAAGATGGGGATCCAACCAGTTGGATCTCTAAGGCGAAAATTTTTTTTCGTTTTCACAGAACCCCAGAAGAATCTAAAGTAGAAGTGGCCTCAATCCAGCTCGATGGAGATGCAATCCAGTGGTATGATTGGTACGAAACTTGCCATGAAATTCCTTCGTGGGAGCAGTTTAAAAGAGGACTTCTTGTTCACTTTGGCCCATCCGAATATGAGAATGTTGATGGCCAACTTGCCAAAATTCGTCAGACTTCTATAGTGTTGGAGTATCAGAGTAGATTTGAAAGATTGTCCAACCAAGCTAGAGATTGGTCAGAACAATAACTTCTGGGTACATTTATTGAAGGGCTTATTCCCGAGATCCGGTGCGAGGTTAAGGCTCGTCAACCCCACACTATGATGGCTGCGATTTCATTTGCATGCTTACATGAAGAAAAAATCAGTGTGGAATATCGTAGAAACAGAGGTGCCAATAAATAGGTGATTAGCAGGCAACCTACCTCATCTACTCCTAGTCGAAACCACAACACTAGCAGACTAACCCGAGAGGAACTCAAAGAAAGGTTAGCGAAGGGTTTGTGCTGGCATTGCGATGAAAAGTGGAGTAAGGAGCATCGATGCAAACAAGGAAGACTTTTGTTGATTGAACCGATCGAGGATGAACCAGAAGTAGAAGTATCAGATTCCGATCAGGAAGAAGTGGAAACTAATGATGATGTTGAAGCCGTCACACATACAGTGCATGCATTGGCTGGCTACTCTAATCCACAAACTATGAAAATTGGGGGAACTCTGAAACCCTAGTCTGTCACTATTTTGATTGATACGGGTAGCACTAATAATTTTATGGATAGAAAAGTTGCAGCCCGATTAGCTTACCACATCGAATGTTGTGACAAATTTGAAGTCGAGGTCGCCGATGGATAGATTTTAACCTGTGACAGCAAGTTCTCAAAGATAAAACTAATTTTGCAAGGTCAAGAATTATTTGTGGATTTCTTTTTATTACCCTTGGAAGACTATGAAGTGGTGCTCAGAATTGAATGTCTATCAACCCTAGGTGATGTCTCCTGGAATTTTTCTAAACTAACTATGAAGTTCTTTATTAATGGAAGATAGGTGACTCTCAAAGGAAGACGTGGAGGTAAGGTTACAACTATCACTAGCCATCTGATGGAGCGGGTCCTTTGGAAGACACGCACCGGATTTTTGGTGCAATTGCATAATATTGAAAAGGAAATGATAGTGAACATTCCCACTAGAAATATTGAATCATTGCTAACAGAGTTTGCAGATATATTTGCAGAGCCACACGGACTTCCACCTCTTAGATATCATGATCATCGGATCCCACTATTACCCGAGAAGGCACCAACCAATGTCTGACCCTATAGATATCCACATTTCTAAAAGGCAGAGATAGAAAGGATTGTCACAGAGATGCTCAAAATAGGAGTTATATGAGCTAGTGTTAGCCCATATTCTTCCCCAGTCTTACTAGTCAAAAAGAAGGATGGCTCATGGCGGATGTGTGTCGACTATCGAGCACTTAATAACATTACAGTGAAAGATAAACATCCTATTCCAGTAGTGGATGAACTGTTGGACGAATTGGGAGGAGCTCAGGTCTTCACTAAATTGGACCTACGATCGGGCTATCATCAAATCAGAGTACATGAAAGGGATGTTCAGAAAACTACCTTCAGGACACATAATGGCCATTATGAGTTTCTAGTAATGCCTTTCGGGTAAACCAATGCGCCCTCTACCTTCCAGAGTTTAATGAATGATATATTTCGGGCTCATCTTCGTAAGTTTGTTTTGGTTTTCTTTGATGATATTTTAATATACAGTCATTCCCTAGAAAGTCATTTATTACATTTACGAATTGTCTTTAATATTCTTCGTGAGCATGGTCTTTTTATCAAGAAATCCAAGTGTAGTTTTGGGTAACCTGAGGTTGAGTACCTCGGCCATATCATATCTCAAAAGAGTGTTGCAGTTGATCCTTCAAAAATCTAAGTGATGACAGACTGGCCAATTCCAAAGTCAATCAAAGCTTTAAGGGGGTTCTTGGGACTAACAGGCTATTACCGTAAGTTTGTGAAGAATTATGGCAAAATTAGTGCCCCCTTGACGTCACTTCTAAAGAAAAATGCATTCAGATGGTCAGAAGAGGCAACTCAGGCATTTCAATTCTTAAAAGCTGCAATGACTACTACACCCGTGCTGGCTTTACCCGATTTTAATAAGATGTTTATGATTGAATCTGATGCTTCTGGAGCTGGAATAGGGGCTGTATTAATGCAGGAATGTCGGCCTATCGCTTATGCAAGTAAGGCTCTTTCCCCTTCCCATTTGAGTTTATCTATTTATGACAAGGAGATACTAGCTATAATACATGCAGCCACAAAATGGAGACCCTACCTAATTGGTCGACGGTTTTAAATACGCACTGATCACAAAAGCCTCAAATATTTTCTAGAGCAAAAGATTTCTTCTCCAAAGCAACAGAAATGGGTCACAAAGCTACTGGGATTCGATTATGAGATCATTTATAAAAAGGGGAGTGAGAATTTAGTAGTAGATGCCCTCTCATGCCTTCCAGAACAAGCTGAACTAGTAGCTATTTCTATTCCTATTTGTGAGACTTTGGAAGTTAAAAGAAGGGAATGGATAAATAATCCTGAGATCTAAAACATCATTAAAAGATTAGAAGAAGCCCTAGGTTCTGTCTCAAATTATAATTGGGATTCGGTGGACTTACGCTATAAAGGCCAAATAGTGGTTGCCCCACATTCTTCTTGCCAGGCAATAATTCTGAAGGAGTTCCATTCATCACCAATTACTGGTCACTCGGGATTTCTTCGCACTTATAAGCAAGTTCGACAACTTTTTTACTGGAAGGTTATGAAAAATTTTATCAAGAAATTTGTTACTGAATGTGATGTTTGCCAACGTCACAAAAGTGAGATAGTAGCCACCCCAGGCTTACTACAACCTCTCCTTATTCCTGATGCTACTTGGACTGACATATATATGGATTTCATTGACAGTCTCCCATCATCTCAAGGAAAGAGTACTATACTTGTAGTCATGGATAGACTTACAAAATATGCTCATTTCTGTGCTTTACGACATCCTTATACTACTGCAAGTGTTGCTCGTATTTTTGTGGAAAACATAGCTAAATTGCGTAGGAGTCCCCGTTCCATTGTTAGTGATAGAGACAAGAAATTTACTAGCTCCTTCTGGACATAAATTTTTTGTTTACAAGGTACTCAACTGAATATGAGCACTGCTTATCATCCGCAAATAGATGGGCAAACTGAAGTGGTAAACAGGTGCCTAGAAAATTACCTCTGATGCTTTACTAGCGACAAGCTGAAGGAATGGGTCAAATGGCTTTCCTGGGCAGAGTGGTGGTATAATACTTCTTACTATTCTTCTATTAAAATGACTCCATTTGAAGCGGTTTATGGCCAACCCCCACCTACAATTACAAAGTATGTACCCGGTTCTTCTAAAGTTGATCAAGTGGACAAGGTATTGATGGATAGAAATCAGATTATTCAGATTATGGCCAAGCGAAGCTCGTCGGAACTCGCCAAGTGGATCGTCGCAAAGTCCAGGAGTTTGCCGGAAGTCCGCAGAAGCATCACCGAGGGTTCATCGGATGATCGACGGAAGTTCGCCGGAAACTCGCCGGAAAAAGCAATTGACGTACCGAAGCAAAGCTGCAGAAATTGTCTTAGATTTAATCGTAGTTAGCACGGTGATTAAGTTAGAAATGGGAGGTGATCCCATTAGCTTAATCCTGGGGCAATTGGGCCCCTGAAGAACTCAAGTTGGGTCGAATGGTTCAACCCATTCGAACCCAAGAAGCTGTGGGAGGTGCAACCGCCCAAGCAGGGAGGTGCCACCGCCCAGGCTAAGTCTCCCAGCGAGACTGGGCGGTGCAACCGCTCCAGCCAGGCGGTGCAACCGCCCAGGCTAAGTCTCCCAGCGAGACTGGGAGGTGCAACCGCTCCAGCCAGGCGGTGCAACCGCCCAGGGCTCAGTCTCCAAGCGAGACTGGGCGGTGCAACCTCCTCTGTCAAGCGGTAGCACCGCCTGAGCTCAAGTTTCGAGCTCTGCCTGGTGATGCAATCACCGAGCTCAGTCTTTGAGCTCTGGAAGAGAAGTACGACCTCTCTGGCCAGGAGATGCACAGCCTAAGCTCAGTCTTCGAGCTCTGGCAGAGAGGTGCAACCACCTCTGGCAGAGAGGTGCAACCACCTCTGGCAGAAAGGGGCGATCACCTCTGGCAGAGAAGAGAAACTTCTCTGGTCAGGAGATGCACCGCCTGAGCTCGGTCTTCGAGCTCTGGCAGAAAGGTGCAACCACCCCTGACAGAGAAGGTGCAACCGTCTGAGCTCAGTCTTCGAGCTCTGCCAGGCGGTGCCACCTCTCCAATCGAGAGGTGCAACCGCCTGAGCTCAGACTTCGAGCTCTGCCAGGCGGTGCCACCTCTCCAGTCAAGAGGTGCAACCGCCTGATCCCGGAATTTCGGGATTTGATCGTTTTGAGCTCGAAATTTGAATTGGGTTGGGGCCTATAAATACCCCACCCATTCAGCACTGAAAAGAGATAGACCCACACCGAAATCTTGATCTTTTCTGTGATTCTAAGAGCTCAAAAGTGTTGTAAAGCCTTTAAGTCTCCTCCTTCTGTTCTTCAAGTTTTCAGTTGTAAAGTGAGGAGAGAAAGGTCTGTAAAGGTTGTCTCCTGAGCCTGTTAAAAGGAGAGAAACTGTAAAAGGGCAGTTTGGCCTTCGCCCATTGAAGGAAGGCCCCTAGTTGACGTCGGCAACCTCGTCGGTGGAGGAAGCCAAAAGTGGAGTAGGTCAAGGCTGACCGAACCACTCTAAATCTCTGGTTTGCGTTTATTTTTGAGCACTTTATCATTACTGCAAACCTCCTCCATTACTACTGCTCTCTACACTTTTACGAACGAATTCTGTGCAGTTTACGTTTACGTCTTGATTCCATCTACAAACTGCAAACTGTCTCTCTGCTCTTTTACGAATGAGTTCTGTGCAGTCTACGTTTACGTCTTGATTTCACTTACAACTGCAAACTGTCTTCTGCGCTTTTACGAACAAGGTTCTGTGCAGTTTACGTTTACGTCTTGATTTCATTTAGAACTACAAACTGTCATCTGCGTTTAGACACAAACTGCATTTAGACGTAAACTGCGCTTAGACGCAAACTGCGTTTAGACGCAAACTGCGTTTAGACGTAAACTGCGTTTAGACGTAAATTGCGCTTAGACGCAAACTGTGTTTAGACGTAAACTGCGCTTAGACGCAAACTGTGTTTAGACGAAAACTATGCTTAGACGCAATCTGCGCTTAGACGCAAACTGCACTTAGATACAAACTGTGAATCAGCTTTTGCATCATAATAGTTTCTATCGAACGAACGCAGCTTTCGGTTTTAATCGCTGTAAAATTTCCGCTGCACTAATTCACCCCCCCCTCTTAGTGCTCTCGATCCTAACAACTTGAAGCATGTAGGCGAAGAGTGGGCTTAGTACAGCCTACCATATGAGTTGGAGGGGGAGACTTGTTGGGTCTAGCCCATATGTGGGCTTAGACAATTAGGCCTTTTTGAGCCCAAATGTTAATTAAAAGGCAAAAGATGAGGGCAACGAATTTGAGATCAGCGAGCGTGCGTAGCGAATGCGTGCAGCAGCAACGGCGGTGCACAGAGAGAGAGAGAAAATGAGAGAGAAAGGTTAGGATCTTGAGTTTTCTGCTTGACGATCAGTGGCTAAACATTGTTAGTTTTGACCCAAATTTTATGAAGAGAATCCTTGTAGTAAGCTCTAGAATCCTAACGGTGTTGATCTACAGTTTACCCTCTCTAAGGTACTTTCCTACTATACCTACTTTGTGAGACTTAGAATTCTCATATCCATCCTATGTGATGATGATATACTATTTTTGAGCCAAGATCTATATTCTTAATGTTATTGTGATCCTCTCATTATTCTAGAGAAGTTTTACTGTAAACATGTTATCATTACTATTGATAGTGGAAGTTTGAGGTGGACTACGGTCGCATGATTTTTTTCATATTGGATTTTTCACGTTAAAAATTTGGTCTCACTGTGTGATTAATTTATTGCTCTATTATTTATGCTGTGTTCGTTGATATTTGTATTTTGATATCAAGTTAGTATTTTGATGAGGAACCCATTTTGATACATAAAAAGCGAAAAATAATTATTCCGCTTTAACATATTTTTTCTAAGATTAAACTCACCTTTTACTACTTCCCTTTATCAAAATAAAGAATATCATATAATTATAACTTTACAAAACATATTAATCTATTTTATAGTTGAGATATTATCGATGATTTCTTGTCAATGAGATCGACAAGATCTATGATTTTGATCATGCACATTATATACATTGTTGATCTGCAAATTGATTTAAAATTTTATTTTTATGTATATTTTATTAAAGAACTTCTATCAGAAAAATTTTACAGAACAATAGCGTTTTCACTTCTCATAGTAACAGTGATAACAACTACTTGAATGAGCACGCAGGCTGCAATGGAAATTACAACAGTAGCAATCTTCACTAATTATATATTACAGCGAACGTAGAAGTCCACATGCTCGAAGCAATAGACCAACGACACTTCATAGCACCAGCCATATCACTGTCCAAAACAATTCTGCCAACTTATGAAATCATTCCTCATCAAGGTTGGTAATTTTCTCATGCATCAGAAACACGCAACTGCTGCTGTGATTAAACAATTGTTTGTTAGTCAACATTCATATATATATATATATATATATATATATATATATATATATATATATATATATGTGTGTGTGTGTGTGTGTGTGTGTGTGTGTGTGTGTGTAATATAAAGAGAGAAAGAGAGGATAAGAAGAAACAAATAAATAGGTCAGGAGTAGATGAATGAGTCAAAATGAAAGATGTCGTTACCTCAGTCAGATTCTTTAGCTCTTCTATATTATCTGCAAGCTGTTGCTGCTTGGCGAAAAGTGTTTGCAAGATCTAAGAGGAAGAAATTGACAGATTGACTGGTTTTACAAGTAACGGCTCCTCAAGATTCCAAAAGTTTAGACAGTTCTTACCTCGTTGGTTTCCACAAGCCATTCTTCTAGCTCTGAGATTTTCTGTGCCAGATGCTTAGATGCAGAAGCTGTTCCCATGTATTGCTCCAAACTATCAATTCCCTGCATTAGATTGTTTAAGATCGTCAAAATACATACTAGTGCACATACAAGTCATGTTGTCCAGAACATGAGTTTGATCATACTTTCCCCCTAGATAGGAAAGTTCATCGAGATTGAGTGTTTATATTTGAAGATAAGAAACTGAAACCAATTACAGAATCTAAGGACTGTGATTAAGTCTCTTCATTTTGTACATATAAAGATTGTGACATTAAATGAGAAACTCTTTTTTCTTTTCTTTTCCTTTTCCGAGCTGGTGTCAATAATATGGCAAATTTTGCTCAAATTTCATGTATGCTGTCTTGCCAGTTAGGTTCAAAAGAAGGGAAATAAAGTTCAGTATAACCATTGAAGAACAAATTTTCATGTAAGAATCTTCATTTTCATAATCTTTAATGATTTGTAATTACGTCTTTTTGAAGAACATAAATTTCTATGGCTACTTTAGAGATGGAATTTTAAGAACTCTTATCCCTTGAATAAGAAGATCACATAATTTTTGAGGTGCAAAAGCTGATCAATCACTAGAATGCTTATTATGCTATAGTAGTAAGAGTAGCTGTATTAATCAATCCAACTAATCTTCAAATAGATCAGCGGTAGAACTCAAAAAGATAAAAGCATTGATTCTACCATATTCTTGGATAAATAAATAATTTTTTGTTCTCACCGTTGAGTTCCATGTAATATGATTCACTAATTAAATCAAGAGAATCAAGGTATGTACATCCAGAAATAAAACTGTGGTGATCAATCCAATCTACTTCTAAACTCTAGCACGACCAACGACTTATCTGACACTATGCATATGAAGTTCAACAAGAAATAATATCATTGCGCACAGTTAATTTCCAAGAGGGAAATTTTATGCTAGTTTGATATATTCATGTTTCACAACTAATGTGTTGTATGTTTGCATGTTTGACTTAGTGTATGTTTGGTGTCATGGATTTAAATGGTATATAGTAAGGAATTTGAGTAAATATCTATAATTGTTGGGTTGCTTTGTTTGGTTTCACATAGCAAAAAAAATAAAAAGTTATATTGTTTCCATGTAGTGGGTAAATGGATGAAAATAAGTGAATTACTGTAGTCCAGTTTCTGAACGAGGAATTTGAATAAGGTTGTTATCTTCTTTCTCTCATCTTTCAAATCCAATCTACCATAGCAGCCCTAAGAATTTTAGAGTCCCCATGGTCAATCCATGATTATAAGCTAATGTTCACCTGTATATTTAAGCAAAGCATTTCTTGTAAACACCAACAAGATTATATATGAGCTGCAACGCAGATTCTTCAACATGATATTGTTAGAATTTTAAAGAGTCATACATATATAATTAAATGTGTTAAGTCATTATTTTGATTAGTCAAAATTAAAGTGATCTAATTAAAATAAATTTATTTGACTAAAGGACATAATTGTTATGAAAATTAATTATGTGGATACCATCATTTTCCTAACTTAATGACAAGATAAGTTAGGAATATGAAACTCTTGAGGCATAATTGCAGATTCATCAATTATGAATACAATCATAATTGTAGATTCATCAGTTATGACTATAAATAAGGTTATGGTCCCCGGTTGCAGTATCGAATGAAGCTTCTCTTCACCCGTCAAGGAGAAATCTAAAGTTCTTAAAGGATACTTGCAATTGGAAGACCAAATCACCAATCAATTCAGAAAATACTCTAATGGATTCATCAGGTACGCTTCCATGTTAATATGTTTCTTAATTGTTGTAGGATTTCATGCATATTATAATGGATTTGATAAGTTTTATGGAAACATTTTTAATCCATTATTTTGGATCTATAAAATATGTTTTTGAATCAAGATGAAGGTTTTGATTCTATAAAACAATTGTTTGATCCATATTTGATATGTTAAAAGAACCCCAATAAGTGGTATCAGAGCCATCCTACAATGATTGATGAACATTTAAGCTTTTTTCTCATGAATTTTAATGATGTTTTCATCAATATTTTAAAGTAATTTGGTTCTATCATCGTTGGGAAAGACGATAGTTTTATGTAATCATGCTATTTTAAAGTGATTTGGTTCTATTATCGTTGAAAAATATTATGGTTTTATATAATCATGCTATAGTATGCTTCACATTCAATTCAGTGTCTTTTTTTTATGTGATATCAGTTTAATTTTGGATTATCTTTTCCACTTCGTGTCTTTTCCTATTCATCAATATGTAAAAATTCATTTTTTGCACTACAAGGTATAAATTTCCTAAATTCTTTTTGGATTTTATCTAATTAATATGAATTTAATTAATTAGAAATTATTACAATATTATGTTGGTTTAATAATATTGTTGCAATATTATATTGGATTAAACATAATATTGGTTCTATAAAATTGTTTGTTGACATAAATTGAATGATTTACATGCTTTAAATATTTTAGTCAACAAATTAGGATAAACTAATTTGACTAATATGATCCAAATTCAATTAGTGATTGTTTAATATTAGATTGAGAAATTTAATATATAAAGTCGCCAAAGTGACCTCTCATATATAACATTTTTCATGAAAATATTAAATGTAGTGTGTATTTACATCCATGCGGTAATTATCCGGCCAAAGGAAGGTTAATGATTGGTAGGATTTTATACATACCTGTAATGGTAAATACGTGATAATTATAAAGTTATACATGTAAATGATAAATCAATCCAAAGATGGGTTTTTCATTTGACATGCCTTATTATCAGTATTTGATCATTACAACAAAACTACCACTAGCAATTAATATTGAAGTCCAAAGACAAGATATTAATGTTGCACTTGGTATCTTGAGATGGGTTATATCATTATTTGAATTTATTTAAGTTTATGATAATAAATATGAGTATAATTTTTGATTATCTATTGTTCTCTTGCAATAATATCTGCTAACCTCAGTTCTGTACCAGTTCTAAACGGAACCAACTTTAAAGATTGGAAAGAAAATATTCTAATCGTTTTGGGCTGCATGGATTTGGACCTTGCACTAAGAGAAGACCAACTTGCTTCTCTTACAGAAAATAGTACTCATGATGATAGGAGACTATATGAGAAGTGGGACAGGTCTAATCGCATGAGTCTCATGATCATTAAGCGCGGTATTCCAGAAGCCTTTAGGGGTGCGGTGTCCGAAGGGATTACCAAGGCCAAAGATTTTCTTACCGAAATAGAAAAGCGTTTTCTTAAAAATGATAAGGCAGAAACAAGCACTCTACTTCAAAGATTGTTTACCATGAGATACAACGGCAAAGGAAATATAAGGGAATACATCATGGAAATGTCTAATCTTACTTCTAAGCTTAAAGCATTAAAGCTTAACCTATCAGAGGACTTACTTGTCCATTTGGTTCTGATATCTCTCCCTACACAATTCAATCAGTTTAAGGTCAGTTATAACTACCAAAGGAATAAATGGTCTCTTAATGAGCTCATTTCATATTGTGTGCAAGAAGAAGAAAGATTAAAGCAAGAAAAGATTGAAAGTGCAAACTTGGTCAACACCTCTAAGGATAAAGGCAAGAAAAGAAAATATAAATCCGGAAAGAATGAGGCTGATAAGGGTCTAGTACAGAAGAAACAAAACAAGGATGATACTTGTTTCTTTTGCAAAAAATCTGGGCATTTGAAGAAGGACTATGCCAAATATCACGCTTGGCGTGCTAAAAAAGGGTTACCTGAGCTACCGAAGGCCCAATAATGCTGAGAGATGCATTTATGTGGGAGACGAAAAATCGGTAGATGTGGAAGCTATAGGTATATTTAGATTGTTATTGTGTACTGGACATTATTTGAATTTGAAAGATACTTTTTATTGTGCCGTCGTTTAGACGGAACTTAATTTCTGTTTCTTATTTGGACAAATCTAGTTATTCTTGTTCATTTGGAAACAATCAGTTTACTTTGTCTTTAAATTCAAATATGATTGGAACTGGTTCACTTATGACTTATGACAATCTATATTTACTTGATACTATAGCTTCCTATCATGAATCCATGAATGCGGAATTGCGAGGTACCAAACATGGTTGTGAAAGAAAGGGTACAAAGTAAATAAATTTCTATAGAACACTTAGGAATAAACTTTATGTTGACAGATCCTCTCACAAAAGATGTACCACTCAAGTTTTTTTTTTATGAGCATACTACTCATATGGATATATCAGAATTTGAGGAAACTTCAGTTTAGTGGGAGCCTATCATATGTTTGTTATATGTTCTATGCCAGATTATATATTTGTACAGACATTTTCTGATTATAAATAAAACTTTAGTTTATTATACTTTGTACATTATGGCTATTAAAGTTATTAATGATCTCATAAAGATAAAGTTGGACCAGTTGAAAATTGACATGTACAGATCACATTCATGTAATTTTCATGCTACACATTTCATAATTGATCTATATCATTTGATTATATTAATATTAGTGATCATTGATAGGTTTAGCTATGATTGATATAGCGAAGACCGCTTTGGTCCTATATTAATATAGTCAATAAACGAGATTGTTTTGTATGTCTTATTTAATAATGGCAATAGTTTTGAGCTCATAAAGAATATCACATTTACAAGGATACATATGTGACTCAGTAGGAGATTGTTAGAATTTTAAAGAGTCACACATGTATAATTAAATGTGTTAAGCCATTATTTTGATTAGCCAAAATTAAAGTGATCTAATTAAAGTAAAGTTATTTGGCTAAAGGACATAATTGTTATGAAAATTAATTGTGTGGATACCATCATGTTCCTAACTTAATGATGAGATAAGTTAGGAATATGAAACTCTTGAGGCATAATTGCATATTCATCAATTATGAATACAATCATAATTGTAGATTCATCAGTTATGACTATAAATAAGGTTATGGTCCCCGGTTGCAGTATCGAATGAAACTTCTCTTCACCCGTCAAGGAGAAATCTAAAGTTCTTAAAGGATACTTGCAATTGGAAGACCAAATCACTAATCAATTCAGAAAATACTCTAATGGATTCATCAGGTACGCTTCCGTGTTAATATGTTTCTTAATTGTTGTAGGATTTCATGCATATTATAATGGATTTGATAAGTTTTATTGAAACATTCTTAATCCATTATTTTGGATCTATAAAATATGTTTTTGAATGAAGATGAAGGTTTTGATTCTATAAAACAATTGTTTGATCCATATTTGATATGTTAAAAGAACCCCAACGGATATTACCCAAATTATAATTCTCTCTTTAGTTTTCCTCTGATATGTGATATAACAAGCTTTAAGAAGGAACACTCACAATATAATTTTCAGTCTTGGGAGTGGTTGCAATAGAATTTGACCCAAGTCGTCCATCAGAGGTTACCTGCAGATAGAAATGAGAAAAGCATCAACAGACTTTCCCTACTTGCAAGATAAAAAAAAACTCATAAACAGCATTAGTAGAAGAACTAGGAGCCAAAGATGTTACGACTTGGGACTTGCTGAGCTCTTTGAAAATGTTTTCGTCAGTTGGTTCATCCTCAAGTTTTTGTGCTTTGTAGAACACTTCCTGAAGAAAGAAGATGACACTTGAGCTGAGTATGGCAAGATAACAGATCAAAGGAATCATATACGGGCAACATGGGAACTTTACCATTAACTTGGATTTGATTTCTGGGTCAGTCCATGGTCCTTTGTCTTTCCGTAAGCAGCCTCCATGCTCAACACACTTGCACTTGCCACCAAAGAACTCTGGTATATTACTGAAAACATAAACAGATAGCGTCACATCGATTCACTTCACAGGCAGTTCTAAAAATAAAAACCATATGTACGTACCTTAAATCCACAGCTTCAGAGAGCTTACTGATGAAACTAGTCCCCAAAACCTGACACCGTCCATGGTCAGATCAAGAAGAAAAGAAAAATGAAGTAACACTGAAGATGAAGAAGCTCAACCTGTACTTTCGATAATGTTCGAGGCTCCAAAAAAGCACGTAGAATATTCCACAGGGCCTTAAACCCTGGTCCAGCATTAATAATGTATAGCTGATTGAGAGTCTGTCGATGGACAAAATGACAAATCAATGATATTGAAATATCAATGCATTCTGTTGTGCTTCTATTCGTCTAGCTGTGATCCAAACGGATTCAAGTGTGTGAAGAAGAGAGTGTGTTTGCCGAAACAAATATGATTGCCTCGATCGTATGTACTTGCTTTTCCTAAAGGAGCCCATCCCATAACAAATTAAAAGTACCTGAACTCCATTTAAAATGGTCAAATAGAAGTGGACAAATAAGAAAAGAAGAATTTGTTGTCATTGCCATTTAATGATTAAATGATAAATATCTGGTGCCAAAACATGTTCTAAACCCAATTAATTCAAAACATCCCTACATATCACATAGTATGTCAAGTATATCTTATTCTATATAATAATTCTAGTATATAAAACACAAATTAAAACTCACAAACCTCGGGGTAGTAGTTGCTGTCGATCTTTTGAATTTCTGTGAAAATCTCTCTGGCTGGCTTTGAAAAATTTTTGATACCCTATTGCCAACAGATTGAAATTTTAAGATATTCTCCGTTAAATAAGTAAGTCAGAAGATTCCCTCTTGTATAGAAGGAAATTAATTGTAATTGTATAGAAGATTCAAATTTTAAGATATTCTCCGTTTTATAGACAAATATTGTGAAAAATTAATTGTAATCGTTTCACAAGTTAGCACACCCACTATTTTCTTTGACAACCACTACGCGCCTTCACAGAATGAAGAAAACTCTGATTTTTAATTAATGCTAAAACCAAACATCATTATACTAAGTTTTCTTTTCTATTATTTTCATAGGAACCAAATACAGCACAAATTTTCTAGAAAATCCCATTCTAATTCAGAAAAGAAATTTATTTGCAGTCCAAATCCTCAAACATGGCTGCCAAGAAGTGACATGCATACAGAGAACAGAATTATGTTTACAGTATTTAAAAAAAATCATGGAAATTTATGAAGTCATGAAATGGGCGTAGCCAGCTCACCTATCCAAACAGGTAGGGAAGAGCGTCACCCCCTCACAGTGGGACCCACCTGTCCAAGCCGTAATTAAATGTCATGGTCAATCTCTTTGACATCAGCTCAGAATGGGCCCACCACCTTGTGAGCGGGATATTTTATGTCCTCCCTAAATTAAGGTGAGGCCACTCACTCGTGGCAAATTACATATTAAGTTTCAGATATATGTTCTGTTTCTCACTTCGGCCATAGACTAAATGCAGATGATATGTTTAAGCTATCATGAATTGTGGCTCTTTGATGCCCTCCCTCTACACTTCCTTACTCGTAATACAGTTTCACCTGTCATCATCAACTACAAGATATATATGCTTCACAAACGATGCACGTATTAATGTTTTTGAAACATCTCACTGATGTTTCTACCGACAGATTAGCATTAATTCCATGTGAACTTTTGCAGAAATCATATTGAACTCTTGCTATTCCGTTTACCAGATATGCCTTATGTCCAGCTTGAAAAATAATTCCCAGGATATTTCAATCAAAAGAATGTTTTCTCAATGTAGTGGCATCTGAAACCTGAGCATCCTCAATGTTCATTGAACAAGGTGAAATTGAACTATGTCAAGCAATAGCTCTTATTAAGAAAAATATATGGAAAGAGTAATGTCATCATAATGATAAAATGGGAGACTTACTAGTCCTTCCACATCTAGAATAGCTGTTATGGATGCTATGTGCCTCTTAGCAGCAAGTGAGCATGCAGGGAATCTGAGATTTAATGTTTTCTCTTGTTCTACAATATGATGCTTGACGAAGCGGTCGACTGTTGTCACATTCAGTAGGGTGTTGAAATCTATGGAACCAATCCTTTCTATGCACAATGGCCTTCCCACATTATCAACTCCATGATATCCACGTGGATAACATTGTTGCACAGCGTCATACTCCTCAAACTCAAATTCCTGCAGTGCACAATGTGGTTGTACACATTAATCGACATCATCACTGCTTTAATGAGCGAATACGAGAACACTAGAGAACACCATGCTGCAGTTCGTAATGTCTCGGGAAGAATTAGAAGATTGCATCTGGGTTATTGTACACATTTTAATATCTGATGAAAATTTGATACTAGCAGAAAAGGGTGATACTGTTAAAGAGAGTGAAAAAGAACAAATGATCCATATATTAATTACCCTTGCGATCACATCGACCCTATTGTCTTCACGCCACTTGAGCATATTAACAAACATGATTCTGGTCTGTGCTAGGTCGAAGTTCCTCATTCGCAAAAAACTGCAAATCAAAATGAAGAATAGTGCCATCGCATTAGCATTTGAGAAAAGAACTATGAATTCATGAAATAATAACAGGAACTGGAGAGTGTCTGCGCAACAAGCGAAGTCAAGGTTGGGATCTCATAATCTGCCATACCGGAGAAGTGTATGGTAATCATCATGTTTCTCTGGAAGTTGGCCAGTTGACGCGAGCAAGTCCCTCAGAGACTGCACCTGTTTCAGTTCCTCGGGATCACGGACACCTTGAAAAATAGTGCGAAACGTGCCGCTTTTAGTGATCTTCGTGAGCGACTTCTGCAAGGACCTAAAGCTCATTTTTGATGCTAACGTCGGCTTCTTCTTCTTCTTCTGTAATTCTAGGAAATGCCAATGAGCTTCAAGTGGCGAGCTGCGTATACCGATCGTCTTCCGCTGCTGCTGACCCGCATTAGGTTTCGAATCCTTTCTCTTGGAATCAGCACTGTCATCGGATGTGGCTACCATTTGAGGACCATTCTTCTTCCATAATTTCATTTGTCCCAACACTTGGAGATTCTCTTCAAATGCCTTTCGCTTTTTTGGCAGTTGCAGAATTTTGTACCTGAACAAAAAACGACAATAGAATTGGCTTCAACTCCTGCTTGATGACTAGATATTTGAAGCAGGAAGACGTGTTCCGACGCCAACCTGGAGGTCGTTTTCCGAATTATATGGCTAAGGTTATCAAGCCGTGATATAAATGACATGATATATCACGCCCCTCGCATCACTTGCAGGAATAAGGAAAGCAAACAAAACAACTTTTCTTTCCAGCTTCCAAATTCCAATGTCCAACGCCAAGCAATATCTATTTTCTTTATGATATGTGACGTTTGTGGGGAAGAAAAGAATATGAATGTGTGATTGGGAGAGAGATGGAGGGAGGAATGAGAGTCCTTCACCAGCTTCCAAGAAAGGCATATATGCACTTTTGAATACAGAACCTTTTTTTTTAATTTCATGAAGGATTGAATCAAGATAATAAAATTGTTCAAGAAACAGAATACTCCATACTGGGGAAAGGGAATAACTTTATTTTCTTATCAAATCACTATATACACCATCGGTGAATATTCTAATTCCCGTCTCTTCGCATTTAAAGTCTTTTGTACTAAAATATTTTGAGTGCGGTAAGGAAGGTCAATATTATTTTGTTTCAGAACATCAATTGATTTTGCAATGAAAATGCTCGTATACTTATTTGCTAATGTAGGTAGAACTATCAAAATTTTAAAAGATTAATTATGAAGTTTTTTTATTACATGATTGTAAATGATTGACTTTATGATTATAATAATTATTACTCTAGAGTACTTATAAGTAATTAGTAATAGTTTTTGAGCTAACATTACATTTTTATGAAATTATCGAGAGTGATGTAGTACTCTTGGTTGCTATTGATTTAATTACTTGCAATACTTACTCATATTTGAAGTTAAATATATTTTTGATACCGATTTCATTGGATGAATTTTTGAATTGTTTCTTCATTTGGAAAGTACTAATTCACATCTTTTAGTGCCTTCATGATCCATAATTGGCATCAAAGCCAAATTCTTTTAGTTAGTTTAACACCCAAAAGAGATTATATACCTTTCTCTAGCAATCAAGCGTCGTTTTATCACTCGTCCTTCTATGTTGAATGAGAGAGACTATATTGAAAGATATGAATGTGGATTTTTTTTTATTTCTATGGATTTGATTAATAGAATATCATTGAATGTAGTTTTAAAAAATTCTTTAGACCAATGAATAAATGAAATGCTCTAGAGAAGAAAATATTTTTTTTAAATGCTAAAGTTATGAGTACGTTGTTTTGTACTTTAGACAAAAATAAGTTTAATCGTATTTCTATATGTGAAATTACACATAATATTTGGCACACACATAAAGTTATTCATTAAGATAAAGTAGAATAAAAGAATCTAAAATAAATCTTTTGAGACATAGTTATGAATTATTTAGAATGAAACCAAGTGAAACCATTGGTAACATATAAACTCGTTTTATGGATGTTGTTAATGGTTTGAAAGCTTTTAACAAATGTTTTAATAATCTTGAACTTATTAATAAAATTCTAAGATCAATTTCAAAAAGTTAGGATCCAAAGTTAACTGCAATTCAAGAAACAAATGACTTAAACAACTTTCCTCTTGAAGAACTCATAGGATCATTAATGATCTATGAAATGACTTGTAAGACACTTGATGAACATGATAATAACCTTCCAAAGAACAAGAAGACTATTGCACTTAGAACTAAAGAAAACTATTGAATCTCATATTTTGATGATGAAATCAATTGTAAATTGTTTGATCTAATTCATATGTTGAGAAAAGTATGCAGAATTAATTACGATAGTAGTAAGACATAGAGCAGATGTTGTGCCGGAGTCAAGATCGGGACTTCGTTGGGAGTTCGAGAGTTCGTCAAAGGTTTGGACATTCGTCGAAAATTCTACCGGAACTGACCGAGAAGTTTAGGAACTTGTCAAAGAAGCTCGTCGGAACTCGCCAAGAAGATCGTCGTAAAGTTCAGAAGCTTGTCGAGAGTCTGCTGGAACTTTGCCGAAGAGATTGTCGGAAGTTCGTTGGAAGGTCGCCAGAAGAACAATTTGCTAGTCATAAGTGCCCAGCAAGCCAATCACGTGAGTGATGGCACGTGTGACTTGATACAGAATCTTTTTGCTTATTATATTTTGGCGTATATCACTTTATAACTATTGCATAAATGCATATATATTGTGATGTCCTTGGATTTGTGCAATGGGAATCGGATCGTGATGAGATCACGATAATGAGATCGATTCACCTTTAAACACATATCCTAAATAATCCCGGTCATAGGTTACTCGAGAGGGACATCGTGATAACCGGATAGACTGGTGTGCTGTATACCCGTCCATATGATGGATGCAGCTGGTCTCATAGCTGCTCGTGTAGGGACACTAGGGATACAGTACAGGTGCTCATTGGAGAATGAGTTCACTGATTGATCCGCTTACGGAATGCTGGATGGTTGATGATGCCTTATTGTCAGACAACGATTCCGTAGTCCTAGTGGTGTATCTGGTTCTTAGACTTGAGACACCAAGGATGTCCTGTATGAGTGCTCCACTCTTTGATACCAGACTTATAGGTTTGGCTGTTCCCAGATCTAGTACAGCTGGTCATTGGGAGTGGTAGTCGACCTTACGAGGGCTATTGAGTGTCGATAGAGGATCATCCACTCTCGGTATCATGAGAGGAATATCCCATGTGTTCTTGCTCAGACAAATCCCTGGCCAGGGTCATTCGGGTTGAGAGAGAAAGAGTTCTCCGGGAGAATCCGATTAGAGCGAGACTCGAGTAGAAACCGTATGGGTCTGACAGCACCATGCTCGATATACGGTCTCTGGGATATTAGATGGATGAGGGACTATAGGTACATGGTAACTGAGGACAGACAGGTCCAATGGATTGGATTCCCCTGTATCGTCTGGGGACTACGGCGTAGTGGCCTAGTACTTCCGTAGTCGATGAGTCGAGTGAATTATTACAGAGATAATAATTCACTGAGTTAGAAGGAGTTCTGACAGGTATGACTCACGGCCAGCTCGATATTGGGCCTAGAGGGTCACACACATATGGTAGGCATTGCGATGAGTAGAGGTTCGGATATGAGATATCCGACGGAGCCCTTGTCTTATTGGATGCAGATCCAATACCCACTAGGGAAAGGACCCATTAGGGTTTTGACACGGGATCTCTATAAATAGGAGGGATTCACAGCCTCATAGGCTAGAGTCTTTGCTTGCCCTTCCTATTCTCCTCTCCCTCTCCACCTCAGAGTAGGCCTGGAGTTTTGAGGAGCGTCGTCGCAACCCTGCTGTGTGGATCACCGCTAGAGAGGAGGACGCTTGACCTCCTTCACCCTCTCCTAAGGATCTGCAAGGAAACAGGGATATACGATCTCCCTAGGTAACACAATCTCTATACGCAGTTTTGTGCTTTGTGGATTTTGCGCACCAATCTTCGCACGACGACGAACATCTTTTTGGGAATCGGGGATTTTGTTTTTCTTGTTCTTCCGCTGCGCATATGATGCTCGCCCCCCATGATTTCCCAACACAATTGACATACCGGAACAATAGTGCCTTGTTAAATGTCTTAGTTATTGTAGTTAGACCGTAAGTTGAGTTAGGATTGAGAGGTAATCCCACTAACTCGGTTAGGGGTCAACTTGGCCCTTAATAGGGCTGAATTGGGTTGTATTGAATAGCTCATTCAGCATCTGAAACCACGGTCGATGGTGGCACTCCTGGGACTTGGTCTCCTAGGTGTTTTGGGCGATGGTACCGTCGGCAGTTAATGCTGCCAGCGGTGGTACCGCCCAGTGTTAGAGTGATAGGCAGTGGTATCGCCCAGTAATGGCAATAGTACCTCTAGTACCCCGGAAAATCAGGATGAGACACTTTTTGGCTCCAATTTTGAAGTCATTATGGCCTATACATACTCCACCCTTTTCTACATAAAAGGGCATGAAAGTATTAATATAATCTTGAATTCTTAGAGTGTTAAAGTATTATAAAAGTGAGAAGAGTTCTCCCCTAACTCTCTTAGCTTTGTAACCATCAATGAAAGAGGAGTGAAGCTTGTAAGGGTTATCTCCTAAACTCGACAAAAGGAGAAAGAGTTGTAAAAGATGGTTGGTCTTCCCCTATTGAAGTTAAACTATTAATGGACGCCAGTAACCTCGACAAAGGAGGAATCGGAAGTAGATATAGGTCACAACGACCGAACCACTCTAAATTCTAGTTTGCATATTTGAGCAATTTACATTACTGTAATCTTCCTTAACTTTCTCTTTACACTCTTACGAACGCCTTCAAGTTTAATATCTTTTCGAAATGGATTTAATCGAAACAAATATTTACCGAAATCAATGATTTTTTCGCTGCACTAATTCACACCACCCCCCCCCCCCCCTAGTGCCACTCTTGATCCTAACAATTGGTATCAAAGCATCATCATTCTCATTTAGTTTTAAACCCAAGAGAGATAACATTTTCTAGTAACCAAGAGAGTCACTCAATTACACGTCCGCCCATGTTCAATGGAA
This sequence comes from Musa acuminata AAA Group, assembly GCF_036884655.1. Taxonomy (NCBI): domain Eukaryota; kingdom Viridiplantae; phylum Streptophyta; class Magnoliopsida; order Zingiberales; family Musaceae; genus Musa; species Musa acuminata. The sequence goes on from NC_088357.1 coordinate 32,687,422, forward strand.
TGGATAACACCTATTGGAAGACTAGAATGAGGATTTTTTTAATTTATATGGATTTCGAATTATGGAACATTGTAGAAAATGGGTTTCAAAAGTCTTCTCTTCCAATGAATGATTGGAATGAGTTAGAGAAGAAGACTTTCGCTTTAAATGCCAAAGCTATGAATGCCTTGTTTTGTGATTTGGATAAAAACGAGTTCAATCGAGTGTTCATTTATGAAACAACTTTTGATATTTGGTATACACTCACGAAGGCACTGGTAGAGTAAAAGAGTCAAAAATTAATCTTTTAGTCCATACTTATGAGTTGTTTTGAATGAAACCGAGTAAGACTATTAGAGACATGTACACCCGATTTACGGATATTATCAATGATCTAAAAGGACTTGGTAAAATTTTTTCTAATTTCGAACTTGTTAATAAAATCTTGAGATCCCTTCCAAAGAGTTGAGACCCTAAAGTAACGATCATTCAAAAGGCCAAGGATTTAAATAACTTTCCTCTCGAAGAACTTATCGGGTCACTAATGTCCTATGAGATGACTTGAAATGCTTATGAAGAGCTTGAGAACAACCTTCTAAAGAATAGGAAGGATATGACACTAAGAATTCAAGAAGACCACTTGAAAAAATATTATGACTTGGCACTCTTGATAAGAAAGTTTAAAAAATTTATAAAAAAGAGCAAATTTAAAAATGACTCTAATAATAAATTTGAACCTAAGAAAGAATAAGTTATATGCTACGAATGCAAGAAGCTAGGACATTTCAAAAGCGAATGTCCCCAAGCAAAGAAGAAGCTACCAAAGAAGAAGAAGACTTTTAAAGCAATATGGGATGATTCAAGTGCATCCGAAGAAGAGGAGCCAACCAACACCAAGCAAGTTGCTCACTATACACTAATGGCTATTGGAGATGAGGTAAGCAGTTCGTTAGATGCAAAGTTATCTTTTGATGAGCTTTTAAGTACTTTACATGATTTATTTGATGAATGTAAATTAGTTAGTAAAAAATATAAAGTATTAAAAAAGGAGCATGCTTCTCTTGTTACTGATTTTGATAGAATAAAAATTAAGCACGATGATAGTTTAGCTCCTTGTACAAAATGCTATGAATTAGAAACACTTAAAAAGGAAAACTTGCTACTCAAAGAAACCTTAGAAAAGCTTGAGGTTGGTACAAGTCCTTGAATATGATCCTTGCTAATAAGGGTCACGTTCATAGAAGAGGAGTAATCAGATTTGTGAGTAGCTCTCACCAAAATCCAACCATCTTTGTTAAAGGCCTTACCTTGCATGTATCACCCCACATCAAATGCAACTTTTGTTGTAAACTTGGACATGTTGCATATAAATATCCACTTAAGAGATATAGTTCACATAAATTGATTTAGATTCCTAAAGGAACCATAAAGAACTCTATGCAAAACGATAAGTTGAGTAGGTCGATTTTTGAGGTGGCTACCTAAAAATCATCCTCTTTTGTAGAAATGTTTATCATCACAAACTAGGAGCAAGAGATGGTACCTTGATAGTGGATGCTCAAGGCACATGATCGGAGATCTATCTCAATTCTCTAAGCTCACTAGCCTAGATGAAGAGTATGTCACCTTCGGAGACAACAACAAGGGTAAAATCATTGGCAAAGGAACAATAGGTAACAAATCCAATTTTTTGATTGAAGATGTGTTGTTGGTTGATGGCTTAAAGCATAATCTTTTGAGCATCAGTCAATTGTGTGATAAAAGATACATCATTAGATTTGAATCCAATGCTTGCATTATTGAAAAACCACACAAAAATATATCTATAATTGTCCTAAAATAAAATAATGTATACACTATCGATATTGATGATCTTTGTAATAAAATGTGTTTTTCAGTTTTGAATGACGATGCTTGGCTTTAGCATAGGAGATTAGGTCATGCTAGCATGAAACTAATCTCTCAAATCTCATCTAATGAACTTGTAAGAGGTATTCCTAATATTAAGTTCATTAAAGACAATGTATGTGATGCATATCAACTAAGAAAACAAATAAAAGGTAGTTTTAAACCAAAAAATCATATAAGCATGTCTAGACCATTGCAATTGATTCATATAGATTTATTTGGACCAATTGATACATCAAGCCTAGGTGGTAGCAAATATACCTTTGTCATTATAGACGATTATAATAGATACATTTGGACATACTTCTTAGTACAAAAAAGTGATTGCTTTAGGTATTTTTCAAAATTTTGTAAACTTGTTCAAAATAAAAAAGGATTTATGATTTTATCAATTCGGAGTGATCATGGTAGCAAATTTTAAAATTATGATTTCTAAAATTTTTATGAATCTAATGGATACAACTATAATTTCTCTACTCCAAGAAATCTTCAACAAAATAGAGTAGTAGAAAGAAAAAATAGAAACTTATAAGAAATGGCAAGAACCATGTTGAACGAACATAGCATACTCAAATATTTTTGAGTCACGTCGTTAATACGATATGCTATGTCATGAATAGGGTGCTAGTCATAGGTGCCCAGCAAGCCAATCACGTGAGTGATGGCACGTGTGACTTGATACAGAATCTCTTTGCTTATTATATTTTGGCGTATATCACTTTATAACTATTGCATAAATGCATATATATATTGTGATGTCCTTGGATTTGTGCAATGGGAATCGGATCGTGATGAGATCACGATAATGAGATCAATTCACCTTTAAACACATATCCTAAATAATCCCGGTCATAGGTTACTCGAGAGGGACATCGTGATAACCGGATAGACTGGTGTGCTGTATACCCGTCCATATGATGGATGCAGCTGGTCTCATAGCTGCTCGTGTAGGGACACTAGGGATACAGTACAGGTGCTCATTGGAGAATGAGTTCACTGATTGATCCGCTTACGGAATGCTGGATGGTTGATGATGCCTTATTGTCAGACAGCGATTCCATAGTCCTAGTGGTGTATCTGGTCCTTGGACTTGAGACACCAAGGATGTCCTGTATGAGTGCTCCACTCTTTAATACCAGACTTATAGGTTTGGTTGTCCCCAGATCTAGTACAACTGGTCATTGGGAGTGGTAGTCGACCTTACGAGGGCTATTGAGTGTCAATAGAGGATCATCCACTCTCGGCGTCATGAGAGGAATATCCTATGTGTTCTTGCTCAGACAAATCCCTGGCCAGGGTCATTCGGGTTGAGAGAGAAAGAGTTCTCCGGGAGAATCCGATTAGAGCGAGACTCGAGTAGAAACCGTATGGGTCTGACAACACCATGCTCGATATACGGTCTCTGGGATATTAGATGGATGAGGGACTATAGGTACATGGTAACTGAGGACAGACAGGTCCAATGGATTGGATTCCCCTGTATCATCTGGGGACTACGGCGTAGTGGCCTAGTACGTCCGTAGTCGATGAGTCGAGTGAATTATTACAGAGATAATAATTCACTGAGTTAGAAGGAGTTCTGACAGGTATGACTCACGGCCAGCTCGATATTGGGCCTAGAGAGTCACACACATATGGTAGGCATTGCGATGAGTAGAGGTTCGGATATGAGATATCCGACGGAGCCCTTGTCTTATTGGATGCAGATCCAATACCCACTAGGGAAGGACCCATTAGGGTTTGACACGGGATCTCTATAAATAGGAGGGATTCACAGCCTCATAGGCTAGAGTCTTTGCTTGCCTTTCCTATTCTCCTCTCCCTCTCCACCTCAGAGTAGGCTTGGAGTTTTGAGGAGTGTCGTCGCAACCCTGCTGTGTGGATCACCGCTAGAGAGGAGGACGCTTGACCTCCTTCACCCTCTCCTAAGGATCTGCAAGGAAACAGGGATATACGATCTCCCTAGGTAACACAATCTCTATACGCAATTTTGTGTTTTGCGGATTTTTGCGCACCAATCTTCGCACGACGACGAACATTTTTTTTTGGGAATCGGGGATTTTGTTTTCTTGTTCTTCCGTTGCACATATGATGTCGCCCCCCAATGATTTCCCAACAGTGGTATCAGAGACAGGTTGTTCGTGCGAATGATTGGTTTTGAACTGCGTGTGTTGTGTTTAGGAAGAATTTTGACGTCAAAATCGTTGACGCAAAAGAGAGGAAGGGCAGCAACAGTTGTTGCCCTCGATCTGCATGCCTGCAGCCACCTGCAGCGGCAGCCGCAGCCAGGCAGCACAGCGCCGGCGCATGCGCAAGCGCTGTGCCTGCAGCAGCCGGCCGGCGGTCTGCTTGCAGCATGCTTGCTGCTGGTGGGGCTGGCAGCCCACGGGCAGAGGCACCGCAGGGCAGCGGCGCCTGCTGCCGCTGCTCCCGCGGGCGAAACCCCCCCCACAGGGGCGGCCGCTCGGCGAGACAGCACCGCTTGCGGAGGCAGCGACGCCCGAAGGGGGAGCCCACCTGCAGCGACAGCGCCGCCAGCGAGCGTGCCGCCTACAGGCGAGGGCAGTGCCCTCGCCCCGCCGCACAGGCCGCCGCCAGCAGGGTGGCGGCGGCGGCAACAGAAAGAGGGAATTAGGGTTTTCTGGGAAAAAGATAGTTTTACCCCTCGGAATTTGAGAAATTCCAGTTTCTGTCTTTTGTTAAAATTACAAAAATATCCTTAGGAATTGAGAAATTCCCTACATATCCCTGATTTCAGAAAAATATATATATAATTAAAAGGTTTAGTTGATTATTATTTTTATTATTATCTAGTAGTCCTACATGATGATGATTATTTATACATGTGATGTATGATGTGTGGACGGATGATCATGGACCGTGTGATGTGTGTACTTGTGATTATTATTATTGAGGTATGCGAACCTCCATTATATTTCTCGTTTATTGTCGGGCCTGCGTGCCTATGATTAAGTTGTAATCACATGAGGAGGCGCAGCGGGAGCGTGGATGCGATAGCGAGACCCACGAGACGGACAATCGTGATGCATGGAGATGCATCAAAATGTCGACGGAACCGACGAGGACGAGATGGACGATCACAGGGCATGGAGATGCACCGTTGCACACATAGATCTTGATGTGAGTGATCAGGCCTATTGGCTCGGGCCTAATCATATTAGGTTGTGGTCCATGATCATCTGGTGTGATTGCTTATACACATACTAGATATGTATATATATTTGCATGCAATGTAGATATATATTAAATATGTATATGTGTGACATGTCATATTAGGAGACCAAATTATAGAAACATCTCTCGATAATATTAAGTCGGTAAACGTGAGGCAATTAGATTGACCCACGTGGCCTTCCATCGTTATGAGTAGGAACCGATTCCCGGTGTAGGTTGAGTTGGTCGAGTCCCTCGAGACTCACCTATATCGCGATTCGCTATCTTGCTTACGACATAGAGATGTCATCGGTGACCTGAGGACATGGTATGCTTGGTCGAGTCCCTCGAGGGTATATCATCAAATCAGACTCATCTTGTAACGAAGGTGTTGACTTAACCGAGCATCATGGTTGGTCGAGTCCCTCGAGGCCATGGTGATTCGGAGGCCGAACAGGACGGGAATCACAAGGAGTTATGATCGGCAAGAGTTGCCTACCTTTTAGGCTTAGTGTGATTAGTCGAGTCCCTCGAGGTTACACTAAGACGCTGATTGGATCCTGATCCCCACTTGAAGTCTGCCGGAGATTTCCGTTTTACGTGCTGAGGGTGTCGCGTGACTCGATAGTAAAATAGTGGGAGCATATTAAGATAGAAGTCCATATCTTGATAGTTTATTTCTTGCAAAATCTGCATGTTATTCATTTCTGCTACATCTTTATTTTCAGAAAATGTCGCTTTCAAATCCCTTACGTGGCATACTTGATGTCAATCGCCTCACTGGTCCAAATTATACGGATTGGCTCCGTAACTTGAGAATTGTTCTCATAGCGGAGAAAATCGTGTACGTCCTTGATACAGTGATGCCTACGCCCGAAGAAGGGGCAAGCGAGGATGAGATTGCTCGCTACATGAAGTACATTGATGACTCCACTCTTGCTCAGTGCTATATGTTGGGCTCTATGACTCCAGAGTTACAGAGACAACATGAAAGATGGATGCCAGATCCATTCTCCTACATGTCCGCAAATTGTTTGAGGAACAGGGAAGGACTCAACGATATGAGATATCCAAGAGCCTTTTCCGCGCTAGGATGACTGAGGGGACATCGGTTCAGAACCATGTCCTAAAGATGATTGAGTGGATAGAGAAACTCACAGGTCTAGGAATGGTCCTATAGGATAACTTGTGTGTGGACATTGTGCTTCAGTCCCTACCAGATTCCTTTTCACAGTTCATAATGAATTTTAATATGAACAAGCTTGAGGTGACTCTCCCAAAGCTCCTCAATATGTTGAGGGAGGCAGAGAGTACTATTAAGAAAGAGAAGCCAGTTCTCTACACTGGTGAAACCAGAAAGAAAAGGAAAGTAGAAAGGTCCCTTAAGAAGGGAAAGGGCAAGGGCAAACAAGGTAAAGCAAAGGTTGCTAAGAAAGACCCAGCAAAGGACAAAGGCCAGTGCTTCCACTGTGGTAAAGATGGGCACTGGAAGAGAAACTGCAAAGAGTACCTTGCAGAAAGGGCGAAACAAAAGCTTGATGAAGCTTCAGGTACATTCATGATCAGTCTCCATTTGTTAGACTCTTATGATAATACATGGGTATTGGATACCGGAAGTGCTTATCATATATGCAATTCGTTGCAGGTTTTGGCAAGGCCTAGGAGACTAGAGAGAGGCGAGATGGACCTCAAGATGGGTAATGGAGCAAAAGTTGCTGTATTAGCTGTTGGCGAGGTCGCCCTACATCTGCCTAGTGGAGCTTTTATTGCATTAGATGCATGTTATTTTGTTCCTTCTATTATCAAAAACATTATCTCCATTTCATGTTTAATAGTTAGTGGATATAAATTTGTTTTTGAGAACAATGGTTGTTCGATATTATTAGATGATAAGATCATCACGAAAGGAACATTGCATAATGGTTTATTTATGTTAGACACCACTCCACATATCATGAATGTAAATGTGTCCAAAAGGAAACGAGATGAGTTGAACAGTGCATACCTGTGGCATTGTAGGCTAGGTCACATCCATGAAAGAATGATTCAAAAGTTGCTAAATGATGGATATCTAGATCCATTCGACTATGTGTCATATGCAACTTGTGAGCCTTGCATTCATGGAAAACTGACCAAATCTCCATTTAGTAGAACTGGAGAGAGAGCCACTGAGTTGTTGGAACTCATACATAGTAATGTATGTGGACCCATGTCAACTCATGTCATTGGAGGTTACTCCTACTTCATTACATTTACTGATGATTTCTCAAGGTATGGATATGTGTACTTAATGAAGTACAAGTCCGAGGCCTTTGAGAAATTCAGAAAGTATAAGAATGAGGTGGAGAACCAGACTGGAAAGAGTATCAAAACTCTTCGATCAGATCGAGGAGGTGAGTACTTAAGTATAGAGTTTACTCAGTTCCTCAAGGACCATGGGATATTATCCCAATGGACACCTCCTTACACACCTCAGCTCAATGGTGTCTCTGAAAGGAGAAATCGTACTTTATTAGATATGGTACGGTCCATGATGAGTTTCGCTGACCTACCCATCTCATTCTAGGGATATGCCCTAGAAACCGCAGCTTACCTTCTGAACAGAGTTCCAACTAAGTCGGTAGTGTCTACACCATATGAGATATGGAAAGGGAAGAAGCCTGATCTTAAGGTTGTTAAGATTTGGGGCTGCCCAGCCCACGTTAAAAGACACAACCCCGATAAGTTAGAATCAAGGACAAAGCAATGCATATTTGTGGGATACCCCAAGGAAACTTGTGAGTATTACTTCTATCATCTCGAGGACCAAAAGGTCTTTGTAGCTAAGAGAGCAGTGTTCCTTGAGAAGGAACACATTCTTGGCGAAGACAGTGGGAGAATGATAGAGTTGAGCGAAGTTAGAGAACCAAGCTCAAGCACCACTCTACAGCCCGAGTCTGTTCAGGTACCTAATACACAAGTTTCAACTTTACGCAGGTCTGATAGAGTATCTCATCCTCCTGAGAGATATGTGGGACATATTAGAGCAGAGGATGTAGAGGATATTGATCCTCAGACCTACGAGGAGGCTATTATGAGTATAGACTCCGGGAAGTGGCAAGAAGCCATGAATTCTGAGATGGATTCTATGTACTCCAATAAGGTTTGGAACCTAGTTGATACGCCCGAAGCTATTGTACCCATCGGTTGCAAATGGATCTTTAAGAAAAAAGATCGGAGTAGATGGAAAGGTAGAGACCTATAAAGCAAGGCTAGTGGCTAAAGCGTATCGTCAAAGACAAGGTGTTGACTACGACGAAACCTTCTCACCCGTAGCTATGCTAAAATCCATCAGAATTCTATTGGCTATTGCAGCACACTATGATTATGAGATCTGGCAGATGGATGTGAAAACTGCATTCCTCAATGGGAACCTCGAGGAGGAGGTGTATATGATGCAACCTGAGGGATTCGTGTCCAAGAACTGCCCAGATAAAGTGTGTAGGTTGCTTAAATCCATTTATGGACTAAAGCAAGCTTCCCAAAGTTGGAACATAAGATTTGATGAGTCAATCAGATCTTATGACTTTGTTAAGAACGAAGATGAGCCTTGTGTGTACAGGAAGGTAAGTGGGAGCGCTATCACCTTTTTGGTGTTATATGTGGATGACATCCTCATCATTGGGAATGATGTAGGAATGCTATCCACAGTAAAGACTTGGTTATCTAAACACTTCTCCATAAAGGACTTAGGGGAAGCATCCTATATCTTGGGGATTAGAATCTATAGAGATAGATCCAAGAGGATGTTTGGCTTGTCCCAGTCCAGGTACATAGAAACCATTGTCAAAATGTTTGGCATTGAAAATTCTAAGAAAGGGCGAACATGGATATGATACCTTATGCCTCAGCAATATGGTATATCATGTATGCCATGCTATGTACTAGGCCTGATATAGCGCATGCTCTGAGTGTCACGAGCAGGTATTAGGCGGATCCAGGCTTGGAGCACTGGAAAGCAGTAAAGTGTATCCTTAAGTACTTGAGAAGGACTAAGGATCTTTTACTAGTATATGGAGGTAATAGCCTTAAGGTTGAAGGCTTCACTGACTCAAGTTTTCAGTCTGATGTCGATGATAGCAAGTCGAATTCAAGGTATGTGTACACCTTGAATGGAGGAGTAGTGTGCTGGAAGAGTTCCAAGCAAGATACCACTGCTGACTCGACCACAGAGGCGGAGTACATTGTTACATCGGATGCAGCAAAGGAGGGAGTCTGGGTGAAGAAGTTCATCACAGATTTGGGAGTCGATATAGATAGCGACAAGTCGACTTCCTTATATTGCGACAACTATGGGGTGATTAGTCAAATAAGGGAACCCGGGTCTCATCAGAAGTGTTCTGAGGAGGTTCCAGCTTATAAGAGAGATCGTAACCCGAGGAGATGTAGTAGTGGAAAGAGTTCCATCCGAAGATAACATTGCAGATCCACTGACAAAGCCGTTGTCTCAGATTATCTTTGAGCATCACAGGAGTCTGATGGGGATCAGACACATAGGTGATTGGCTTTAGGTCAAGTGGAGATTGCTAGTTATAGGTGCCTAGCAAGCCAATCACGTGAGTGATGGCACGTGTGACTTGATACAGAATCTTTTTGCTTATTATATTTTGGCGTATATCACTTTATAACTATTGCATAAATGCATATATATATTGTGATGTCCTTGGATTTGTGCAATGGGAATCGGATCGTGATGAGATCACGATAATGAGATCGATTCACCTTTAAACACATATCCTAAATAATCCCGGTCATAGGTTACTCGAGAGGGACATCGTGATAACCGGATAGACTGGTGTGCTGTATACCCGTCCATATGATGGATGCAGCTGGTCTCATAGCTGCTCGTGTAGGGACACTAGGGATACAGTACAGGTGCTCATTGGAGAATGAGTTCACTGATTGATCCGCTTACGGAATACTGGATGGTTGATGATGCCTTATTGTCAGACAGCGATTCCATAGTCCTAGTGGTGTATCTGGTCCTTGGACTTGAGACACCAAGGATGTCCTGTATGAGTGCTCCACTCTTTGATACCAGACTTATAGGTTTGGCTGTCCCCAGATCTAGTACAGCTGGTCATTGGGAGTGGTAGTCGACCTTACGAGGGCTATTGAGTGTCAATAGAGGATCATCCACTCTCGGCATCATGAGAGGAATATCCTATGTGTTCTTGCTCAAACAAATCCCTGGCCAGGGTCATTCGGGTTGAGAGAGAAAGAGTTCTCCGGGAGAATCCGATTAGAGCGAGACTCGAGTAGAAACCGTATGGGTCTGACAACACCATGCTCGATATACGGTCTCTGGGATATTAGATGGATGAGGGACTATAGGTACATGGTAACTGAGGATAGACAGGTCCAATGGATTGGATTCCCCTGTATCGTCTAGGGACTACGGCGTAGTGGCCTAGTACGTCCGTAGTCGATGAGTCGAATGAATTATTACAGAGATAATAATTCACTGAGTTAGAAGGAGTTCTGACAAGTATGACTCACGGCCAGCTCGATATTGGGCCTAGAGGGTCACACACATATGGTAGGCATTGCGATGAGTAGAGGTTCGGATATGAGATATCCGACGGAGCCCTTGTCTTATTGGATGCAGATCCAATACCCACTAGGGAAGGACCCATTAGGGTTTGACACGGGATCTCTATAAATAGGAGGGATTCACAGCCTCATAGGCTAGAGTCTTTGCTTGCCTTTCCTATTCTCCTCTCCCTCTCCACCTCAGAGTAGGCCTGGAGTTTTGAGGAGCGTCGTCGCAACCCTGCTGTGTGGATCACCGCTAGAGATGAGGACGCTTGACCTCCTTCACCCTCTCCTAAGGATCTGCAAGGAAACAGGGATATACGATCTCCCTAGGTAACACAATCTCTATACGCAGTTTTGTGTTTTGCGGATTTTTGCGCACCAATCTTCGCACGACGACGAACATTTTTTTGGGAATCGGGGATTTTGTTTTCTTGTTTTTCCGCTGCGCATATGATATCGCCCCCCAATGATTTCCCAACATAGGGTTCTAGTAAGACTATTACTTTCCAAAACCCCATATGAATTGTGGAACAACAAAAAACTCAATATTTTATATTTTAAATTTTTCGGTTCTAAATACTTTATCTTAAATGAAAAAGATGTCTTAGGAAAGTTTGATACAAAATTCGATAAGGGATTTTTCTTAGCTATTCTTCTATTTCTAAAGCTTTTCATATTTTTAACAAAAGAACTTTGGTTATAGAATACTCTATTCATGTTGTCATTAATGAGGTTTTCGAATTTAAGAAAAATGAGTTTGATGATGATCTTAATTTTAATGCTTTGAATTTAAATGAACCTTCTCCTTCAACTAGCAACTTAGATGTATCTTCTTCCGAAACATCCTTACCAAAGGAATGAAAGTACATAGATGCTCATCTTAAAGAGCTAATCATAGGAGACATATCAAAAGGGGTTCAAACTCATTATTCTCTTAAGAATTTTTGTGCTCACACTGCTTTTCTTTCTCAAATTAAACCTAAATGCATTGACGAGGCCTTGAAAGATGATTCATGGGTTATTGTAATACAAGAAGAGTTGAACCAATTTGAGAGAAACGAGGTGTGGAAGCTTATTCTGAGGCCAAATGACCATTTAGTTATTGGTACTAAATGGGTCTTTAGAAACAAGCAAGATAAATTTAGTAACGTGGTTAGAAATAAGGCTAGATTAGTTGTCAAAGATTTCAACCAAGAATAAGGTATCGATTATGAAGAAACTGTCACTCCTATGGCATGATTAGAAGCATAAGGATGCTTCTTGCCTATACTAGTAGTAATAATTTTAAGTTGTTTCAAATGGATGTTAAAAGTGCTTTTCTTAATGGTTTTATTTCCGAACAAGTTTATGTTGAACAACCTCCCAGATTTGAGAATGAAAATCTTCTTAATCATGTGTTTAAATTGACTAAAGCTCTCTATGGACTGAAACAAGTCCCAAGGGCTTGGTATGAGAGACTTAGCTTATTTCTTATCCAAAATAATTTCTCTAAAGGCAAAGTCGATACTACATTGTTTATTAAGAATTTTAAAAATAATTTTTTTGTTGTTTAAATTAACATTGATGATATTATTTTTGGTTCTACAAATGAATTTCTATATGAATCATTTGCCAAGAGTATGAGCTAAGAGTTTGAAATGAGTCTAATGGGTGAACTAATCATCTTTTTAGGCTTACAAATCAAACAACTTAGCAATGATATTTTTCTTAGTCAAACAAAATATGCTTTAGACTTACTAAAAAATTTAATATGGATAGTTCAAAGGCTATCAACACTCCTATGAGTACCTCCACTAAGTTAGACATTGATGAAAGTGGAGAAAGCATTGATCAAAAAGCTTATAGGAGTATAATAGGTAATTTACTATATCTCACCGCAACTAGATCGAACATTATGTTTAATGTAGGACTTTGTGCTAGGTTTTAGTCTAATCCTAAGATATCTTATCTTAAAGCAATTAAAAGAATTCTTAGATATCCTAAAGGAACCACTAATCTGGGATTATGATATCTAAAATCCGAGAACTTTGAACTAATTATTTATGTTGATGTGGATGTTGATGTGGATTTTGTTGGATGTAGAATAGATAGAAAAAGTACATCCAGAATATGTCAATTCTTAGGTTATGCACTTGTCTCTTGGTCTTCCAAGAAACAAAAACTCGGTTGCACTATCTACAATCGAAACCGAATATATAGCTGCGAGTGCATGTTGTGCATAAGTTGTATGGATGAAAAATATATTAGAAGATTGTAAGATTCATCTTAAGAACATTCCCATAAAATGTGATAACACAAGTATAATATTTTAATGAAAAATCCTATTCAACACTCTAGAACTAAACATATTGACATTAGGCATCACTTTATAAGAGATCATGTTAATAATCACGATGTAATTTTAGAATTCATTGATACGAAATATCATTTGGCTGATATCTTTACAAAACCTTTAAATGAAGAACAAATTGATTTCATTATAAGGGAGTTAGGGATGTTAAATTGTCCGAATGCATGATCTTTGATGTATACCTTTTCCAAACTTTCTCAGCTTTCATGAAATCTGAAATATGAAAACTTAATGATGGTTGATACATGAAATTCATTGACAAATGCATCTTTCACGGATTTCACTCTTATGAATTTTTAATGATAAACAAATTTGATTTATGAAGGCTTATTCATAAAATTTCTTTTATCCTTCATATGATTCTTCTTTCACATGAATTCTTCCTTACTCTTCTCATGAAAGAATAATTTTTATGACTTTTTAGTATGAGATAATCACTTGCAAGAATAGAGATTTGATTTCAATATCTTGATCCTTTTCATGAATTCCTTCTCTTTGTTAAAATTGAAGGATGATTCATGAAACTCATTTATTGTTTTTGACTTGATTCAAATCATTTCATAAATTTGGTTCTTAATGGATTCCCTCCTTACCTTCCTTCCTCTTCTTTATAAGTTTTGATGCCAAAGGGGGAGAAGTTGATGGAATCTCTCTCTTTAATGTTGATAACTTTTGATGTTGAATGTTACCATGCAACGATGCAATATCAATTGGATAAATTAGTGTAAAACTTACTTGAATTCTTACCACACTTGTATTGTTGAATTGTTCACCTTTTTGTTGATGACAAAAGGACAAAAATGATACCAAAATAGGCAAATTGATGACTAATTGGCATTGACATTGCAAATGTATCCAATGTATTTTATCGTAAATACTTATCATAGACACTTGAAATGTTTCATGAATGCTTGATAAATGTATCTCATTATGATAAGATATTATGAGCTCATCTTGCTATATTCATATTTGAAATTCGTATCATATTTGAAAATGATGGATGTCATACCTTGAACTTGAAAATGGATTTCATACCTTGACATCATTTTTGTTGATAAATACGTAGCATCATATTTTGAGAATGTTAAATCATGATAGTGCATGTTGATAAATTTAAATGAACTAAACTTATCGGTTTGATACTTGAATTCAAGAATGTCTTTTCTTAAGTATGGCATATAGATAGGGGGAGTTAAGGTTAACTCCGTCATCAATTGATTGTCATCATAAAAAAAGGGGAGATTGTTGATTCTCAAATTTTGATAATAAAATCAATTATAAATTATTTGATCTAATCCATATGTTGAGAAAAGTATGCAGGATTAACTACGATAGTAGTAAGACATAAAGCAGGTGTTGTGTCGGAGTCAAGATCGGGACTTCGTTGGGAGTTCGAGAGTTCATTGGAAGTCCGGTCATTCATCAAAAATTCTATCGGAACTGATCGAGAAGTCCAGGAGCTTACCAAAGAAACTCATCGGAACTCGCCAAGAAGATCGTCGCAAAGTCTAGAAGCTTGTAGGGAGTTCGTCGGAACTTTGCCGAAGAGATCATCGGAAGTTTGCCGGAATAACAATTGACGTATCGGAACAAGAGTGCCTTGTTAAATAGTTATTGTAGTTAGACTGTAAGTTAAGTTAGGATTGGGAGGTAATCATAGTAACTCAGTTAGGGGTCAACTAGGCCCTTAACAGGGCTGAATTGGGCCGGATTAAATAGCCCATTCAGCACCTGAAACCAGATCGGTGGTGACACCACCTGGGACTCGAACTCCTAGGTGTTCTAGGCGATGGTACCGCCGGTAGTTAATGCTGCCAATAGTGGTACTGTTCCTGTCAAGTAATGGTACTGCCAAAGCTCGATCTCCGAGCTCTATCAAGCGATGGTACCGCCCAGACTAAGCGGTGGTACCGCCTAGTGTTAGAATAGCAGGTGGTGTTACTGCCTAATAATGGTAGTGGTACCGCTAGTACCTTGGAAAACCAGGATAAGATACTTTTTGGCTCTAATTTTAAAGCCATTGGGGCCTATAAATACCCCACCTTTTTCTGCATGAAAGGGCATGAAAGTGTTAATATAATCTTGAATTCTTGGGGTGTTAAAGTGTTGTAAAAGTGAGAAGAGTCCTCCCCTCCCTCTCTTAGCTTTATAACCATCCAAGAAAGAGGAGTGAGGCTTATAAGGGTTATCTCCTAAACCCGGTAAAAGGAGAAAGAGCTGTAAAAGATGGTTGATCTTTGCCTATTGAAGGAAGACCATTAGTGGACGCCGATGACCTCGACGGAGGAGAAATCGGAAGTGGATGTAGGCCACAATGACCGAACCACTCTAAATTCTGGTTTGTATTTCTCTTTACACCCATCCCCCCCCCCCCCCCCCCCCCCGGTCCCCCTCTTAGTGTTGCTTTTGATCGTAACAAAAACAAAAACCACTCAAGGGAAAGCTAAGTAATGATAATGACCTGACACTCCTCACAAGAAAAATTAAAAAGTTTATAAAAGGGAACAAAATAAATATTATAAAATAAGGCTCTAAGAATACACATAAACTTAAAAAGGACAATCATTTGCTATGAATACAAAATGCTGGGGCACTTAAAAAATGAGTGTCCACAATTGAAGAAGTTGCTAGCACAAAAGAAGAAAAAGAACTCAAGACGACTTGGGATGAATCAAGTGTATTAGAAGACGAAGAGTAAACTAATGAAGACGAGGTGGTAAACTACGCTTTGATGATTCTCAACAATGAGGTATATGACTCAACTAAAACCTCTTTATCTTATGATGAATTACTTGTTATATTTTATGATTTATATGATGAATTTAAATTAGTTGGTAAAAAAAATAAATGGCTAAAAAAGGATCATGTTTCTCTCTCTAAAAAATTTGATGAATTGAAGAATGAGTATAACAATTACATGCTAACTTCTTGCATTAAATGTGAAATATTAGATGCAGTAAAAAAAGAAACTATGTTATTACAATAAAAATTAAAAAAAAATTAAAATTAGAAATAAATCATTAAATATGATTCTTGCTAACAAATGTCATGTACATAGAAAGGAAGAAATCGATTTTATGAGTAGTAACACTCAACAAAAGCTAACTATATTTGTTAAAGGACCCACATTATATGTTTCCCCTAAAGTTAAATATAATTTTTATGGTAGATATGGTCATTATGTTTATAAATATTTATTTAAAAAATATAGCTCACATAAATTAGTTTGGGTTCCTAAAGGAGCCATAAATGACTTAATGCCTAAAGTTAAGATAGGTAGATCTAATCATAAGAGACCCAAAGTTAAATCGGTACCTAAAGCAAACCCTCATTTCTTATAGATATGTCTACAATCGAAAGATAGGAGCAAAAAATGATATCTTAATAGTAGATGCTCAAGGCACATGACCAGAGATCCAACATATTTCTCTAAGCTCACTAGCCAAGATGAAGGATATGTCACATTCGGAGACAATAACAAAGAAAAAATTATTAGCAAAAGAAATATAAGTAATAAATCAAATGAAGATGTGTTATTAGTAGATGATTTAAAACATAACTTACTAAATATTAAACAATTATGTGATAAGAGATATAACATTAAATTTGAATCTAATACTTACATTATAGAGATATTGTACAAAAATAAAAATCTATAATTACCTTAAGGAGTAATAATGTGTATACTATTGATCTTGATGATTTTTGTGATGAAGCTTATTTTTTAATTTTAAACGATGATGCATGACTTTAGTATAGGAGATTAGGTTATGCAAGTATGAAATTGATTTCACATATTACAACTAAAGAACTTATAAGAGATATGCCTAGAATCAAATTTGTCAAAGATAAAGTTTGTAATGCATGCCAACTAGGTAAATAAATAAAGAGTAGCCTTAAACCTAAAAATCAAGTAAGTACCTCTAGACTACTATAATTAGTTCATATGGATTTATTTGGACTAATTGATATTACAAGTCTAGGAGGTAGTAAATATAGTTTTGTAATTATTGATAATTATAATAGATATACTTGAATATATTTCTTGGCACATAAAAGTGATTGCTTTAAATGTTTTAAAAAGTTTTGCAAACAAGTTTAAAATGAAAAAGGTTTTATGATTTTTTCTATTCGTAGTAATTATGGTGATAAATTTAAAAACCATAATTTTTAAAAATTTTGTGATTCAAATATGAATGACTACAATTTCTTTACTCCAAGAAATCTATAACAAAATAGAATTGTTGAGAGAAAAAATATGAATTTACAAAGATGGCAAGAATCATGCTTAAAGAACATAGCCTACCCAAATATCTTTCGGCCAAAACTATTAACACGGCATATTATGTCATAAACAAGGTTCTCTTAAGACCATTACTATCCAAAACTCCTTATGAATTATGGAACAATATAAGACCCAACATTTCATATTTTAAAATTTTTTATTATAAATATTTTATTTTAAATGAAAAGGATGCCTTAGAAAAATTTGATATAAAATCTTTTGAAGGCATTTTTCTTGGATATTCCTCTATTTCTAAAGCTTATCGAGTTTTCAATAAAAGAACTTTAGTTATTAAGGAATCTATGCATATTATTTTTAATGAGTCTCTTGAATTTAAGAAAAATAATTTCGATGATAATTTTGATTTTGAAAAATTGAATTTGAATAAGAATTATCCTCTCTCAATCAACTTGGATGTATATACTTCCAAAGAATCCTTACCCAAGGAATGGAAGTATATAGATATATATCATATTGAGCTAATTATTAGAGATGCAACAAAATATTTTCAAACTCGTTATTCATTTAAAAATTTTTGTTCAAATACTACATTTTTGTTTCAAATTGAATAAATTGAATCTAAATACATTGTCGATGCTCTAAAGATGACTCATAGGTTTTTGCAATACATGAAAAATTAAATCAATTTGAGAGAAATAAGGTTTGAATTCTTATTCCTAAACTTAGTGATAATTTTGTAATTGACACTAAATGAGTCTTTAGGAAAAGCAAGATAAACTTGGTATCATGGTTTAAAATAAGGCTAGATTAGTAGACAAAGGTTTCAACTAAGAAGAAGATATAGACTATGAAGAAACCTTCGCTCATGTAGCAAGACATGAAGTCATAAGGATACTCTTTGCCTATACATGTTGTAATAATTTTAAGTCATTTTAAATGGATGTCAAAAGTACTTTTCTTAATAGCTTTATTTCCAAAGAAGTTTATGTTGAGAAACCACTTGAATTTACGAATGTTCTTTTTTTAAACCTTATTTTTAAGTTATCTAAGGCTCTCTATAGGTTGAAACAAGCCCCAAGGGCTTGGTATGAGAGACTTAGCTTATTTTTTATTAAAAATAATTTTTTGAAAGGCAAGATTGAACCACTTTATTTATTAAATATTTTAAAATATTTTTTATTATTCAAATATATGTTGAAGATATTATTTTTAGTTCTACAAATGAATCTTTGTGTGAATCATTTGCAAAAGTATGAGCTAATAATTTGATATAAGTTTAATAGGTGAATTGATATTTTTCTTAGGATTTCAAATTAAGCAACTAAGTGTTGAACTTTTATTAGTCAAATTAAGTATGCTTTGGATATATTAAAATGATTTCATAGGGATAGTTGTTAGGACTCTAGCTAGGAGAGTCCAAATTGAATTTTATTAAAAGGGGCATTCATGTAAAACCTACCTAGCTGATCCCTATTAAAGAGATGAAGAGGCCGGCTAGGGTTAGGGTTAGTTGGGAGGTTGCTTCTTAGAGTAGGAGTCTTATTAGGAGTTGGTTAGAAGTAAGAGTCTTGAATAGGAATCATATTAGGAGTTAGGGTTTAGAAGCCCTATAAATAGTCATGTATTCATTCTCTTTTAATAAGCAATAGATGAATCTTCTTAGCAACCTTTGAGTAGTAAATTGGAGGAAGGAACCCCTATAGAGTTCCAATGAGGCCGATCCTCTAAAGAGATCAACCCCAAGCTTAGAATCCACTAAGGTTCTAACACTTGGTATCAGAGCAGTGTTTTTGGCATCTCGCTGCCCTTCCACAGCTATCCATCAGCCTTCTACAACCGCCTAAAGCAATTTTCACAATTTCTTAAAAGATCATCGTCGAATTTCGTCGTCATTTCCACCATCGCGGATCATCCTTTGATCTTCATGTGAATTACAACAGGTTTTGGTTTCCTACCTTACTGCTACTACAATTTAGTTATCCTTATTCTAAAATCTAGTCATCCATCAGCCCTTCACAACTGCCCAAAGCAATTCCTATAATTGCTTAAAAGATCGTCGCTGAATTCCGTCATCATCTCCACCATCGCGGATCATCCTTTGATCTCCCCATGAATTGCAATAGGATTTAGTTTCCTACCTTACTACTGTTGTAATTTAGTTATCATTATTCAAAAATCCAAAAAAACCATTTCTATATTTTTGCATAAACTTTTCGTCGCAAAGTTTTTATCTCTACGATGAAAGATGCACTGTAGAATTCCAACCACATAGCATAGTTTGTTTGATCTTGCTACTGCATTTTTTCTATCCAAATCTCTATGAAATTTTTATGATAGTTTTGACACTTCCTAACAGCAGATTTTCCTTTAGTTTCATCAAAAAATTCCTAATACTAACCACTTATCTTTTATGTCCAAACTGCTAGATGCACTGTAGAATTCCAACTACATAACACAATTTGTTTAATATTGCTACTGCATTTTTTCTATCCAAATCTCTACGAAATTTTTACAATATCTTTAACACTTTCTAACAGCAGATTTCCCTTTAGTTTAGTCAAAAAATTCTTAATATAAACCACTAACCTTTTACGTCCAACTTGCTATACTTTAGGTATAAAAATCTACTATAGTACCTTTCCGTGATCCTCAATTTTTTCGAACCTTCCACCACCCCATACCATTAACCCATCAATAAAAAAAAGACAGTCTTTTCTGTAGCCTTTGAGCAGCAATTTGGAGGAAGGAACTGTCACACCCCCCGAATTATCATATTCAGGAGGTATGACCCTGTCTAAAATTAATAATATGATAATTCATCATCAATTCAATCCAGGATCCAATCTAACAATTTGAGGATACTAAGAATCATTCAAAATTGATATTCACAATTCATAAACCTATACGTTACATAAATCATAATCCACTTCACTCAGAGATTCACAAAATCTAAAGGCAACTCAACTAAACATCAACCACAACACAAATCCATAATCGTAGAAATATATACAATCACAAAAAGGTAATTATTTACCATGAGTTCTTATCTTTATACAACTTAAACATATCATTCCATAAACATGAGCGGTCCTTTAAACTTTTACAACACATAAGTATCAACATATCCTTAACATTACATCAATAGTAAAGTATACTATACAACAAAAAAACCTATCATCCAACAAAGATTAGCTCAAAAATCTTCTAGCCTTTCACTGCTTCAACCCAATTCTAGCTTTTCAGTGCGTGACAAGCTACCCTGAAAAATTTATATAGCAACGGGGTGAGCATAAAGAGCTCAGCAAGCGACTAACGTATCCATGACGATAGGAGAAGTTCAAGCAGGCTTAGTATCAAGATAACAAAAGCAGAAATACAAGCGTTTATTTAGAATCATCTCATTAGATATAAAAAAAATCACAAAGGGTTACCTCATTCGAAAATAGGCATTAGACATAACAATAAGAGAAAGAAAATTGGAGCATTTCATTGGCAAAAAAAATATTTAGGCATGTATCAAATGGCACATGAAGCATTTAGGAGCATATCAAAGGTGTAAGAGTGTTTGGGAGCATAACAATAACATACAAAACACTTCAAAGTATAACAAGTGAACCGAATAATAAACACAAGCTTGTATGTCATTTTTGATGTAGCATGCATTCCATTTTTTTTTTATCCAAAGCATAAATATAAACTCATAAGCAAAGCTTTGGATATCATATCAAAAACATAGAGGGCGTTGTGGGACTACATACATAATGAAATTCATCCATTTCTGGATGATTACCAAGCATAAGTCTCCCACGTTTGGGAGCTCCATCCACCCACGTCTGAGTGAAGTCAATGGGGCCGACAGAGCAATCGCGGGCTCTAAGCATAACTCCCTTTACCATTTCTGGCAAAGATTTATAATATCCCACAAGATACTAGAGTACAAAATAATAGTATGAACAATAACATTGGCACATATCATAAGCACATGCGGAACAACGGAGATATGCATGTGCCTTTATCAAACAAGAAAATACAAACAAAGCATTACATAATGAATTTCAGACATATAACAATTTTAGGATGAACAATACAAGAATTTCAAAGGACTAATATAAAGCTCAATTGAAGAAGAATTTAGTAGAAATCAAATTTTCAATAGGATAAAAATTGAATAGGCAAAACCCAACAAAGTTTTCAATTCTGATAGAATTTGAATGGTACATTTCCTGAATTGTTTGAGTGACCAAGCATGCTCCAATTCACTAAAAATGGGTGTCATTGGAAAGTTGTATCAATCTATTTTTAGATGAACTAAAAACAGGAAGTTACAACAAATAGAGTAAAGGAAGGTTAGAATTGATCATCTCTATTTTGCAGAATTGATAATATCAATTTAAATAGATGTTTCAGAAGGCAAACATACTTCAAAATTTTCAAATTATATGTCAAAAGAAATATATATGAATCTAGTTTCCAAAGAACTAAGTTTTGCATTATTTAGAATTTTCACTAGAGAGTTATGAGCAATTTAGTAATAGAAGGTCAGAATTAATCATCTCTGTTTTGTAGAATTAATAGAATCAATTTAAACAGATTTTTCAAAAGGAAAACGTACTTCAAAATTTCTATATTATATGTCAAAAGAAAGATATGCGAATCTAGTTTTCAAAGAACTAATTTTTGTATAATTCAAAATTTTCACTAGAGAGTTATAAGCAATTCAATAACAGAAGGTCAGAATTGATCATCTCTATTTTACAGAATTGATAGAATTAATTTAAATAGATGTTTCAGAAGGCAAACATACTTCAAAATTTCTAAATTATGTGTCAAAAGAAATATAAGTAAATCCAATTTTCCAAAAAAATAAGCTTTGTATAATTCAGAATTTTCTCTAGAGAGTTATAAGCAATTCAGTAACAGAAGGTTAGAATTGATCATCTCTATTTTGCTATTTTGCAGAATTGATAGAATCAATTTAAATAGATGTTTCAGAAGGCAAACATACTTCAAAATTTCCAAATTATATGTCAAAATAAAGATAAGTAAATCCAATTTCTAAAAAATTAAGCTTTCTATAATTCAGAATTTTCTCTAGAGAGTTATGAGCAATTTAGTAACACAAGGTCAGAAATTTCAGTCCCTATTTTGCAGAATCTGTAGGGTTAATTGAAATAGAAGTCTTAGTAGGCATTTAAACTCCAAATCATTCAATCTTAGTGTCAAAATAAAGATATTTGAGTCTACTTTCAAATGGATTAGGTTTTGCCTAAATCAATGTTTAGTGCTAAAAGTTAGATCCAAAACAATGTATAGAAGTCAGATTATCGAAAAATTTCATATTCATGGCTTTGTATCAAAAGGAAAGAAAGGTTTGGTACTAAGCTAAAATATTTTGAATTATGAAGAATTGAAAGGAAAACAGAGATTAGGAATTCTGTAGGAAGAGGTTAGAACACTTGCCTTAGATGAGTTTGATTCCCAAATATAAGGAGTTGATGCAAAACCTCAAACAAAGTTTCCTCTTCTTCTTCTTCTTCTTCTTCTTCTTCTCTTCTTCTTCTTCTCCTCAAACTAACGTTGGCTGCAAAGTTTCTTTTTAATGGTGCTTTAAATTACTTAGGTTTGGCTCATGCTAAAATAGTGAGGTGGCAAGCATGCATGGGGGTTTAGGTGTCAACTTTAGAATAAATGCAAGTGGCTCATCCTTGTTAATGACACATGTCCTCCATTTTATTTTATTTTATTTTTATTTACTCAATTCTGAATATTCTATAAATCATATCAAAATTTTAATATTTACTCTTAGGTCCTTAGCCATAAACTTTAATATAATATTATTTAATAAAAAATTATTAAATAATCCTCATATTTACAAACAAGCATTTACTAATTTTTTTTTTAAAATGGGGGATGTTACAGGAACCCCTATAGAGTTCCAAGGAAACCGATCCCCTAAAGCGATCAACCCCAAGCTTAGAATCTGTAAGGGTTCTAACATATTTTCAACGCTTACGACTTATTTTGACGATTCTATGATAACATGTTCTTTTTGTCAAAAAATTGAAGTGCAGCTTTCTTCAGTATAAGATGGAATATCTTGGGCATATCATATCAGAGGAATGTGTGGTGGTAGAGCCCTCCAAAATTGAAGCAATGCAAAACTGGCCGACCCCGAGGAACATAAAATCGCTACGCGGCTTTCTCGGTTTAATAGGCTACTATCACAAGTTCATGAAAAACTATAAAAAGATTAGTGGACCCCTTACTTCCTTGCTGAAAAAAGATACTTTCCAATGGTCGGACATAGCCACCACCGCCTTTGACGAACTTAAAGCCACAATAACAACAACGCTTGTACTAGCGCTACCCGACTTCGATAAGACTTTTGTTATTGAAGTCGATGCCTCCGGAGTTAGAATTAGTGTTGTACTAATACAAGATGATCGCCCCCACACTTATACTAGTAAGACATTATCTCCTTCCCATCTCAGGATAACTATTTATTACAAGGAGATGCTCGCAATTATGCATGCGGTGACCAAATAGAGACCATACTTGATCTGGCAATGCTTTTAAATCAAGACCAACCATAAAAGCCTAAAATATTTCTTGGAGCAGAAGATATCTTCCTCCGAGCAACAAAAATGGGTAACAAAGCTTCTTAGATATGATTATAAAATAACTTATAAAAAGGGGAAAGAGAATGTTGTTGCAGATGCGCTTTCGCGGCTACACGAACAAGCTAAATTTTTTATCGTTTCACTTCCAACCAGCGACTTCCTTGAGGATATTAAGAGGGAATGGCAGGAAGATCCGGAGACTAGTAAGATCATAAAAAAATTGGAGGAAGCACCAAGCTATGTGGCTCATTACAGTTGGGACTCAAAAGAGTTGCATTATAAGTGATGCATTATGTTTGTATCAAATTCTACTTGCATAAAGAAATTCTACCCATAAAGGAGGCTGGTCAAGACGCAGAGAAGATATAGGGGGCCCACACACCCACAGTCAAGGAGAAAAGCAAGTCAGAATTTCAAAATAAAAGTGCTTTTTGATGATAAAGGGGGTACAGATGGCGGTCGGGAGACATGGCCCCAAGCTCGACCAGAGCAAAAGACAAAAGGAGAGGGGGCGCAGCCCCTAGCTCGAGGGAGGAGTCACGAGCCCATCGTCGAAGGGGACATTCGCCGGCATATCGATGTCTCGATCCACTAGGTTGTCGACAAACGGGTCCGACTCTAGCTCCAGGTCGGGGTACTTCGTTCGAAAGCGAGCGCAGGCCACCCGGTACCCATACTCGTACATGACCCGGCCCGACCTCACCAAGCCACGCTCGAACCCGGCAGACACTTTATACCCGGCGATCGCCTCCTCGACCCTTTTGGGCAACCCCAGTAGCTCCTCCTCCAGAGCCTCCTCGGAGGCCCGGGCCGTCGACCTGGCGATCTCGATGTCCTAGGAGAGGGTCAGCAGCTCATCATCTAGTGAACAGATGTGTGACCGGCTTTCTTCCAGCTCTGTCTTCAAACGAGCCACCTCCTCACCCAGTGTCATGGCGCGCTCTTCGACCACGGCAATAGCCTCTGGACCCCCCCTGGCTCGCAGCTCCAAGTTCTCTAGTCGAAGGGCGGCGTCCATCTCCAATTGGTGCCTGATCACCCACCCGACGTCGAGGACCCGGTCGATCAACGCCATACCGTAGTGCTGGCTTTGCATGAGGATCGATGTCAGTACCCAAGAAAGAGGGGATCAGGTAGGAAAAGGAAGCCATTACTTACCCAGACGAGCAACTTGGCTGCCCGCTCTACCAACACTTCAGAGGTGGAGCTGTAGAGGTCCTTGGCTAGGCCTGGATGCAATGCCCCTCGGACGAACTCCTAGGCGGTTAGCCCATCGCCCTAGAGACGGTTGTCAACCTTGAGAGTCGGCCACCGAGCAGCATAGGGGGCCCTGGGCTCCCCGATCGGACGATCAGCCATATGCTGGGCTTGGTACTGCCCACCATCAGCCCAGGAATAGATGCGGCACAGTTCCCGTACTAGCAAGGGCCGTGTCGCCACCCTCTTGGAAGGGTCACTATCGGACGACCCGACCGACCCTTTTCCCTTCACACTCCTCGAGCCCTCCTCCTGGGTAATGGCCCCGGGTGATTCCAGGGAGGCGCTCGAGTGGGTGACCCGGCTCACGGGCATTTTTCGAGCCATCATCTTCATCTTCTTAAGAGGGCGCTCCGATGCCTATGATGCCGACGCCCTCTTCGACGTGCCCTCCAGCGGGACAACACCACCTCCAAAGCCCTCCCCGTCTCAAGATGGGGGCTCGATGGCCTTGGCATTAGCCGTCTTCTTCATCGACCTCAGATCCACCATTTCTGCAAAATAGGCAGCAGTCAAATGGTTTGGGATGAGCGAACAATCCATTATATACGAATGGCCATAACCCTGGTGGCGGGGCTCAGCTCCACTTCGACCATCCACTCCTCGATCATTTCCTTAATTACCCGAGAAGAGGACAGGATACCCCTCAGACAATCCATGACTGCTGCGTCTCCAGCAGAAGGCGACGGGGGGGCGTTATCGATGGTCCAAAAAGCCCACCCGGTGCTGAAGCCCCACTCTTGATCACAACTAATATAGAAGAAATACCTCTTCCAACCTTTGTTGTTGGAGGGCGCACCACTGATCTTGAAACCGCTGCGAGCGATCAAGTAATACCCGCCTGGTCCCTTGCCCAGGCGGAAGCAAGCCAGAAAGAGGGGTCGGGACGGTTCGATCCTAGCCCCCCGACACTCCCAGATGAAAGCCACCAAGTAGCGCTAGGAGTTTGGAGACACTTGGGAGGGGGAGATCCTCCAAAAGTGAAGACAGTCCCTAATGATAGGGTGTACTGGGAACCACAACCCCACCTTGAGTGCCCCCATGGTTAACCTGAATCCGTCTGGAAACCGATCGTACGGTCGCTGCCCAAGCTGAGGGGCGTGCAGGCCGTAACACTTCGGGATGCGATAGCGATCCCAAAGCACTTTCAAAAGGTCCTCGGTCACCACCGAGTCCACGTCGTGCCATGATTTGAGTGCCTCAAGCGCGGCTGAACCCTCTGAGGCCTCTGAGGAGGCACTACCCGAAGACACGCTCACTACCTCATCCCAGGAATTTATGGAAGGAGAAGGAGAAGAGGAGGGAGAAGGGGATGAAAATGAAGACAAAGATGAAAATGAAGACGAAGACAAAGACGGAGACATCCCAACCTCAGAGTTATGAGAAAGAAGCCCGGGGTTTGGGGCGGGGGATTGAAGCAAAAGGGACGGCGAAGTTACAAGAAAGGAGCCGAAGCGCAGGATGAAAGACTAATGGCAAAGGTGATGGCAACCGCCCTGGGTGGGGATTATAAAAGGCGAGTAACCCACGGCGAGGTGGTGATTAGGGCTTCCCGAGGAGAGGAACAGTCACGTCATTAAAGGCCCATCACAACCCCTCGGATCTGCCAGATTCGCCCGCCTCGAAGCTCCCACCAGAGGCGTCCCATCACTTGAAACCCCTCGTCGAAGGATGTTCAAAACGAAGTTTCCCGCCAGGTCCCATGATGCTCCACCCGACCCCCATGTGGCATAATGGCATCCAGGTATGACTTAGCCCCCAAGTTTGATTCCTACCTGGGTCACTCCAGATCGCTCCCAACTGGCGACCCGCTAGCACCGAAATCGGAACCGAGCTTAAACACTCAGCCCCCAGGTTCGATTCTTGCCCAGGTCGCTCCAGATCGCTCCCAATTGGCGACCCGTCGGCACTGAAATTGGAACCGAGCTTAAACACTCGGCCCCCAAGTTCGATTCCTACCCGGGTCACTCCATATCGCTCCCGACTGGCGACCCGTCGGCACTGAAATCAGAACCGAGCTTGAACACTCGGCCCCCAGGTTCGATTCCTACCTGGGTCACTCCATATCGCCCTTGGTGACCCTCCGGCACCAAAATCAGAACCGAGCTTAAACACTCAGCCCCCAAGTTTAATTCCTCCCCTGGTCGCTCCAAATCGCTCCCGACTAGTGACCCGCCGCCGGCACCAAAATCGGAACCGAGCTTAAACATTCGGTCCCTAGGTTCAATTCAGAGCCGAGATTACTCACTCAGTCCCCAGGTTCAATTCGGAGTCGAGCTTACTCACTCGGTTCCCAAGTTCGAATCGGAGCCGAGTTTACTCATTCGGTCCCCAGGTTCGATTAAGAGCCGAGCTTACTCACTTGGTCCCCAAGTTCGATTCGGAGCCGAGCTTACTCACTCGGTCCCCAGGTTTGATTCGGAGCCAAGCTTACTCACTCGGTCCCTAGGTTCGATTCAAAGCCAGGC